>NC_134403.1:120520729-121172099 GCF_038048845.1 Mixophyes fleayi
AAAATGTATGTGTAAACATTTATCCTGCAATATCATTCAATTTTTCCCATGTAAACAGTAACACAGAAGTCGGATCACTTTTATATGTTTTTTCTTTGATAATGCATTAAATTTATTGGAACACAAAGGATTATTTAATGTTACATTTCACATGTGTCTACACACAGGCTCCGCACAATAGCTGTGTAGCCCAGAGCCAGCAGGACCTGTACCACCATCCACAGCAACATCACTGCCAATACCTGAGGAAGAGGAGTTTGTAGCTGGTAAATGCAACTATGTTTTATTGTTGACAAAAACTATGTTTTAATCATTTGCATGTCATGTTAACCAGCAGTTTTTGCTACTGGACAGAGATTGGTTATTCATTTTTTTAATTTTTATTTTGGTTAAGCAACATCACAAGCAGAAGAGCAAACTGTCAGTAGTGAAGAGACACTGTCACTCACCGGACCGTGAGTGCCTCTTCCCGGACATTTAGGAACCGTGGCCGTCCACCATCCTGAGGGTCTGCGCATGCGCAGCCCTTTTCTATACTTCAGTGTATACTCCTTTAACTTAATTGGCAGATCAGGCAACCTCCCTATATTAAGCACCTGTGGTCAACACCACGTTGCCTGATCTTGGAGTCTCATTCCTCATGAGTCTCTGAAGGTGTTCCTGTATTACTCGTGTATTCAGCGCTGCTGATTCCTGTGGTTTCCAAACCACTTCTACCTCTGTGGTTCCATACCACTTCTACCATCAACTGTATCATCATTACTGTTTGCTCATTGCTATCCGCTGCCTCTGTGCACTCCAGCTTTTACCTCACTCACCTGCTTCTCATCAAGTCTGTTTGCTGATTGCTACCCGCTGCCTCCGTGCACTACACTCTCATCTCATCTTTGCTGTGACTTCCTCGAGACTGCCGCTTTTCATTACCATCTGCTACACTTCGTGATCTACTGCTCCTGCCCTGCGCTGCACTCCTGTTTCCCATCGCTGTTGGTTCCTGTGGTTGCTACTGGTTACCTCCGTGTGCCGCTGAGTCCTGCCGCTGTGGTCAGCGCTATCGTCCATCTCCTGCTGATCCACTCTCCACGCCTTCACGTGTTCCACTGGTCTCTACCCTCCTGTCAGCATTGGATTTGTATCTCTTCTACTACCCTCTGCTGGATCATCTCCATTCTCCTGGGTTTCCTATAAGTCCAGTTCCACCTGTTGCTGACTCCTGTGGATTCGTGTCCCTGTCGGTCTACTCACCTGTGCGCTGCACCTGCTAGACCGCTGCTTCACCTATCCAGGGACTTCCTATCCAGTCGGTCTCCAGCCGCTCAGGTACCGCTGCAATCCCATCTGACTGCTACTGCTGAACCACGGTATGCATACTTCTCATTGACTGTGCTGTGTATTGCATATCTTGCTGGACTGTGTTTGGTTCTCTCTGGAGTCTGCTATCCGCTGAGTCTATTGCCATCATTGACTGTGTTATCATTGTGCTGGACTACTTCAAGAGACTTTCTAGATTGCAGACCTGCTCAGTCATTTATATCCATATATATATCTATATTGTGCATATTACTGTGGATCGTGTATAAGGTGCCTGTGTATATCCTGTGTTGCAGTCTTCCCCCGTGCACCTCCTCACATATATATTCAGTGGTACAACTTGCTGATGTCAGACCACTGATCCCTGTTTCCGGCATCACCTGTTCCATTATCCTCTCACATAGCAGTGGTACAACTTGCTACCGCAGACCACTGACTACCTGGATACCTCCACTTGGATTCCATTCCTTCACTCAGACAGCGGTACAACTTGCTACCCGCAGACCGCTGACTACCTTCACGTGTCCTTGTCCATACAGTTCCTTGTGTATCATTACCTCATTATTACCAGTGTTGCTAGTCATAGACTTTCCTGAGCATCTCATCGGCCATCATTTCATGTTCCGTGATCACCCAGCTACCAGAGTACCCTATTACCATCTACATTGCTCTGGTAAGCCTACCATCTGGTGATCTCTGGGTAAAGACTCCTAGTGCCCGTGACAGTAAGATCAGGCCATGACAGACCCAGATTCGGAACCAACAGCTATAGAGATGCTGCGGTATCTGGTTACCCGTATGGAACAACAAGATGTTCGTCAACAACAGTTGCTGCAATGTTATCAGACTTTAGTCGCCCAAGTAACTTCTGTGCCAAATGTAGCAGCCACTGTTGATCCTTCCGTGTCGTCATCTTCTTCCCCTGTGCCATCCCAGGTGTCTACTGCTTCCACGCTACACCTGCCTACTCCGTCAAAATATGATGGAGACCCCAAAACCTGTAGGGGTTTTCTTACTCAATGCTCAGTTCATTTTGAGCTCCAACCTCAAAATTTTTCTACCCATCGTTCCAGAGTGGCCTATCTTATTTCATTGTTTTCTGGACAAGCTCTCGCATGGGCTACCCCTCTGTGGGAAAGAAACGATCCATTGTTACAGGATAGTGCCGAATTTATTTCCACGTTCCGAAGTGTATTCGATGAACCAGGTCGTGTTATTTCCGCTGCATCTAGCATTCTCCGTCTTCGCCAAGGATCTCGCACTGTGGCTCAGTACGTCATTCGATTTAGGATCTTAGCCTCTGAACTTCAGTGGAACACTGAAGCACTAGTTGCCGCCTTCTGGCAGGGGCTTTCCGATAAAATTAAAAACGCACTGACTTCACAAGAACTACCCTCCTCTTTAGAAGATTTGATCTCTCTTTGCCATCGGGTAGACCTGAGGTTTCGTGAAAGAGAACCTGAGAAAACAACTTCGGTTAAAACACCTCTTCTCTCAAATCCTCAAGTTCACCCAGCTTCATCTCCGGTGATACCCATGGAGATAGGTCGCTCCAAATTAACTTTAGAGGAGAGGGACCGAAGAATAAAGAATAGACTTTGTATCTATTGTGCCGATTCTACGCATATGCTCAATTCTTGTCCCAGGAAATGCCGGGCTCTAACCAAGACTGGGGAGATAAGGTTAGGGTTCCTGGAGTCCTCTCCATCTTCTACGAAATTAAAAGCCTGCACTTTTGATGTTACGATTTCCTTTGCTACCAAAGCCTTTGAGTCACAGGCATTGATTGATTCCGGAGCAGCAGGAAATTTAATTTCCAAATCATTAGTGAATCAATGGTCCCTACCAGTGATTACTTTGAAAACACCGATTACTGTGACTGCTATGGATGGATCACGTCTCATCAATGGTCTCATCACCCAGAGTACGTCTCCAGTAACGCTTCAGATTGGTGGGCTTCACCATGAAGAGATTTCGTTTTTAATTCTTCCTGTTACTACAAGTCCGATTGTCTTAGGCCTTCCATGGCTTCAGTGTCACTCTCCCCAGATTGACTGGCGCACTTCTCAAGTTACATCTTGGGGAGCTGAATGTCATCATCGTTGCCTCTCTCAAGTGGTTTCATTCAAAAGACAGCATTCGTCTATTCCACCAGGTCCTCCTCCACAGGATCCTTCATCTACGGATCTGTGTGATAAGGTTCAGTCTGAACGCCTTTCTCCTCATCGGGCGCTCGTGACGTCATCGGACGTTGAAGATGGATCTCAGGAGTCATCTTCAAAAAGTCAAGTGCTGGTGGTTCACGGTCACCATCCGTCTTTTCCGGAATTTCCTGCCCTCCCTCCCACCCAAGTTCCTGCTGTGGAGACTGTTTGTCAGACCTTCAAAAATATCTGGTCTCAGGTCAGAACCTGTTTAAAGAAGACATCTGTCAAATACAAATCTTTCGCTGATAAGAAGAGGCGGGCTATTCCACCACTAAAAATTGGAGATCGTGTCTGGTTATCCACAAAAAATATTCGTTTGAAGGTTCCATCCATGAAATTCGCCCCTCGTTTTATTGGTCCTTATAGGATCATTCAAGTTATCAATCCAGTATGTGTGAAACTCCTTCTTCCTAAGAGTCTTCGGATTTCTAATGCCTTCCATGTATCTTTGCTCAAACCTCTTATTATCAACCGTTTTTCAACTCCTCCCTCAGCTCCGCAGCCAGTTCAAGTTCATCAGGAGGAGGATTTTGAGATTACCGAGGTACTAGATGCAAAAATTTCGCGAGGAGTCCTCCATTTCCTCGTTCATTGGAAGGGCTTTGGTCCTGAGGAGCGCTCTTGGATCAAAGCTGAAGATCTTAATGCTCCTGCCCTTTTGAAGAAGTTTTACTCCAAAAATCCGGACAAGCCCGGTTCCAGGCGTTCTGTGCCCACCTTTAAAAGGGGGGGTACTGTCACTCACCGGACCGTGAGTGCCTCTTCCCGGACATTTAGGAACCGTGGCCGTCCACCATCCTGAGGGTCTGCGCATGCGCAGCCCTTTTCTATACTTCAGTGTATACTCCTTTAACTTAATTGGCAGATCAGGCAACCTCCCTATATTAAGCACCTGTGGTCAACACCACATTGCCTGATCTTGGAGTCTCATTCCTCATGAGTCTCTGAAGGTGTTCCTGTATTACTCGTGTATTCAGCGCTGCTGATTCCTGTGGTTTCCAAACCACTTCTACCTCTGTGGTTCCATACCACTTCTACCATCAACTGTATCATCATTACTGTTTGCTCATTGCTATCCGCTGCCTCCGTGCACTCCAGCTTTTACCTCACTCACCTGCTTCTCATCAAGTCTGTTTGCTGATTGCTACCCGCTGCCTCCGTGCACTACACTCTCATCTCATCTTTGCTGTGACTTCCTCGAGACTGCCGCTTTTCATTACCATCTGCTACACTTCGTGATCTACTGCTCCTGCCCTGCGCTGCACTCCTGTTTCCCATCGCTGTTGGTTCCTGTGGTTGCTACTGGTTACCTCCGTGTGCCGCTGAGTCCTGCCGCTGTGGTCAGCGCTATCGTCCATCTCCTGCTGATCCACTCTCCACGCCTTCACGTGTTCCACTGGTCTCTACCCTCCTGTCAGCATTGGATTTGTATCTCTTCTACTACCCTCTGCTGGATCATCTCCATTCTCCTGGGTTTCCTATAAGTCCAGTTCCACCTGTTGCTGACTCCTGTGGATTCGTGTCCCTGTCGGTCTACTCACCTGTGCGCTGCACCTGCTAGACCGCTGCTTCACCTATCCAGGGACTTCCTATCCAGTCGGTCTCCAGCCGCTCAGGTACCGCTGCAATCCCATCTGACTGCTACTGCTGAACCACGGTATGCATACTTCTCATTGACTGTGCTGTGTATTGCATATCTTGCTGGACTGTGTTTGGTTCTCTCTGGAGTCTGCTATCCGCTGAGTCTATTGCCATCATTGACTGTGTTATCATTGTGCTGGACTACTTCAAGAGACTTTCTAGATTGCAGACCTGCTCAGTCATTTATATCCATATATATATCTATATTGTGCATATTACTGTGGATCGTGTATAAGGTGCCTGTGTATATCCTGTGTTGCAGTCTTCCCCCGTGCACCTCCTCACATATATATTCAGTGGTACAACTTGCTGATGTCAGACCACTGATCCCTGTTTCCGGCATCACCTGTTCCATTATCCTCTAACATAGCAGTGGTACAACTTGCTACCGCAGACCACTGACTACCTGGATACCTCCACTTGGATTCCATTCCTTCACTCAGACAGCGGTACAACTTGCTACCCGCAGACCGCTGACTCTCATCACCTCCTTGTTTCTGTTGGACATTCCTCCTCACTATAGCAGTGGTACAACTTGCTATCGCAGACCACTGACTACCTTCACGTGTCCTTGTCCATACAGTTCCTTGTGTATCATTACCTCATTATTACCAGTGTTGCTAGTCATAGACTTTCCTGAGCATCTCATCGGCCATCATTTCATGTTCCGTGATCACCCAGCTACCAGAGTACCCTATTACCATCTACATTGCTCTGGTAAGCCTACCATCTGGTGATCTCTGGGTAAAGACTCCTAGTGCCCGTGACAGACACTCAACACAGACGGTGGAGACTTCACAGACGATTATGTTATTTTACACCCAGTCACACATATTGCGGAAGTCCAGCTGCAGCCAGAATCAGCACCATCAGCTGCAAGTGAACAGCCACCACCAAGCCAACCAAACCCACAAGCTGCACCTACATTAGGTGAATATGTTGGCGAATTTAGTAACGACCAGGAAAACTTGCTATCTTTCCATCAGGACTCAATGCGCGGAATCCAGAGGCAACTGTCCAAAGGAGTTCGAATAATGCAACATATGCAGGATGAGCAGAGGCGGATAAGCAGTACCATGGACCGTATTGATAGCTCTTTAGTACGCATGCATAATGCGCTAGACAACCAAACAGGGGCGATTCGGGAAATGTCAACAAATTTAATAACTGTTTTGTCACAAATAATGATCAGACTCCCACTTCCCTCAACCTCAGCTGCTAGTAGCCTGAATACCACACCCAGCCCCTCCTTACCCGCTAGTCCAGTGCGGTCCAGTCTAGGGATAAGTGGTCGGAGACGCACATCCAGCAGCCAGGGAATGTCTCCTGAGCCTGCGGAAAAAATAAATAAATAAGTTTTGATGTTTTGCTGGTTGAAATTGATTGTGTGTGTGTATATAAATGTATGAAGTGCAAATGCACACAAGTCAGACACTGTGGCATATGTGTTAAGTTTATAATTTTAAAAAAATAAAAATATATTTTGTTGTACAATGCTAAATGCAGTGGAAGTTCTTATTAATATAACATGTGCAAAGAGTTTAAAATCTATAAAATTTACAAATGTTACAGTTCGTCAAAAATATGCATCTAAAAATACATACACATACGTACATTCTAAATGTTGTTAGCTGATTTTGTAACATATTCTGTGTTGCTGCTAATAAAGGTTACTCTATAATACCAAAAAATTACAACAAAGGTTAATGTTCAATCACATACAATTATAGTTACTACAAAACCATGGTCACCTGTGAAATATGTTTGTAGTATAGTTCCTTGCATCTGCCTCCCCCCTCTGTATTATCCCCATCAGCTGATGGAATTGGCTCTCCTGCTTCGTTACTGTCTACTGCAGGTGTTAATGGCAAAATTTGTTAATCGGGGATAAATTATGCAGCAGACAGCACGCCAACACAATATCTGCCACCTTACCGGGGGCATAGAGAAGCACAACACCACAAGTATCAAGGCACCTGATTTTGCTATTTTAGAGGCAAAATTTACATTTTATCACACATCAAATGGCTGTTTGTCGCTCATTATATCTGTGTTGTGCAGAAGTATGTGAAGTCAACAGAGGTGTCATTAACTAGGATTGATACCCATATCCATTGTCACATATAATGAAGAATAAATACATTTAGTTTGTGTACAAAATCACTTTTTAACAGGTAAACTGCACCCCACCCCCTAAAAATACTTAACTAGTAGGCACCCCTCACTGTGCTGCATTTTGTTATAAAGGGATGTCTGGCGGCGGACATAGGCATCATGCAAAGATGCAGGGAACCCTGCAACCCCATTTTTTTTTTGTATTGCAATAAATTTCATTTAATTACAGTTAACAAAAATTATTTCTACATATTTAAAACTATTTAAACCTGTACGCAAATTTTTAATTTATGGTCCCACACACAGGTATAAGTAGAAAAAATAGACTGACGTCAGAAAAGCAAAAAACCATGGTTAGCTGGGCAAAATCAAATGACTAATTTTTACATTGTACATTGTGCTTGCAGTTATATTTACGTTGGTCAACAGGGGAGTTATTGAAAATATTGCACATTGAAAGGCAAATAACACTGTAAGATGAGTGTCAATTGAGCCACTAAACTTCACCACATGTGCAGGAGTGTGGAGAAAACGATAGTAATTTTTTTTTTTTTAGAAAAAAAAAGTGTGAGGTCCCCCCGCTATTTATGCTTAACCCTAGTGCTGCCTGACTAGTGCTGGTCCCGTGAAAATCGGGGAAAAATTTTGCGTGGGGTTCCCCCGATTTTCACTTTACCAGCACTAGGCAAACCAGCCAGGGTTGGCGGCACTATAGCAGGGAGACGCGCGGCAGGGGTCCCCCTGCCATAATGACTAACCAACCCTAGACTGTTCAGCGCTGGGCTGGATTCCCTAGGGAGTGGGGTCCGCTGAAAAAAATGAGCGCCCCCCCCTAGAAAGAAACAGCCCAGTGCTGATAGCACTAGGGCTCTTCCTACTACCCCTGGGCTGTGGGTAGTAGGGTAATACAGCGGTAAAGTAGTAAAAAAAACAAACTGACACCAATTTTGTTTGTGGAACTACAAGTCCCAGCCAGCCAGGTTGCCAAAAACAGTGTGGCCATGCTGGTGCTTGTATAACTAGCGCATAAACGTAGCGCATTGCGCATGCGCTACGCTACTTGCGTAAGCTGTATTTACTGTATTACAGCTTACGCAAGTAGCGTAGCGCATGCGCAATGCGCTACGTTAATTGCGTAAGCGCTAGATACAGTATTATGTGATTTCCCCACTAGCGTGGGAAAATACCATAATACAGTAGTTAGCTCTTACGCAAACAGCGTAAGAGCATTGCGAAACGAACCTCCTACTAGGTAGGAGGTGTTTGTGGCGGCTCCTGTTTTTTTTTTTTTTTATCTTCAAGCAACACTAAAGAGTCGGGATGTACAAATATGGGCCCCTTCTGGGCGAAGGGTTCCTGTTGGCAAAGATTTCCTTATGGAGGTACAAATGGCTGGGACTGGGGCAAGCCGGCAAGATGGATTTACAAATAATAACTGACATTGGATCAAAAAAGAAGGCATCATTGGTAAGTATTTGGGTTTTATTATTTTTATTAAATACTTGTGGTTTAAAAGAGGGTGGTTAGTGTCTTTATTGTGGGTTTTATTATTTTTAATAAATGTATGTGGTTTATAACAGGGTGTTGTGGCTTTGTAAACTTTTTTCTTTGTGGAACTACAGGGCCCAGCAAGCCAGGGATGTCAGGGCATGTTGGCACTTGTGGTTCTCCAAGTGCCAACATGCCCTGGCTGCCGTGGGTATGCTGGTGCTTGTAGTTATACAAGCACCAGCATGGCCACACTGTTTTTGGCAACCTGGCTGGCTGGGACTTGTAGTTCCACAAACAAACTTGGTGTCAGTTTGTTTTTTTTACTACTTTACCGCCGTATTACCCTACTACCCACAGCCCAGGGGTAGTAGGAAGAGCCCTAGTGCTATCAGCACTGGGCTGGTTCTTTCTAGGAGGGGGGCCCGCTCGTTTTTTTCAGTGGACCCCACTCTCTAGGGAATCCAGCCCAGCACTGAACAGTCTAGGGTTGGTTAGTCATTATGGCAGGGGGACCCCTGCCGCGCGTCCCCCTGCTATAGTGCCGCCAACCCTGGCTGGTTTGCCTAGTGCTGGTAAAGTGAAAATCGGGGGAACCCCACGCAAAATTTTTCCCCGATTTTCACGGGACCAGCACTAGTTAGGCAGCACTAGGGTTAAGCATAAATAGCAGGGGGACCCCACGCTTTTTTTTTTTTTAACTTTTATCTGTTCTTTACAGTTTTAACACTGCCAGGGCAGTGTAACAGTGATGTGTTTGTACAACACGCTGTTATCAAGCAGCGTGTTATATCTGGTGTGTTTTGAAGCAAACTCTCCTGAGTTTGCTAACTCGCAGCTTCATACATTTGAGAAGTGTATAGCTGCAGTGGCAAACAGTGGTGAGTTTGATCTCTGGCGATTTTGCAAGTAGCGATTTTGACAGAAGCAGAACTCTGGCGATTTTGCATGAAATCTCAGCTTCAATTGGCTAGTTTCAACTCTCCTGAGAAAATCGCTGGAGTTGCAAACTCGCAGCTTGATACATTTACCCCCTGACCGGACATGCCGGCAACTGATGCAATGGTCAGAAGACCGGTCTTAAAGGAAACGACTAAGAATCCACAACATCTGGACATCGATCTTTGGGAACCGCCAAACCGGAATGCCATCCTGGGAGTCACAGCAGGAGTTCCACAAAAACATCCACCGGCGGGGAAACATGGACAGTCCAAACTAGCATTGGTCGGTGATGTCGCAGATGAGTCCATCCCGTCTGTCAGTGAGGATATGGACTGGTCCGCAATACCAATTTTGTTTCCTCTGCAGGACTTTGCTCGAGACCAACTTAATGATGCCACTTTAGAACATGCCTGTAAAAGTGTGACTGAGGTAAATGGGGTAGCGAAAGCCGCCCAGCCTGCAGAAGGTATACCATATTTTATTGTCAAAAATAATTTCCTGTATAGAGTTGCTATTGTACAGGGGGAAAAAGTAGAACAATTAATGGGTCCTCAGGTCCAAGTAACCCTAGTGTTAAAAGCAGCACACACACATGTCTGTGGGGGACACCTAGGGGAGGATAAAACACATGAACAAGTTCTGCTTAGGTTTTACTGGCCCGGGGTACACATGGCAGTGAAAAAGTATTGACAATCCTGTCCCATTTGTCAGAGAACCTGTCCCAAACCCATGTACAGGGCACCTCTCATTCCAATAGCAATAGTAAAAGTTCCTTTTCAACAGATAGCCATGGACCTTGTGGGGCCACTGGAAAAATCCGCACGGGGGCAGCAATATATACTAGTGGTGCTTGGCTATGCAACCAGGTATCCAGAGGCAATTCCCCTGCGAAACATAAAGTCCAGCACCATAGCTAGAGAACTTGTATTGATGTTTACACGCTTCGGAAAACCCAAAGAAATTCTCACAGATCAGGGTATTCCATTCATGTCTAAACTGATGAAGGACATGTGCCAGTTGCTAGGGGTTACGGCTCTTCATACCTCCGTGTACTATCCACAAACAGATGGCTTTGTGGAACGCTTTATCTGCACATTAAAGCACATGCTCAGGAAAGCAGTGGCTAAAGAGAAAAAAGATTGGGACACTCTTATTCCCTATTTGATGTTTGCCATCCGTGAGGTACCTCAAGCTTCAACAGGGTTTAGTCCCTTTGAGTTATTGTTTGGGAGACAGCCCAGGGGTATCTTGGATATGTTAAAAGAAGGGTGGGAACAGCAAGATCCCAGGGAGCTAAATCTGGTACAATTTGTGTCCCAAATGTATGAGAGGCTAGGAAAGATAGGGCCCATTGTGCAGCAACATGTAAAAGAAGCTCAGGAACGACAGAAGAAAAGTTATGATAAAAGTGCTGTTGTTCGATCTTTTAAGCCTGGGTACAAGGTCCTAGTCCTGGTTCCTACCCAGGAAAGCAAACTTTTCGCCCATTGGCAGGGGCCATATGAAGTTCTAGAGGCTGTCGGTCCTGTCAATTACAGAGTCCGCCAGTTAGGTAGGAGAAGGGAGGAGTAAATATATCATGTTATGCTCCTTAAACCTTGGCATGATGAGGAAACCTCTCCTCAGGTAGTGAGTACTGCCATTGAAAAGTCTGAAGTGCCCATAGAGCCAGCATTGTCTGTTAATCAGAGACAACAGACTGAAGAAATGATTCGCCGGAACAGGGATGTCTTCTCTTCCCTCCCTGGGCGCACTACCTTAATCGAACACGACATTGTCACTCCGCCAGGAGTCATTGTAAAGCAGAAGCCGTATCGTATTCCAGAAGCCAGATGGGTGGACGTGAGAAAGGAGATCGAGAAGAAGCTTCAGTTAGACGTAATTGAAGAGTCCACTAGTGAGTGCAATAGTCTCATTGTGCTTGTTCCGAAACCCAATAGGACAATTAGGTTCTGCAATGACTTTAGGCGCCTAAACAGTATGTCGCAGTTTGATGTCTATACGATGCCACATGTGGATGAACTAGTGGAAAATCTTGCTGGTAGCAACTATTTGACAACCCTTGATCTAACAAAGGGTTATTGGCAAGTTCCCCTGACTTCCACGGCCAAGCCAAAGACTGCATTTTCCACCCCTGATGGTCTCTATCAATATAAAGTCCTACCCTTTGGGTTGCATGGGGCACCTGCCACCTTCCAAAGGGCCATGAATAAATTGCTACGACCTCACACAGCTTATGCAGCCGCTTACTTGAATGATATAGTGATTTATACCCCAGACTGGGGATCACATTTAGCCAAAGTTGAGGGGGTCTTAGCTTCATTAAGGTCAGCAGGGTTAAAAGCTAACCCAGAGAAATGTGCCATAGCCATGAGAGAAGCCAAATATTTGGGGTACGTTTTTGGTCGAGGGCGTGTAAAACCCCAGCTAGACAAAGTGGAGGCAGTCAAAAAATTGGGCAAGACCAGAAAAAAAGTCACAGTTAAGAACCTTTTTTAGGCTTAGTAGGTTACTACAGGCGGTTTGTAAGCCACTTCGCCACTAGAGCTGCTCCACTTACAGACATGTTAAAAAAAAGTTGTCCAGATAGATTAACCTGGCCTGACTCTTCAGAAACCGCCTGGTCTGATCTTCGGTTAGCTCTTTGTTCCTCTCCAGTTCTACAAGCACCAGATTTTACCCGGAGGTTCTTCCTCCAAACTGATGCTTCTGGTGTTGGCTTAGGTGCAGTCTTGTCACAGGAGAAGAATCGAGTAGAAAATCCTGTCCTGTACCTAAGTCGTAAGTTGCTTCCAAGGGAACAAAAATAAGCCACTGTGGAGTGTCACAAACAAAGTAATTGGAAGGCCTTACCTGCTGGTATTAGCGCTGCTACGCAAGGAGGCGCGGAGTCTATCCACGCCCCAGGTCTTCACCAGGGAACCCCGCAAGGAGTTATGGACTTAGCTGCTGAGACGTGTCGGTTGCGGTTCTCCCCGGTAGCCACCAGCGAGGTCACGTGAACAAACGTAGTGAACAGTCCGAGGTCAAATCCGTGCAGGTAACGAGGTACAGAAGGATGAGGCAGAAGGGTAGTCAGGAAGCCGAGAGTCAGAACCAGGATAAGGTAACAGGAACCAGGGAGAATCCAAAGAATCGTCAAACAGGCAAAGGTCAATCCGGAGGAAGCGAGCAGGAGATATATAGGTATAAGAATAACGGGGGAGCCTAGAGACAGGTTGGGAGACTAGATACTCTGGCACCCTAGTGATGCCAGAGTCTAGTTTAAATAGAGGCGCCACCCCTGTCATTGGTGGAGTGGAGCTCGGCGGTCAGCTGATCTGACCGCCGACAGGAACTGCTGGCAAGCGTCTCCGTTGCCTAGCAACGAGACGCGATGTTCGGGCGCATGCGCCTGGGACTCCTGTGGAGCCGGAAGTGACGTCTGGTTGCCTAGCAACGGGACGAGCGGGGATCGAGAAGGCGTCCGTCCCGGCACCAGGTAAGAGTGCGGGACGGCGCCTGACATGGAGAGAGAATGTCTCGCCATAAAATGGGCTACAGAAGCTCTGCGCTATTATCTCCTAGGCAGAGAGTTCTCCTTAATAACGGATCATGCACCATTGAGATGGATGCAGAACAACCGGGAGGTAAATGCCAGGGTAACCCGCTGGTTCTTGGCACTGCAACCTTTCAAGTTCTCAGTAGAACATAGACTTGGGATTCTGCACAAGAATGCAGATGCATTGTCACGAAAATATGCGCTCCTCGCGAAGTCCGCGTCCCCCTACTTTTAGACACTAGGGGGAGGGATATGTAACAAAGGGAGGCATTTATCTGACAAGATGCAGAGAAAGCATACAAGCAGAATAAAACATTGGCGCAGTTATGCACCTAGATTGAGGTTAAACCAGGTAAAAACTTATGTGTAGTTTAAAGTTTGGTTATCTTACATGATTTGAAAGCTCCTTCCTCTCAGCAAACAGACAGTGTGTGTCTGTTAGTGCAAACATAGCCAGTGATGGGCGTTTCCTCTTAAAGAGAAGGTGGGTGTGTCACCTGCCCATCAAGCTAAGGCTGAGGGAGGAGTATCATGTATAAAACCTTGATTGTGTCATTTGTTCACTGAGACCAACGCTGGGGAAGCTGGCTGGTTTTGAGAGAGCTGGTCTATGTCTAGCTAGCGTTTATGGTCTCCATAACTGCTGTGAAAGTTATACAGTGTCAAATACATTTTAACCATCCTGACAATAAAGCTGCATAAAAAGAAGTTGTTCGCGTGTGCTTCAGCAGTAGCGGGCTCTTGCCACAATATATATATAAATACATAGTAGATATATAGATAGATAGATAGATAGATAGATAGATAGATAGATAGATAGATAAATAGATGGATAGATATTGTTTAACATTAAATATATATATATATATATATATATATATATATATATATATATATATAAACAGACATAGGTCCTCTGCACTCACCATGTACAGACTGGGGTGCAAGAGGGGGTTGCCCACATTGTATAGACAAGAAAACAGGGATACTCTGCACTCTCCAAACACATAATTAATGCTATATCAAGTACTGTTCTATATTATAAACAGGGAACGTTAGTTCCACATATTGCAATATATGTTTAAGCTGACCAACTGACGCCAAAGTCTTCCCATTCTGGTCAGTCCTAACATGATCAAATGCTATGCTATTTTATCTGGGCTTAAGGCTTACCTGCACACAGCTTTTAAAGGCAAGTCTTTCCCTAGCACTAGCAGTCATGGGAGACCTGGGACTCACCTGACACAAGTTGGAATTAATTAATGTAAAGAATGGGGTGCAAGAGTCATGGGACTTACATTGTATAAACAAAAACAGACATAGGTCCTCTGCACTCACCATGTACAGACTGGGGTGCAAGAGGGGGTTGCCCACATTGTATAGACAAGAAAACAGGGATACTCTGCACTCTCCAAACACATAATTAATGCTATATCAAGTACTGTTCTATATTAAAAACAGGGAACGTTAGTTCCACATATTGCAATATATGTTTAAGCTGACCAACTGACGCCAAAGTCTTCCCATTCTGGTCAGTCCTAACATGATCAAATGCTATGCTATTTTATCTGGGCTTAAGGCTTACCTGCACACAGCTTTTAAAGGCAAGTCTTTCCCTAGCACTAGCAGTCATGGGAGACCTGGGACTCACCTGACACAAGTTGGAATTAATTAATGTAAAGAATGGGGTGCAAGAGTCATGGGACTTACATTGTATAAACAAAAACAGACATAGGTCCTCTGCACTCACCATGTACAGACTGGGGTGCAAGAGGGGGTTGCCCACATTGTATAGACAAGAAAACAGGGATACTCTGCACTCTCCAAACACATAATTAATGCTATATCAAGTACTGTTCTATATTAAAAACAGGAAATGTTAGTTCCACATATTGCAATATATGTTTAAGCTGACCAACTGACGCCAAAGTCTTCCCATTCTGGTCAGTCCTAACATGATCAAATGCTATGCTATATATATATATATATCATTAAGAGCTGCACAACACCTCCAAAAACTTAATAGTTGTTGCAGTGGTTGCCAGATTGCATAAATTGCATATAGAGTCCTTTCCCAACAAGACTGGAAAATAGCAACTGGTATAAAAGTAAACTTTATTATTGCTTTTAATGTCCAAAATTAAACTGTTCCATTATACCATCTATAGCAGCAAGTCAACAAAAGACAATTCAACAGCAAGTAAAACAAAACTCAATTCAGCAGCATAATTATTTCAAAATATAATCATCTTGTTCTGGTACTGATGGACCAGAGCTCATGATAGTGTATGTCATAAAATACCCAACGGTCGTTTCGGTGCTCCTGTGACACCTTTATCAAGGGCTTGTTCTTTAAAAGCAATAGTAATGTTTATTATATATATATATATATATATATATATATATACACCCTGTACTGCCCTACAAGTTTTAGATTATTGCAGACAAAGAAAATTGTAAGAAACTACAAAGAAATGAAGGAATGTTAAATAATGTGAGAGTATTTGATGTTAATATGCATGACATGTCAGATGTTCAATTTAGAAAATGATTTACAATAAAGTTGTATGGTTTGCAGAGTTACAGTTGAAAATTAAGAGAGAGTCATAACAGGAATAAGGCAACAACTGAGACTTATCCTGTACATGAAGAAGAGGGATCATATACACCTCCCATAGGGATATATAACAACACTCAAAGACTTGTACATTACTCTTAGCAAATATCATAATAGCCAGATGAAATTATTGTCAGAGCGCACATGTTAGGAACTGAGAGGCTACTAATATAAGCAAAACGGCACCACATATAGAGCCTAACTCAAAAGTGAGGGTCCACACCATCAAACTCAAGTTTGTTTATTAACAGAACAGAGCTATGATATTCAGGACATAGTTGTAAACTACTAGAGGACCTATGGTTCTGAATATATATGGTGTAGGACTGTTAAGTGCAAATACAAATATTGCATCCTTAATACTGAGAAGTGAGGCTATTAAGATAGTGATTATACCATTAGAAATGTAACTAACATAATAGTTTCAGTTGCTGTGACCATTAATATAACTTAAAGGCTTAACAAGTAGGCACCTAAATCTAGCACCATTATAAAAGAAGAGTGTATTTATTTCTTACCAGGTAAACCTGAAAGAAATCATTGACTTGCAGATAATTTACCAACTAGAGTAAAAATATAATTAAATATATAATTAAAAAAGGTAGATTAAAATTTACCAAAACTACCAGGTGTACAATTCAAATTAAAAAAATTAAAAATATTTATTTTTTGTTTAAAAATGGGATTATTTTCTCTTTTCGTGGTGTTGAAAAGTATTTCTATATGTTTATAAAATATAGATAAGTGTTTCTTATTGTCCATTTTGACTTCATGCTGCCGGCTGCTCAAATAAAGAAAATTGATTAAATGCATATCATATTGTTGAAACTTCATTCTTATTTTAGTGTAAGACTACAGACTTATATACAATATCCACAGGAATGTACAATTGATGAGTTCATAATAAGCCACAAATTATTACAGGTAAACACATATATAAATAAATCTGCTGATTGGAATTTGCAGCATTTGGGAAAATGAAAATTAAGTTAATGCTTGTACCAGTGAATATAGGATAAATATACATGCAAAACATTGAAATCTATGGTGCTTAAAGAGTAATACCAAATGATTTGTTCTGTACTCTATGTCCAGGAGTTTTAAACAAACTATAAATGATATGATAAATGTTATTTTAATCCTATTATAAATGGAACATCACTATCATTTTTAATATAGCATTCAGTGTTATTCATTTCCTGTTAAAATTATTCTTCATGAGATGATAAGATGTGTCATCCAACTAGTTGTATATTTTAATATATTGGAATATTGAAAGTATTATTATTATTTGCTTTTGGTAGAGTGATAATGGCTTTATTATCTTTTGTGTATTATGAATAATGGTTCTGCTATAATTTAATCATTCCTATCCATGCCATAATGCAGATGTAATCACTAAGAAGGGAGAGTTCAAGAAATATGCATGACAAATTCAATCCCTCAATATAATCACTTTCATGTGATGAGCACTAATGGTATTACATATGATTACAATTTTAGCGTTAAATATGAAAATACAACACATTTTGCATTTGGAATTCTGAAGAAAAATAATGTACAGTATTTCTCTGACCATAATCTGCACTTTCCCCAAGGGTCAATAAAAAAACAATTCTAACCACCTCTCTCTTCCTGATACAAGCCTGTGTAACCTAGCATCTAATCAGCTTCTGGCATCCATTTTATTCTGTACATCCAGATAAGAAATGTCATAATAGACTTACCTTGCATGGTGCCAGTGTAACATGAAAAGATGTGCGTGTATCAGGAGACAGGTTATTTAAAAAATACAAAACATTTGATTTGAAAATGTTTGTTTTGCTTTCTGCCAAAGTGCATATATTTGCATACCAAGATGGCAGCATTTGCAGTGCGATAGAAGTCTGTACCAAAACAGAAGGAATAGGCAGCACAGAGTAATAACAAAGGGTATATTTACTAAACTGTGGGTTTGAAAAACTGAAGATGTTGCCTATAGTAACCAATCAGATTCTAGCTGTCATTTTGCAGAATGTGCTAAAAAAACGATAACTGTGCAAATTTAAAACAGCAATCTCTTAAAGCCAAGTTTTGCCTTTAAAGACATTGCCATTTTAAATTTGCCCTGCAAAGTCGCCAACTAACGGCGACTTGCAAAAACCACAGTTTAATACATTTATGCCCTAGAATCTGATTGGTTGCTGATGGGCAATGTTTCCACTTTTTCAAACCCATAGTTTAGTAAATATACCCTTAAGTTTCTTGCAATTTATTCAGGCATAAATCCTGTAAGCCACTGACATTTCTGGTCACAAACAGACCCTTTTTCAATTTTGTTTTTTGCTGAAATATTCACCAGCCACTAGAATACATTGTACAGCTTTATTTTTACAGAGAAGTGTAAAAATTTCAGTTTGCTGAGAGATTATAAAATTAAATATATGAGGGGGTGCATTATTAAGTGTGATTATGGTTTGCATAAGATTAGAGATGAGAGGTTCGGATTATGTGAAATACGTCACATATCTGAGTGAAACCGAGTTGTGACTCAAAACGAGGTGAAACATCATTTCTGGGAATTTTGTTTTGCAAAACTGTCGCCAGTTTAGGATCACCATTGTATATATAGTCCTCCCTCATTATCTCAAGTGCCATTTCAGAACAGACAGCAGGAGGAGGTTAGCTGCAGTGCGGGAAGAGGTTAGCTGCAGTGCTCTGCTCATAAAATAGTGTTCAGGGTAAACCAGAGACCTATGAAAGCAATAGAATCCTGTCATTATTTTAAAACTGTTCTGTACAGAATGACCATCTATTAGTTTGCTAATCAATTGCTTTCAATTTCAATCTTAAAAACACTTTACACAGATTGGCAGATTGGCTGTTGTTAATGCCTTGCATTATATATATATATATATATATATAAAATGTATGTATGTATGTATGTATGTATATACATGTATGTATACATATGTATATATACATATGTATATATATATGTATGTATATATATGTATGTATAGATATATATGTATATATATATATATATATATATATATATATATATATATATATATATATATATATATACACACATATATATAGTGACATATTCAGGGGAGTAGATACCATCACCTGGGGTAGGTGGCTTGGAGCAGCAGCAATAAATCACAAAAAATGCAGGATTTCTGGTATAACTGACCTCAGTTTTTTTGAGTGTGTGCAAATAAACAAAGCATAAACAAAAAGCCTCTCTCAAGTCTGGGACCTTGTGTCCCAGACTCAAGCCAAACAAAGGTTGTTTGCTCACCATTAGCAGATTCTCTCAGGAGGTACCAAAATTAGGGGTTAGGGAAGTGGATGCGGTTGCACCAAATGTATGGAGTGAAGAAATACCCTCTACAAATTTATAAATTATAATTTCAAGATTGTAATTCCTTATTTAACGAGGGGTGCATCATAGCCCATGGGTAAGATTGAGGTAGTAAGAGAACAGAAAAGAGAGGGTTTCAAAAAGATGCACTATTCACAACCATGAGATGAATTGGGAATTGTGTAAAGTTATCGGAAGGCTAAAATATAACTTTTATTAATATTTTTAAAAATTCCAGCGAAATATAAATACAGAAAAATATAAAATATGTGAATAACTAGTATTTTAAAATAAAGGATTGCCCCTAATTATCATTTTAAGAATGTATCATCCTACGGATATTAATATTGTTATTCCGTAGGGGTATATCGAGTGGCTTTATTCCTAAGTTCTATAAATTCCAAAACCTCATATACCATCAAAGAAGTTATTCCTGCTCATATGGTGGGGAATGGTATGCACTTCCTGCAGAGTCTGAAATGGAACTTCTAAAAGGACAGTATCATGTTTAAAAGTCGTCCTAAGATATTGGAGTTAAGCTAACCTTAATTATATACATAGATTAGCGGTCCATATTTATATTTCGCTGGAATTTTTTAAAATAATAATAAATGTTATATTTTAGCATTCCGATACCTTTACACAATTCCCAATTCATCTCATGGTTGTGAATAGTGCATCTTTTTGAAACCCTCTCTTTTCTGTTCTCTTACTATCTCTCTCAGGAGGTATCCAGACTCCTCCCCAGGTCTGAGAGACAGAATGATCAGAGCTGCAACCTTTTACAGGCCCCAAACAGGTGCAACTCTTAATTAGTGCAGCTGCAACTCTTAATTAGCCTGCTGTGAAACATACTCTGGGAAGCCTTCCCCACAGAGCTAAACAATCTCCCTGCTGTTAGCGTATACAAGACAGGAGACCTGGGACAAATACCTCTGTGATTTAGCATTACATACCTCTGTGATCTAGCATTAATCCAGTGTCTGTCACAAAATCTCTCTCTCTCTCTCTCTCTCTCTCTCTCTCTGTATATATATATATATATATATATATATATATATGTACTAGACAGTAAATATGGACTGATTTAGATAGATATCATTCTGAACTAACTAGTACATACTTGCCAACCTTCTGTTGTTGAGGTGAGGAGTGGAGGGAAGGGGGTCAATAGATGTGTAATACTTAGGCGGTATAAAGCCTGGTCAAATACAGGAATCGAGTAAGTCGCTCTTATGGATTTCTAGTTGGGATGCGTAAGCATAACAACTGGGATTCCTTGTTAACACTTGGTGTGATATGAGGTGAATGTTTAAAAAGGTTGATTAAAATAATGCCTCTAAAGTACATCTGATATGTCATGGTTGCGTGTTATTCAGCGTGTCTAAAATAAAGAAAAAGTCACAAATTACATTATAACCCAATAAATAATTACATTAGCTATTAATAAGATCAAAGGCATTGCATCATTATTATGGCGGATCACACAGGATCCTATAACAACACACAACTGTACAGCCCAAAAAAGGGTATATATTATTATATTCTAATATTTTCTATTTTCCAATACATGTTGTGAAAGGCTCATTCAGTGACATTCATATTAAAAACAACGTGTTTGCGTGTGAGGGTCAGCAGCAACTACAAAAACTCAAAAAATGAAAAGGGTGTTCTTGTCTTTGACTAAGAGCAGCACAACACCCCAAAAAAATCTAAAAGTTGTTTGTTAGAAATAGAGATGCTCACTGACCCCCTTGTTTTGGTTTTGGTTTTGGATCTGGATTACCGTCGTGTTTTGGTTTTGGTTTTGCCAAACCGTCATTGCGTGTTTTGGTTTTGTTTGGTTTTGTTTTGCTATTTTGTTTAAAAATCAATGTTTTTGAGCCTAAAATAACCAAATTTAGTGTTCCACCTGTTTCTTGGATAAGTAATGTAATTGTACAGCTAAAAAATTATCCAAAAAACAGTTTAATTACTGGTAGGCCTTCATTAATTCTACACACAAACCAGATTGTCTTCCTATCCATCTATGAATATTGGCAATCCAGCCATCGTCTTTGGATGTATATTATACCTTACACTTATACTTAAATATGTAAAGAAATGGATAAAGGCAGTTTGGTTTCTGTCTCTCTAGGCCCTCCTCTAGTTGTAGAAAATACAAAAAAATTCAGCCGTTATAGACTGTACAATATTAATAGAAATGGACAAATGCAGTTTGATTTCTGTCTCTCTAGGCCCCCCTCCAGGAGGACACATCATCAAGCCAAGGCCCAGTTCAGCGGACAACTTGCTGAGCAATAGCTCCTTGCAAAAGTTCACATCTCGTTCATTTTGAAGCAAAGACTCAATGTAGGTCTTAAACCTTGGATCAAGCACAGTGGCCAAAACGTACTGATCCAAGTTCAAGATCTTAATAACTCGAGGATCATTGTGAAATGAATTAAGTACTTGATCTACAAGGCCAACATACTTTGCTGAATTGCTTGCTTTCATCTCCTCCTTCAGTTTCTCAAGCTGCTTTTCCAATAGTCTAATTAAAGGAATGATTTGGCTCAAACTAGCAGAATCTGCACTCATTTCACACGTCACAACTTCAAATGGTTTCAGCACCTTGTACAGCACTGAAAAGATTCCCCACTGTGCAAGAGTGAAATACATACCCCCTCCTTTCCCAATGTCATGGCTTGTGCAATACGCCTGGGTGGCTTTGCGCTGTTCCTCTATCCTCTGCAGCATGTACAGGGTGGATTTCCACCTAGTTACCACCTCTTGCTTAAGTTGGTGGCAGGGCAAGCTAAACTGCTCTTGGAGCTGCTGCAATCTCCTACATGCTGTGGCCGAATGCCTGAAATGGCCTGAAATCTTATGGGCCACCGAAAGCATCTCCTGCACCTCACGGTTATTTCGTAGGAAGCTCTGCACCACCAAGTTGATGGTGTGAGCAAAACAGGGAATGTGCTGGAAATCACCCAGCTGTAATGCTCGCACTATATTGTTGGCGTTATCAGAAATGACATATCCTGGGGAGAGTGTCCAAGTGGTATAAGCCATGTATCAATTACATCTCTTAGTTTGCGTAACAAATTGTTAGCTGTATGCCTGTTAGTGAAGCCGGTGATACAAATAGTGGCCTGCCTGTGACAAATGTTATGTAGTGGTGTACATGCTGCTGCTGTTCCTGCTGGTGAAGGTGAATGACCAACCCAGTGGGCTGTCACAGTCATATAGTCTTTGGTTTGCCCACTTCCACTTGTTCACATATCTGTGGTTAAGTGGACAGTGGGCAGGATGGGATTTTTCAGCACAATCTCTACATTTGTACACACTTTTTGGTATAGTTGTGGAATAGCTTTACAGGAAAAATGGTGTCGCAATGGAATTCTGTAAAGCGGACTCAAAACCTCAATTAACTGTGAAAAACTAGCTGCGTTTATTTTGGATATTGGACGCAGATCTAACACTAACATGGCAGCCATGGCGTCTGTGATTTACTTGGCGACTGGGTGACTGCTGTCATTTTTGCTTCCCCTAGCAAATGATTGTTTCACAGTTAATTGTTGAAATGTAGGACTGCTTTTTTTCTTGGCCTTCCTCTGGGCTGACGATTCACCCCCAGCAGCAGCAACAGCAGCAGCAGTGGGACTAAGGCTTTCTTCAGAGGAATCAATAATAGTGCAGGAGTCATCCAGCCTTAATAAGTGGGATGCAGGGCTAACTCCGAGCGCTACTGAGGATATTGATGAGGATGGTGTGGTGGATGTATTTTGTAGTCGACGGGATGTCGGTGAGTGGAGGGTCCAAGCTGATGATGGAGTGCTTTTTGGAAGAACATTCAGCTTTGCCATGAACTCTTGTCAAATGGCATAACATAGACGAGGTTCCAAGATGGCTAAGGTCCCTCACTCGACTGACTGTGGCTTGTCATACACTACAAATGGCTATACAGTTGTTGTCTGGATTGGGGTACAAATAATTCCACACATAAGAAGTGGATTTTTTTGTTTTATGGCCTGGCATGACAATGGCCTTTTTCTTGTCACGTGCCAGAACTGCTGCCACTGGTGCAGGACTTACACAAACAACCTCATCCTCATCAACATCCTCATTAGCGCCCTCGTCGCCTACACAAATTTCCCCCTCATCCTCTTCTATTTCCAAAGTGGCATCCTCAATTTGTGTATCACCGGCTACACTCGGGCAATTCAGGCACACATCAGCAGAACTGCTGAAAGGGTCCCTCTTTATGGGTACACTAACAGAATGCTCATGATTAGACATCCCACTGTTGGATGGACTCTCCACAGGGATTGGTGTCATTTGTGATTCAGAGTAAACATTATCCTCTAATGCCTAACTGTTATCTTGCAGCTCGGCTTTGACGCGTAACAGTAGTTGTGCACCACTTGTAGGCTCGGTAACATTTTTTGATCTGCCACTAATAGACAAAGGTGAAGGCCTCATTCTCTCTTTGCCACTGCGTGTGTAGAATGGCATGTAGGCAATTTTTTTCTTATTGGCACTTAACTTTTCCTTAGTTACACTTCTTTTTCGCTTCAACACGGTAAATTTTCTTTTGGTGTGTATATTTTTGACTGATTTCAAAAGACTGTGTAGTTTGATATCGCCTTTCCCAGATGACGTTCTGGGAACACTACCATCAGGACTGGTGACAGAACCTGGTTGCTGATTCTGCTCATATGAGGACTGCTTTGAAACCATTATGAGCCCAAAGCACTTGTAGTGCTACAAATTGTTTTAGATACTGCTGACAAACATGACTTTTGACAGCCAGAAAAATTAATGCAAAAGAATGGGGGACACCCCAAATGCACTTGGAGTGCTAAATATTATTTTTTTAGACTGCTGACAAACAGGACTTTTGACAGCCAGAAAAATTAATGCAAAAGAATGGGGGACACCCCAAAAGCACTTGGAGTGCTAAATATTATTTTTATAGACTGCTGACAAACAGGACTTTTGACAGCCAGAAAAATTAATTCAAAAGAATGGGGGACACCCCAAAAGCACTTGAAGTGCTATATATTATTTTTATAAACTACTGACAAACAGGACTCTTGACAGCCAGAAAAATGAATGCAAAAGAATGGGGGACACCCCAAAAGCACTTGGAGTGCTAAATATTATTTTTTTAAGACTGCTGACAAATAGGACTTTTGACAGCCAGAAAAATTAAAGCAAAATAATGGGGAACACCCCAAAAGCACTTGGAGTGCTAAATATTATTTTTTAAGACTGCTGACAAACAGGAATTTTGACAGCCAGAAAAATTCATGCACAAGAATGGGGACACCCCAAAAGCACTTGGAGTGCCAGAAACGGAACAAAAACCCTCCTCTATCCTCCTCTTATTGCTGTAACAACTGGTATTAAGATTACAATGGTATTGAATAGAAACAATAATGTGTCCAATTACTGCTTTGTCCCTGCGCTGATATAGCCAGTGTGACCTAACCCTGCTTTCTCTCTCTGTCAAATGGCGATGGATTACTGTGGAGGCTGGTATTTATGCTTTTCAAATCTCGCGAGAACCGAGCTCAGAAATACAAATACATCACGATGACGTTTTGCCTCGATTTCTAATCCGAATGGGCGGGAGAGTACCGAGCGTGCTCGGCTCGGTACTCGGACAGGCTAAATTCGGATGGATTCAGAACTCGGGGAACCGAGCCTGCCCATCTCTAGTTAGAAGTACAGTATATTGGGGAGCAGTGTCTTAAGAATTGTAAGATAACATTCCTTCCATTACCTGTTTAATTTGGCATTCCCCTGGTGTGGTTGCAGGCATCTACAAGTGGCTCCAATCTGTTCAAGTAGCATTACTCCTCTTTACAACCATGGATCACTGTACAGATTAGAAGCAGCCCAGTACCAGTTCTAGCAGTACTACTACTGTTACGACCTCTACTAGTAACCCATCCTCACATTTAGAAATGTGCTGATGGGTAGTAGTAGTATTAATGTTGACGATAATTTACCCATAGAAATTGAAGAGGCCTCCATGGAAGTTGCAAATGTGCAAGAGGATGAGGGGGATAATTGTGGATCTGAAAATGAATGTGTTGTACATGAACGAGATAATGTGGAGGATAATGTTAATTGTGTGGAAGTAAGGCAGCCACCAGTATTACTACCAGCAGATGCCCATGAAAATTGCAAAATCATGCCAGATCATAAGACGAAAAAAAACACATCTAGTGCTTGGAAATATTTTTATCTTAACCCAGACAAAATTTGACAAGGCATCTCTAGCCTTTGTCAGGCCGAAAAAAATAGGTAGAGGTAAGGACATGGAACATCTAGGTACCTCCTCCCTGTTACATCATTTGCAGCGAGTTCATTCAAGCCATGTTTCCAAATGTTGCAAATTGTGTATAGTAGCAAGCAGACCAGCATCATCTACCAGCTGAATGGATAGACACTTGCAATCCTCACCGATGTCAACACCTTGCAGGAGATGATGTTCATGGCCAGTAAAATTTCTGGCCATTTTAGACATTCCGCAACCGAATGTAGAACATTACAGCGGCTGCAATGAAAATGTCATCTGTCATGCCACCAACTGAAGCAAGAGGTAGTAGCAAGGTGGAATTCAACAACTTATAGGCTTCAACAACTAGAGGTAACAAGCAATCAAGACCCACCCAGCAAACCATGAGATTAAGACGCGGGGGACATGTTCTCTTACACAAGCACATTGTTGGAGAATCCTTACTGTTTTCTGCAAGCTGCTGAAACCCTTTCAAATTGTAACAATAGCAATGAACTCAGACACTACCAGCTTGAATCAAGTCATATCTCTAATCAAACTGCTGGAAAAGCAGCTGGAGAAGATGAGGGAGGAGATGAAAGTTAGCTATTCAGCAAAATATGTTGGCCTTGAGGATCAAGCTCTTATTCACTTCACCAGAACCCAAGGGTTTGCAGCATCTTGACATTGGATCACTACATCTTGGCAACCATGTTTGATCCTAGGTTTAAATCATATGCCATATCTTTCTTTCAGAGTAAAACAAATCTACACAAATGTAAACTTGTGAGCAATCTGTCGGCTCTAGTCGCACGTTACCTGTTTCAGCTTCTCCTTCAAATGCTACTGACTGAAGAAAACTTCCCTTTTCTGATAGTCACTCTGATAATGAATCAACAACACAGCAGCATACCAATGTGAAAGTTTATAACATCTGGTCGGGCTTAAAAGAAGTGCCCAAACGTGCTACTGACACCTCTAGTGTGTCTCAATCGGATACACTTTGTCTTGGTAAAATGGTGGAGGATTATTTTAAAGATAAAGTAGAAGTTAGCATATCTGACAGTCCCTATGAATTCTGTGAGGGAAAAAATGAAGTTTGTAGCCCCTTGTATTAACTAACTATAGTGTATTTAATATGCCCACCCTCCAATGTGTACTTGGAAAGAGTGCTTAGCGCAGACGGGAACATTGTGAGTAATCGTCAGAGGAGATTACTTCCCAAAACTGTAGAATAACTGGTGTTCACCAAAATGAGCTACAAATGGTAATCAGAATACCGTTCTTGAGATCAATTACCAACAGAATGTGTAGATTTCAGTGGGGATGAATTAATATTGTGTGATGATGGTGATGATGATCATGACATCAGTGATGAGGATGATGATGATGATGAGGGTGATGACATGGTCATCAACATAGAGGAAGAATAACATTGTTAGCTAAATGATTATTAGAAATTTGTGAAACAAATAAAAATAAACCACTATCTATTCTGTCCAGTTCATTGACCCTTTTGTGGGGATCTAAACAATTCAAGCACTTCAGCCACAACTGTGGCAGCCCTTGTTGCTATGGTGCTTGGGTTGTTAAACTATGTACATGTCCTTTTTAACATATGAGTGGGTGGGACAATTCCATCTTGCACTATTTTACATTTTGACCTTTGTCTATCAGCTTGTGCAACAGTCGACAATTCAGGTGTCAACAATATTATTAGGTTGCCAATTCGCATGATGGACAGTATGATTAGATAGACTATTCAAATGTTGACAGTATTATTATGGGGTTAGGTATAGGGCTGGGCATTTGGTTAAGGACAGGGATACAGACAGGTATAGGGAAACGGTTAGGGACAGGGATATGGCAAGGAAAGGGATAGGGTTAGGGACAGGGATAGAGTTAGGCATAATTACTGCCTTAATTTGAATTGTCAACCTAATACTGTCTACATTTCAATTGTTATCCTAATACTATTGGTGATGTCACTATTTTGTAGACTTTATAACTCTGTCTATTCTGCTGCCCACCAGTCAAATTATGTCAATTCTGTAGCTTTCAAACACATATATGTATCACACTTAGGTGAGTGGCCCATGTACAATGCCATCTTGCATCATTTAACATTGTGCCATTTTTCTCTCATCATGTTAATAAATCAGTTAGTTAAATAATGTCTCCTGAGCTAAGATATTGCAGATTCTGGCCCTCTCCAATGTATTTGATGCTGACCCTCTCCAATGTGTCACACATACTGTCTAACGGGTACTTACTTGGTGTTTCTTCATTTTTTAATTGAAAATGTAATTGATGTAGACATCTTCAATAAGGCTGATGATGAGAGTGATGTTGATTACCATTGAGGAAGATGACGACTGTTATCAAAATGACCATGATTATTTTCTTTACATCCCTAATTAATCTAGAGTTCAGCAACCACCAACCAAAATGTTGGCATTTGTGGCTTAAATGATGGCTTTCGTGGGGCAGTGCTTGGGTTATTAACCTATGTGTGTGTCCTTTTCAACATATGGGTGGGTGGCCCCAAGTTCAACTCCATCTTGCACAATTTGGCTCTTCCACTTTTTCCCAAGAATCTTCTGAAGCCTTCATTGTATTACATTCTTGCACTAAAATTCCCTTTTTTTTGGGGGGGGGGGGGGAGATTTTGTTACTCACTTCAATGCCTAACTGTTGTCAGCATGTTAGTAGTGCTGCCAACTGCCAACTGTCAACTGACTGCTGATTGCGTGAGTAATATGCCAAATCATGTCTCTTAGTTCAAATTCAATTCAAGTGCATAGTAATAAACAGAGGAAGGTGAATGCCACCTCCATCTATTTAGTCTAACTGTATTAATTCTACCATTCTCCATCCAATGAACTCTGTCTGTTTTTGTAACATTATTATCTATGATGGATGTTCTGTTACATTCCAAATTTATTATATGAATACTCTGTGGTGTTTTTTAATTGTGGGTGCACTCCACCTTTGCCGATTGTCATCCAAATCTATTTATATAGCGCCATCAGATTACACTTAGCAATTTTCATTGCGCTGCGAGCTGATGGAAATAATGTCTCATCTCTAATGGAATATATTTTGTACTTTCCACCACTTTCCAATTCACATAGAAGCACACAAAAGTGCCACAGGTAATTAAGATAGATCCGATTTCCCCTCATGTTCATCATTACATTAAAACCAAGCAGTACAACTAAAATGTTTAGTCTAATTAAAATGGTAGGTTGTGGTACTTCAATGGGACATTTGCGCAAGTATATGAACCATAAAACGCAGGTGAGGCTTTTGTTCCTTATTTTTAAAGAAAATAGTGTGTCTTATGATCTGCTAAATTTGGTATATGTTCAACTGTAATTGCAGTGAAAGCTTTCAAAATAAAAATTACATTTGAAGATTAAATGTTTTTATCGTAAAAGCTAAAAATATTAAATGCATAACTATTTTAATGTTATTTTGTAATGTATGTATTATACCAGTATGAATTATACAGGACAGCATCATTTAAAATATTTTCCACACATATTTCTTCTTATTGAAAGAATGCACAGCTGAATTGCCTTCAGATATTTCAGATTTCTGCATTGTTGTTCTCTGTGTACATCACTTGATTATTGCTATTTTTTCTGGCACATACAATCTGTCAAAACAGTGGGAAACAATTGCTAGGAGCACTGACCCACATAGAAATGATTGTGAATTTCTGATCTCTTTTGACCAGTCAATCAGCAATGTATAGTACACGCAAAAAAAATAAAAAAAATGTTTCACCCTGTTAGTCCTTAAAAAATGCTATTGTCTTACAAAATAATATGTTGTGTAATACAATTGCATATGTAAATGTTCTGCACTAACTCTATAAAAAATACTATTAAATAATTAAGAATACTAAAATAGCATTCATTTGGGAAAGTAAAGGTATTGTATAGACTATACTGTAGTAAGGGTGAGTGATAGACAATAAACTTGCTGTTAGAGGATGGTGCATTTTTAAAAGTCTTATAACAAAGAAGTAAATATGAGTGAACTCCCAGCATTCCATAAAAATATTTGTGTTATTGGGCCAATAGTTTTATTTTTGTCAAAATATTTGGTAAGAATATCCACCTTGTCATGCTACAATTAATGTGATATGTGCCAAGATTGAGCTGGCCCAGAAGCAGTATATGGCAGTATTCACAAAGGCAGCACTCATCACCACTCATCACAGATCAATGTAGTACACCACAGGATTTAAACTTAGTGCTCATTCCCAGATATTACTTTTTAGAAAGCTATTCCTGTGTGTGAAAAGAAACAAGGAATTTGTGGTGAGACCTGTTTGCTAGTTAGAGGATACCAATTATTTATTGCTTTACGCATAGCATATATGTATTGCAATAACTACCTACATCCAGGGCCGCCGAGAGGGGGGGGGAGCGGGTACATTTTACCCGGGCCCGGCCATGCCAGGGGGCCCGGGCCGGGCCCTTGCTGCTATTTTTTGTCATTTTTTTTTTTTATTTTATTTTTTTGTATTTTGCGTATTTTTATTTTTTTAAAAAAAAAATTCCCGCGGGGTAGGGGGAGGGGGGGGGGGGGGGGCGTTGGTGGGGGGAGCTATAAGAAATAAAAAAAAAAATAAAAAAATCAATACTCACGTGACCGCGGCGCCGCGTCCCTCCTCTCCTGTCTTCTCCATTCACACTGACTGTCGGGCGTGACGTCATCAAGTCACGCCCGGCAGTCAGTCAGTGAGGAGCGCCGCAGCCTGACAAGACCAAAGAAGAAGAAAGAAGAGAAGACAGAAGAGAAGAGAAGAAAAGAAAGAAGCTGACAAAAGGTAAGGAAAGAAACTGAGAGGCACAGAGGAGGAAAAGAGAGGGACAGAGGAGGAAAAGAGAGGCACAGAGGAGGAAAAGAGAGGCACAGAGGAGGAAAAGAGAGGCACAGGGGAGGAAAAGAGAGGCACAGAGGAGGAAAAGAGAGGCACAGAGGAGGAAAAGAGGGGCACAGAGGAGGAAAAGAGGGGCACAGAGGAGGAAAAGAGGGGCACAGAGGAGGAAAAGAGGGGCACAGAGGAGGAAAAGAGAGGCACAGAGGAGGAAAAGGGGGCACAGAGGAGGAAAAGAGGCACAGAGGAGGAAAAGAGAGGCACAGAGGAGGAAAAGAGAGGCACAGAGGAGGAAAAGAGGGGCACAGAGGAGGAAAAGAGGGGCACAGAGGAGGAAAAGAGGGGCACAGAGGAGGAAAAGAGGGGCACAGAGGAGGAAAAGAGAGGCACAGAGGAGGAAAAGAGGGGCAGAGAGGCACAGAGGAGGAAAAGAGGGGCAGAGAGGCACAGAGGAGGAAAAGAGGGGCAGAGAGGCACAGAGGAGGAAAAGAGGGGCAGAGAGGCACAGAGGAGGAAAACAGGGGCAGAGAGGCACAGAGGAGGAAAACAGCGGCAGAGAGGCACAGAGTTATAAAAAAAAGGGGCAAAGAGGCACAGAGTGAATAAAAAGGGGGGAAAGCAGCATGGAGGGCGCAGTGTAGTTGTGATGGGGCTTGTTGCAATGTAGTGTGTGTGCGGTAGGTGGTGGCTAATTAATGGGCGCTATTTTGTTTGTAGGGTGATGGTGAGGCAATTTAATAGTGGGGATTATTAATTTAAGATGGGGTGATTTGGGGCCTATTGAATGTGGAGGTGAGTTTGGGGAGGATGAGGTCTATTTATTAAATGTGACTATGAATTATTTAATGGCAGTGATGGTTGCGGGAAATAGGTATTGCTAGGCTGTTTGCATGACGGGAAATAGGTTTATTTATTACATGTGAATTCTATTATTTTAATGTTGGGGCTGGAGGAAGGCCTAATTATTAATCGTGGGTGCTATTGATTTAACGCTGCGTCTGACTGAAATTTTCTAAATGTAGCCATTTTTTTCCCAAATAGGTCCTTCTACATTCCAAGATCCAGGCAAGCCACAACTAAAGAAACCAGCAGCCTCGGGTGGAGAAAGTGAGAAGAACAGGTAGGACAGAGCAGCATAGTGTGTGAAATGTTGTGATTCTAGTAGGGACAATGCCAATGTTTGGTGAGCCCAGTGGGCGCAGGCCAAGACTGAACTGTTTGTGTACACACTGCATTCTTTGTATACTACACTGTGGTGCTGGATGTCTTAAAAGTCAGGAGTGCTTGGACATATGTGACGCTGTGGTGAATTCAGGACCTAGTGATTTTGATGTGCTAGCTATGCGCCCAACGGTGCATTGCCACGGCCCCAAATGTATGACCACATTCCCGAAAATTTTTGCACCGTCGTTAGGCTAGCCACGCCCCAATGGCGCATTGACACGCCCCTGAATGTATGACCAAACCCGCGTCGTGTTTTTTGCGCCGCCGTTAGGCGGCGCAAAAAATTTTTAGGGCTTACTCAACTATGGGGGGGCCCCATGAGTTTGTTGTACCCGGGCCCTGAATTCCTCTTGGCAGCCCTGCCTACATCCTGTGCCGTAGCAAAAGAGGTCACATTGGTCAAAACTGAAATCAAGCGATGCAGTGGGGCATAAGTGCTGAGATAAGGGGGCAAAGTCATGAGGATATATAAGAGAGGGAAATTCAAGATGGAGATATACAGATTACAGTGACACCCAAAAGATTAAAAAGCAGGTGTAACAAATCTGTTTTCATTTTAATGCAATTTATGGCTCATATTCTATGGGCTTCTAGCATGTATACACTTACACTGTTTGCTTGAAAACACCTGAATGATCACTTGCTTTACCAATGCTTTTGATACACCTGATGTGTGGGCATGCCTTGGCTGTTTAATTTATCATGCTCTGTTCCTTTTGTCTGGTGCCTGTGCAATGTGTATTGCAAGAGTGTAATTTATTTCTGTGCATTCCTGTCTGATTTCCTGGTACTGAACAGACTAGTCCTTGACCCTGATTTTATAATCAGGGTCAAGGACTTTTATAATGACTCTAGGATAATAACTTTGTGTAAATTTCATCCAGTATCGATATCAAAAGAACACAGTGCTGACAATATAAAAGTAAATAAAGAACAAAGCATCCCAGCATTTGATGTTAACTCCTGTAGGTGTTGTAAAAATGAATGAAGAACAATCGTCCCAACCAGGGAATAGCTGTCTGTAGATACTGAGTAATAAAGCAATGAGATAAATCCAGAGTGATAGAAGACTTTAGCAACCCAATACTTGCATGATGCTGTTAGCAAGCTCTTTCCACAGTTCTATTATTTCAAAAGTCAGCCACTGATGTTCATAAAGATGCACAGTTCATAAGTCCCAAATAAATCCTAGAAGCCAAGGGAGAAATCACTGCACTATACAATCCCTTACGCTTTTCATTGTTATGGCAACAACTTCTTCAGAAGGGTGTAGAATGATGAACTGTAGAGAAATGTTACTATATATAGGGTGCACTTACTTACAACCTGAAGTAGCTGTGCCATTCATTAGTCGCATAATGTTAATCACAGGATTATGTAAAAGGCAGATTGACTATTGCAATCTCGCATGTAATATGAAACTCATAAATGATAATCATGTGATCAATCACAGAAGCAAATAATGTCATTTAAACATATAAAATAATAAGCATTTATTTCTGTTTTACAGGCTTACATAAATGTATAGACCAGCTATTAATTTTGAAATTATAATAATCTCATTGGTTAGACACACCGGTCTTCACAGAAAGCATGATTAGCTGACTATTACTTTTCATTAAACCAGAAGGTAGAAGCCCTTTAATAACATTGTTAAAGTAATAGTTGTCTATATACATAAAAATATGTATTTAAAACTGCATTCAGATACTATTAACATAATATTCAATAAGAACACAAATGGGTGATCTATAATAAAAAAAATTCAAATTCCCAACCACATAATGTTTCATTGACAAAGACCCGATCACAAGATGCTTCATTCACAAAAATATTGCATATGCATGTCCATGTTCAGCTACAAGTGGATCTGATGAAACGTCTATTGTTGAATAAGGATCTAGGTACAATCTGCACTGTCAGAGAATACACTGCTGGATATGTCCAATACATATATGGAATTTAAATTCCAAAATGAATGCACATGAAAAATTAAAGTATTCAATGATTGTCTCCTGTTAATAAAATAGTCAATAATGAAAAAAAAACATAAAAAAATTGTTTTTTTTCATTTCTCTTTCCCCATGAAATACATTAATTAGGATGTTATAAATGTCAGTTGGGTATGATATGGCAAAAATGAATATGTCAACACTTAAATTGTCAACATCAAATAGTGACAGTATGAATGTTGAGATACTCATTTCTGTCGACATGTTTAAAGTGGTGACACCATGACTGATGACAGTAATAATGCCAACAGCAGCCGGCTGACCCGCCGGCACTACAGCTGATGGCCCCGCTGGCATAACAAGCTCCCAATCAGCCACACAAACATTTAGTCAAAACCTCCCAACCACTCTCCTCGCCAAACACATTAACCCTAGTGCTGGCACTGGCACAATACAGTAAATAAATAAATTAAACAAACAGTGTGCCCTCTCCCACCAAAAAGCTTAACCCTAGTGCTTCCAGTCTAGGCTGGTACTAGCAAAATCAAGGGGATAAAAAAGTGTGGGGTCCTCCCAATTTTATTGAAGCCAGCATTCAGCATTGCCAGTCATGGCTGGTGACACTGTAGCAGGAGAACCCACAGCATGGAGGTCACCTGTCACAATGACAGGCAGCCCCAGGTTGATAAGCATGGGACTGGATTCCCTAAGGAAATGGGGTCTGGAAAAAAAGTCCCCTCATAGAGGTACACAGTCCTGTGCTGAAGGCACCATTTTTCCCAGCATGCCCAGGCTGTTAGTAATGGTTTTGGCATACTGGTGCATACTCATGGCTGCCAGAGCATGCTGCAATTGGGGAACAACAAGTGTCAGTATAAACTGGCACTCAGGGCCCATTGAGAGCAAGACAAATTTATATAAAAGACACCCCTCCTTATAAAAATAATTTTATTGCAAATAAATATAAAACCTAGTAATACTCACTAGCCACCAGGTTCTTCATCTGTAATAATTCCAATGTTCCGTAGTTGTCCCAAAGAATACCTAGTAAAAATATACCAATGATTTATGGTTGTACCAAAAACTACCTAGTAAAATTAATCCAATAGTCCATTGTTGTCCAAAAAAAAATAATTAGTAAAATTAATTCCAGCTTGGAAAAAAGAAATCTTCTGTTCTTCAAGCTTGATAAACCAAAATAATCCTCCTGAACATGCTTGGCAAAATAACATAAATCTTAATAGACAATGTAAGCAAGCTCCTGACTGAAGGAGGTCCTGCTGTGTAATAAAATAATTACTGTCAGCATCAGGGTTAATGTGTTTTGCGAGGGGGAAGTTTTAATCTAAATGTTTGTGGGTTTTTCTTGCTAATATTAACTATTTTGTGCCTGACCTGCCGACTGTATTGCTTGCGGGTTCAGCAGCTGTAATGCCCTTTGAATGCTGACATTGTGACTGTTGACATTACTACTGTTGTCACCATTTTAAACATGTTGACAGAAGAAATATGTCGACATTTACACTGTCACCATTTTCATGTTGACAGTATAAGTGTTGACATATTCATCTTTGTCAGAATGACTACATCCCATAAATGTTGTATTTTCACAGTTGCTCCTTATTGCAAACACATGTTCTAGCATGCATACACGACTTTCATCACTATCAATTAAAAGGCTGAACATTTCCGGTGTAAAACTTAATGTTCATGTATTGTCTTCATTTCTATTGCTGGGATATATTGTAAGTTGTTTAGTAAACTAAATCTGCGATGATTGATTCATAGGAAGGGATCAACAGTGAGAAGTATTTGGTAAGTGAATACCATAGAATGAGTTTATTCAAAGTACTTAGTATTCAATAATATGTATTTTAATAAGGCTATGTCTTGCACTTGTTTTACTTTTTATGTATGATTAGAGGCCTTGTGCAAATATTATTATTTGCAATAGCATAAAGTTTGATTTGTATTGATGTCAGGATCAGATTTTAGTAGCAGACCCTGACAGTTCTACTGATGTTTTCCAGTTTTCCTGGAATGGGCGTTGGAATTAAAATGCATACACAGCGGACAAAGCTCTAATATTGTTTGAATAAATGTTGTTAATGTAAAATTACAGGTTTACGTGTTGGCACTGAGTCATAGCATCAATATACTTTATTGTGGAAATCAACATCTGTATAGCTTGTGAATGAAAAGTTGTTTGTTCCTCTAGATACGTTTTTTGTAGTATTATAAAGTATTATGCTTGCTGCAAAATAAGGTTAATGTACTTGTTAACAATATGAATGCATAACAAAAAAATACTCTTATTAGGAGAGATTTATGTCACTGAGTCCAGACAGAATTGTGTACTCTCAGTGTTGGAAGAACTTAAAGGCGTAGGGCCAGTCAACAGATCTCCATCTTCAATAGTTAAATTGCCATTTTAGTAAAGGATTAAACATCCATTCTGTTTCAAATATATTATTATTATTATTATTATTATTATTATTATTATTATTATTATTAGTCTATTGAGAAGTACTTCAAATATGTGAATACTGTACTCCACTGTAACTAGCCAGGCCATAAAACATGCATATACACCTTTTAAGAACCTTATATTTTACCCCTGCTATAGGGAAGAAGTACATTCTCACTCATATGACTTGTTGTAAACCAGGCATATATGCTGCTGATATGGAGGTGGACATATTTCAAGATGTGTACGGTTCTGAATATGAGTGGATAAGCAATTTTTTTTCCATGCTTTTTCTTAAGAACAATTTACTCCCATCTTGCCATCAAGGCTGCATCAGCCCCTATATGTGCTACCAGAGGAGGGCTGGCAAATTTTAGCCCAGGGAGCAAGACTCGACTCAGCAGCCTATTAGGAACATTTTAAAGAAAGAAAATGCAGGTGGCCCAGTGACCCAGTCCATGGTAGCCCACTAATGGACCGGCCCAGGTGGCTAATGACCCCCCTGTCCTCCAGCCCATCCAGCCCCCGTGTGCTACAAAAAATTTTTTTGCCTCTTCACATGATTTGAAAAATTCATTGACAATCTTAGCAAAGGACTGTTATTGCTATAGAAATGTCTTTGTTCTCAGAAATTTACTGCACATATGTAGCATGTTTAATTATATACCTTAATCAAAGATGATAGGAGAATTGATATACAGCAAGTCAGTATAAAATATCCATTTCCACATGTATTACCATATTTTCTGTCTCTGGATAATAATAATAATAATAATAATAATAATAATAATAATAATAATAATAACACAGTGCACATTTGTTGCTTTTATTCTGAAACAGTACATATATACAGTCTGAAATAGATACATATGTACATGACAACTTTTTATTCAATATCTGCATAGTAATACTGGTAATCCTTAAAATTTAATAAGGGAATACTATTAAAAGTCCCATTTAAAGTGTAATCTGCTTATGGCATTATCTGAAATTGTTTGTAAGATGTAATGTCAACATTTTATATAGGTTAGCCTTTTTCTCATGAACACACCAATATTAAACAGATCACATACTGTAATATTTATTCAATTTACTGCATAAGATTATTTTGTGTAATTCTTTACTGAATTAGATGAATGATTGGATTTCCCCAACAACATCTGCAACTCATATTGCAGTTCATGCTGCAGTTCCCACTAGCCTAGTCTGTTTTAATCTGTGCTCTATTTTGGATTTTTTTTTTCCATGTAGAAGAATCAATACTCTATTGCGTATAACTGTAAATAATATGCTCCTTTGAGAGAATAAAACCACTTCAACTGCAAATTACATGTAGCTGCAATATGTTTTTCAATTTCTATTGCACTCCAGTAATGTGTTTATATTTTGCTGATTGCATCACACCAGGTGGAATCCTGTTTCTGAATAGAGCACAGTTAAAGTACTCTATATATTTAGAATTAAATTTACTAAGCAATGGGAACCTCAGAGATTAACCATGTAGTAAATATTATCTAATTATTTATTATTTTTCTTTTCTTTTGTTGAAATACTTGTTTATTTATCACTTCTTAAAATAAGGATTTACTACACACTGTTTGATTAAATTAAATCCATATTAATGTATATGTTAAACCTGAAGTAACAAGTGTATTATTAAACTCTTGTCTTGCTACAAAGCAAGTCATCATACTTATTGCCAGGAGCAGTTTACTAAACATTGATATAGAATTACAGGGAGCAATGAATGGTGATTAACAGGACATTTAGAATGTTGAAGTGCTGTGAGTAGCATGTGTTGCTAAGAGAAAACCAATCTGATCATGAATATTTCATGTCATGATTCATTTGTAATTGCTTATCCAGGCAAAAGCTAAAGTAAAAGTTGTATATACAAATAACTAATCACACATATTGTTAAAAGTCAATTAATTTTAATTGTATTTTTTAAATTTTAAATTTCATTATTTTTTAACATAAACATTATGGCATCAATGTATAATAATAATATTCCTTCAGACTATACCTAGCTTCTATAAAAGTAATAAAGTCTCCTTGCAGATCTTGACATGTTCCATGCCCCAAATAGATACAGGTTTTCAGGCCTGATTCATTAAAGAACGATGTGTACCACATTTTGTGCAACGTCCCATTAATCTTTGAGTGCAAAGGACCATAAGTACACCCTAATATTTGGGGTGCGGAACTGGGATGAAAAGTGGCGTATGCATATGGTCAGTGTACAGTAAAGGCGTTACCCTGCAGATTTGTGTGATTCAAGCTCTAGCGCACACAAACGTACGCTGTTTTTCGTACGTAAGGTTTGCACCTGTTCAACGTCAAGTGTAACTGATGGATGACAGTGATGGCCAAACACAGCATTCACATCCTCTTCATCTAATGGGAGAACTGACTATTGACTTGCACGCCTGACACCACTTACCTAATTGTGCAACTCTATTTAACACCGACAAAGGGAGATTACTAGTGATATTTCTCCAAAGAGATCAGATTTTTATGAGATTGGAATTTTAGAATTTTTTAGCATAGGATTCTTCTACCAAAGACTTTTTTTTAATATTTTACAAGCAGTGCATAATTTAAGCGTGTGCAAATAATTGAAATTTTTTTCTAATTAGCAAATCATTTTCATACATTTGCAGTGTAGTCAGGTCATACTTTAGCAATCTATGCTTTTTTTAAAATGCTATGCTTCTTACATGATTGCATGCATTTGCATCACGGATGTGTATTTAAAAGCTTGTGAACATCTTGTCTATGTTGTATACTATGTATGCCTACTATGTAGCAGCATACATTTATAATGCAGTTTTCGTTTTTTATTTTTTTTAAACAAATTTTCATGTTTCATATTTTTCATGTGTTTTTTTTCCTGTTACTTTTTCCAATAGATAACACATACCCTTTCCACCCTTGTCTCCACACTCCCAATATAAATCCACGCACGGAGCAAGAAGTTGCATGTAATACGATGCATACATCCATCAGATCAGGTCTGGAGTGGATTTTTTGGCATTTTAAAGGCCAGATTCCACTGCCTTTACTGGTCTGGTGGAACACTCATGTATGCGCCCAATATTGTATGCAACATAATTGCTCTGTGTGTGGTATTCCATAACATCACAATCTGGGGTGGGGTTTCATGAGTGGAAGAGACCAAGGTTGCTGGCTAGGAGGTTGATGACGTTGATTCTAGTCTTCCAAATTCCTAAGACTTTTTTGGATTCAAAGAATATGTGAGTTCATTATACTTTACATGTAAGTACCTTTCAAAATTGGATTGGATTTTGATACCCAGGCATAAAGGAAGATGTTTAAATAAGTAAAAATGTAATGTTTTATTGTAATCAATAATAAAGTAAGAATACATTGCTAGTTATTAATCCTGGTATAGGTAGGGTCACGAATATCAGTCAATATTAAACATGTGTATGACCTACAATGGAAGTACTAATCTATGTATAAACTTCAAACAACTTTTCAAATTATAGGTACAATTTTAACAGAATAGTCCATTATATCTGCTCATGTACTTATCAAAAAAAATTGTATAACAGTGCATATAAAAACCAGATAGAGTAATTTGTTATGGTACAATATATCATATTAGTTCAGGCTTCCAATGTTTGTACTGAAAGTCTGACATACAAAATGGGTTGGTGGTAAAGTCCAAATGTTCAAATCAGACGTTATAAATAGGTCTTTAGGGTACAGTGTGCCTCTTTTACTCACCAGTCCTGGTTCTTATGGTTCCACTGGGTAGTCTTTCTTTTTAGAACTGATGTGTATATATTTCTCCCCAGTAAAAGAATCCTAATTCTTGCACTCAATTTCAAAATTGACAGCAAGGATCAGGATACCCTTACTTGGGAGCAAGATATACACAGTACTACAAGTCCAACATACGTCCTTGTACTCGCCACATGAATCAAATCCAAAAATGTGATCCACTTCTTATCAAAGACACAATTGTAATAAAAAAATGGCAGGACTCAATGACTCAGCGGTGTTCTCTCCTGTGATTGGTTTTGTGTGAACGGCTAGGCATTGTAACGCCTTTAATTGCCTGGTTACGACTCACTATTGTGATTGCATGAGAGATGTGCCACTAAGGACAGATGGACAGATGAGAGGAAATTAGCCATTTTAGATATAGTCTAGAAGGAATTTTGTCGTATGTGCAGGTTTGAATATAGGCGCACAAATGTGTAGCTGCAGTGTCATTTGAGCGACCTGCGAAGTCGCCAACTCCAAATCCTTTCTGAACTCATGAGTGATATTGCAAGGTGTAAGTTCTCCAAGAAAAACTTTTCACAAAAGAAAATTACAGTATGGTCTATCCCAGTGTAGAAAAGAAAGTACTGTATTTTGTAATGTAGCTTGTATGTGGCTTTAATTGCCAATATACAAGGCGACTGTAACAGTGATGAATCAGTATTAGTATGTGATTACATGCTGAAGTTTTCTAAAACCTACAAGGTCAAGTTCATATGTAAGTGGTGTAGAGGTGTTTTTATTTGACCAGTGTTGAAGAAATGGTCTGTGTGAGGTATTGAACAATTAGCATTCAAACCTTAGATTATAGGTATGTATCTATGTATGTAGGAGAGAGATATAACATTTCTGAAAATTGTAATGTATCATATTTCGAAACATAGAATGCCTACACCACCACAATAAGGGGTCTAGTGCCGATCCCCAAGAGGAAGCCCACATTGTGAGGGATATTTAATAATTATGGAGGAACCCTTTGTGGAGAAGGCCATGGAGGAGGACCTCGTGGAGGAGACAGAGACATCCCAAGTCCCTGCAGAATAATGTAAGTATCTTGATTTTATAATGTTAATTAATTTGCTTTGCAGCATAAAAGTGTATCCCTTAGAAATCCTTGCTTTACTAAATGTGTCTTTGCCTAGGTCTTAGCAATGTTTGCATTTCAACAGGTGTCTGACTTAATGGTCTAATAAGTGTTTGTTGACAAGCAATCCCCCGAAATATTGCTGCATGTGCATTCCAAAATGCAGTCCTCTGACTAGTACAGTGTTCATAATAAGATGAACCTTGCAGAGAATTTCTTCTAATGTAGCATCTCTGAATTCTGCCAAGCTAGAAAGTACACTCATAGTGTTAAGATATGTTTACAAAATCTTATAACATTGTAATTGTAATTTTTTTTGAGGTGGCGAAGAATTACCACCTGTCCATATATTAATCCAAAAAATATAAAAAAAATAGAAAAATATAAAAAATATTAAAAATATTTTCATTAGTTGGAAAACTGGTTTTAAATCTGATTATATTTTCAAACAACTTATTTTTAAATTTCTGTTTATAGCAAAAAATATTTTTCTTCAATATTTTTTTTAAAGCAAATGTGTACTAATGTACGCTCTGTATGTTTTTTCTATCATGCAAAATCATGTATTTACACCTTGCAACATGAAAGGTCATTCCGGTAATAATGCATACAAAGGGTTAATATGCAGGGACAGTATGATAATATTGGCAAGAAACATGAGTGTAAGTGAAGAATTACACGACCCGTATTCATCAAGGAACGTATTTCCTACTTTCACACAATCTTAAAAACAAACGCGCGTATGCCCCATTTATCTGCATTTTTTTTTTAAAAAGTACATTCATTTTGAATTCCATGATGAATCAGGGCTTTTGCATGTCTCCTATTTCCCTATATGTTTCAAAAGCTCTCATATCACTCTTATTTATATTATAACCTTCAATATCAATCATTATGACAATCTAGGACATGGCCTCACAGTTGTGATGTAGCTCAGCATCAATTTGTGTGTAAAATTATTTTATTGGGGTGTAGCCAGACCATGGAATCATCTGTGGCTCACAGCCAGAACAGAGAATTTTTTTAAAACTGTACCTCACACATATATATATATATATTGTGCCAAGAGCCCGCTACTGCAGAAGCACACGCGAACAACGTCTTCCTTTTTATGTAGTTTTATTGTCAGGATGGTAAATGTTTTGACACCGTACAGATTTCACAGCAATACTTGGAGACCCTAAACGCTAGCTATACATAGACCAGCTCTCTCTCAGGACCAGCCAGCTACCCCAGCATTGGTCTCTCTGAACAAGTGATACAAACAAGCTTTTATACCTGATACTCCTCCCCCAGCCTTAGCTTGATGGACAGGTGACACACCCACCTTCTCTTTAAAAGGAAATGCCCATCACTGCCTCTGTTTGCACTAACAAACAGACACACCCTGTCTGTTTGCAGAGAGGAAGGATTTAAAATCATGTAAGTTAACCAAACTTAAACTATTGCTTTTCATACATAAGTCTTTACATTGAATCTAGGTGCTTTACTGCACAAATGTTTTACTCTATTTCCCTGCTTTCTCTGCATATTGCCAGCTAAATGCCTCCTTTTGTTACATATCCCTCCCCCTAGTGTCTCCAAGTAGGGGGACGTGGACTTCGCGAGGAGCGCATATTTTCGTGACAATGTATCTGCATTCTTGTGCAGAATCCCAGGTCTATGTTCTACTGAGAATTTGAAAGGTTGCAGTGCCAAGAACCAGCGGGTTACCTCGGCATTTACCTCCCGGTTGTTCTGCATCCATTTCAATGGTGCATGGTCTGTTATTAAGGTGAACTCTCTGCCTAGGATATAATAGCACAGGGCTTCTGTAGCCCATTTTATGGCGAGACATTCTTTCTCCACAGTGGCATATTTTTGTTCCCTTGGAAGCAACTTACGACTTAGGTACAGGACAGGATTTTCTACTCCATTCTTCTCCTGTGACAAGACTGCACCTAAGCCAACACCAGAAGCATCAGTTTGGAGGAAGAACCTCTGGGTAAAATCCGGTGCTTGTAGAACTGGGGAGGAACAAAGAGCTAACCGAAGATCAGACCAGGCGGTTTCTGCAGAGTCAGACCAGGTTAATCTATGTGGACAACTTTTTTTTAACATGTCCGTTAGTGGAGCAGTTCTAGTGGCGAAGTGGCTTACAAACCGCCTGTAGTAACATACTAAGCCTAAAAAGGTTCTTAACTGTCACTTTTTCTCTGGTCTTGCCCAATTTTTGACTGCCTCCACTTTGTCTAGCTGGGGTTTGACATGCCCTCGACCAACAACGTACCTCAAATATTTGGCTTCTCTCATGGCTATGGCACATTTCTCTGGGTTAGCTGTTAACCCTGCTGACCTTAATGAAGCTAAGACCGCCTCAACGTTTGCTAAATGTGATCCCCAGTCTGGGGTATAAATCACTATATCGTGCAGGTAAGCGGCTGCATAAGCTGTGTGAGGTCGTAGCAACTTATTCATGGCCCTTTGAAAGGTTGCAGGTGCCCCATGCAACCCAAAGGGTAGGACTTTATATTGATAGAGACCATCAGGGGTGGAAAATGCAGTCTTTGGCTTGGCCGTGGAAGTCAGGGGAACTTGCCAATAACCCTTTGTTAGATCAAGGGTTGTCAAATAATTGCTACCAGCAAGATTTTCCACTAGTTCATCCACACGGGGCATTGGATAGGCATCAAACTGGGACATACTGTTTAGGCGCCTAAAGTCATTGCAGAACCTAATTGTCCCATTGGGTTTCGGGACAAGCACAATGGGACTATTCCACTCACTAGTGGACTCTTCAATCACATCTAACTGGAGCATCTTCTCGACCTCCTTTCTCACGTCCACCCGTCTGGCTTCGGGAATACGATACGGCTTCTGGTTTACAATGACTCCTGGCGCAGTGACAATGTCGTGTTTGATTAAGGTAGTGCGCCCAGGAATGGAAGAGAAGACATCCCTGTTCCGGCGAATCATTTCTTCAGTCTGTTGTCTCTACTGAATGGACAAAGCTGGCTCTATGGGCACATCAGACTTTTCAGTGGCAGTACTCACTACCTGAGGAGAGGTTTCCTCCTCATGCCAAGGTTTGAGGAGGTTAACATGATTTATTTGCTCCTCACTTCTCCTACCTAACTGGCGGACTATGTAATTGACAGGACCGACAACCTCTAGAACTTCATATGGACCCTACCAATGGGCAAAAAGTTTGCTTTCCTGGGTGGGAACCAGGACTAGGACCTTGTCCCCAGGCTTGAAAGATCGAACAACAGCACTTTTATCATAACTTTTTCTCTGTCGTTCCTGAGCCTCTTTTACATGTTGCTGCACAATGGGCCCTATCTTTCCTAGCCTGTCATACATTTGGGACACAAATTGGACCAGATTTGGCTCCCTGGGACCTTGCTGCTCCCACCCTTCTTTTAACATATCCAAGATACCTCTGGGCTGTCTCCCAAACATGAACTCAAAGGGACTAAACCCTGTTGAAGCTTGAGGTACCTCATGGATGGCAAACATCAAATAGGGAATAAGAGTGTCCCAATCTTTTTTTTCTTGAGCCACTGCTTTCCTGAGCATTTGCTTTAATGTGCGATTAAAGCGTTCCACCAAGCCATCTGTTTGTGGACGGTATACAGAGGTGTGAAGCGCCGTAACCAACTCTATACAGGAAATTATTTTTAACAATAAAATATGGTATACCTTCTGCAGGCTGGGCGGCTTTCGCTACCCCATTTACCTCAGTCACACTTTTAAAGGCATGTTCCAAAGTGGCATCATTAAGTTGGTCTCGAGCAAAGTCCTGCAGAGGAAACAAAATTGGTATTGCGGACCAGTCTATATCCTCACTGACAGGCGGGGTGGGCTCATCTGCGACATCACCGACCAATGCTAGATTGGACTGTCCACGTTTCCCCGCAGGTGGATGCTTTTGTGGAACTCCTGCTGTGACTCCCAGGATGGCATTCTGGTTTGGCGGTTCCCAAAGATCGATGTCCAGATGTTGTGGATTCTTAGGCGGTTCCTTTTAGACCGGGCTTCCGACCGTTGCATCAGTTGCCGGCATGTCCGGCCGGATCCGCTCACCGAGGACATCATTAAACAGTGGGAAGTCTCGCCCCAAAATGAGTTGATATGGGAGTTTAGGTGGTATGGCAGCTACCACCATAACAGTTTTGTCTTTGAGTGTGACTGGTAGTATTGTTCTTTCATACTCCTCTGTCGTGCCATGTACGCAAAGAACCTTCACCTTGGGCAACCGAGAAGTTATGGATTCGGGTAAGGCAGAGCTGGAAACCAATGAAAGTTCACTCCCCGAGTCAACCAAGGCCAGAACAAGGTTTTGGTTGATAAGCACAGTCACCCGGAACAAACAAGGACTTCCTGATGTGGGACTCATGGTAAAACAGCTTGGAAAAGCAGGCCCAATATGTGCCACGGAACAGTCCATGGGTTCCGGTAGTTTAGGACACTCTGCCTTAAAGTGGCCTAGCTCACCACATTCAAAACACTTCAGATTAGACAGCTTTGCACCTGGCCCTCTGTCCGCAGCAATTTTGCCATTGGGCCCTGTAGCAAGGATTGTCAAACCTGGCTTTTGGCATTGGCTTTGGCACAAATGCAGGTTCTTTAGTCATTTGCTGTAGCGCACAAAACCTTTCCACCATGGTGGCAAGTTCTTCATAAATTTGTGGGTCTGATTGCAGAACCCACCTTTGCAAATCGCGGTTCAGCCCCCGGATGCAGTGATCTATCGCCAGAACTTCAATAATCTGAGAAGCTGAATTCTCCTCAGGCTGCAGCCATTTCTTTAAAATTTTAGAAAGCTCAGCTACTTGCGCTCTGACCGGTTTTTCTTTGTCATAGCGCCATTGGTGATAGCGCTGGGCTCGGCCTAACCCGGAAACTCCAATGCGAGCCAATATCTCAGACTTTAGGCACAAATAATCAGAGGCCCGGTCCTCATCTAGATCCATATAAGCTCGCTGAGCTTCCCTAGTCAGATATGGCGCCAGTCTCTCAGCCCAATCTTTAGGAGGCCATTTTACCATTTTTGCAAGTCTCTCAAAGGACACCAGATATGCTTCTACGTCATCAGCTGGTGACATTTTCTGGAGAACAGGACCAGGTGGTTCATTTCTGTCATGCCTCACCTGGCTTAACTCTTCTCTTAAGAGCCTTGTGTTTTCCACCTGTGCCTCGGCGACTCGAAGCATCTGAGTTTGCTGTTCTTGCTGCGCAGCGGCCACATTCACGAGGGTTCTCAGTACTTCCTCCATGTTGACGTCTGCGCGGGTTGGGTAGCGGAAACTTGCTTCCCGGAGCATCCCACTCCTGACACCACTTGTGGCAAGAGCCCGCTACTGCAGAAGCACACGCGAACAACTTCTTATGTAGTTTTATTGTCAGGATGGTAAATGTTTTGACACCGTACAGATTTCACAGCAATACTTGGAGACCCTAAATGCTAGCTATACATAGACCAGCTCTCTCTCAGGACCAGCCAGCTACCCCAGCATTGGTCTCTCTGAACAAGTGATACAAACAAGCTTTTATACCTGATACTCCTCCCCCAGCCTTAGCTTGATGGACAGGTGACACACCCACCTTCTCTTTAAAAGGAAACGCCCATTACTGCCTCTGTTTGCACTAACAGACAGACACACCCTGTCTGTTTGCAGAGAGGAAGGATTTCAAATCATGTAAGTTAACCAAACTTAAACTATTGCTTTTCATACATAAGTCTTTACATTGAATCTAGATGCTTTACTGCACAAATGTTTTACTCTATTTCCCTGCTTTCTCTGCATATTGCAAGCTAAATGCCTCCTTTTGTTACTATATATATATATATATATATATATATATATATATATACAAGTTAACCCATGCATGATACTCATGCATTCTAGTCAAATCTAGCTACTTAAGGTGTTAAAAAGGTTCTTGTCATGCATTTGGGCCATAGCGCAGGCCTCAACCACCAACCACTCCCCACTGTCATCCCCGGCAACCACTCCCAACTGTCACTTCTCCTTCAAGAAATATATATATATATTTTTTTTTAAATCTTTATAAACACTTTTAACAGTTAACAAATTAAATTAACAAATTAAAAACATTTTAGTATACCAAATTTCAGCCCTTTCTGAATTTTTTTTTTCGCACACACTAAGAATTTAGTAGGTCAGTGTATAAGTCCACCCAGCAGGTGGCGCTGCAGCTTGGTTTTATTTTTTCCACACACACAGACAGACTAACACATGCCACTAGACATTTATATTATAGAGATATATATATATTTCACTGTATTATATGCAATTGAACTAGGAAATAAGGTGAATTAGAAGACATGTAATCATAACATGATCCCTATATAATAAGCAAATTATCTGTGATCAATTATAACTGAAAAAATAAAAGTCAATTGAATGCATACCTAGTGGGTTTAATTGAAACAATTTCACAAACATTTCACTGTGTTCAGTTTAATAAAAAATATATTAATAATGTGTAAAATAATTTTGACCCAGCTTAAAATACGACAAGTGTCAATGCTCTTAATTACATCCCCCTCAACTGCCCCCCCCCATAAACCTTAGTCTCTAACTTCTGTCTGTCTTAATTTAGCATAGTCCAAATTTTTAAAATGAAATGAAAATAATAATATAGAAATGTTTGAAAAATTATTATGCATCATAGAATTTACAACTAATCTTATACATTGGAAATAATAGGAACTTGACGCATTTCGCATGTTTTTAATATTTGGCTACTCCAACATAGTAAATAGGAGTCTAATAGATGTCAAGTATAAAAAAAATAGTTATAAGCAAAAGCATAGGAATTTTGTGTATAGATCTCACACAAAAGACAGCAAATAACAGATCAATTGGTTGACGTCTAATGTCAGAGTGGATGCACAAGCTAGTTACAAACTAGCTGAGAAGAGAAAATTGAGAATTGTCAGAAGCAAAATGGGTTCATTACATAGGAAAAGAAGAATGAGAATGTTCTAAATCTAGCTGGATCCTGTAATACAAAAAAAGAGTAATCACTTGCAAAGGCCAAAAAAAATACTGAAGCAAATATATCAGGAAGTAAATATTCATAGGTACAAACAGGAAATTGATAACAGGGACCAAAATGGATTCTTGTCGGGTAGGACTGCCCATTTTGGCAAGTTCCTGTGCAGTGATGGCTTATAGTAACTGGAAGTGGAATTATTACAGTCAATTCCTTATAAAAATGTATTTTAAAAAAATACAATAGAAAATCAAATATTTATTAAAACTAAATAACTGAGCTAAAAATATAATTCAATGACAATAAATACAATATATAAATATAAATATATATATATATATATATATATATATATATTGCACAAGTTAACCCGTGCATGATACTCATGCATTCTAGTCAAATCAAGCTACTTAAGGTCTTAAAAAGGTTCTTGTCATGCATTTGGACCTAGCCCAAGCCTCCTCGGGGGAAAAGCGTTAGTTCCCGACGCAAGCGGCCTTTTTAATGTGTGTTCATGAGGTAAAATTACCTCACGAAAATGAGTTCGACCCCTCAACTCGTAAATTTAGCCTTTACTACCCCTCCCACTGGGGGGAAGGGGGGATGATGGAAGTTAACTGACTTGACTATTCTAATTTTTTTGTCAAATAATGTCAGTATACCAAATTTCAGGTCAATTGAATGAGCCCTTTCTGAGAAAATAGTTTTTTCCACACACACACACACACACACACACTAACGCACGCCTCTACACATGTGTGTTCATGAGGTAAAATTACCTCACGAAAATGAGTTTGAGCCCTACCAAATTTCAGCCCTTTTTGAATTTTTTTCCCCACACACACTAAGAATTTAGTAGGTCAGTGTATAACTCTGCCCAGCAGGTGGCGCTGCAACTTGTTTTTTTTTTTTCCCACACACACACAGACGCCACTAAGCATTTATATATTAGATTGATAATTTATAAGAATTATTACTATTATTATTAGAATTAAAATGTATTAAAACATACATTATATGCATAGTAGATTTCAATATCCTCACTTTTGAAAGATTAGATGACCATGCTAAAAATCAACGAACAGTATTGTGTTGGTGCTTGAAACAGTATACTAAGGTCATTTTTAAGTAACAAATGTGTAGCTAAAAATTTGCAATTGATATAAAGTATATAAACCTTGTAAATGAAATGTATGGGAATATTGCATAAATGAATAATAATAATAATAACAACAGCAATGCTAGTTGACAGTGTAGGCCAGTATCTCAAGTGAAAGCAAATAGCTACAGTAGTGTTTTTTGTTTTCAGTCTGCAGTTTCCTGAACTTCTGATACTGCTGTTCAGTTTTTGTTCACTGATAGCTAGTTTTGCATTCCTTAACCCCTGTCCTATTCTGTATTCTTGGTGTTATATGGTTATTTTTCCATGACTTCTCATGCATACAGTAAATGATTGGTTCTTGCAGGGGACTATTACTGATTTTTGTTAATAAGTCAAATTTAAGCAAGAAGATATCAGAAGGGGGGCCTTTCATGAGACCACGAGTGAATTGGCCGTAGGCCATTCCAGAACTTTTCTAGGTAGGTAAGTGCTAAATGGGGTCATCTAGCAGTGGCACTGAACATTTGGTACTTGAAGCAACTAATTATGTGCAGCATAAGTATCAACATCATTCACTAGCACAGTATTAGCTCTGCAAGCTTCACTAGCCTATGGGTGTGCTGTATGACTGTGAAGATACCAGTTTTTCTGGCCCAATGCTACACACTTCATGCTGGCTGGCCACCCACGGCTGCCTCACTATGCCAGGGAAGTCTACCCAGTACCTTCTAGGATTCGTATAGTCACTCAGGCAAATGCAGTTAGAAAGTAAATCAATACATTTATTGTAATAAAAATAATCACTGGATTATTATGTAAGAACAGTAAATAAATGACAGGCAGGTTTACCACATCATCTGTCCCTTACTCCACTAGCTTAAGGAGTTACAGTCACATGGCTGTCTAGAATTGACGACCTATGTTTTTTTTTTGTTTTGGTAGATATTAATCATATGGATGCCACTATACCACTTTAGTATCACTTCTTACACTTGAACTGCTGTTTTTAAATCTTTTGCATGAGTGATGCTCACCTTGAGCCAGTAGCGAGGGATATGAAAACAATGTTTAAAGCCAAAGAACAAGAGCTGCACTGTTGAGCTACAGTGGCACCTATGTAATTAACAAGTACCTAGATTTTTTATAAATCAATAAAACAAACGTAGAGAGTACTGCATCCAAAAAATGTTTTACTCTAAGAATTTTATTAATTCTTCTGTTCTGGTAACAATATCTGATGACGGCGCTAACAGAACAGGGAAAACTAACTTGGTAGTTGATAAATAGGCTCCTCAGCATGGGCTAGCACTAGCAATAACACAATTAATATATAGGTGTAGTAGGGAACTGTGTGTTGTGCAAAAATAATGATACAAATGCTTTTGAGCTTATTAATAACTGATCTAATTAATTATTGGGCTACAATGCAATTTGTTATTTTCGCTATTTTCGTTATTTTCGCTATTTTAGTCATGTTGAAAATATGGCAATAGTATTGTCCTTAAGAGGCATTATTTTAGTCACCCTTTTTAAACTTCCATCTTGTACAACATCAACCATAAACAAGGTTTATGGGTTCTATACCACCCAAGTTTCACACATGTATTGACATCTAGGTCACTAGCCCACAATTAGGTGTCAATCACTAAACACCTACCAATCTATTATCAACTTTACTATAGTGTATTATAAATATAAACCATTCATGTTCATTTATCTTTTTCTCTTTTATCTAAACATACAAACAACCGTGAGGTACAAATTCTTTTATTTTACAAAGATAACTTTAAGATCATATACATGCTACATGAAATTCTTATCATATATAATACACTATAGTGAAACAGTCATGACGCTGTAATATATTACTTAGCCACTCTTAGAAGTGAGTTTCAAAATCAAATCTAATAATATCATACACTATTCTTTTGCCAAGTTAAGTTTGTGTTTCACTAATCCTCCCCTCGGGTATTTTACTTTCAAGGTGTATTTTGTGTTTGTGTGTGTGTGTGAGTGTGTATATATATATATATATATATATATATATAAATATATGTGTGTGTGTGTGTGGGGGGGTGGGGGTGGGTGCAGAAAGTCAGAAGTGATGCAGATGAATGCAAGAGCATAAAAGGAGAGAGAGTGGAAAAGATGACATCTAAGAGTGAAAGTAAAAGAACGCAGATCTGTGGTGAAAATTAAAGGAAAAGAGTAGGAATGGGAAAACACAAGAGAGAGCGGACTATGTGCAAGAGGGAATGAGGGAGAGAGAGAGAGAGATAGAGAGAGAGAGAGATAGAGAGAGAGTGCACACTGTATGGCAGTGTATGGTATCCATTGTAGGGATTTGCAGAGATAGAGGGCACTTGCAGGTTCAACAGGATGTTGTTGGTTTAGATTACAGAGATGAAATGTAGTATAGAAAAACAAACATATAACATGCATGCAGAGTATATTATATTTCAGGGTATTAATAAAAGGTGCAGGCTGAATATGTGCAGGCACTATAGATTATAGATAGAAAAACATACAAATAAAATACATTCAGGGTATATGTAGGGAATATAGATTACAGATAGAAAAACAAACATATAAAATGCAGACGGTTTATATGCAGGCAGTATAGAATTATACTGCAGGGTATAGGTATAGATAAATTGCAGAATTAGCATAGGTAAGAGATACCTGGCAGAGGAAGATTGCAGAGTGCTCAGGAAAGCATGCTTTTAGTGTTGAAGATTCCAGGTAAGTGTAAGGGTCAAAGAGAAAGAATGGAACTGAGTCTTAGGTTTATACAAGTCAACTGCTCGGGGGGCTATAATTCTGACCTACAAAAGCAGCTAGAATTACAAGATGGTCCCAAGTCTTGTGGCTACATATTAAATTAATCTAGCAGTCCAGCACAAATGTAGTGACAAAAATGATTGAATGTTCTTTGTCTTGTGTGTTCTGTTTGGCATCCTCATCCCTATGAGATAGAAAGAGATGAGCTGTACTATTTTGCAATCATCAACATAAATATATACCTCATATATCTATGAGGCTTTTTAATAGTCAATTATAAAGCATCAAAAAGATGAAAGCACTGATAGCACAAACAATATTCCCTATATCTCAAGTACTGGAAAAGTACTCCTCCTAAATAACACAATATATAAAAGTACAATATAGTAAACAATAGCAAACCATTATTGAATAAATAATGGTAATAGTTCATATGGTCTTGGTGTCCGTTTCAACAGTTAATGCAGTTCAATTGAAATCCATTTAAAGTTCAAACCAATGCAGTAGTAAATAATTTAAAAAGTTCCACGCTGAAGGTGTGGACTAATGCTTGTATACTTGCAGTGGAGTGCAGCAGAAAAGAGACCTTTCATTGGTTCATTGCTCTTAATTCAAATGAGGATATCTGGAATGATGTTTGTGAGAACTCTGGCGTGCTTTCCACAGTGGAACGCACTCGGCGACTTCCTGTTATAACAGAAGATGTTTATGGGAATGCCCAACATGTTTCATCACCATGTGACTTTCTTATGGGGTAGCTTGGATGTCATCAGTCTGTTGTTTATATAAGTGGTGATGTATTAATCCAATATACCTGGCAGGCTCCAATTGGTTATTGTCCAGGTAGTGAATACTCCTTATATTAGTGGTATTTATAGATGTATAAAGGCACACAATCGATACTCCAACAAGTGAGAGTATATACATTAAAAAATAATAACACTATTAATGGAACACACTAAAGTATTGTAAAGATAATGGCTACAATAGATTAGTTAATATCTTACAATTTATCTTTCAGAGTAGGATTAATTATCCCCTGGACAACATTAAGATAAAAAATAGAAACTGAATGAATGAAATAAAATAAAACAAAAACATTCTACTTAACCACAGATAACAGATTTCAGAGTATATGTTTCAGCTTATTTGACATCAAATGGATTAAATTACATGCAGAACAACTCTCTTATAGATTTTTTTTGAACCTGCTGTTCAGTATTAAATGTAGGATGACTTGTGTTTTATTTATACCTAATGAATCAACACTGTACTGACACATCTTGATATAGTATATTCACTTAATAATTGTCGAATATTATAAATGTTGAACAGGATAACAATCATAATTGATTTTGTTAGAGCAACGAATTAAATTCAAATAAAATAAAATAAAATGACATAAAGTGAAAAAGGAGACGACTAAATAAAGTAACTGAAAAATTCTGAGAGCTAGTTAATTGGGTCTATGTTGTGGATAGCCAGTCTATCTTAATCATTGTAAATTCCATTCAAGATCTAGTGGGTCTTGGAGCCTATTGATGATATACACACAAACATATAAGTATCTATATCTTAATATTAGTACAAACCACGATTTATATGAATCTATATATTGTGGTTTAAGTAGAGTTGACAATCCCCATGTTGCCATTGGATTATATTCAAACTGGATAGATTACCTCCAGAGGAGATGAAGTAGATCAAACTATAAAACTCTATAGGGACTCAGGGCATCAGGGTACTAGGGTGGGGGTGGGTCAATTTCATCTGGTGGGTGAGAAAATGGTCGGTCTTCCTCAGGTATCTACAGTACTAGGTGTTCCTCTGCTCTTACGAACAGGGTACTTACCTAGTTCACCCTGTCTTGCTTCCACATTCGGGAAGGGTTTGGGCTTATACAGAGTGGTATGACCGTAGGTAACCTTCGTGATATTACGGACCTTCTCCATAAATATTTTAACGAAGCTCGGAATATAAAAATCGATTTAGTCACTTTGGGGCCAGCCTCTGGAGTTCATAGATCCACTTCATCTCTTCTTTGTTGATCTTTTTAGAAAATTCACTTCACCTCAAGTTCCTCTGTACTGATTTAATAACTAAAAGGGAAAGTGATGTAGGATCTTGGTTGTGTTTGATCTTAAAGTGTTGTGACACACTATGTGTTTCTAGGCCTTTCTTAATATTATGGATGTGTTCAGCTATTCGGACATGGAGTGGTCTAATAGTTCTGCCTGCGTATTGTAGAAGGCAAGGACACTATAGAAGATATATCACATCTCTATAGTCACATGTCAGGAAGTGCCTGATAGAGAATTGTGATTTTGTCTTATTTGATTGAAAATGTTCTAACAGGTTTGTGCTTCTATGTTTGAGATGTTTTCAAGCAATGCTTATCCCACAGTAGTAAAAGCCTTTTGATTTATCTGTAGATGCAATGGATATTTGGGTTTTATATGGTTCTTAACTAATTTGTTTTTTAAATCAGGAGCTCTCCTTATGTTTGGTTTTCTTGGCAGTAGGGTTCTTCAAATCTTGAGCTTGTAATAGGATGTCCCAATAATGTTTTTATGATGTTGTTAACATTATAGGCAGAGTTGTGGTAGTCTGTGATAAAGAAATCCTTCACAGTATTTTGAATGTCTGTTGGTTTATCTTTATATCTCAGGAGGTCTTCTCTATTCAGATTAACTGTTTCCCTAAATGCTCTGTCTACGGTGCTGTGATTGTATTGTTTTTCCAGGAACTGTTGTTTAAGTTGTTATCCCTGGATTAAAAATTGGTCAAAATCAGAGCAGTTCCTCCTTTAGGCTAGGTACACACTACACTGTTTTCCGCCGATTATAAGGCCAATTAGACGATAAACGACTGACTGGCCCGATATCACAGTAGTGTATACCCTGGAATGATGAACGACCATCGTTCCAAAGCACAGATAATCGGTTGGTGTGGTTGGTCGTTCTGCTTAAAAGATGTTCAGCTTTTGAACAATGTTGGTCCAATTCTGCAGTGTGTACACAGAATTGGACCGACCTTGCTTGAAGCAGCATTAACCTGTTACTGGAGGTGTCCGGGGCTCCGCTGTCATCTCCTTCTGCATCCTCCTGCAGCCGCAGCTGTGCATAACCTCTTCCAGGCTGACAGCCTGCTGGTGCTTCTAGTTTTCACTTTCAGTACAGGGAAGACACACAGGGTTAAGGACTCAGAGGGGAGGGGGACAGAGGGGGGGAAGTGACCTTTGTGCTATGTGTGCATGGTGAGACGAGCTCCGTGCAGGCTGAGAGTGCCCAGAGTGCAGTGAAATTGACAGGCCAATTGTAATGACAGATGAACAGCAGACATCTGAAGGTAAAAGTTATAGTGTGTGTATATATATTGCAATGCTGATCCGGTCTTTTTCTTTTTGTCTGTCGCTGGTGAGTCGCTGATCGTTGCCTTTTCCTGCAGTATGTACCTAGCCTTATAATTATATGGGGATGTTGGACAACCAGTTGGGATGGTGGTTACTTGTCACCAGAATGTAACTGTTTACATCTATGGGTTTATGGCAAGTTTTTGTTTTTAGCCAATGGTTGTCTATATAGATAAATAGTTCTAAAAATACAGTATAAGAGTGACTGAATTTGGATGTGAAAGATAATTGGTAAGGATTATTGTTAAATTGATCAATGAAAGCTTGTAGGGAGGATTCATCACCCTTCCATATGAAAATAATGTAATCTATGAATCGATGCCATAGGACCAGATTTACTTTGGCTGTGTGGTTGGACCAGATGTTCTCCCACTTGCTCATGAACAAATTAGCATAGCTAGTAACAAATCTGGTCCCCATGTCTGTGCCCCTAATTTGTAAATATAAACTGTCCTGAAACTAGAAATAATTATGCAATAAAATGAAATCAATACTATCTCGGATGAATTGGGATTGTTCTGGTCTGAGATATGGATCTTAAAACAGGAAATGTGCTATGCTTTCTTATCCTTACATGTGATCTATTACAAGACAGAGTGATGGCACATCACTTGTGACTAATCAATATTCGTCACTCCAATTTAAATTATCCAGAATGTTTAGAATATGAGTTGTGTCTTTGATGTATGATTTTTGATTCTTAACGTATTCTTGCAGGTATGTGTCTAAGTAGTGTGACAAGTTGGATGTCAATGATCCGATGCTATATTATCGGTCCCGTGGTGGATTCTTGATGTTTTTGTGGACTTTCAACAGATAATAGAAATCCGGTACTATTGGATGAGGAAAATTTGTATATTCAAACTCTTATTTATTGAGTATGCCTAATTCAACACCCTGATTCAAAAGTCATATAAGTATTTTGGGAATATTACAGTAGGGTCTGTGGATAATTGTTTGTATGTTGTATCATCTTGCAGTATCCTGTATGATTCATTGATGTAATCTGATTTGTTCAGTATAACAATTCCCCCTCGTTTGTCTGCTGGTTTTATAATTATGGTCTTATTGTTCTGGAGATCTTTTAAGGCTGATAACTTAGTTAGGTTACAATATGTAGATTTGATTGAATTATTTAACTTGTCTATGTCATTCATAACCATTCTTTCGAATGATTGGATAATTGGACCTTTTGATGGCTGGGGTTAAATTTGGAGGGGGTTTTAAGTTGGAATGTTGATACATTGAGGTGGATGGGTTTGTACTTTTAATTGCTGTTGAATTAAGGAAGTTTTTTTTCAGAATCAGTTTTCTTGTGAATTTGTTTAAACCCAAGTAGGCTTCAAATGTATTAATATTGCTTTAGTGTAGCAGTGAAATATGTAAATTATTATTCAATTTGTAGTCACTGAGGTTGAAGACTCCTGCTGTTTTTTACACATGGGTCAGTTGTTTGTGTGTTGTTTTTACTTTTCTGACCTCCCCTGCAGCCTCTTATTCCAGTTTTAGCCTTTTCTTTGTTTTTGGGATCAGGATCTGTATTATGGATGGGGACAGGGGCAGTGTGTGGTGGAATTACATCTAAAAAATCCTGATTTTCTGTCTGGTTAATTTGAGCAGATGTGGTAGGATGATTATTCTCCACCTCTGTGTTGGGAAGGGGACAATCAATGATTGGTGGGTGTTTATGTGTGTCTCGTATATCTCAAGTTAAACTACTTGTTAATTCTGAAGTGGCATTCAGGTCAAAAATCTGTGAAAGTTTGGCATTCAAACAGCCCTGTCCAAAGGATTCTCTCTCTACTTTTGTTAAAGCTTGTTTTATCTTCTAGCTCAAAAATGGAAAATGAGTTTATGTCGCTAACAACACAGCAAGCCCTGGTAGCCATTAACTGCTTTGGATGCTGGTGCTTGTAGTCCTTGGAACATATAGTGCCACAAATCTAAGTAATAGTAAGTAAATACCCAAATGCCAAATGTATACATCTTTTATTAGTAACATCCAAGCCAATGTAAAATATCTTCAAGGAATTATTTTTTTTATTAATTATTTATACATTTTACTTAATGGCAGTCAGTCTTCATCATGAAGTTGATTATGATGACTAGCATGTGTTTAATATAGCCCAAACAAGTTATGCTTAGAGCTATTGTGTATCTGTATGTCTAGAGCTAGCATATCTTTATGTGCCTGCATAGTTACATAGTATTTTATGTTGCACATATCTTAACATAGGTGCAACTCAAAATATACAAGTCAGGCTGTAATGTTACAGCTGTACATTAATGTGTACCTTTGGTCCTCAAAATCTCAGCCTACTCTAAATTAGCCCATACCTCTGAATTCAGGACATGCAATCATGTGAGAAATTACTTATAATGAGTGCTGGATATACGATTCTCTTGTATGATACGTTTTAAGTTTTATTTTGTAAAATCTTCATATTAACTAAAATATCACATATAAAACAGTAAAAATGAATTGATTATTTCCTTGTTTAACTGCAGCAGTGTGTTGCTATCTACCACAGCTAACAGCAATAGCTTTGTGCTACACAGTTTCAATCTGGTGCATAATATGTGCACCATAATCCAGCACCAATAAATTATCAATAAAAGCTTAATCTTGTTGTAGGAAGCTGTTTCTGAAGATGAAACTATTCAGAATGTTGTTGAATAATTATCTTTAGTAGGTGACCCTCAGAAATCAGATGAAGGCTCACCAAGAAGGAATGAGCATGTCGTAGGAAATAAATTCTAACCTGCAAGAGAAGGTTATAACAATCCAGCAGTTGATAGAATTTGCAATAGCTCAGCGAGGTCCAGACAAAAAAAAAACAAGGAGGTGATGAACAATACATTATATGTCAAGTATGAGAGCAGTTCATTTCCCGTTGGAAAAATAGCCATTTGTGTAAGAATCGTTTTACAAAGATAACAGATTATGTTGAGGTCTAACTTACTACCTTTTAAATCTGCATAATACTTAGCAATGAGGGGAGAATAGCATATAGAAATCACAATAGCTGAGGTCAATCAAAAAGACAGTTTGGTTCTGTAAAAGGACAGTCATGTGATGTAAGCTAAGTTACGGTGCTTGAAAAATATGAGTGCAGTTCATGCTGTGGAAGCACATTTTCTACTAAAATCTAATTATGCAAGTCACTTTCTGGAAAGATAACTATAAGAGATGTAGAGTGTGGAAGCCTACTATGCACCCTTTGAACTGACAAATACATAAGAGGGAAAAGACACGATGGTCCTTGCTAATTGCATTGTATTTAAGTAAAAAAACCTTGATGTCTGCAAAATTATTACTTTTAAACATTAACATATTCTAATGCCTGTCATGCTGCCTACAAGAATGTTCATATATTAATAAATTTCTCAATTTTTTTGATAATATACTATATGCTTTATGATGCAGAACAAAGTCTTCTTTTTATTTCTATAATTTAAGACCATATAAAATTGTCATCTTGCTATTGCATCTTGGTGCTATATGTAACATCCAAGCCAATGCAAAATATCATCAAGGAATTAGGTTGAATTAGGTAGCCTGCAATTTAAATTTATATTACACTGTGTCTAATTTCAAATAGTAGGTGTTACCTTCCCTGTGAGTTACAATACTTAAAACTTTTAAAGTATATTCTGTAAGCGCTACCCTACTGATTTTTGGAGCTTTTACTCCATGAATGGTTGTTGCTTACCCCTCAGTTAATCCTCATGTATTTCAATTCCTGTCTACACATATCTCTTTCTCTCGCATTTGAAATATTGCATACTTTGGATAAGAAATTATACAAATAGTGTGCTAGACTATTATAATTACAACAAAGGGACATTAATTGGTATTGTCATGTGTCTTTGCACATTTACATGTCTTCTGTTACTTTTAAATACAGTACAACATTAAATATGCACACTTGTCAGGTTGCATTTGTTAAACAATACATTAAATACATTTCATTTTTTTCAATTTTGACCAGACAGAGCAGTAGGTTGGATTCATGTATTTTTTGCATATATGTAATGCGCTAATATGGAACATTATCTGTAAAGAAACATTTACATCTTCAAGTTTATACTTTATCTAACAGTAATACAAATGTCTAAACTATTGATTATTGCAAGCTTTTTGTTTTGTAAGCGGCTGTAATCTACTTACAGCTATGATCTGTATAGTGGCAATATGTTGTAATAATTAGCACACAAACATTAGTTATTTAAACTATAACACTTTAAAAATCATGGCATGTAACATTGTTATATGTAATGATATGTGATAAAAACATGCAATAATATGTGAATTTGTAACAACAAGCATTTCAAATACAAATCAAAAATAAAATGTTAAAATGCAGAAGTTCTGATATAAAGTTCCGAAAGTATATTTTAAATACATAATAAAAATTATAATAAGGACAAATAAAAAATAAAAAAACAATCCCATGGTAGCTAATAGTAAGTGCATTGAACATATTTGAATAGTTGATAATAATAATGAATAACACAATCAGAGGTAATAAATCACATTAATGCCCTCATACAAATGAATAGCTATTGTAAAGAGTAACTAAAACAGGAAAGAAATAAGAGCAGATTCGAAGGGTGTTCAAAGAAAACCAGAGTTAATTTTCTGGTACATATGGTGGAAAAACAAACTAAGGTTGCTGACGGCAATTGTTAAATCTAAGATGAGGCGCAGATTGTTTTATAATTGACAGAGAGGATGTAGTGCTGTCCTGAAAATACTGGCACAATTATGACTATACATTTTTAACATGTGTTTTAGACCTATTTTGGGAAAGAACGAAGTCAAATTAAAATTGTTGACGCAATTAATCACTGAGTACCAGTGTGGCTGTTAAAATAACATGGGAAGCTATTTTCTAGTAGTAATTTGATCAGATCTGAGAGGACTGGAATTAAAAGGTTGATGAAATTCACCTCAAATCCTCTCTAGTTATGGGATTGGTAAAACAAGGGTTTAGGGCATCCTTAACATCAACTTTTAGTACGGAAGGTAAGGAAAGGCATCACTTAGTCATTTGGTTTGGCCAGAATCTTTAAAAGTAATTAGGCTAACAAAGCAAGTAGAGAATCTAGCACAACTTATTTGCAATCAGAGGTGAACATTTATCTAAACAAATGTGTATACTTTCTAATGTAAAGTACACAAGTCCAACAGTTAATAACAAATTAGAAGTTGCTAAAATTGTAATTATGGGATATTTAGAAAAGGATAGCCAAGACATGATAGATAATTGCCAATCAAAGCAATAGCATATCTATTCAATTTAATTTCATTATGTTAGTAATCAGTTATGTTTCTGAAATACAAGGGTACCACTTATTTTAGAAACCTCTAATAGAAGGGTTTAGATGCAAACATCTAAGTATTTTGTAGGATCTTCATTGAAAAGTAAATTAAGTTAAAAGGGGTAATCGAGCTGGAGAATTATGTCTGAGCCATAGCTCAATGAAACTGTGCAATTTTTCAATTGGTTTCCCTAAAGATAGAAATTACCCAGCAGTCTCTAAAATTTCTGTGACTTTAGTTTGCATCCTGCTCCTGGAGAGTGAACTGAACTTGTTGTTAGATCTGGACTATATTACAGGATGAAAAAAGGAATCGGTACCCCATGGATGTTTAAAGTCCAGAGAAGCTTATTCATTTTATCTTTAATGTATGATTAACTTAGATATGATTTATTAACAGTGTTCTAAATTACTACACTATATGGTTGACTTTGTCTATATTCTTTACAATGGTTCGTTTGCTTATTACAAACCAGGAACTTTGAAAGACCTCAAGTGCATTTTCAGATAAGCATTGCAGAAGTAATTTTATGATACACAGTCATTTGCACAATTATATATCATTGTTTGATCATTACATATTGAATCAAACACTTACTTTTTAAAATTTTCACAGATTTTGAAATCACCTGACAAACAACGGGTGTAGAAAGGATAGAAGCCACCTTTTTATCAAAAAGGAGTGAATGCATTTTTTTGTCTATTGTAAATAAGCTTATGAATAACTAAGCAACAGTATTACTTAACCTTCAAATAAGGTTTTATGCAAAGAACAAACACATACACAGAAATTAGACTCTATATGATTAACATATTTAAATAAACACCCTCATGAAGCTTAATACAATTAGTGTATTAATATATTATCCAACTGTATGCTTTTCCAAGAGGTCAGACTAGATCATGGTTGTCCAACCCGTGGCCCGCGGGCCGCATGCGGCCTAGCATGCCTGTAAATGTGGCCCAGCAGGAGATTTGGTTGTGACAAGGGGGCAGCACTGAAAAAAAAAAAAAATACTTACCTTGCGGTCACGTGAGCTGGCGCTCCGGCTCCCTCCCTGGTCTCCTCCTCCGTGTGGCGCTCGCAGTGAATGTCAGGGGTGACGTCATCACACCTGACATCCATTGCGTAGCGCAGCACAGGGGAGTCACCCGCGCGAACTATCAGCAGCAGTGAAAGATTATCCAGTATCTTATTGTTGTTACTCTGAATTTGGACTTTCTGCACCATGCAATTATGAACTAGCTGTGTTCTCTGTATGTATCTAATATAAATATTAAGTGATGATTGTATTTTTAATATTTTAAACCATTTTAAATGTGCAGTGCTGAGTAGGGTGAAAATATCACCCTCTGTTACCCTCATCGGAGGCTGCTCCATGAGCCATTTTTCCCACCACCCTATCTTTAAATCTCTGTAGATTTCTATTAGTCCTCCTGATGCTACCTATATCGGTGACCATTTCAAACTGGTCAATAAAAAAAATGATTCATGGGTGCAGAAAGAGAGGAAAAAAACGTTTTTGGCATTTAATTAATTCCCCGAAGGGACAGATGCAGGTAAGTTAAATTGTAGCTGGTAATGGGACTACTGCTTTAATCATGATTCTGCAACAGGTTTCCTAACTCTTACTAACTTCATTTCCAAGTAAGTTTAATATGTTAACTATGTTTTCTATGGTTTTTTTTGATGATCAGCTATCGTTAGGGTTAGTGTATTTTATGTGCGGCCCAAACCAACTCGTCGTCTTCCAATGTGGCCCAGGGAAGCTAAAAGGTTGGACACCCCTGGACTAGATCATGGAGCACACTGCAATTATATGTTAACTTTTGAAGGCTGTGTTCCCAAGGGAGGAAATTACATTAGTGTTTGTGGTATACTAAATTCTACTTTGAGCACTATGAAACTTTTTCAGAATCCAATGAGTATTGGGAGAGTATTCTGCTTCTCCATATCAAGCATATTTGACAGCTCATGGCATTCAGCATGTGTTTTAAAAAATGACTCATTTTGGTTGTACCTAGTCCTTGTATTTATAGAATTATAAAATCATATTTATATTGTTTTTAAAAAGAGTAATATTTCAATATAACATCTCTTTAGTAATAGATTGTTTTAGCGATCATATTAATGTTTCCCTTTAAACTCATTTATATAACATATAAGCCAACAATAAGTTGCTCGCTGTTCAGAGAACTACGTCTAACTAGAGTGGATATTTTCTGCATACAAATGGTACTATATAACTTTAATATGGATATATGTCTCTCTCTCTCTCTCTCTCTATATATATATATATATATATATATATATATATATTAATTTATTTATTCAGGTGTGTTTGTTATCAAAGCATATACTTTCTAATTTGCTATGTTTAAAGCAGCGCGGTAGCACAAAACTGCAATTTGCCAGATATTAGTAAATGGTGGTAAATGAAAATTGTCATCTTAAAACAATGCAGATTTGGCTTGAATATCCTAGTAAGCAGATTGGATTGCTTGAAAGTTTACATAATAATGACCCAATTGTGAGGGAAATAATAATGTAAATTACATTTTTTCATCTGCGGACACTCACACCTGGTGTAACACTGAAAATAATTTACCAGTGTAAAATGTGAAGTTTTATCTTCTTGCAAAAAAGAAATATGAACTGGAAAAAATATAATTAAGAAATGTTGATAAATTGATGAACTGAAGCAGCCAGGGAAATTTGTACAAATTACAAAATCATTTTCATTAGCAAGTCCTTGCTGCAATGAGTGAATATTACATTACATTAGCATGCAGTAAGAGAAGGCTTGTTAAGTAACAAAGTACATTGTATTCCTCTGTGGGTATGAAATGAATAAAGGTTTTTTGTGGATATATTTTTTTATGGATGTGGGATGTGATAAATGTGCAAGACAGTGGATGTAGCACAGTAGGGAATAAAACAGTATTAAAAATGTGCAATTCAGCACATGTGGGTTGCTATAGAAAGAGATAATATCATCAAGTCTAGTCAGTGATGAATGAATCATCACATAAATTCACTTTGATTGGCATACTTGACACACTTGGCCATTACAATAATTTTACAATTATTTAACAATTTAAATATGGCTGTATTGAGTATACTTTGAAATAAAGTTGGGCTTAACATTTAAATAAATTAAACAAATATTTCAAAGCAAAGCATAGTTTAATAAACTGCATAGAATTATTTATCATGAAAAGTTGTATGGAAAAAAATCCTGTGACATGTTCTTTTCTAAGAAATGTGCAATACTGTAGTCATTGCATTGAAGGTACAATTCCGCTGAACATGATGATTCTGCATTAGAAACACTCTCTAGACTATTCAAATAATTAGAAAACCCATCTGTTGCTTCCAAACGTTAAATTAAGCAGCAATTTAATGCAGGTATTACTAATTACAGATCAATGCTCAATTATTAAAATTAATAAATTTCACTATTTCATGGCAAGACATATAAATCCTGTAGCATGTTCTTCTAATGTCTAATCACAAATAATGATTAATGTTCCCAGATGTTTTGGCCCACTTTTCTCATGTTTTGACCTTATAGGTCATAATTTCAATATATCTAAGAGAGCTTGGATAATTATATTACAATATAGAAGATAATTCAAATATATGCTGAACATGTGTATTGTCAAGACTATTGTTTAGTCAGTCACCCAAGCAGAATGGAAATTCAGAAAACTGATAGACAGAGGATTGAGGATTATTTACTAACATTGTTAAAATTGCAAAGCTGCACCAAGCCATAGCAACAAATCAGAAATTTACATTTTATTGTCTGTCACTAGAAAGATACAGCAAGCTTATAAGTAATTTGTTGCTGTGGATTTAGTTCAGAATTTCTCATTTGAATAGTGTTAGTAAATAGCCCTTATTGAATTACAAATTATATAGTGTTTTATTTTGGGCAATTAGATTATGTGATACACCTATGTGCAGGTTTCTAACCCCAAATGACTTTTTAACACAATTATATTCTGTTCTCAATCCTCCCACCCCAAAACTTTCGACTACCATCAGTGCCCAGGATCTTGTTTCCTATTTCAAGGAGAAGATTGATAAAATCAGACTTGAAAAGGTATCATCTCCCTCGACTAGGAATCAGCTCAATTCCTTCCCAGCATCCTCTGACACACTCTCTTCATTTGATCCCACAAATGAAGAGGAAGTTTCTACTCTCTTCTTACTCTACCTCCTGTCCTATTGATCCCATGCCCTCATATTGGTAGGTCTTTGTCTCCTGTGCTCATTCCACCTTTAACTAAAATCTGTAACCTAGCTCTCTCTACTGGTATATTTTCAACACTATTCAAGCACACAGTGATTATTCCTATTCTAAAAGAACAAAAATCTGATGCAAACTTTTTTCTCAAATTACCACCCCATCTCTCATCTCCCATGCCCTTCCAAACCTCTCGAGAGAATTGCCTACACCCGCCTTACACTTTTCCTTTTTGCAAACAACCTATTGGAGCCTCTTCAATCAGGATTTCGCTCTCAACACTCCACAGAGACTGTGCTGACCAAGGTTGTCCGTGACCTGATCACAGCTAAAACTAAAGGTGATAACTCTCTTCTAATTTTCCTGGATCTCTCTGCTGCATTCGACATTGTTGACCACTCTCTCCTCATACAGACACTACAATCCTTAGGACTTCAAGACACTGTAATATCCTGGTTCTTCTCCTACCTATCTAATCGCTCTTTCATTTTTAATTTCTCTGGAACAACCCCCACTCCGCTTCGTTTATCAGTTGGATTACCGCTAGGTCCTCTGCTACTCTCTATCTAGACCACTTCTCTTCAAAAACCAATAAGCTCCTTTGGATTTTAGTATCATCTTGGATGTCCTCCCGCTAAATCAAGCTCAATCTTTTAAAAACAGAATTAATAATATTCCCATCCAACAATAGAAGCTTCCTGTCTGACTTTTCTTTTTCTGTTGACAACATGACCATAAATCCCACCCCGCAAGCTCACTGCTTAGGTATAATCCTTGACTCACAACTATCCTTTGTTCCTTACATCAACTCTATATTTACATCATGCTGTATACATCTAACAAACATTTCCAGAATACGTATATATCTCATAGAAGAAACTGCAAAAACTTTAATTTATGCACTCATCATCTCCCGCATCGACTATTGTAATTCTCTCCTTACTGGTCTTTTCAGAATCAGACTCAATCCTCTACAATCTATTTTGTAAGCAGCGGCTAGATTAATTTTCCTTGCAAAATGTTTTTTTGCATGCTGAGTCACTCTGTCAGTCTCTACATTGGTTGTCTGTATTTCAACGAATTCAATTTAAAATTCTTCTAACATACAAGGCCATGAAGAAAATTGAACCAACATATATCTCCTCACTAGTCTCAAACTATCTCCTAACTTGACACCGCCCTTCTGCACAAGATCTGTGTCTCTCTTCCACTGACATCACATCCTCCCATTCTCGATTACAGGACTTTTTTTGGGTGCACCCATTTTATGAAATTCACTCCCTCGCACCGCAATACACTCCTCTAGTCTTCAAACCTTCAAGTGTGCTCTGAAAACCCACTTTTTCAGAGAAGCTTATAGTATTCCTCTACCACACTCTTAATTTTCATAGGTTAACCTATTACCATCCTCTACACAGCTAACACAAGACAACAACTCTCTGACCAACATAGTTGTGTGACTGAGCATACAGCCCATTAAATACTTTCTAACCTTTGCATTCTAGCTGGACAAATATTCAATATGATGTAGCACTTACCCTTGTGCATCAAACCATAGTCCTATAGATTGTAAGCTTGAGAGCAGGGCCCTCGTACCTCTCTGTATGTATGTATTACCCAGTATTGTTTTATTGCTGTGTGTTCCCAGTTGTAAAGCACTACAGAATTTGCTGGCACTATATAAAAAATGTTGTTGTTGATGATGATGATGATACATTGTGTTACATGCATGCTTTGCAAATTCAAAAAAATTAACAGTCCACCTTTGTTGATTTTTCTAGGATTTCAATGTTCAAAATAGGCCTAAGGGGTCTATTTTGGAAAGCAAAACCTTATTCTACATCCTAATTGTTTGTTAGATACACAGTCTAGAAAAGTGTGTCTAACACTCATCTTGATTGATGTGAGGATGTGGTGAAGAGGAGGAGCATGTCTCCTGAAGAGATTGTTGCATGCTAAAGTGTACTGTCCATCTTGTCTCCATGTGTATATCACTCACATTAAGCCCTTCCCATTTATAGCCAATGCATTTATTGATTATTTGCAGTTACTGTTCCACATATATGTGTGGAAGTGTGGAGTTTATTGTTAAAACAATGTGAATTGCTAGAGTTCTTTTTTTCTTTCAACTTTTTCTGGTCTGTTTCCTTCTATAAAGCAAACTTGTAGGGGCACTAGGTGGGGTCAGATTGCTTTGAGGGAGAGTCCTGATTAATTCCTCTTTATGTAAATGATCTGGTCAGGCCCGATGTCTATATCATGCTCTGTGATCAAAAAATTACTTGTTATAAATTAGCCCAATGATAGATCTTGACTTACAAACTGTACATCCTCTACATTTTAGGAAAGATATATTTATTGTTGGCCATGTTTATTTCAGACAGAAAGAGAACTTTAAATTTTCCTTGTGGTTTCTCTGCATTAAAGCAGGTTGCATATTTCAGAGTTTTAATTGAATTATATGCAATATTTGGACAGGTTTTCTGCTTCCAGACTGACTAACCTTATAACTTATCTCAGTTCATCGCCATAATTTCAGTAGACATTGCCAAGAATTTGCATTATGCAGTGATCACTAAAACCACTACTTTGTCACCTGAAAAAAGATCATACATTTTTACAGAGTTATTATGGGATTTTTTGTGGAGTTTTGGCCCTGTTTTATATGTTAAAGGTAGGACAGCTTTATTGCCATCTTGAGTTTGGATTATGTTCTTTGTAATACTGCAGAGGGGAGAACTACTTTCTAATGTCTAACTCTTAACTATCAGCAAATATTATTGATGACTCCTGCAGAGTCTGGTATGCTTTATAGCAACATGCAAATATAATTACAAGTAATCCAAGTTCTCTCCGTCTTTCAATTATATTTTCTTTAGCCCATTTTTCAGACTTTTATAAAATTTTCAGCAAGCCCATCTGTTTAAAGGCAGTAGACAGTGGTAAGTAAATGTGTAATTTAAGATTGGCTACAAGGTTAATTTATATTTCATTACATAAAAGAAGTGCCTTGATTTTGCAAAATTTATTTTGAAATGCACAGCTTTGTAATCATCAATAGTAGATATTTATCTATACTTTTAGCAGAAGTATTATTCAAATGCACAACAAAGACCAACCTGTTGTAAAAATTTGACATATTTAGGGAGAGGGATATTTTATCCATTTAAATGACATTTCTATCATCAAAGTACTAGAGAAAATACTTACAGAAATACTTCACTGGTGAATGTATCTAACACTGAGGGTAGTACAGTGAATTTAACCTTCCGAAATATGATTAGCTGTTTTCCATAAAAGTTCCTCTAACAGCAAGTTGAGCTTTTAGTATTAAACAGGTTTAAGTAAAGACAAGTTATCAATTAAACCCATGCCCAACTGTTTAAATAAATAGAGAAAGTTATTTTTTATAAGTTGTTATATGTTATTGTTTTTTGTGTCTATGTTATTATTTATTTTACTCTGTGTTGTTGTATTGTTAACTCATGAAAATAATAAAAGACATTTGTAGGCTTGATTGACTTTGGTAATTCAACCTTGAGCTGTATGACATTAATACACGGGGATACAATACTATGTGTTTCCTTGTAATAGTGTCACTAGCCCAGTCCCTCATAGGCTAGTGCTGTGCTGGTAATGGCTTTTGCAAGAGGATCCCACGCTGTTTCTTTGTGGTTGTGCTGGACCCTTTTTGTTCCGGGGGGTGGGGTGGGGGTGTGTGATTTAATATAAAATGTATATATATATATTTTTTAAAAAACAGTAGCAAGTCCATGCTGATCATCAGCAGCAGCACGTGTCTTTCACTAGCGGTCGAGCATCTGCAACAGATGTACCTCCTGACAAAAGTATCTGCAGGTGCCCAGTGCTGTGATTACACTAAAACTCCCTTTGCTCTATGCCTGCCCGCCCCATTCCTACCCCTTCCCAATTCTTACTGTGTAAGTGGATAAAGGAGTAAGTGTAAGATGCATCTAGCTCTGCATAGGGACTTAAGCATACACTTTTTTTGGGTGTATGTGCAGTACAGAAATGCATACTTTATGTAAAATAACATGGACTTAGCTTTAACTCTACAAGCCCTTAGTGCTAAGCATTGCTTTAGTCAAATTTTATTTCAGTTATGTGGTTTCTTTATAGCCTAGCATGTGACTATGATATTTTTTTTATCAAAATCTAGCACATAGAAGAATTGGCACATTTTACACCTATATACACACACAAACACACACATGTACAATTATATAATGATGGAATTAATTGGTTTAGCCAAAACAGTGCAACACAGGTCATTATGACTACATTATAAACATGTGACAAATGTTCTCTTTCCATTCACATGATATATTTGTGTAAATGTGTTGTGTCTTACCGATCCTAGTGTGCTTCTTAATTTGTGCATCACATGACAGCTGATTATTTCTTCAGGTGTACTGGAATTAATCTTTGAACCATTTATCCTGGACTTCAATTTTGTTTATGAGTAGCATTCAACTGAATGACACCCTTAAGATCATGATAGGTAACTCACTTCTATTTCTGACCTAGAAAAATTTAGGTGAAACAATCTACAACAATTTCTCCACCTACAACAATCTCTCCACAATATCAATTTTAACATGTTCCATGCTGTTGGTAGCCAATTTTGTACAAAGTAGATTAGGTAAACACCTGACTGATTGGCTCATTAGTGATATTCTACAGGTGTAGAATATTTTAGCTTGTAAAATCAATGTCAAAACCAAATACACTAGATTATCTGCTTTTATCTGGAAAAGTGATAAACATATTATGGCTCCAGAGCACAGCATTAGGCCTTTTGTAATTATCCACTGAAGTAGACATCAATTACTATTGTTTCTCATACCTCTGCTGGGTCTGAGAGACCAAGGTTATTTTCATTGCACTATATATTTTTGTTTGTCCTGTTGATCTCATGGTGTACACTAGCATTGTTCAATAAGGCATTGCCAACTCCCTCTATGTTAGTAGATGATTCGCCACAACACTTCTTCATGAAACTTATTTATTTTCAAGTCTAGTCAGCAGGGACTTGCACCAAAACAGGCCACACTACATACAATATTGCAGGTTTATTTTGTCAAGTGGAGGGAAAAAATAAAAACACATATATTAATTCCTGCCCCTATGGGAATTCTGACTAATTTACTGGCATTTTCTTTGTTTAAAAGACCTTCATGATGGAACATAATAATTTACTTTAGCAAAGTTTCAGTTACTTAAAAAGGGGAGACACAATAATAAACTTGACCTTTTTCATGTATATGATTGTTTGAAATGTACCATACATATAAACTGCAGATAGGTAGTGATGATGTCACAGTGCATCACCCACTACAACTCCCTCCATACCAGAGCAAATCAAAACAGAAAAATAAACAGTACTATCAAAATTTAAACATATAGTTAAAAGGGTGTGTGGCCTGTGCTAATGGAGTAGATATATCTGGTCTTCTCTCGGTCAGCCTTCCTACATTTATCCTGATTTCATATGTACCTTTTTAGCTATATGGCTACCTTTTAAGGAAAATACAGTCTTAAAATATAGTTTTGACTATTGCTGGCTTTCTTGCCTTTATTTTTATTTAGTCCTGCTGGACCTAAGCATCTAGGCCTGTGCCTGTGTATTATTCAAGCTCTGTGCTGAACACTAAATCTCTGTGCTAAATCTACTGAGACTAAATTAATCGGGTTGAGGGATTGTACTTACCATATCTGGCAGTGACCATTCCTCTGCTGTGGGCTGTCGCTGTATTGCTGTCCTACAGCTTCCTTTAAGTGATTCATTGCCGTGACAATAACTGTCACAATTAAACATTTGATGTCAGTTAGCAGAAATCCCTCATTTTGTTCTTGCTGCCCTGATCTATCACTTTTTTCTGTGCTTTTAATACACTGGCAACCTTGCAGAAGTGTATGCTATTAGAAGACAGAATTTGGGCTGTTTTACTAAAAAAAGAGTAATTAAGAGAAGAATATATTATAAGAAACTAATAAATTGCAGCTTTATGTATATTTTTTTGCCTAAAGCTTTGGCTTTAAGGATCTGTGATCTCTTGTTCTGTTACCTTGTTCTGTCCTTTGCATTGACTGGTAGTGGCTTTAGCCTTATAAGTAATATTCTCTGTTTCATAAATTGTAATTTACAGGCTTACTATATTGCAAGTAAAGTATTAAAAGAAGTTCTTATTTAAAATCGTAGATTTCGATTGGGAGTTGGTTTCTACCTGATATTTTTCACTTATAATTTTGCTAGACTGACAATGCTACATTTGCAATTTTCTATTAAATTTGGAGCAACATCTAGCACTAAAGATTGGATCACTAGCAAATATTACTGCTGCAACTTACATTTTAATAATATATATATACATATATAGTATATATATATTGCACAATATATTGTGCAATATTACTGTTTTCCTATGAGGGCTGCCATTACTGTTTACCACTGTAACAGCAACAATTTTGGACACCTTGCAATGTATGACTATAAAGGCTACTGATACTGCTCTGCATTAAAACAATGTATTCTTAATAACTAGAATGGCATAGGCATGTAGAGTGTTATCAATTTGGCTTGAATAATATTACTATAGGGACCCTGGTGGTTTCTGTTATTTAAGAGACATTTATATTTTGGTGGGAAGAGTGTTTTAGTATATGAGTGTACAGTCAAGGTAACATCTACAATCAATTTTGGCTTACACATCTTGACAATGACGCTCCCTACTTTCTCTTGATATAATATGTTTCAGCAATAGCCTATGGAACTTTTAAAGCAATAGAAAATGAAAAGAAAATAAATAAATGGGTAAATACAGTCAGGCACTGGTCTGTTAATAAAAAATCTCAGGTTTTTCTGCAACCAACACATCTGGCGCATTTATATAATCTCAACAGCAATATTCTTCTTCAGATGAGTTAGCTTCCTCTGAGTCTCAACGTTCTACAAAAACCATATCTACGGCAGATAAAAACAGCCATTAATGCCTCTGAAAAACGTTTATCCGACAATTTAGCAGAGTTTCTATCTGAACAAAACCCTGATTCACCATGGTTGTCAAAAAGTTAAGGAAAGATTGTAGGGAGGCAGAACTTAAAATTTCCTTTCTGGAAGACTATAATAAGAATGAATAGGTTTGTTGTCCAAATCAACAAATATCGTCTTGTAAGCAAAAACATGCAAACCTTGAGAGTCATTTATGTAGAAACAATGTCTGAGTTTTAGGTCTACAAGCAATGGTAAAAGATTATGATCCTGAGGCAAATTGGAAAATTGGCTAGCAAATAGAATTTTAAAGAAAGATACTTACTGCTCAATATGCAGTGGAGAGGACTGTCATCTTCCATCATAAAACTCTCAGACTGGAGCATAATAATATAATAATAATAATAATAATAATAATAATAATAATAATATAATCTAGTATTTATAGAGCACCAACATTTTAAATAGATCTGTACAATCAGGGGCGGGCTGGACCGGGGGGCAGAGGGGCAGCAGGCACCCAGGCCGCTCAATTTAATGGCTGTTCAGGCCGGCCGCCTCCCCCCGTCCCCCGCCGTGGATGCAATAATTTTTTTATATTACCATCGCGTGTCATGTGATGCGGCCGCCTGTACGCCCCCCGGGCTGATACCTCCCAGCCCGCGCCTGTGTACAATTTGTAAGAGGTAGAAAGACATTACATATTATTACAAACTGAGTCAAAAAGTCTTGTGAGAGCACATACAATCTAAAGGAAAAAAGGAGCAAGTAAGACTTAGCGCGCTTACACTCAGTTATATTTATGATTTTGTTGGTTGCATGATTAAATATCTGTTTTCATATTTTGGACAGATGAATGCATTTGTTTTTGTCTTTTTGGGGATGCTAATTCTCTATTAATCAATTTGAGCCTATGCATTAATTTTGGGCATTTTGAGAGGATCTGTCATCTGAAAGTAGAAGGTCTTGCTTGGAGACTAGCATCCTTAACAACTTTAATAGCGAGATCAACTGGTTCATTAATATCCCAGTTTCATCTTCCATATTAACATTTAGGCTTCTGTGGAATCATTTGATGATTTGCTCTGCTCTTTAAAATGCCTATATTCTAATTTATACTAATAATTTCTGCTAACAATTTTATGATTAATGGTCACACTGTTTTAGCATAGTTTTGAACTTGTTTCCAGCGCTTAATTTCACTTATGCTGTAGTTTGATTGTATCATGAATTGTCAGAAGTATGTTATAACACACTGGGACATTGCCATGAATCAGTAGTTGATGTTTTTAGCATATATCTCAAAAAACCATAACATATAAAAAAAGTGGTTGCCTGTTTTGTTACTTTATGTCATTCAGTTAAAGTTAATTTTATACAATTAAAACATTGTTAAATAAATATTTCATAAAGAAAGTCCTTGTGTGCAATCCTAATTCACTTTACTATTGTTCTGATGTGATGAGTGACCCTGAGGATAAATTCCAGTATTATCTTCGATAAATGAGCAAAAAATATTCCAGTACTTGAACTCATGACCCCAGTGCCTCAGAGCACTGGTGTCATGACTTCAATTCCTGACTATGGCCTTATCTGTGTTCAGTTTGTATGTTCTCCCTGGGTTTGCCTGAGTTTCCTCCGGGTGCTCTGGTTTCCTCCCACACTCCAAAATCATACTAATAGCTTAATTGGCTGCTATCAAAAATTGACCCTAGTTTCTCTCCGTCTATGTGTATGTTTGAGAATTTAGACTGTATGCTCCAATGGAGCAGGCACTGATGCGACTCTGCAGCACTGTACAGAGGTACAGCGCTGCTGAATTAGTGGCGCTATATAAATAACTGATTATGATGATGGAGCAATGGAAGAAGATGCCCTGATGAATCTCGCTTTCTTTTACATCATGTGGATGGTCGTGTGTGTGTGTCATTTACCTGGGGAAGAGATGGCAACAGGATACAATAAGGGAAGAAGGTAAGCCGGTGAAGGCAATGTTCTTCTGGGAAACCTTGGGTCCTGGCATTCATATACTTGTTATTTTGACATGTTCCACCTACCTAAACATGGTTGCACACCAAGGTTGCTATTGGCAACATCTCCACTTTTTCAAACCCGCAGTTTAGTAAATATACCCCCATGTCTTAATGGATCAGAGCTATTTTGCCACCACAAGAAGGACCTACACAATATTAGACAGATGGTTTTTATATTGTGGTTGATCGGTTTATATAAACACTTGCAGAATTACAATTGTTTGTGGGGATATTCTGTCCTGGAGTGATTTTCATATTGTCAGTATTATTGTTAACTCAAAGATGTATATTTTCAATGTGAAGATATCTTATGATTATATGGAGGATATTGTTGTTTTTCACATTTATAAATTGTTTGTTATATGTGTTCTTCACAGACATATTTTAACATGGCTTTTATTGTCTTTTAAAGATCATTTTACAAATATTATTTATATTTGACATGGAAGCTCAGTCTGTAAATGGTTTTAGAATATACTGTCTGACTTACTCTGATTAACACTACATCTCTGATGTTGTCATTTAACTAACCTTTTTTCCATGAGCGAAAATGAGTGTATATTTCTCCACTGGAATAACCAGCAATGTGTGTTGCATACATTGCACAAAGCTTCTACAGAACATTGCGCTGAAGTGAATTTCTCCCTTGGAATTAAACAGGGATCCAGGGTTTGCTGGCCTTTCTGCCATGACTATTGTTGCTTGCACTAGACTATGTGGGAGTACTGTTCATGCAGTGTTATTCTACGTAATAATACTTAATAACTGCAATAAGAATGTAATAAAAATGTAATAAATGACAAAACATGCAGCTGCCACTGAATATAACCTCTGTAATTACAAATGTAACAAGATCTGTAATAAGTAACAGTTATGTTTGAAGCCTATTAAAGTTGCAAATATAAATATTTTGTGAGCATCTTTTTAATGTAAACATTCATTTAAATAAAAAAAGAATGATTGAACTTCTAGATTTCCCTTGTTAATGCGTCCCTGTAAAATGCCATCTGGCTCCATCTGTCAGACATCCCATTTTTCTCAGTGTACCATAGATGTGTAAAAATAACTGATTTACACACTGACAAGTTACTTTATCTTCATTATGAAAGCGATAACAAATGTTTCTGAACATTGCAAACATTTTAATTACACAATTAGAATTTTCAGGACTGCATACAAAACTTACATTTGTCTAAATTAGCTATATTTTATGCAGAGTAGAGCTTTAGCTTGTAGAATAAGTTGTATATATGTTAAGAAATGTTACATGTAAGTAACATGCTGAGGATGTGTCAAGAAATTACAAAAACAAATGGATTTAACACTTAGTTCACTCTTATCAGATATAGCCCGTATGCCCCTACTTTTGTATTTATTATAATATATTGCTCTGAGTTGTTTGTAAATATTCTATCAGTTTTACTCTATGATATTTTTGATGGAGATGGACACCAGTTTCTTTCACTAAAGTCATAAAGGACTAGGCAGGACAGATTAAAAGAGTGCTGTCAAACTTCAGATCCATCACTTTGTGGCTTATAAAATCTTTAGCCAATTGATATTTGTAGAAAAGCTTGTGATGTGAACTATTGTCTCAAATATTAAACATTGCAGAACTAGATACTAGAAGAAAACAGGAAGCATTTTTTTACGTTCACAATATATTTGTTTTGTAATAACTGATTTCCGTCTGCTTTGCTGATTAAATAATCCAAAATCCCACTTCTCACCCATATTTATTTCTCAATACTATAAACTAATAACTGAAGAAGACTTTGCTCTCAGTTTTATGTGACCTACAACAATTAGATTAAACATCAACATAACTTAAGGACACTAAGCCATCTAAAACAACTTCAGAGCACAATGGTAGATTTTTCACAAGAGACTAAAGGGTAAGTGATATCCAGAATCTAATTGGTTGCTATAGGCAACATCTCCACTTTCAAACCCATGGGAAACTCGCAGCTTGATAAATTTACCCCTAAAACCCTGTTGGAGAAATGTGTTTATGAGACATACATACATTTGAGCCTTCTACCAAAATTATGGTAACGGTATTAGAATACAATGTCTCAGGCAATTGTCCAGAATTTCTTATACACCTATGGCCCAGTTGATGCTACCTTTCTCTTAGACTCCAGTGCCACCACTACTTCGAGCACATAACTAATTGAGCAGACTTCATCACTGTAATGCCTGCCAAATTTGACCAAACAGTAAACCACTCTCTAAAAGCCAAGTTCTCTTTTCAGCATTATTTATTTACTGACGGGATGTTAACTGGTTATTTCTGGGACCAAATCTGCAAGGAAGGATTGTTTTTAATATATTTTGCATCACTCATTAATTAACCTTTTACCTTTATTTTCATAGTAACCTCAAGCTTTCCAGCTGGAAGCAATGTTCAGACTCTAAATGGGGCATTTACTAAATTGTGGAATACTGCCCCTTTCATTTGTTTATTAATTTGGGTCATCTATTGATTTTGTGTCTGCATGAATTTAGTTTGTATATTTCTAAAATCTGTCACAGAAGTTGCCATGTCAATTAGGAGTAACTTTTTGGGCAGAGTGTTCACATATAAAGGCTTCTCATGAGGCTGGTTTTCTGCAGGTACAGGTAGTGCACAGTCAATATTCACAAACTCTAGAGTGATCACGGTGTCTTCCTCTTCCATTGCAGGTGTATCTACACAACATTTAACAGATTCTTGCTGTACAGTGTGCCTTTCAAATTTCTGAAATAGTCCTGAAAGTGAAAACATAATGGTAAGTATTTAAAATATGTGCACAGCATACATAATCATTTTTGACCTTTTAGTAGCAAATCAGGTAAGGGCAGTAACATTATTTATATATATGCTTTTGTAAGTGGACTCACCTGCTACTTCCTTATTTAAGGGTCACTTTGTTGAAGGTGGCAGTCTTTCTTTTTGCTACATTGAGGGTAGCAATCACTGCATTTATGGTTAACCTGCAAATTAAACCATGGGACAATTAATTAGTGAAGATTCGTATTATGTTTATGCTGTGAAGTGGCATATCTTCCTACTTACATTTGTCAGTCTGTTTAATTTGGACATATTTATCTTTTAAATCCTCATGACACTCCTCTGCACCTTTCTACCCTAACTCCTCCACATTCTCACCATCTCCCCTTTCTCTAAATATCCTCCACAACACAGAAAACCCTCAACACAGGGGGGGGGGGACAAGACAAAACACAGTGTACAAACAATACTGACAATCACACACAAAACATAATGACAAGACTTAAACAACAAAAAGACTGCAAACAATAAGGAAAAACAGACAAATGAGGAAGTCGAGAACAAAATATAACAAGACACCAATCAACAATCTAAAGTTTCAAGTATGTAAAGTCATGGCCAAAACTTTTGAGAATGACACAAATATTATTTCTCACAAACTCTGCTGCCTCAGTTTTTATGATGTCAATTTGCATATACTCCAGAAGTATACTCATGAAGAGTGATCAGATGAATTGCAATTAATATCAAAGTCCCACTTTGCCATGACAATGAACTTTATCCCAAAAACAAAATTTCCACTGCATTTCAGCCCTCCCACAAAAGGACCAGCTGACAGGTCAGTGATTGTCTCGTTAACACAGGTGAGAGTGTTGACGAGGACAAGGCTGAAGATCATTTTGTCATGCTGATTGAGTTAGAATAGCATACTAGAAGCTTTAAAAGGAGGGTGGTACTTGAAATCATTGTTCTTCCTCTGTTAACCATTTTTATCTGCAAGGTAACATGTGCAGTCATCATTGCTTTGCACAAAAAGTGCTAAACAGGCAAAGATATTGCTGCTAGTAAGATTGCACCTAAATCAACCATTTATAGGATCATCAAGAACTTCAAGGAGAAAGGTTCAATAGTTGTGACATAAGCTTCAGGGCCCCCATGAGCATCCAGAAAGCACCAGGACCACCATCTAAAGTTGATTCAGCTGGGGGATCGGGGCACCACCAGTGCAGAGCATGCTCAGGAATGGCAGCAGGCATGTGTGAGTGCATCTGCATGCACAGTGATGCTAAAACTTTTGGAGGATGGCCTGGTGTCAAGAAGGCCAGCAAAGAAGCCACTTCTCTCCAGAAACAACATCAGGGACAGACTGATATTCTGCAAAAGGTACAGGGATTGGACTGCTGAGTACTGAGGTAAAGAAATTTTCTCTGATTTCCCTTTTAGATTGTTTGGGGCCTCTGGAAAAATGCTTGTCCAGAGAAGGAAAGATGAGTGCTACCATCAGTCCTGTGTCAGGCCAACAGTAAAGCATCCTGAGACCATTCATGTGTGGGGTTGCTTCTCAGCCAAGGGAGTAGACTCACTCACAATTTTGCCTAAGAACACAGCCATGAATAAAGAATGGTACCAAAGTATCCTTCAAGAGCAACTTCTCCTAACCATCCAAGAACAGTTTGGTGACGAACAATGCCTTTTCTAGTGTCGAAGTCGTATAATTGGATGAACAAAAGTATATTGGTCAATATTGTTTTAGCGTGCGATTGCTCTCAGTATGCCACACTACACGTTGCATGGCGCGATCACGCAGTAAAATACGCACGCACACACTCGCACTACAACCTTTAGTTATTTATTTATATTGATTCCATTTCACAGTGATTTATGAGCAGATAGTATTTAGTTTATTATTAGTTTATATATTATGATTATATGTACACTTTAGTGTTATTTAAGGTCCAGGTTATAGTAAATGTGTCATGTCTGGTATCATTTTAATCCCCTATTCATCAGCAGTTGTCCGGTTCTTTCGCCGAAGAGATCCCACATGGCATACTCTAGTTAGTGATGTTAGGGAATAAATACTTAAAGTGATACTGACTGTAATGTGTAAATAGACTAGATTAAATCGGTTTCTTGGCGGGAGAATCATCTGGATTGTTGACCCTCAGCCTTGGAGGGGGTTGTTTGAACTAGCCTATGACCTGTTTACACTGGACCCACCTGAAGTCTGGACCTATAGAAGCAAGCCACGTCATCTGCATTGTTGTCTCTGTAACACTGAGTGTATATAATATAGCTGCGCTGGCACTGACCTCAGTCTCTTCTGACCACAGTATTCTGGAGTGAAATACTGTGCGCTGGTACCAGTGGGAGCGCAGCGAGCGCGGTATGTATGTATCTCTTGGTATTGGCTGTACTGTACTGTAATCATGTATTGAATTGTTAAATGTTACATCTGCTAAAAATAAATTACTTTGTGCTTTGGAAACACAATACAATCGCTTATGCAATGCTTATTTGAAAACGATAGAATTACTTTAATACTAGCATTATGGAGCACCTTGTCATAAGGCAAAAGTGATAACTAAGTGGCTCGGTGAACAAAACATAAAATTTTGGATACATAGCCAGGAAACTCCCCAGACTTTAATCCCATTGAGAATTTGTGGTCAATCCTCAAGAGGCGGGTAGACAAACTCCAAGCATATATTAGGCAAGAATGGGTGGCCATCAGTCAGTATGTGGCCCGGAAGTTGATTGCCAGGGCGAATTGCAGAGGTCTTCAATAAGAAGGGTCAACACAGCAAATATTGACTCTTTGCATAAACTTAATGTAATTGTCAATAAAGGCCTTTGACACTTATAAAATGCTTGTAATTTTACCTCAGTATACCATAGTAACATCTGACAAAACAGTCTAAAAACACTGAAGCAGCAAACTTTGTGAAAACCAATACTTGTGTCATTCTCAAAACTTTTGGCCATGACTGTACACTTCCAATCAACTTTAAAACTCTCCTCACCTTTTAACTAGCCCCTCAAGCCCCTAAGAAAACTAATGAGGACGTGTCCATGCTTTTATTGGGCTTCTAAGGTCACAAACCTGCAGGTTTAAAGTGCCAATTGAAAAAAAGTTAATTATAAATGTAATTTTTCAAAAACTGGTGCATTTGAAAAAACAGCTGGAGGTCATGGGGATTTGAACGCTGTACATCGCAGGTGGATTAAGCTTGCACCTTTCAAACTGTTGGATAGTACATCCTGTGGCTTAGAGATGAAAAGAGATTTTGTTGTGTGACAGTTCTAAAACCTCCCACAGCTGGTGATTTAAAGAGTAAAAGCAAGTGACAATAAGGATACAAGATACTGTGGGAGATTCCAGCAGCAGCGAAGAAACTGTGTCAATAAGTCAATAGTTCCCAGAACATTGCCCTGCAAATATTAGCCTACCCTGACCAGCCTACAATGATTACCTACATCCCCCAACTATCCCTGGGCATTGTCATACTCAGATAATTGGTACAACTGAATAATGTATATTAAAAAAAACCTAATAAACAATTTCATGGCCTGGCCAGGAGAAGCATCTTATCATATTTATATCTACACATATTTGTACACTAGTTATCAGGGACATAAAGAGAACAGCAAATCATTTTCTACAATTAGACAGAGAAGGCTATCATTCAAGTGCTTCCTATAGTATCAGCTGGAACCAGCTATCTTTCTTACTATAGTCCTATACTGGATATTGCAAAAAAATCATATACAGCCGCATGACATACTTATTAAAAGACTGTTCTACTCAAAGATTGAAATTTTTGCTAATTTATGCATTGTTGCACTCTACTGTAGTCATTATGCTAAAGTTTCGAATGAGTTTTCTTTGACTAAAAGGTCAAAAATATTAAGGCATCTATTATACTGAAATAAGTTGATGATATTTGAATAGATTTCTTAACTGTCATTAAGACAGTTTCATTTTAATAGTACTTGACATATTGCTGATTTATTATATTTATTGTTTCAAAGTTTTTTTGTTTTTTTTCTATTTCTATTCTGACCTTTCTTGGAGTGACCTTTGCTTGCATATTGACCCTGCCTTTTTGCTGCCCATCCTGTTCACTGCCAGAATACTGACATTGCCTGATAGCTGCTGGCCCTGACCTTACCTTGGGTACTGATTCTGTCAGCATGCTGTTAGTCCTGACTCTTCCTGGACATTCATTTGGCTGCCTTCTGCCCTCTCTATGGATTCTGCTATTCTGCCTCTGGAAGAACTGGATATTTAGTAGTTTTGCAAGTTATGTCGGGGGGCAATCAAGTACTAGTGAGAATATCACTCTTTATAAAGGCTGCTATAGGTGAAGCCACATATAGCTGGTTCATGGGACCTTTATAAAGGCTGCTATAGGTGAAGCCACATATAGCTGGTTCATGGGACCTATTCCATTTGGCATCAGTGTGAAGAGTCTTTGATTGGTGAAATCTAACCATATTTTTTGGCAAAATACAGGGATCAAAAAGATTGGGGAGTCCAAAAGGCTGGAGAGACAGATATCGGGAGCAAGTGCCAGGAATCGGTATTGCATGCAGTGCCGGATTAACCCGAGGTCTAACTGGGCTATAGCCCAGGGGCCTCGGGCATCCAGGGGGCCCTTCAAAGTCCGAAGCAGCATTATTGATCCGGGGGCGGGGGAACCCCCAGCCCGATGAATGCTGCTGAGCACTGTCACTCTAGTCCTCCGTCCCCGGCGCTCAGTAATCTGCTTACTGAGGAGATCTCGCGAGTGAACTCTCGCGAGATCTCCTCAGTAAGGAGCTTACAGCGCGCCGGGGATGGAGGACTACAGTGACAGGTAAGCGCTTGGGGGGGGGGGCTCACGGGGTACGGGGGGGGGGCGGGTGGCTCACATTGGGGGCCTCACGGGGGAATGGAGGTGCCCTTAGCCCAGGGGCCTCCATTCCCTTAATCCGGCCCTGATTGCATGCAAATAGCTGAGCATCAGGGCTCACACAGATAGCACTAATCATCCTGACTTATATGTGTATATATATATATATATATATATATATATATATATATATATAATTATTTTATGGGGAAAAATTATTGTACGATTATATTATTAGATCAATATTATTTTAACATCAAATTATGGAGGCATTACTATTTGATTGCTAGTGTTGAAATAGTTATTTATGACAGAGGCAGCATTTGTTATTTCATGATGTGGCTCTCCATTTATAGTGCACTACACATGCCAGTATGCACAAGGGCATAAGTAAATAAATAAATGAAAGTGACAGCATAGGCAGTGCTCTAATTATATTAGCACATGTGTTTATAATATGTGTTGATTTTTGATAATGCAGGGAGAATAAACTTAGGGAATTGGACCTGCAAAATAAATGTGCCCCACACCCTGTGAAAACCTGCTTTATACTAAATAGCACTGGGCCCTTTTTAACCTTCGAAGGGTTATGGTTAATGAAATAATCCAAAAATATTTTCGGTTAGTGTGTGGAACAACAGATTCCTACAAGATATAGCAGCAATTACATGCTTGGGCTTGCTGGTGCTTGTAAAAAAAGTGCCAGCATATAGATGCCTTTGGCTGCAAGATTAAGTTGGTGTTTGGAGAACTACAATTGTCAGAATGGAACATGGCCCTCTGGAACCAATAGGTAATAGTAAATAAACATACACAGTGATTTTCAAAGCACTATAATCATGGACCATTTTAAGCCAAGATTTCGTACAAAGGGAAAGAAAAGAAAAGAAACCCAAGAGACTAAAGCAATTACTACATACGAGCCTCACCACTAAATATAATAGAAATGAACGGATCTTCATATATGTTGTGTTGTGTCATTTATGGCACATTTTTGCTCCAGATAGAATCTATTTATTAGATTGTTACAGTATGTCTTTTTATCCAAGTCTGCTGTTATGTTCTGCTTATGATGCATTTGAAATACTAAATAACTTGCGATGCATTTGAAAAGCTAAAGTACATTAAATTGAATGGAAGCTCAGAGAAGTCTCATGCATCTGCCAATACAATGTTAGACACAGTGGGCCTGAGTCATTATTCACGAATACCAGGCGTTTCATGTGAAACCGCACAGAACTGTTCACTGCGTACTCCTGAAGTCAACAAGACACAGATCGTCACATACACTGCTTAATGACTTAGGGAGTAACAGCTTGTACGTTACATGCACAATGGCATGCAGAGTACATCTGTGCTTGGTACTTCCCGGCTCTCATGCGGCAGAAAATGCTAAGCATTTAAATGGGTTTAGAAATGTTGGAGTGCAGCTCTCAGGAGTGTGTGTATTACTGACTACCCTTGTTTGTTATTTACCAAACAATACAAGGATGTTGAATAAAATATTCTACAGTGAGAGTTGTGTAGTGGTGGTTGTAATTTACATTAAAATATGTGTACCCCTTTTTAATGCTACTCTGTTCACCTATAGGCACCAATGGTCTTTGTTAAGCAAAGCATGTTGGCACTTGGGAATCCCAAAGTGTCAGAATGCCCATTGCCCTGGGAGTCATGAATAGGTGCTTGATGGCACTACAATTGTCAAACTTTGCCACCAGGCCTGGCACTAACACAAGGTTTGCCCCTGTGATTGAAAGACTGTGCCTGGTCTGTTCTACCATCGCCCTTTAACCCACTGCTGGACATAATAAAATCACTGTTACCCCACACCCACCACCCAGGGGTGTGGGAATAGTCCTAGTGCTAGCAGAAGGGAGCTTGTAGGGGGTTGGGGGGTTAAGGCCCAGCATTTTTACTTTAAAAATCTTAATACCCATTTTTAAAACATTAATCAAAAACACACACAATCTTTTCAAACTAAATAACCATCTTTAATTTTAATAGATTGATATGGTGAAATGCTAGGTCTATGGGTGTACTTTAATAAATTTTGCAAGCTCGGTAGAGTACACAAATGGTATGTTAAGTAAAAAACGGGCCAAAGTTTTTTGTTATGCTGAACACAGTAGTAATCAGAAGTATATACTATAATAGTGTGTGTTTAGTTAGTTTGGTAGCATATTTTTTTTTTCCATTTTCAATGTTGCCAATAGTCTCACCCCCAGGCTACAATTTTCAAGCCGGTCACTGCTGTACCAACTAGCTGCACACAAGACAGGTGAAGAGAAGCAGGTTCCCCAGTGGGAGCAATTTGGATGCCCTCTGGTATTGTAAACTGTGACCATGAAAATGGAAAACTGTTTCACATGTCAACCTGTTTCTGCTGGAAAAATAACTTACCAAAACTCTACTACATTACAATAACCCTTTAAATACTTCCTTGCCTCCGACTCCTGGGCCTCCTCCTCATCCTTAGCCACCTCCTTCTCCTGGACTGCCGCCTCCTCCTCCTCTGAGTTATCCACCTCCTCCTTCTCCTGGACCAACTGCTCATGTAGCCCCTCCTCATGACGGTGGCTGTGGCGGGAGATTTGTTGTCATCCTCTTGAAAAAATAGGATCTGTTATATTGCTTGGAAAAGTGTTTTGTCTGAAACATGCATAGAGACATGCAGATAATGTTAGCTTGCAATGTAAAATATCAACAGTCCATCATTGGGCAAAAAAACACACTACTACACCAGTTTCATATGGCCTTGACTTGACAGGTAAGATAGTTAATCACATATAGCAAGGGTGGTCTTTGGAGCAATGAAGTTTATTATAAGTTATCTTGTTTTTTGATTGAAGAACATATTATTTGTGATATTATATGTTATAGTATAATATATATTATATTAATGGTGCACTTGCAAATGATATAGCAAGGAGGTTGGGCTGTCTCCTCCTCAAATAGCTCCATTGCCACTTGAGCTGTACCATTGAGAATTTTCTACCTAACTGAATCCGTAGCCACCTGCGGACAGCCCTGTATGCATTTCATTATTGTTCACTGGTAATATATGCATGAACGTTGCTGCTCACATGTTGGCAAGTGAATGAGAATTTTCAACATTGTGCACAGCTATTGGTGTCTACTCACAGAACAGTTCAATGCCATTACTAAGATGGCTGACTAACCTGTCAATTAAATGAAGTACTGTTGCATATCCAGGCAATCAGAGGTTGGGACTTTGGCCTATCCTATTGGCGCTTACGCAGGAAAATGCACTGGTAACCGCTTAAAAAGTGTAGCTGAATCAATTTTTCAGCCCTGATATTTTGTGCATGGCCCAAATGTGTGTGCAGTTGCGGAGAGGATTTTTCCATGTGATTATGTGGTATTAAGATGGCCCTATATGTGATATTTTTCATAACATGTAAGGAGAATAACTAATCTTTATGGTTTATATTTCTAGGTGTGTCTGAACAAAAACATAGTCAGGCCTCTGGTTCCTCTGCCTCCACAGGAAATGGGTGGATGCAGCCCAATTTTACAATCCAAGAAATTCAGATATTGGTTGAGCTGACTATTGAGAGGCTCCATTCTATCACTCTTCAGCTTTCAGCACCATCAAAATCTAGAATTTCGGCTGAAATAACTACTCAGGTCAATGTCATGGCTCCTATAAGACTCACGGTGGCTGAGGTCAAAAAAAGGTAATTATGGAATCATGCACCACTACTTAATAGATTTCTTTTTCAAAAATATGGCAAGGTATTATTGGATAATGTCAACATTGTTTTCTAGAAACTTTTCTCTCATATAGAAAGACTTTAAGAATCAACTTAAAGGCAAGTTGACTGTCCCCCACAGGCATGCTCACAGGACAAGCGGTGGTCCCCCAGCCGAACTAGATCTCAGTCCCCTTGAGAGCACAGCATTGGCCTGTTTTGATGTCAAGATGGTGCAAGGGGTGGACTGCACTGGATGAAGCCCACCCCTAATGAAGCCCACCCCTAATGAAGCCTCTAACACCACCAAGTACATTTCAATGGATTATAGATTTACGTTATTTCATTTTTGTTTTCCTTAACTAACAAAAGCAAAAGTCATACATATATTCTGGTGGATACAGTCAGAAGTAAGGAAGCTATCTTTTTTACCACACACACACACACACACACAAAATTGTCTCTGTAATCTATCTTTACACAGTGGCACATAAGTTAAGATGGTGCCAAAAAAAATCATGACTCCCCTCTTCATTCAATGTTCCAATACAGATGCAGATATCAGAACAGTGTTGAAATCAATGTCACAATTCAGACAAACACCACTAAAATGAGCACAACCCTCACCCGTATGGAGTAAAATGTACACACTACACCCACCCATATGGAGTTAAACTTAGACCATAACCTTACCTCAATCAACAATACCCTCAAATGTCTCACTGACCTTATTTCAACATACATCACTACCAACCACACAGCACCAATTTCCAAGTGTCCTCTCCTTTCTTTTTATCCCCAACTGGCAGTCCAATCCATGACCCCTAATTCACCACACCAAAATATTGTTCCCAAATCAAATGCAACCCCTTACCCTCACCCATTTTCAAATCCTGCACCACTACAGTCTTCAGGTCCAATTGATTTTTGGACCAGAAAACACTGTCCACACCATCCTTTTCCTGAACCTCCCTATTTTGAAAAAAGAGCCAATGAATTCCGAATATAATCCTTAATTCCAAACTCAATCCTGCCTCTTCTGCCAATTCTGCCCCTTCTGCCATTTCTGCCCCTCCTGCCATCTTTGCCCCCATGCCACTCATTCGACATCTGCTGCACCATCATTCTCTGCTGCACCCCCACTTTATGCTGGTCCACTGGCCTCTGCTTCCTGTTGTCTTCTACATCACAGGTTACCAGAAGCCAGAGCCATCCAAGACCAATACAAAAAATGGCAACACGGGAAAAGAGACCAAAAAAATCAAAATAATTTAAGTTTATAACCCCATTTACGACATGTGTTGCCTTTTTTCTTTTTTGTTACACATTGTAAATAAAATTAAAAATTATATAGTTAACATTTCTGTATGTTTTTTTTGTTGTTTAACAAAATATTACTTACAAGCAAAGTTGGTGGCCAGAACATATTCTTTAAATGTTGGCACATCAACAAATTTAGGAGGACTGGAGTCAGCATCTACCACCACCTGGCCAACAACCTCAGCCTCTTCCACCTAAGGAACCCCACTCCTAATAGCATTGTTATGGAACACCACTCACAGAGCAATGATATCACACACAGTCCTCATTAGAGCACCACCAGACCAGTTGAGGTAATGGAATCTAGCCTTTAAAAGGCCAAATGCCCACTCCACAACCGATCTAGTGGCCGTATGTGCTGAGTTATATATAACCTCATACTCTATGCTTGCATTCAAAACAGGAGTGAGGAGTCAAGGGTGAAAAGGGTAAGCATTATCTCCTGTAAGGGGTGACAAGAAAGACAAAGGGCAAAATAAGAATGACAAACTTCTAGGTCCATAAAAAACACAAGCAACATGTTGGATGACAAACAGTGCCATATTTGAAATGTCACGATAGCGGACTAATTCCTTCAGACAAGCAAAGTCATCCATTTTATTAATAGAACAAGGGTAGGTCCTTTGGAAATGTTGAGACAGATTTTTTAGGTAAGCTGTCCGTGCAGTATATCTAGATACACATCACACTAAAATTTAATAGGGAAACATATTGGAATGCTCCATGCTAATCTTTTGGTATTCTTTGCTATAAAACTAATTCCATGAATATTAACAATTTTAAGTACATACATGAAATGTTTTTTATGTGAAAAAATTATTTTACTTTTTTTTTTAGATGGAAATAGTATCTAATAGCTATATGTCACCATATGTCCTTGCACCACCTTGCCTCTGTTGCAATCCTTGCCACGTTCATGATTGCTAGAAGGCAAAGGAGTCATGAGTACTCTCTGGCCACTAAACTACCAGGTCACTAATCTGAAGAGACGGGTCACATATAGCCTGAACATTGATCAAGGGGAAATGCTTCAGATTCAAATAAATTGAACCATTCCCACCTGACGGGACCAGGGCTAGATGTGTCCTAACTACTACCCCTATTATTTGCAGAAAGCCGGCTATAGTCGCAAAGTGCCACTTTACGGGGACTCCTCATCGAGTGGCAGATGGATGAATTGTCTGATACGCAACAGGAATGCTTGCCAAACAACCTTCAGCACACGACTGAAGAACTTCTGGGACATTCCTTCCACGACTCCCACTGTGATCTGGAATGACCTTGTGGAACAAAAGTGCAATACCACCAACAGTTTTGTCAATGACATTATTGCTGTCAGGAATTTGCGCATTTGCTTCATGTCACTCTGCACAACACACATGGTGTCTAGGATGATATGAGGAGGGTGCTGATAACGATGGATCACCGCAGCATCAGACATCCCAAAGAGGCTGACACGTGGCCTGAAGACACGCTCCCTGGGTCAGCGACGATGGACTAATTGCTGGTTTTGGAGGGGTTGACCTGTGCCTCGGCCAGTTCTAAGAAATGCTAGATTTGAGAGACAAGGATGAAGGGGTTAAAAAATTACATTACCACATGACTTTGAAACTTTTATGCCTGTTTGCACATTAAAGAGTTTCAATATACATACATCTAAAAGTGGATTACCACGACTCATAATGGGACTGTAAATAAAAAGAATAATATATATAAGTATTTTTTAAATAAATCAGAAAGCAAAATCATACATTAGGCATACTTTTAAAAAAATAATACAAGTTAAATCAGCAAGTAAAATAAAATTACAATAAAGTAGTATTAAGCAAGCACATCACTTGACCATAGCATGAAACAAAATAAGAGAAGCAAAATAACAAAGTGGCAGATTACTAGGGAGATAAATGATTTAGAAAACAAAAACCCGAAAAAAATAATCAAAAACAATAAAATATTATTGCAGTCTTAAAGAGGCACATCACTGGACCATAACATGAATCGAACAAACAAAAGCAAAAAAGTGTGAAAAAAAAAAATCTTGTTAATTGATTGTAGCTCACCAATAATTGTACAGGTTGGGTTAACTATGCCCAAAAATATTCAGATTTTACAAAAAAAATATTGCAATCCATTCAGAACCGACCCTGCAGATTTCCAATCGCACCATCATGCTGACAGCTACTCATACCAATACACAGGTGTTCGACAGTACACTTTCACATCAATGTGACCTCCATCAATATTAATTTAAAGCAGCAATGTTGGAACCCCACAGGTTAAGTCTTTAAAACCTTACTTACATCTCTTCATTTGTCTCAAAATATCTCCCAACTTAATACTCTGTTCTACACAAGAGCTGCATCTCACAGACACTACCAGCTCCCATTCCCGGTTACAGGTTTTTTTTGGGCTGCACTCACTTTGTTGAATTCCCTTCCTTGCATAACATGTCTTTCCACTAGTCTTCATACCTTCAAGCCTACTCTGAAAACTCACATTTTCAGGATAGCTTATCAAATTTAACAACTTTCCTCTTAACCTCCCTAGGATACTCTTTTACCACCTTTACACAGTACACAAGACTTGCATGTGTTCTTTCTATACTCCATCACCCCTTTGAACCCTGACCAACATTGCTGTAATACTGGATCATATAACCCACTAAGCACTTTCTATCTTTGCAATCTGGCTGGACCAATATACAATTGGTAGCATTTTACCTCACGTATCAAACCCCTACTGTCCTATAGATTGTAAGCTTGCAAGCAAGGCTCTTTTACCTGTCTGTTTATCTGTAATACCATGTCAGGATTCTTAATATAAAAACCACTTAGAAAATACAAGTGGAACAAAGTGTTTTTTATTTAACATGGGTTACATAGGTAAGTGATACAATAAATGGGGAGGCATGAAAAGTCAGCAGAATTAGAGCAAGGAGATGACGCACAGGGTACAATAGTCTGCGGATTGATAAACATGAAATACTAGAGACAGGATGTGATGGTCCTCGAGGCGTTACCACTAGACAGTGGAAATGACACACAGAATGTAATAGTCTGCTGACCGATACACAAGAGACTGGAACCAGGATGCAATGGTCTATTAGTCGTTACCACTAGACAGTGATGATGACACACAGGATGCAACAGTCTGCAGACCGATAGACAGGAGATACTGGAAACAGGATGCAATCTGTGGGTGCTGTCATAACAAAGCTGAGTCAGGGGTCACAGGAAGAGATGGCAACTTAGCTAATGACACCAAAAGAACCACCAGGTAGTCAAATCCGCAAGACTAAGCAGGAATGAGCAGCACAATGTTGAAGAGCAGTCCAAAGTTCGAAAAGGCCTAGGCACACCTCTACAGTGGTTTGCCTTGCCTCCTCAGGCAGTGCTTATTGCTTGGGGGGCGCCAGTGTTCTCTCTCAAGCAGGGTGCTAGAAGGTCTAGTTACGACTCTGCATGTTGTCTTGCCTTTCAAACAGATTTTACATCTGCGTTTTAGATCCAAAAACTAAGCATCTGCTCCTTTATCTGCACATTAGGAACAATAACCCTATGCATGCCTGTTTTATAGTATCATATAATTAAATTGATTTGTGTTATGATGTACTTTCTAATGTATAATCTATTGTGCATCTTTCATTGGAAATAACGTTTATATCTGAGTGAAAATAAACAAACATGTTTGACAAATCCAATGAAATCAAGTATATAAATATTTATATTTTAGATAAAAAATGTCAATCAATTAATATTATTGTTCATGGTGCTGTATAAGAACAAAGGGCACTTATTTGTTTATGGTGTAACATTATAATAACTAAGCTAATTACATTTTAAAATGCATAACATTATTTATATAATTATTTTGACACTCATTACAAAGTCAGGCTCTATTTTCCTTTTAGGTATTTCCAGCAGCTTTGCAAAACTGCCATCAACACCAGATTAATTTGTCATCTGGTAATCAATTTGCAGGTTTTATTTTTGCCATATTTCTAAATGATAGTTTCTGGATTTAAAATTATTAATTTATTATTTTGGCAGAAGTTAAATAGTTGGAATATCTGTATTAGTTGAATATGGTATTGTTTTAGATAGACATAATATTAATTAGAAAAATAAGCTGCTACATTATGCAAAGCAGATTGTGTTTTTATGTTTTTATTCTAACACAGTAGATAATGCCCTTTTTTAATAAAGAATTTTGAAAATATAACTACAGAAAGAAAATAATATAATATACTGAACATTTTTGTGCATTCACAAACTTTAAGTGACAATGATTGGTGTTACGTTGTCTCTTTCACTAAACATCTATCCCCAATGAGACATGTATATGTGTATGTGTATATATATATATATATATATATATATATATATATATATATATACCTACTGCGAAAATTCAATGCCAGCTTGATGAAATCTCACACATTATTGAAGTTTGGTTATATGACATTCCTCACATACCACTTACTTCATTTCTTTGATCAGAAATCATAAAAAACAAATACAATCTCCTCTAGGACATACCAATAATTTATTTTTCTGGTACTTGTAGTCCAATGAGCAGTGTTTATTATTCAAGTATTTATTTGAAATAAAATAATTGGGTGCCTATTGACTATATTGGCATAGTTAGTTAAGAAATACATAAAAAATATTCTTTACTCAAGGAAAAAAAAAAACAATGAGCCAGTTAACATTATTATCACAGAAGGAAACTCTTTTTTGGCCTCATAATGATAAATTGATCCATGGATCCACCACCATAATTATGTTGTTTATTAATTATAATGTTATTTATTATAGGAACGGCATCCATTTCTTTTTCAATACTGCTCATTAAATTTGCCATTATTACCCCCTTGTTAAGGTGTTTAACTACTTGCTTACCCTTGCATATATGTCAAAAAATAAATAAATAATATCACTATTTATTGTCCAGTAAGGCAAAGTTGTGTTGCAGCAGATTTTACTGCACCACAACTATAAATTAACAATCTTTCTTGCTAAAAGGTAATGTAATGCCAGCATGATTTGCAATCAATAGGTAGTAAATGTGGGAAAAGCTGGTACTCTGCCTTATGGAGATAATAAAAAGATGCACACAGTCTGCATATCATCTAGTAATGTAACCCGAGTGAAGGGCTTCTCTTCTGGGTCAACACCTGCATAGAGCATGAGTTTGATTGCAGCTTCCATTGCTGAGTCTTGGTGCATGGTCTGCAGCATTGATCTGGAACCAGATCTGAAAAAGCAAAGGACACCTATTCTAAAAAAAGCCCTTAGCTATGGGGTTGTTTGTTCACTAAGTTTAGATTAGCTAGTTCCTTCTTTTCTGTTTCCACTTAGTACTCTTTTAGAGCCTGTGTAAGGGAAAAATACTAGCAAGACTCATAATCACATTTGTAGAGCATGTGATAAGGATTTACCTATCTATTATCAAAAGGCTTTACATGTCGAACTATAGAGAAATTTGAGTGCAACTCCCAGAACAATACAAGGAGTTGATAAGCAGAATGATGAAATAGAGAGTTCCAAGCTTGTCAAGGGGTTAAAATGACAAGCTGCCTCCTTCTACTCTAAACTCTTTCTGTTAGAAAAGCAGTCAAAAGGCTTTCAAAAAGTTCTTAATTTTAGAAGACTCAATGTTAGGATTCAAAGGCATAAATATGAGGCAGTGTTGAGAAATAAGCAGAAGTTTGATTCAACCTAATTACAAGTAAATCAAAGTAAACAGCAGAACAATGCAGAAGAAATATCAGGTTATGGTAAGGTTCACAGAAAAACTTAGGCAATTGTAAGTAGAACCAACAGCTTATGTAAAATTGAGGTAATGCAAATAATATAGTAAAATTCAATGAACAACTCCGGCAATGCAGATAGAAGCAACAGACTAATGCAAACTTAAGGTAATGCAGATAATATGGTAATCAGCCTAAGCAATTTGTCTGGAAGTTTTGAGAGAGTCTTGGGCGCAACAAGACGAAACACGTCAGTTAGGGATCCACAGGACACTGGCCTCTTTCCCTTTGTTGAATTAACAAGCATTACAGTCTAAACGTAACTAATCTTTCCCTTTTCTGTTTCCCACCAGACATGTTTTGAGGAAACACATAACGGGTTAGCTCGAGAAAGTTGGGGAGGTAATCTGTTCCTATACAGGCAATAGTGCCTGTTACCACATTCTGCCTGGATGTTGGTTCTAAGTCCCTCCAGAGGGCTGAAGTAAACTTCAGACCGGTAAGAAGCTTTTTTCCAACTTTATTTGGGAACCAGGACTATTTTTTGTTTTCTGTATGCAAAAGAGAAGAACAGGACAAAGCAAGTCCAGTATCTGTATGACTGACTGCAATGCCAATTAGGAACACTGCTTTCTCTCTCTAATTGTGGGACTTATCATGGAGTCCTAACTGTAGATGATGTGAGGATATCTACCTCCCTAAAAATACCATTGAAGGATCCCTTAGGAGAGTTTGATTGGAGGAGTGTTCTATGCGATTCTGTGACCGAATAACATATTATTATCTAACTTTTACAGTGTTGGGAAGTATTTTAAGAAGCCAGTGTCATTTATAACTATCGGTGAAACATACTGAATTTTTATGTGTCTGTTAGTGGCGATAGCTTGTTTTTGATTTATTTATTTTTCATACAGTTTTTGTATTAAATTTGGATTTTTATCATTAAAGACCAATCCCTATCTTTTCTCCATTGTAATATCACGTTTTGTTTTATTGGTATAAGAATCTTCACAGGGCTATTCTTTTATTGTTTTATAAGTGCTTTTTGTCTGTGGGGTCATCAGGCCCTGAATTAGCTGCAGTGTGAACAATACCATATATTTGTAATTTATCTATTGTGCAAGTGCTAATTTTGGTACAAGCAATATTTAATCTCCTCCATTAGCACCGGAGATTATCCCATTTTTGGATTCCAGTTTTTGATGCAATTTGTCTGCAGTAAACTTGCACCAGATAAGATTATACAGGTACCAAGTGTTCTGAATGCAAAATAGTGTGATCTACATACAGATGCTATAGACTTAGCATATACAGGAGACAGGTATCCACTTAGTTCAGATTGATAATAGCCCAAGCCCTACAGAGATGGAATGCAGAGCTTGCTAGATGTAGGGAGCCACAAAGAGACTCTGTGTTACTTTGTATGTAGTGTGCTGTAGGAGATGAAAGTCTGTAAGATGATGAAGTCTATAAAAAGTTCCAATAAATTCACAGCCTGTAATCAGATATTAGCAGTGTATCATTTGTACTTCCAGTGGATCAGGAACCAGAGAACAGGCAAGTACAATTCAAGCGATCAGGAACCAGAGAGCACAGCAACCAGGAAGGTTGTGCATAACACTATTACTGGGAAAGGTATACAGGCAGGAGAGGTCACCAATCAGGTATTAAGAGGAAGGCAACATGCATTGCAGCTCAGGACTAACTGAAAGCAAGGATGTAAAAAACAGTTCTTCAGAGGGAAACACACCAGCACAGCAACTCAGGCTTAATTAAAAGATAAAAATACAATGAACAACTAGCTGATCCTTAACACTCAATACATTTGTGAATGCAAAACATTTACATGTGAATTCTGTAAATTCTGTTCTCAAAAAAATAAAAAAGGGATATTTACTTACATCAATAGATTGACAAGATGCCTATCTGCACATCCCTGTTGCATCAACAGCTGTCACTTCTGGGATTACAGATAGACACAGCAAAAAGACAAAACATCAAAGTAAAGACTATTGAAAATTCAACACCCAATTTATCAAATTCAGTGTCATTAACAATTTTTAATAAGTAATTGTCTCAACCTTTTAGCAGCGGTTCTAAACTTTTTAGTGATCATCTCCCCATTAAATCTCAAACTACAAAAAAGTTTCAAAAAGAAATTAACATATAACTAAAAGTAAACAAAAACATATACTATGACAGTAATTAAATACTAATATATAACATTTATGTATATGAAGATACTAACAATATGCCTAAAAACAATGTATTGTACTAAAAACCTCACGTTGACATCTGGCTTCAAAAGCAAAAAAAACTGTAAAAAAATGTGATGGAAGTAAGGGCAGCGTGGCATACAATACAGCATTTTCTACTGCAGTTGCAACACAAACATCTCAAGATATTTTTATTATTATTATTAACTTTTATTTATAGGGCACCACATGAGCTCTGCAGCACCATACAGAGGGCAAACAACAAGTCAGTACATGGTATAACAGTACAATACAGTAAACAAATAACACTACAACTCTCAACACAGCTACTGGGGTGCAAGAGGTATATTCAGCATAGACTGAAACCCATACCCATAAACCTGGGTGCAACAAACAGGTTTAGAGCCACGGAAAGAGGTGCAAAGACAATGGAGGAGTGGAGTCAATGGACAGAGAGCCCAGGGAGAAGTTGCACAGTGTAGCTGGCAAGCAAAAGTTATAGGTAATGAGAATAGGAGGGAAGAGGGCCCTGCTTGCTAGAGCTTACAATCTAAAGGGAAAGGGACAGACATAAGATTGACATATGGGGCTGAGCCAATGTAAGGCTCAATGTAAGGCTAATATATATAGTGTATTATTCATGGGAACCAGACAAGCAGTGGCTAAACTTACACCACTTGGGTAATGACTGACAGTAGTTGTACAGATATACAAGAAAAGAAGCCAGTGATCAGGTTTAAAGTTAAAGTCAGGTTCACAAATACTAAATTTGCAGCAGTCAGGGTTCACACTGTAAGACACAGAAGACAAATAAGCAGTAAAAGAATATATATGAGAGATGAGTTGGAAAATATTGATGCAAAGCTTGTGAGAGTTGATATCATCTATATATAGCCCTCCCTAATTTTTTCATATTCCATTTTAGAACAAACAGCATGTAGGGAATGTGTTAGCTGCAGTGCTGTGCTCTGAAAATAGCATTCAGGATGAAAGAGTAACAGATAAATCAATAGAATAGGTGTGATTATTGTAAACCAGTTTTGTAGGAATCAGTCAGCTAGAATAGTTTGCTGATCAATTGGTTTTAAATTTAATCTTTCAGAGAGTTTAGACGGAGTATTGGCTACTAGTTGTTATTAAAGCATATATATAGTGCTAGTATATAGACTGAGTTAGATATCATTCAGAACTAACTAGTATATTTATTGGAGAAAAACAGTGTGCTTTTGCTGTGTGACTATTAGCAGCAGAACCCAAAAAACAATTAGATTAATTTCTTTCAAAATTTAAAGATTTTCTATTGAAAGTAATCTATTGTGGGGCAGCTGTTTTAAGTGAGGGAAAACTGGGTGTATGTGTGTGAGGGTGAGCAGCAGAACCCCTCCTAAAAACTAAAACTAATATATTCTAAACTTTTTTGTACTTTTCAATACTTGTCAAGTTGCTAAGGGCCATTCAGTGACATCTATGTTAAGTGGGAAAAAATGGTGTTTGCATGTTAGTATCTGGGCATTTCTGCATGTAGAACATTGCAGCTGCTGAAATAAATAATGACAGCTGCCATGCCACCGACTGAAACAAGCCCATTAGATAAATTAAACAAAAACTTTAGTGTAAGGTGCAAGAGAAAAAATCTTGAAATGCAATGCAAGCACTAAATTTGGAGTGGTAGACAGCATGCATTATGGAGAGTGAAGAGGCAGTAGCAATCAGATGTCATTAGATGAAAAGAAAAATCAGCAGATATTTAGTAGATAACCAATTGTAAGGTGCTACATAATTGGCTTTTATTACATAAATAAATGTTGATGATGATAAATGATGATAGATGAAGGTGGCCTGTACCTATATTAAAATAAATCAAAGATCAGTTCTATGTACTTCTTGATGGGTAGAGCATTCATTGGAGGTCAAGAGCAGAGCTTTTAAATACTATGTATTACTTAATTGATTGTTTATGCTATGAGTAGGGTAGATGTTTGTGGTGAGTCTTTCATATATGCTCTGGATAGAGCATTAGCTTTCCCATTTCTGGAGCCAGCTCTATAAGACATGATAAATAAATTCAAAATGATTTAAGAATAAACTCCATCTGGCTTGTCGAGGAGACAGTATTTTTGCAGACTGAACAAATTCTAGATTCCGGTGGTCAGTAAGCACAAGCTATCAAGTGTCTCCATTCAGGAAATGCAGCCATAATGGTTAATAGTTCTTTATTTCTTATATCATAATTCCTTTTTGACGCAGTCATTTGATGAGAGAAAGAAGCACATGCATGCAAAAGCATCTTCTCTCCTATTCTCTGTGATGATATTGCCCCTACTGCTGAATCTGAAGCATCTGCCTCAAGGATAAAAGGAAGTTCTGAGTTAGGATATATAAATATAGGATCTGTAGTAAACCTTGTCTTAAGCAGAGTGAAAACACTTTCAGCTTCTGGAGACCAATGGAAAGATAATCCCATATTGGTTAGTTGAGTGATTGATGTCACAATCTTGGAGAAGTTTAAATGAAACGTCTATAGACGTTGGCAAACCATACTAACATTTATACCTCCTTAACATGTCTCGGAACTGGCCAATCTACTATAGCCTGGACCTTGCTAGGGTAAATTCTCAAACCTTAAGGTGAAATGATATAGCCCAAGAACTAAATCTGTGTTTAGTGGAATTCACATTTTTCCAACTTAATGTACAAATGGCGAAAAACGTTTCAGTATAGTTCGAACTTGTTGTTGATGCTTGTCTTGGGAATTTGAGAAAATTAGTATGTCATCTAGATAGATGACAACAAATTAATCAATTAAATCTTTAAAAATGTCATTCATGAAATGTTGGAATGTAGCAGGCGCATTGCACAGTCCAAAGGACATCACCAAATGTTCAAAATGTTCAAATTTACATTGAAAGGCAGTCTTCCATTCATCTCCAGATCATATGCAAATTAAATTTTATGCTTTCCGTAGATCTAATTTGGTGAAAATCCTTGCTGAGAGTAGCTTCTCCGGTAATTCTGAAATAAGTAGGGGCGGGTAACGGTTCTTGAGTGTAACTTTCTTTATTGCTCCATAATCAATAATGAACCATCCTTCTTTTTCACAAAGAAAATAGATGTGCTTGAGATGTGGAGTGACAAATAAAACCCTTTTCTAAACTTCCTCTCCATGCTATCAGTCTTCGGAGTCATGTGATATAGATCAAGCCTCGTTTTAACGCAAATCGCACAGATGATCGGGATTAACGGACTTTAAAAAGTGTGCCAGATTTACTGCTTGTTACCTTGATAAAGATTTCAGCTTGGAATCGAAATGCGCTGGATGGTTGGAGCGGAGTCACCTGTTTTCCCTTGCACAGAGCAGTGGGAGGACCGTGGATCCGGGTTACCTATTTTACTCCCCCGTTATGTGCACTGGACTAAGAGATTATTTGCTACGCATATAAGGGGGCACTAGCTCTTGTTTTAAGTTGTTTGCAGAACACCTTTGGTGTCAATCGTTTTAATAAATGACAATATGCTATACCTGTTTTATTTCTTCATTCGTATGATATGAGCATTGGAGGTTTTCGGAAGCAAGAGGAACCCATCTATGATTTGATGTGCCTGATTAATCGAGAAATCCTGTTAGTAGAATCCCTAAGGGGACCCCCTCACGTGGTTTTCTCATTTTATAGGAGGGTCATCACAAATGTATGCACCTGGAAGAGGGTTCACTCCTGTGTGACACTATAGAGACTATTGTATTGCTTTGTATATCCATACAATACTATTCTATGTATATATGTCTTTGAGTTTATTTTAGTTATCCATTCTTGAGGAACATCTTTACCCATTGTGAGGAGCCATGCATGCACTCTTGTTCTTGATCCATTTAGCGCTACAAGGTATATTCTTTTGACTGTATGTTGAAAAGGATATACACATAGTTTAACAAGCCAAGCACTTCAGCGACAGGGACTGACACTTTTTTGGCCTAAGTGCTTGCTTTGTTTGGGTCCTCACAAAGCCAACAATTTGATTGCTAAACTGCAGAATAGATAGGGATGTTAATAAATGAATCATGGGCATTTGGATAACAGTGGTCACTAGTCATCTTCCTCAGTGGGGGCAAATGACAGTGCACCAGCATGCTGACCACAACTTCTTCCGAATGAAGACCTCTCCGGCACTACTCTTTGACATCATTGCGACCTGTATTAATGTTAATTTAAAGCGGCAATGTCGGGTTAAGTGTTTAAACACTTAACCTGCAGGGTCCCGACATGCCGCTCTAAATTAATAATAATACAAGTTGTGATGATGTCAAAGAGTAGTGCAAGAGAGTTCTTCATTCGTAAGAAGTTGCGGTCAGCATGGTTTTCAGGTAAGTCTATTTAGATCGAAATCCTTTTTTCCTAAATTTCGTTATTTATTTGTAGGATTCCTCTCTGTCAGAATTGTGGTAATCGTTTTAATGATTACCTTTGCATATTACACACCCAAACATCCTCCAGTGTCCGGATCTACATACTGTTAGGTGCAACTCTGGGAGGCAGCTCAGCTGACAGACAATATCCCCAGTAGATGTGTAGCTGTGCTCGCAATAAAGATGTGTAGCCCCCTGTGTACTGCAGCTCCGGGTGGAGAGCGGAGAGACACTGACAGTGGGCAGAATAGTAGGGAGCAGGCAGGGAATGGGTAAGGTGTGCGTACATAGAATTAGGGATGAGCGGGCTCGGATATCTGAAATCCGAGCCCACCCGAACCTTGCCGATCCGAGCCGGATCCGAGACAGATCCGGGTATTCCCGCCAATTGCAAAACTGAAAGCGAGGCTCTGAGTCATAATCCCGTTGTCGAATCTCGCGATACTCGGATTCTATAAATTCCCCGCTGGTCGCCGCCATCTTCACTCAGGCATTGATCAGGGTAGAGGGAGGTTGTGTTAGGTGGTCCTCTGCCCTGCTATATCCTGTGCTGTGCTGTGCTGTGCTCAGTCCAGTGGTGCTGTGTCCTGTGCTCTGTCCTTCTGAGTTCAGGGGTGCTGCTGGGTCCTGTGCTGTGTCCTGTTCAGTCCAGTGGTGCTGTGTCCTGTGCTCTGTCCTTCTGAGTTCAGTGGTGCTGCTGGGTCCTGTGCTGTGTCCTGTTCTGTCCAGTGGTGCTGTGTCCTGTGCTCTGACCTTCTAAGGGCATTGTTATTTCCCCATTATTCCCAAGTTATAACAATTTTTAAAAAAGTTATAAAAAAAAAAAAATTATACAAAAAAGAAATTAAAAAAAAATATCCAAAAACAATCCTGCAGTATAAGTCCATTGGTACTGCAATATTACAAAGTTCACTGATTCTGCAGTATAAGTCCACCAGTGGTACTGCAATATTACAAAGTTCACTGATTCGGCAGTAAAAGTCCAGTGGTACTGCAATATTACAAAATTCACTGATTCTGCAGTATAAGTCCACCAGTGGTACTGCAATATTACAAAGTTCACTGATTCAGCAGTAAAAGTCCAGTGGTACTGCAATATTACAAAATTCACTGATTCTGCAGTATAAGTCCAGTGGTACTGCACTATTACAAAGTTCACTGATTCTGCAGTATAAGTCCAGTGGTACTGCAATATTACAAAGTTCACTGATTCAGCAGTATAAGTTCAGTGGTACTCTCCTGTGCCGCATATAATTTTTAAAGTCTTTGCTGAGTGTGTGTGGCTTAGGGGTACGCTCTCTTGTGCTACATATAATGGAAAACAAAAATTTGGAGGATAAAGCTGCGAGGAAAAAGCTCAGTTTTCCTAAAAGACCCGCTGGCGGGGATGCTGATAACATCTGGTCCAGACTGAAGGACCTGCCAATCATTGCAGACATGTCTACTGTTGCTGCATTGGATGCTGTCACAATAGAAAAAATGGTGGAGGATTATTTTGCTGACACCATCCAAATAGACATGTCAGACAGTCCATATTGTTACTGGCAGGAAAAAAAGGCAGTTTGGAAGCCCCTGTACAAACTGGCTCTATTTTACCTGAGTTGTCCCCCCTCCAATGTGTACTCGGAAAGAGTTTTTAGTGCAGCGGGGAACCTGGTCAGTGAGCGGCGAAGGAGGTTGCTTCCTCAGAACGTTGAAAAAATGATGTTCATAAAAATGAATTATCAATTCCTCAATGAAGTACAGCACTGCCCTCCAAATAGTACAGAGGGACCTGTGGTTGTGGAGTCCAGCGGGGACGAATTGATAATGTGTGAGGAGGAGGAAGTACACACTGTAGGGGGAGAGGAATCAGAGGTTGAGGATGAGGACGACATCTTGCCTCAGTAGAGCCTGTTTTGGACTAAAAACAATATTGTGAGGTGTGAGGTGTTCAGAATAGACTGGGAATTAGTGGAAATGAATGTTATTGAATGTTATTGAGGTTAATAATAGCGTATGAGTGAAAATAAACAAAAAAACTTGATTTTAACACTTTTTATGTTTTTTTCAAAATAAATCCGAATCCAAAACCTTTAAATCCGAACCAAAACCTTTCGTCAGGTGTTTTGCGAAACAAATCCAAACCCAAAACCTCAAGGAAATCCGAATCCAAAACACAAAACACGAGACACCAAAAGTGGCCGGTGCACATCCCTACATAGAATCATCATCATTATCATCTATTTATTTATATAGCACCACTAATTCCTCAGAGCTGTACAGAGAACTCATTCACATCAGTCCCTGCCCCATTGGAGCTTACAATCTAAATACCCTAACATACACACCCACAGGCCGAGAGAGACTAAGGGCAATTTAATAGCAGCCAATTAACCTACCAGTATGTTTTTGTAGGTAACCGGAGCACCCAGAAGAAACCCATGCAAACACGGGGAATTAGTATTTCTTCGGTAGTCTGTCCACTTTTGGTTAAGCTCAGTGGCCAACCCAGCTTATGTATTAATCGGTTTGCATTTATGAGGTCTGGCAGGGGCACTGTGCTTACTAGCACTGAGATGACATTTTCTACACAAGGGCATTCCTCGCCATGGGCAAGCTGAAGTTTCACCTCTACTACAGCTAGCTAGCTAGATTGATTGAGTGGAATATTTCATATGCTGACATCTACAAACAGATCTTTTTATTTTATTTCTTGACAATTAATCTATACTTTCTTTTAAGCATATTGCAAGGCTCACGCTTCCAGTAAGTGGATGCATTCAGACAAGTTTATAGATACATTACACATCATTTCCTTATCTCATACATTTTAAAGTTTTGATTTCAGAGGCAGGTACACTAGGCTATGCAGCTTGTTATATGAGGGTGGGCTGGTTTTTCATACCTACCCTTCTGTTTAGTGACTCGCTGATTACGGGGCATTCTTATTTGTCAAGACTGAGACTATTCTGGAGCCATTATACGTAGGCTCATATTTATGGCTCATTTACTGGGCTTTACAACCCATATTCAATGTTGACACAGGCTGATTTGACCTACTTTGGTTAGTTTGCAATCTAGTAGGGCCCAGTTTTAATAACATTGTTCCTGGGCACGTCAGTTAGCAATTTATTCTGTAATAAATAGATTGAATTATTATTATTATTATTATTATTATTATTATTATTATTATTATTAATAATATTTTCTATTATTGTTATTATTATTATTATAAATCTTTATTTATATGGCTTCACAAGGTATCCACAGTGCCGTACAGTATACAAAATACACAATACAGACAGTATATAAGAATACAACAGTACAGTAAAACGAGTATAACCAAGACTTCAGTATCTCCAAGCATAGCAATTACAGTGGTGTAGGAGAAGAATAAATGGAATGGAGACAGAAGGGAAGAGGGCCCTGCCCATAAGAGCATACATATTAAGGGCAGGGGAAACAGACACAAGAGAAGTCAGTAGAAGGGATCAAGCGCAAGAAGAGACAGGAAAGTGGGAGGTGAGGAGAACAAGGAAGAAAAAAGTTATGTGGTTGGCTGGTAGACCTTGAGGAACAGGAGGGCTTTGAGAGCCTGTTTGAAAGTGCTAAGATTAGGGGACCGACAAATGGTGCGAGGAAGGTTGTTCCAGTGGAGGGGGGCAGCACGGTAGAAATCTTGAATTCTAGTGTGGGATGAGGTGATCAATGCGGAGTAAATTTGACGGTCATTGCTTGAACACAGGGAACTGGCGGGAGTGTGTATGGAGAGGAGGTTCAAGATAAAAGGGGCAGTGGAATGGGAGAGGAACTTGTAGGTGACAGTAAGGAGTTTAAAGAGGATTCTGTAGGTGATAGAAAGCCAGTGTAGGACAAGGCAGAGAGGGGAGGCAGAGGAAGAGCAGCGTGAAAGAAAGAAAAAACTTGCAGCCGCATTAAGCATAGAGCGAAGGGGGGTGAGATGGGGGAGGGGTAGGCCAGTGAGGAGAAGGTTGCACTAATCAAGACAGAAAATGATGAGAGCGTGGATGATAGTTTTAGTCCTAAGAGAGAAAGGACTGGATGCGGGAAATATTCCGTAGTTGGAAGCTGCAGTATAAGGCAAGAGATTGAATGTGGGTGGCAAAATAGAGGGAGGAGTCAAGGGTGACACTCAGGCAGCGGAGTTGGGACTGAATTATATATAGTGGGAGTATTGTGCCGTGGCTTCAGGCAGTGCTATAAAAATGTGATCATGCCCAAGTTAAGTTCTTCACTCACTATACCTTATGCATGTAGATATTTGGTAGAAGCACTAACTTCTGGGGTTTATCAAACTTACGGTTTCCTGGACAGGTACCTGACACTGTCAAGCTCTTTAACTAACCTTTCTAAAGCCCTTTAGATCTTGGGTGACACAAGGCAGCAGGTGCTACCCCACTAATTTCGGATCCGGGGACATAGCATAACACTTTGTGTAGACAGTAATATCCAAGAGATCATTCCAGAGTACACTCTAGTTTCCCACTACATTTTACACACATTTAATTATTTGCTCCAACACAGGACTAGTTTGATTTGGGGACATGTTTCCCAAGGTTATGCTTCCCTATACTGATTTAATTTGAGGATCTTTTATAACATACCATTGTTTGGCAGGGGGAGCGTTTCGAGGTGCTATTTTGACCCACAGCAATTTCTACGCTAGCTTGCATTTGCTGGTTCATTATATTAGTGTTATACAGTAGGTACATGTTAAGGGCGAGGAGTACCTGAGTTTTACCTCACATAACTTTAATGATTGCCCCAGGCCCTTTAAATTGATGCTACTCTTTGTACCACTTGTCTGTTTTGACGCTGTGCAGGGCGTTACACTAACTGTCGAATGCTAATACTATAATATGGAGTTAATTATGGAATTCAATCACACCTCAGAGTTACATGGATTGAGCTGATGCGACGTTACTTGCCATAGACAAACATTTAGCTAATGGGCTTGGGGTTTCCAGCGACTCACCTTTGGCCCTGACCATATGTCCGTTTGCCTTAGGTGAATAGTATGTTAGTACACAGGGTAGGTCACATATTGGTGGAGCTTTATTTCTTACTTGACTTTACTACACTACTAACAATTTTAAGCTCTTTAACAGTATCCTCCATCACAGCCTTAAAGCAAAGGTCTTTGGATTGACATGCTTGCACACAAGGCCTCGACCATCTGCTGGGTCGCTTTGGAACTCAAATTTATGGGGTTAGACCCCTGGGGAGGATTGGTTTAGTCAACAGCAATGTGGGAAAGACCCTAGGATAAGTTTTAACTGCACATTTAACTCCAGGATATACCTAGTAGCTTTGTTTATCCAATTGGGGTCGAACCCCTAAGGGGGATTTACGTTTGGTACCCACCATGGATCTTCCCGCTCTAAATTTCAATGCAATACTTTATTTAAACATTCCTTGGAAAACAAGGGCCTCAGCTCTTTATGGGAACCATTCCTTCAGAATTGGGGAGGCTACTGCTGTGGTCTATTATGGCCACCAGTGCGGCATAAACTCATAGAACAGGTAGAAGAGGTCTTCACCTTTAGCAGCCGCCTTTCCCATAGAGACTGGTTGTGCTCACAGGTACTCAGATGACCCCAGGTCTTATGCTCAGAGTAGTATGAGTTTATGCTTACACGGTAGCGCACAGGTATAGAAGATTGCACACGGAGTAGCGACAGGCCAGATGTCAGCGGACTGGGCAGGGCACCAGAGGATATGTCAGGTATAGGAGAAAGGTCAAGGTCACAGGCATAGGTTCAGGATCCAGGGACAGGCGTAAGATCAGGGTGACTAGCAGAGGTTCAGAATCCGGGTTCTGGCAATAGATCAGGGTCAGAAGCAGAGGTTCAGAGTCCAGGAACAGGCAAGGGTCATACACGGGTAATCAATCTCAGGTTAAACACCAAACACAGGAACAAAATAGCAGGCACCAGTACTGGAACAGGACGCTATAACCGGCAGTAAGGCTCAGTCTTTACTGCCTTAAATAGTACAGATGGCCAATCAGGACACAGTCCAGAATGTGTCCTCAGCTGCAGTATAATAAATATGCAGAGCCTGCAGCCAATGGAATAGGCAGAGTGCCAGCGTTAAACTTAATTTCTTAATCAGCCTTGATTGGTTGATCAAACCCAGCCTTGAATGGCTGACTCTGTCTTCCCCTATGTGCATGCGCCCGGCTTTTTGACAGCTGGCTGGGCGCGGTGCCAGGAGCTACCCTGCGTCCCGGTTGTTGCCCAGGCAACCGGGACGAAGATGCAGGAAGTGACTCTCTGAGTCCGCTTCTGGGCGACCTGGCCATCGATATGATGACCGGGACTTCCGGAAGAGGACTCAGAGAGTCGCGGCGGTGCCCACGGCCGCCGCGACTACTAACATGGCCGAGACGGGAGCTTCCATTGCAGCAATTATATCCCTGGGTAGATGGAAGTCCGATGTCTTTAAAACCTACATGCTGCCAGGAACATAACGTTACTTCCATGGCAACTCTCCTTCCCTCCCACCCTGTCCTGCTCCTTCGGTAGCTAAGGGCTTGGCTGCTAATCACATTTAGTGAGGATATGAAGGGAATTTCTCAATTTTCTTCTGGGAACAAGGCCTGATTAGCTATGTTCCTCTATGTATTTATGGGTTTTTCACCTTTGCATGGGTTACAAAACACTCCAACCTTAACCCCTCCCGTGGATCCGGTACCACCTGTGTGTCATTTGCGGACATTACCTGGATGCCTATGGCTTTGTTTGCTTATAAGTATTCATGTGGTGAAGAGATGTATATGGGTGGTCAGGGACTCATATGTGCACTGGGAATCCAGGCATCCGATGGCAAACAACAGGTCCGTATTTTGGCATCCCATAGCCGTGAGATGGCTAGGTAGGAAGGGTTTAAGGTGGTCGGCCCTCAGGAATTTCTTATTGTTAGAGATGGAAAAGGCTAGCCCCCTGGACATATTGGTCCTTCATTTGGTAGGGTAATGATCTGGGGAAGGGTAAGTCACTTGAGTTAATTGTCTCCATTAAGGAGGACTTGCAGACCATCAAAGCACGCTGGCCAGAGATAACCATATTCTGGTCAGATGTGATACCCAGGCTCACTTGGAGAAGTCAGATATCACTTGCTGAAAAAATTGAACTGGTACATGGGGCAGGCAGTCTGGGCATTAGAAGGTGAATGCATTAATCATCTATATTGGGTAGATGGGGTCCACCTCACGGGAGAAGGTTTGTATATTTTTTATAGAGCAGATATATTGGAGGTTGGGGGTGGTTGTTCGGTCACTTGGTGGTGGGCTGTAGGCCATTGCAGGACTACAACTTTGGCAGGAAGGTATTTGTGAGTCGGCGACTAATTCATACAGTGCTTCCGCTGATTGGCCACAGGTCACTGCCCTCTTCGAAGTACTTTGGCTCTTGGTCCCTTTGTGAGATAATCCCTTCACCTGCTTTGTGAGGGCATAACATTGTGAGTCCAGATGACGGGTAGTCACGCTGATGCCAGATTTAGCATTGGCCAATCATAGAGGCCTTTGGACCAGTGGTTAGTGCCAGATGGCCATACACTGTTTGGTTATTGGTATTAGTTTTGCTGACTCACAATTTGACTTCTCCATCACCATATCTTGCTTTTAATAAACTGGTTTCAGTGTTGTTATTTTATATAAGTATATTTTAAAACTTAAGGTGTGAGTAGGGTTTGGTGCAGTGAAAGTGAGCATCTACAATCTGCAGTTTATGTACAATTAATATGTACAGATGTAGCAAGGGTAAACATAGCAGCTGGCTTTCCACAATTTTAACTTACTGCACCATTCAAAGTCATTGTTAATATTCAGTTCCATGCTGCTCCGTGATGTCACTAAATTATTCTCTGCACTGTAAGATGTGCTGGGAAATTCAAAAAGTGCTCAAAGTACAGGGTATGTATTTATCACACTGAGTGGTTATCATTGTATAAATAGGGGAAAAAGTATAAAGCTATATTTTATAAAAATGTTTTTTTTTATCTTAGAGTTTTTTAACTAAGTATTCAGTAATCAGGCAAGGAGGAGGTGACAGGGTATGGGTTATATATAAATCTAACAGGTTGTGACTAGACTATGCTAGAAAATCAAGAGATCAGTTAGACTGAGTTTAGACACAGAGCAAGAGCACAAAACTTTCCAAAAGCGAGAGCAGAAGTCTCCAGAGACAGGTGCCCTGAGTTCAAATACTAACTATAGTCCCCTACTTCCACAATGTCTACTGGACAATTCAGGACCTGGTTTATCAGGATGTCTATGGTGAAACTTACTAGACAATTTATGAGGATGAATGTTTTATGCTGGTTTTCAAGAAATGTATTCTGGACCGGATCCCTACCATTTCAACAGATATTGTAGTCTATTTCTATGGATTCTATAGTCCCGGATTTTCCCAGCAAAAATTCTTCTTCCCCTTCAATAGTGACTGGTAGTGGCAGAGTCAAAATTTTAACTTGAAAGGGATTTTTATGAAATGGTTTAATCAGAGAAAAGTGAAAACTAGATGTATTTTCACAGAGGTTTTAAGCTTGAAGTGGAAAGCAACTTGGTTAATTTGAGATGAAATCTTAAACAGTTCAAAAAATGTTTGACCGAGTTTTTATTATTATTATTATTATTATTATTATTATTATTATTATCTTTAATTTCAGAGAAGGTTATGATTCTTTGAGGTATTTAATGAACAGCCAATCATTGTCTCCAACCTGAAACCTGAAAATTGGGTATAGCTCTACAGTATCTGTGTACAGCTTTTTGTAAATGATCCCGAGCTTCTCTTTATTAGCTTGTCCTGTGTTTCCTTCAAAAAAGTGATTATATCGGTTATAGTAAGAATTGTTATGGAGACTGGAAAATTTGGAAAAATGTTGGGTGCAAGCCAAAGTTGGCAAAGAAAGGACTTAGAGAGATTGAGCTGTGTTCAGAATTGTTGTAAGCAAATTTATCAGTGAGATAAAAGTCCACCTATTCATCTTGAAGGTAACTGGTAAAATATCATAAATATTGTTCCATGTCTGCTAAATTATTTTGGCTATCCCCTTTGACTGTGGATGGAAAGAAGTAAACAGATTAACAATTACTCCAAAGGTGTTAAACTCTTACAGAACCTGGTGGTAAATTGAACACTTCGATCTAAAACAATATTAGTAATGCAATGATGTCTGAATTTCTCCTGAATCACTAATTCAGTGGTCAGCTATGCAGTGAGAACCCCTTGTTTAGAATACAATGAGCCATCTTTGAAAAATGGTCCACTACAACCAGAACTGTTTTCATCCCTTTAGAAGGCTGTTACAGAATTATGAAATCAATAGACATTGAGCTCCAAGGGCAAGATGGAATAGGAATAGGCGAGAGAGTTATACATGAGAAAACATATTTTATAACATCTCTTTTAAAAATTTGCCTCCAAAAAGAACAAGCTAACTCTTCTTGAGTTTTACATACTCCTAAATGTCCAGCCAATATTAGCCATGTGCTAATTTTAATACTACTCATGCTGACTTGATAAAAGCAATGGAGCTGAAAACAATAGCCATTGTAGAACATTATATTGACATCTACAGAAGGATGTTTGAGAAACAGATCACTACTATACCCATATTTCAGAAGCGTGAGCAAACCCATAGAATCAGTGGTCCCTAAAAAGTTATGTTGTGAAAGATTAGTATTTCCAGATTGTCCTTAAAAATTAGGTTGAGAAAACATTTTACAGAAGGCATTAGCTTTCGCCATTTCACAATCCAAGTTAGTATGCATGTATAAAGTTAAAATGAGAGAATAAAGGACATCTAGCAATTTTCTCGGGTGAGTTTAAAATCTCCAATTTATCAACTGGCAATTTGATATAAAACTGCCAGAGAAGTGTTTCTTTCAAAATTGCTGTTCTCAAAATCGCTACAAATTGCAGTCCTGACTTTTCGGCACTCTAGCTATATAAATCACCAAATATATGAAGGTGTAAATTTACAAACTCAGCCGAGTTTTATTTCAAAATCGCCAGATAAAACACGCTGCTTTCTATAGGTGAGATTAGCAAACATATCCCTATTACACTGCAGGACAAAGTTAATATAACAATGGAGGTTTAAGTAAACCATCTTTTTTGTTGTAGAGGGGCAAAAATTATTAGGAATTTTCTTACAGGGGACAATTTAGTTTAGGAATAAACTAGTGGGCCAAATTTAAATAAAGATTACATGTAAGGGTTTTTTATAACAAATTTATTTTATTATAGCGGATTAATTTCTCCTCACCAGTGAGGCAATAACTATATTTTTCTGATGTGGCGACAGTTAACATTTCCAGATGGGGTTACTATTTAAAATACAGAATTGTGGCACTACAACATGCTGCAACTTATAGGCGTGATTAACAAACATATCAGCCATTGCTCTATGCAGGCTAATGAGGACTTTAAAAAGGGTTACAAATGGCCATTACTCTGAGGGTGGTTGAAAATGGTGCTTGTAGGAAAAGTCTTGTTGATTGTTTTAGAGCAACTTCTGATTTTTGAGTCCACACTGACAGGGAGATAGGAACATCCACAACACCAATCTGGCTGCGCAGGCCACATGGCTTTTTATTTTTTGGTGTTTTTATATTGTGTTGCAATCATCTACATGTATTTATATTGAATTGTAGGTGAATCTAGATGTGGGTGTCAATCCTGGTTTATAACACCTCTGTCATAGAGGGGTGATTGAACTTATCTTTGGCCTTTAGAAGTCTACATTCATGTGACTTGATACATCTGGCGGTGTGCTTCTCTAACAGCGACAATATACAGTAACGAACCAGGTGAGCTCATTCCAGCAGCTGATGTTCATAATACAGAGGGGGAGGCAGGTCATAGAAAGGAATGTCCATACTTATTTTTCCAGGTGATAATACATTTAAATTAAGTGTAATTGTTGTACAATTACCAGTAACCTTTTTTTACATTTTTACCTATTCTTGAATAACCAACATCATTATGAAATCATTTGCAAACACTATTAACCTTATTTTATAGGTATATGTTTGTGGAAATATCCATTTAGGCATTATTGAATGTCAAAAACAATATAATAAGTATACCCAGATTACCCAAGTAAACAACACAAGTGTGCATAAAGAAAAATTGTATCAACTAACTAAATATAAATAAACAGAAATAACACAGTTTGTATTGCTGAATCAAAAAAAGGCACTTTGCCATAAATACAAACCAAATAATATTGTTTTGTTTTCCTTTTTGTTTTTCTTTGCTGCAAGCTCTGCCACCCATGATCATCCCACTGTTACGCAATGGAGTACTGGGCAATGAGGTGGTTGGGGTAGTGGACTCTCTTCTACCACCTGATGATGGGGGCACTGGTAGCTGTGCCAATATTTGTCCACAAATACCCACTAAATTTGAAGACATCTCTTGGACTACCCCAGTAAGATTGTTTACTCCAGTGATTATCTGCACCAAAGAGCTGTCAATCCTTTCCTTAACGGTACATATTTGCATTTGATTGTCCTGAATGGTTCGCAAATAGCGAAACCCTCTGTTAAGCTGCCTTTGGATTCCCCTCAGAGGGTCCTAATGGAAGGCAACTAAATTAGCCTGCACCTCACAAAATTGCTGTACAGCTTGTTCCAAATTAGGGGCAGATATCTGTTGTCCTTGGCTTGGTGGGGGATTTGCAAGAGAGGCTGGTAGAGCAGTCTCTGCATGCTGTGGCACATCAGTGACATCTGGGACAGTTTCCAGGGTCACATAAACGTCACCTTGGATGTCTGGGCCTCAGTATCTTCTGTGTTCCCAATTGTGCCACTTGATTCATGAGCTTGTGATGTTTCTTTGAAAAAAAAAAGTAATTATTAACAGGGAAAATGCATTTACCAGATTTTACATAAACCTGAAAAAACAGTGTTTACGCGTTATACAATGACAACATAGGTTCATTTACCTTCCAAGGAGTGATCATCCTCTGTCCTGATGACTGATGCTGGTGGCTGTGATTGAGTAGACTCTGTGAGTTAGAAAATTAGCTGGGCAGCTAAATGCATAATGCCCTGAACTACCACAATATAGACATAGATTCCTCTTATAATGTCTCTGTTTTTCATTAAAACTGAGAGGTTACCTAATAATAACAATTTGCATAGATTCAGGCGAGACATTTGAGCTTGTAAATTGTTTTGACTTAAACATTGAAGGGCTGTAAAACTGACACATACTATTGCCAACACTAAAAGTTCCAAATCTCTCTTCACTTCTCTCACACAGTCTTTGATCAATTTGAATGCTTAGTTGGATAAATTCATAAAGATCATCAGGGGTCTCATCTCTGGCCAGTTCATCCTTCACTTGTTCAAAAACACCCTTACAGAACTGGCTTTTTTTTCAGCAATAAAATGTTGAAGCAGCTTGTTGAGCCGGAGAGCACTAACTCTGGCGCAGCTCATGCAGATTAGCACATCAGTAGCACATCTATTAAAATCATGAAAAACTTGACCCATATCATAAATAAAAGAAGTCCAGATTTTGCAAGATTTTACTGACTTCTTTGCATAAGTAGAGGCCCAGAAAATGGCACCCAAAGTTAAAAGATTAATTATGAGAATCATCATCTTATCATTAATGAACTGCAGAAGTTACATTTGGAAATAAATGCATTGTTGATTTAGGAAACCTCTGTAAAGGCGACGTTCCCCACTGAACTTTGAAGCTATTGGTGGATATGAAATTGGTGCAGCAACAGAATAATTTCTTATGGCTTCAACTTAGTTATTTATTCTTGCTAAGAGTAAACAATGGTTTGAAGTTCCCTGATCTTACTTTGATATGCACAAGTAAACCATTACATCTCTTTTATTTGCTGTTTCAGTGCATTTAGCAGACATCCTCCCACATACTTCATATTATGGACTGATTAGTCTGTAATGGTCAGGAGCTAGAAATGGAATTCAGTAGCTGCAAAGAAAGGCAGACCGATATAGGTTCACTATAATCAAGATTGTTCAGAGTCAGCCAGGTTTGGAAAGAAGATCAATGGAAAAGGTTAAGACAGAGGCAATGTCAAGGACAAGCTGGAGACAGTTCATGAGTTAAGTATTCCAGAAGAAAGAATGCAGCAGCAGCAGGTTACTGGCAAAAGTGCAATAGTCAGGCAAGGAGCATGTGACATGACCTGGCTTATATAGGTAGTCAGTGGGGTGGAGCTAGAACATGCTGAAAAATAAGACCAGTTAGACTGAGCTTTGACACAGAGCAAAGGCTGTCCAACCACGAGTATAGCAGAGCAGCAGTCTCCAGAAGCAGGAGTCCTGAGTTCAAATCCTAACAACATTGTGTTCACACAGCTAATAGAACACTTCTGTTTCAGGAAATTAATATGTTGTTGTATTCAAATTAATATTATACTGCACACCTATTATCAATGTGTAGATGTTCATTTAAAATCTTAATTAGCTTAATCTGTACAGTAGACATAGAACTTCTGTATGCACCGGGGATAACATAACCTTTTAAACTCGCTGCAAGAGAGGAGTTTAAGTGTGAAGACCAATCAACATTGTCCATGATTTTGGATTATCATTGGAATTCCGAATCACAACCCTCTCTAAAACATCATACAACTATGGCCTTAGTTGGCCTGTGACAAAAATCACAGAGCCCTGGTAAAGAGTAGACACTGGGACAGAGTAGACCCTGGGACTCTGGGAAGGGGGTGGAGCTAATAATCTAAACATGGTAGTAAAGCTTTAGTAAAGAAGTAACTTTGAAAATGCATTTACTGCAGTGATCATGAATAAACTGATACATACAAATGTACTTGTTGTTGATGTTGTTCTAAAGCTTCTAATTGTTTAACCATAAACTATTTGATGTTTAATGCATACACTGCATACCGAAAAGGTACCTTTAAAGTATACAGGTGTCACTCAATCAGCACTGCCCAATCAGCAGATTCCGGACAATTTAATCACATCCATGCAGCCTTTTTTCACTCTTTCTGATTATTTAATCCATCATATGTTAGTACAACAAAACATAAAAAAGGGGTTACAATAGTTGTGGGATATTTCTGTACTACTGATTAACTCATTCATAAAGCAGATGGATTGCTGCTCTCAAAACCACCCAATGTCTAGCTGACATCATAATATTTTCACTACATTAAGCCTACCATTGGAATATATGAAAGCTACTTTGAATGACATATTAAATGCTACCATAGCTCCACAGTGGATTCAAAGCTGTTTTCAAATCTCCCGCTGACAGCTTCAGAGCAGTGAGTAAATTAGGATGTCAGCCGGCTTTTAAATACAGCTTTGAAAACAGTAAGCTGCAGAGTTTCTGCACTTAGTTTGACAGTGGTGCCGTAGAGGAGCTTGATATGTAAAGTTAGTTTTATAGAATTTAGAATGTAAACTCCTATGGGGCAGAAATTGTTGTGAATTATTAACCATTCTCTACAAAGAAATGTGTAATATATAAGCACTATATAAATAAAGAGTAATAATAATAATCACATATTTAAGCTGAAATCACAGTGCTTTGAGACAGAAACCAGTGCATTGCTTTACACAATATTCTTTTTTTCTAGTAGTGCACACAGCAGTTTGACCTCAAGTGACCAATTTCAGTTGCCTGCATTTCCCATTACCCCATCTACAAAGAAGCAACTGTAGAAATCTGCAGCTGAAATGTCATACCATAATGTGAATGGCTTTATTGCAGCAACAATATTGTGATTCACAGACTACATGGACAGCACATTTAGATCAACTGGAAATTTCTATTAATGAAGAAATAATTTAAAAAAATGTATTTAACTAATCAAAAATAAAATACATACATACGGTACTGTACAAATATCATTATATTATTTGGACTTTGACTTTTCTTGTAAATTCCCTTATTGTGTCACTTAATATTAATTATTTAAATGTGAGTAGATATATTTTATGATTTACATTACAATAGTCTTTGCTTCTAGATTTAAGTACACACCATAGAGTCCTTCTCATGTAGCAAGTTACTAACATGTGTTAGTTCTATAGGAGCTCAAAAAAGTAAAAAAGAAACAGCATATGTAGTATTTTATATAAATTAAAAATGTACTAAAATATAAAAAATGCACATACATCAAATTACATTAAGCGGCTTATCTGGATACATAAGATGAAATGGGCCGGAGCTCACTGGATTCCTTAAATTTAAAAGAGTGTGCTACCCTTTCTGCCTCATAGGTATCCTGGATCAGTTATCTTTACAGGACTGGTAGGCACACCAATGACCACGGCCAATGTCCAGATTTATACATGTAGAATATTGTCCTCTTGATGACCACTTGGCTACCCTAGGAGGTTCGATCATCTGTACACAGACACTTATACATTTCATAACATGAGATGAAATTCTTTGACATTGGACTTGCAAATTCTAGAGGTAATCTATCAAAAAATATTTAAACAAGTAGATACTAATTAATATACATTTTTGTAAATTTTGTCCCATAAAGTAGAACTGTAGAATGAATGAAGCGTGTGAAGAACAAATATCAATCCAATTTTATAAAATATATACGTATCATCCACGTTGATGTGGTAAATTGATGGTGCACTCACCAATTACCATTACTATTTGTCACACTTTAAAGATTTAAGATTAGAGGATACACAAGATACTGAATAAATGAGGCTGGTAACAGTTCAAAAGAAGCAGATAAGAACAAACTAATGAACTATAGTGTTAAAAATACCAACAATGCTTGAGACAGTAGAAATTTTCATTTATTCACTATGTTTCACTATCCATAGTAATGCTTAACATATATCATGACAGTGATTGATTTTTCCTTCCCTGTTATCTTCTACATGAATGCTGTCACCCATAATAAAATTTTGAGCTAAAAAAAATAAAAAGAATACCAACAGTGAACTAATATATTATCCACATTTATTTTAACTACTATACTATCAGACACCCTCTACTTTCCATTTTTTTCTAAAGACCTAATTATATTTTACACAGCACACTGATAAGTCATGTTTGTAAAAATCACCATATTAAACATCTTGGTGCTCAGAATGTATCGAGGAAAAAGGTGTATATACAGCAAGTTTGCTGCACCAATGGAAACAGATAACATCACAGTGCTATGTCTCAGCTGTAAAAAACACAGTGGACAAGTGGGCAACTTACCAATATCCCCTTACCAATCCTTCTAGCACAGTGGTTTGGTGGTTAGCACTTCTGCCATACAGCATCAATGTCATGAAGTCAATAACGGGCCATGAAAAACATACCAGTGAGTTAATTGCCTGGTATATAATTGACCCTAGTCTCTCTCTCTGTGTATGTTAGGTTAATACTGTAAGCCCCAATAGAGCAGGGACTGTACAGCACTGCATAAATAGTAGCATTATATAAGTAGCTGATGATGAATAAATGTGCTATAACACAAGACGAGAGCAGGGAACTATACATACAGTCACAAATGTGGGTTTGTTTATTTTGTATGTCATCACTACTATTGAGTCCAAGGGGTATATTTACTAAACTGTGGGTTTGAAAAAGTGGAGATGTTTCCTATAGCAACCAATCAGATTCTAGCTGTCATTTTGTAGAATGCACTAAATAAATGAAAGCTGGAATCTGATTGGTTGCTATAGGCAACATCTCCACTTTTCCAAACCCGCAGTTTAGTAATTCTACCGCCAAGTCTTGCCCTGGACATAAGAACTTCGGAGTAGTAATGTAACTTGGGATAGAGGCCACACTAGAATGGAAGATACACAGATTCACACATGTTTACACATGCACGCACACACAATCGAGGAAAAAACCTACACACATATCTCAAATACACAAAATAATCCAACGGGTTATAGTCAGGCGCTGGAAAAAATACACACTTTACTCCAAATTAATTATTCTAGAGGTAGTAATACAGAATATATTGATGGCACCAATCAAAAATATTAAGACATTTTTATTATAAATAACTTGTGCAGCTCCCATTTTCGGATTTTTCTGCAATAAAACCACCATACATAAACTTTAAAAAAGGGAACTAAAAGGGGTGCATAGAGTAACCTTATCCACAGATCAAAGGTAAATATTTTCCACCATCCACGTAACTTATAAGAACATTTTATTAATAATTAGACACATCATCATAAAAATCCAATTTTATAAAATATATATGTATCAGCCACTTTGATGTGGTAAATTGATGGTGTACTCACCAATTACCATTACTATTTGTCACACTTTAACTTATTCAAATAACATAATAGTGAATCACAGTTCTAAACGTCCACCTCAATAAGGAATCTTAGATGTTTTAGCTTTCAGTGTTTATATTAAGTGAAACCTAGCAGCAAATTTAATTAATTCCACAGTTCAGATATAACTGTTAAATTGTGGCATCTTAATGATCCGCGGCTGCACAGTGTCTAAACACTCCTCTTTACAGCACAGTATCTTTGTACTGCTCACCTATTTACAACTAATGAAGCTGTTAAATTGATCTCCTGGTATCTCCCGTGCTTTGGATGCCTGTGCCTTTTGTGGACAATGCTTAACTAACCAATACCAACCCCTCGGGCATAGTGATCTCACAGCAGTAATCCACACTTATTCATGTTGATATATAAACAACTGTGTATTGGAAAATCAAAGTTAAATAAACGTTTGTTGTTTTTTTTCCAAGTTAACACTCACAGTTTGTGATAATAATATCCTTAGTATAAACAGCCAGTGTGTTGTATTCTATGAACAAGGAGCAATGCTTTCTCCAAGTAGTCTGTATCTGTGAAGCGGCACTTTATAATCCCGATCAATAAAAATAGTAAACAGTGTCAAGTGGCTGAATAGATTTTACAAAGTTTCCAATAACATACGCGTTTCTCCACTAGGTTGCATGTGGTTTCATCAGGGAAAATTAATCTTTCAATCAGCCTCTCTTAATTTATCTTATCAATCACCAATCAGAAAAAACATTAATTAGACAGCACCTGTTCATCAAACAACGTTTGTAAACAGCATTTTTAATTAGAGCAAAGATAATCTAAAAACATTTCAACTCGTGTGGATGGTGGTAAAAACTAATTTTAAGCTCCAAGATAAATAATGAAATCACAAACAATTGTTTTTATAATTATTTAGATAATAGTGAATTACAAACATTTTCTATAATTAGATGGTCAAAAATAGATAAAAACAACAGTTCCTTCAATTGATCTCTCTTCTTACAGCTTCTTAAATTTTAACTCATAACCTTTTTGTGTAGGGCCCTCAACACCACAATTGCACTATACCCATCCTAAGTGATCTTACCATTATTCGTCTTTAAGTCATTTAATTAGATGCCATAAATAAATAATAATAAAAATGTCAATCCTTTCAACCCCCTTTGTAGATCTTCTAAGGTTCAAACTCACAACCTTAACCCTGTACTAAAGCATTTTTAGATACTAGAAGCAACATTTGTTGAATATTCAACCTGAAAATGGATCCTTAACCTTTTAACATATTTAATTATATTGATTCATTTAAGCCTCTGGGATATAAAGACTCCAATGAGTGAATCCAGAAATGCCTCTCTTTTACATATTTTTCCAAACCTATTGCTCCCCTTTTTTGTGGATTTAATATGTTCAATGCCCATAATACTAATATTATCTATGCCACCTCCAAGTTTAGATGTAATATGTTTTGATATGCTATGTGCTTTATTGTTTTTCAGTATATTCCTCGTGTTCCAGAAATCTACTATAAATAGATGTAGTCGTGTGACCTACATATTGTAGGCCGCAGGTACAATTGCAAATGTGTGCACCTGAGAATTATGTATTTTTATGTACAAGTAGAAATAGCAGCTCCTTTGCTGGTTATAGCAGTGTGCTAGGGGATTTTTCTCTGTGTTTGTTCCTTTCATTATAACCCCACCTTTTCATGCACCCGCTATGAACCTATAAATTGATTGACTAACTTCCACTTCTGTATAAGCTTTTAATCCAAAAGGCTTGTGTCCATAATAAAACACAAAATATTTCAGGTCCTGTAGCTGTCCAAAAAAATGCATGCAAGGTCCTGTAGCTGTCCATAAAAAACAACCTCAAAAATATTCCACAGGTTCAAGGAAAAATAATCTTCTTTTCTTGATGCTTGCTGAACGCGAAATAATATTAAGGAACTGACTTGGCAGAAATTTACAGTGTTTTCTACAAGCACCAGCATGCTCAGACTGTTAATGGCAGCCTGGACGTGCTGGGACCAGTAGTTCCAAAAACTAAAACAGTGTTTACACTGAAGTAATTCATTTTATTACCCCACACCCACCTCTCATGGGTGTTGAAAGAGCCCTTGTGCTTCCATAAAGAGGCTGGGTATCCCTAGGTATGGAAGGACATTTTTTTTTGCATACCACAACTCCCTAGGGAATTCAGCCCCTTGCTGACCTGCCTGGGGCTGGTTTGTCATTATGACAGGAGGACACCACGCTGTGGGATCCCCTGCTATAGTGTCAACAGGCCCGGCTGTCTTGACTAGTGCTGGTTATCGTAAGATCGGGGGATCTCATGGTCCCCCCCAATTTTGCAACTACTAGGCTGGCAGCACAATGGTTAATATCATTGGGCAGGAGGGAACCTGCACTTTTTTTAAAAACGGAATTATTTATTTTTAAACTGTATTGAGCTGGTGGGTCCGGCTGCTGTAATACTGACAAACCCGCAGGCTGCTGTAGGAGCTGACAGGTATGTACGTACCCTGCAGCATCTTGTATAGTAGAGGAGAGAAGGGAAATACACCCATAGTCAACAAAAAACGTGTCTTCACATCCATTTCTTGTTGACTACAGGTGTAAGATGAGCCTATTTGCATGGAGTTTCACTACTTCATGCAGATACATGCCTTAATGACTCAGGCCCAATGTGTTATAAGTGAAGACAGACTATTCAATTATATTTTTTCTCATTTCATGTACATACCAATAAATAACCTTACCAATAATTTTAATATTATATAAACAGTACATATACATCCTTACATAATAAATTTAGGCTCTTAGCTGCCAGGATTAATACAGGGGTGGTAAACCTCAAGATTATGGTCATCTCCCACAGGTTGACTTGGGAAACTCCTACTTGACTCCTAATATAACTTGAATACACACATGCACTCATAAGTAAAGGGGATATTCCACTTGGCTCATTTATTAGAAGATCTAGAATATTTTCAAAACCAATAAGAAGTGGATGGTGTATAACAAGAAGTTAATCTCTGAAATGGTGGAAAATGTGCAAATTAATGTAACCGCAGGATGATAATTAGGGGATAACAATGGAATGCAAAATACTTAAATAATAATGTTAACTGAACAATAGATCAATATTTGAAGACAATATAATAATGTCTTGATATCTGAATGCAATAACAATACAACTTCAATACAATAGAAGACAAATAACAATTATAAGATGAATAGACCTTGAATGCAATAAATAAAAGATATGTTGAAAGTAGTGTTGTTAAGACACTGTAAAAACTCTTAAATGGAATAATGTACTCAGCTCAATAGTAGACGAATGAGGCCATGTATCAGTACCATGTCACTTTAGTACTGTTGACAGAGATCACAGGCTAACCTTGTAATAAGGAAGTGTTATGCTCAATAACTACCAATAAATACCCACCCTGAAACCAATCAAATAGAGAGGATGAAATATTGCAAACAGAAATAGCAAATGTACATTATAGTACATAATATAACAATAAATAGTAAGAATATGGTCGCGGTTATAGCTCCTTTCCGCACTCACATCCATAATCCACGGGCATCTCACTTTTCTGGCTGCTCCTTCTCACAGAGTTTACCAGATCTCACGTTCCATCTAATTATTGTGAGCACTGGAGCCTACTCTACCTCCCTGGAGTCTGGACCTGCTTTTTAGGCTTAAGACAAACATTTTCCCACCACAACCACTATAAAACAACACTGCTATAAGAGATTACAACTGTCCCAACAGATAACTTTGTCTAGTGAGGGTATTCAGGATGTCACTTCTACCTGGCATGCCCATGGTTAATTTGGTGGCACATGGCGTGGGTCACCAGCTTGGAGTCTGCCCTAGTTGCACCGTATATGGGATGTTTCATGGTACCCCCAACCAATGGATGACTTTCCCACATATTTTTCCGCTGGCTGCAATGAGTATGTACTTCGTTCAGTCATAAGTATTTGGTGGTTATTGGCCACCTGCTGCACTTCACTTACCTGTTATTCTGCTGGCTTTCCATCATCTACTCAGAAGTTTTAATTTAGTGTGTGGTCTGCCTCCCTTGCTTGAAACTCTGCATCACAGGTTCCTTGCTGATATATTGTGGGTTGCTTCTCTGTTCATAGGAGGGCTGTCTCCCCTCTGTGGAAACTGTGTGTGCAGGTCTCATGTCTGTACTGTCACCAGGTCTGCTGGTTTCCAGCACAAGTTTTTAGGTGTTTTGGGAGGGAGGTGGTTTCGTTTTAAGTTTTATCACTGTTATTTTTTTTTTATACTTTTTATACTTTTTTATAGTTATTTTATACAATAACTGTTTATTGTGACTGTCGACATTACTACTGTCGACAACCACAGTGTCTACATTTTAGCCATGTAGAAAATATATGTCGACATTTACCCTGTCGATATTTTAGGGTAGTCAGGATAAGTGTCGACATATCCACCGCCGGATATATGACTAAAACTGATATCTGGAACTGTTGGTTGTACAGACTGCATTTTACTGGGTTTTTCACATTATAACTAGTATTTCCTTTCCAGGTTACATGGAACCATTGTTGTTACTTTGCAGTTGAAAAGCCACATTGCTGTATATATAACATATAACTATACTACATTTTTGTTATTGTTTATTTGCAACTTGCTCCAATGGTACTGCTTTTGTTAAGAACTTTTGATTTTCTTTTTTCCTTTGTTATGTAGATTTTATAGTGTATGTTTTAATTTCCAAGGGAAAGTCGAGTTGTGATTAATGTCAAGTTTTGCTTAACGGCTAACCTTCTTGCTGGTATCCACTCCCTTACACTTCAATGGCTTCCTCGCAGTGGGCTATGGATACATTTTGCTCAAAAACCAAAAAAAGGATGCGGGTAAAATGGGTAAATCTAAATGTGCTAAGCAATATCCTCCCTCCAAATCTGCCTCACAGACCTCATCATCTGATTTGGGAAGCAGTCAACAATGCCCTACAATTGATACACCTAGTTCCCCAGTCTCTAATATGGCAAGAAAGATCTCCTTTTTCCTCATGCCACTTATAGATGAAAAGCTAAATCTACTGCTGACCTCTTTCGATAATGCAATTATTAGGACCTCTGCGAATACTGCATGCCTTATAGTAGTTGAACAGAGAACTAATGACGTGAAGGATTTTATGACAACCTTAAATACCATGTCTGATTTCCATTTTAAAATAATACCAATGTTTAGTGATAAATTAGATGACATGGAAAATTTACATTGTACGACCAATTTATGCTTCATCGGTATACCTGAATCAGTTAAGGGTCCCTCCTTGATGTGATTTTTGACAGAACAATTGCAACCCTTGCTGGATATTCAGGATTAGGAAATTAGCAATATTGAAAGTACCCATTAAATAGGAATGAAGAGGGATACTGCAAATTCCAGACCTTGCCCAGTGGTTGCATGTTACATAGATTATATGACTAAGGAAACAATACTTAGAGCACATAAGAAGATGAAGCAGCTTATAGTTGATGGGAACAGGATCCAGATTTTTCAGGACCTCTCTGAGGCAGTGATTCAGAAAAGAGTTTTATGTGGTTTTTAAATATGTAAATGGTCATACTAAATATTGGTGGTCAAAGTGAACATTTAGAAGTGATGGTATGAAAACCATACTGGTAATGTAAGTGAATGGAATTTGATAGTTTAATATGATGGCAGTAGGACAATTGACAGTAAGGCATACCACCGTATAGACTCCCACTTAGACCACTGAGTTGAAACAGTTTTCTCTTATGTACCCCACAAAACTCAGGGTCACAGACAATGGTGAAATTCTTCTCTTTGTTGACATCGCTGCTTCACAACATTTGTTACATTGTTCTTCAACCTCAGAGCCACCTGCTAATTTCTCTAGCTCTCCACATCGCTAATCAGCATGTGATCAGCATATAAATGTTCTCCATTTTCCCTTGATCTTTGTTTTTATTTTTGTTTGTATTTCTAGCTATGTAACAACTTTTGTTCAAGAAGTGACTTCCCTGCTCAAGCCTGAAACCCAGAACTGGTCATGTTTCTTTGGCTTGGGAAAATATCATTGAAGTTTCTTTATGTTCTATGTGCTTTATTTAAACAATTGAATACTTTTACAGGTTTTGGACAATATTGTTTAGAGAGGCATGAGGAGAGCCCTGTAGACTCAGCTTTCAGAGGGTGTATCTTGCTTGCTGGGATGAGAGCACCCTTTGCATTGTTGGTTCTATCAATGTTGTGGCATTTTCCAGAAATGGCATTGTTTAAAAAATTCATCATCTGCTAGCACTGGATTAAAGTCGTAGACTTTAAACCACATTCTCGGCTGGGATTTTATTCCTGTTAATAACTCTATTTTGGACAAGTCTATGACTCCTACTATTCTGCACTCCCCAATGTGGACTCAAATTTCTCATCTAATGATGAGTTTAAATGTATCTGACCCACAGATGCTTGCACATCCTTCAGATCAAGAATATACTGTTCACTCGGGTATACATAGGTCTCTTTCTTGAGACTTCATTATATTTTAATCTTTAATCTAATTATGAAATCAATTAGATAGCTATTGATCAAATTCTATTTTCTGTCCAAATATTGTTGACACTTCAAATCATCGTATGGGAATACAGTAGCCATTTTTTGGTGGTTGCCTTCTTCACAATGTAACTCATAGCATAATTATAGCATTTCCAACAATATTAAAGTCACAAATGGTTGAATAATGTTGATAATAACATTGAATATCGGGACAAATCTAACTTGTTTTGGGAGACTTCCAAGACAGACATATAATTACTTATGTAGCAAACAAAAAAGAGAAAAACATCAATACCTGTAATTAAATGATACAAAAAAATGTGTAATAAATATATATCTCAACTTGACAATGAAACCTTCGAAAGATGTACACAATCTAGAAAATTTTTGCAGAGTTTTTTGTTATTTCAAGCTCAGTAAAATTGGATAATTTGAAATATCATTATTATCGCTGGGGTAACAAAACTGGGAGACTTTTGGCTAACATCACAAAATCCACACATAATCTATTAATGCACATGATTCTTAGACCACTTTTAAAAACAGAATAAAAATTAAAGCTCTTTCATGAACACTATATGACCTTATATTCCACTACTCCCCGTAATACAATGGTTGTCACTAAACTATTGCTAGAAGCAAAGTTGCCCAAAATTGCAGAATCTCAAAGGGAGCTGTTGGAGGTGGATATTGCTTCCCAGGAATTTAGGGAAACCATTTTGCATCTATGTCTTCAAAAATATCCTGGCCCAGATGGTTTTTCAGGAGAATGTTTTAAAATCTTAAAACAGGAATTGATTCCCACCCTTTTAGAACAATTTCAAGCCAAACATAGAAATATATTGTTTTACTCAACTTTTAATCAAGCATTCACTATACTTATTCCGAAGCCCGGTATTACTTTGTTAACTTTGGATTTTAAAATACTGTCCAACATAATGGCGACTAGACTCCAAAATAAACTTTCTACATTACTTACAGACCACTAACTGGAATTTGTCCATGGTAGACATTTGGATCAAATTATTCGTAAGGCTATCACGACAGTTATTGCCTTATCTCCTAGTCAACCAAATACCCTCTTAAACATTGATGCACACAAGGTGTTTGATACTGTCTCCTTGCCATATATCATGGAAATCCTTACTAACAGGCCTTATGGTTCTAATTTTATAGACATTATCTTATATTTTTATCTGTCTCTCTGCACCTCTCTTTAAATCAATGGGATGTGAGGAGAACCAATTTAAATGTCTAGAGGTACACGCCAGGGTTGTCCCATGAGCTTCAAGATTGGCCTGTTTAAAAGGGTGTTGAAAATGGCATCAAGTCTATAAAAATATCTGCCTTTACAGATTATATTTTATTATATATCTCTAATCTGAGAGAATCGTTACATTTGTTTACCTAGAGACTGGACAAATTTGGTCTGGATTCTCTATAAATTTTGACAAATCAGTGGTGCTATATCTGAAAAAGTGATACTAGTGACCTACATGTGCAATTGATTTACCTTTTAAATGGGCAAGAGGATCTATCCCTTATCTAGATATTCACAGACCTAAGAATTTACATACTCGCTACACTTGTAATATCACTAAATTTATCCAGAATGTTGAAATAGAGCTAAAAGGATGAGGCCATTACTGCCTGTCTTGTTTAGGCAGCGCTAATCTTATTAAAATGGTACTTTTTCCCTACGCTACTTTACCCTCTTCATACTTTCAGTCACCTTGAAACGCAATTTTTTTTGGAATAACAAATAGGTTTAATTAAGTTATGCCAAATCTCACTTAGAACCTCTTGTTTCCACCCTGCGTTACCTCAGAGACTGGATCCATAACCAACTTTATATGCCAATACTATTCTTGAAAAATGATTTCTAGATACTTTGAATATTGCAGACTTTTTGCATATTCCCGATCAAGATTTACCCTCTCCCATTCTTGATAATCTATTATTAATGTAGATGAGAAAAATTTGGCTTATTTTATACCGTAAATTCAAATTACACCCGAATTACTCCTTCAATGTGCTTTCCTGTGAAACTTGGAATTTCACAGTGATGGAGCTCATTATCCATCTACTGGATGTGAGCAAGCTGAACTTTGCTTGATAGGCCAAATAATAGATCCTTCTGTTAATAAACCCCTCCATTTTATTCAGACGAAATATTTAATATTTTTGTAGGCTCAATATTATGCTCATAAGATTCTTCAGTTAATACCTACCACCGATTGGGGTAACCCAATAGACACTTTACTTTTAAAAACTCCTCCTAAATGCAGGGAAATATCCATACATTATGATTTCCTCTGCACTTCTTTTGTCTACTCCAAAGTCCAAATTGAGACTTCGGCAATGGCTGGAACTTTTTCCCAATTTGTCTATTCAGGACCTTCTTAAAGCATTTTCTACCTCAATCAAATTATTACCAGCCTCCACCTATGTGGAAATGTTCCTTAATTTTTACCAATACATATTTCATTTAAAATACATAACTGCTAGCTCAGAATGTTGTAAATGCCACAGCCCATCAGTGGATCTTTTTCACTGATTATGGTCTTGTCCCACGGTCAGACATTTTTGACCCGAGTTTGGAAATTTGATACAAAAGAATCAGTAAATTACTTACCCTTTTCTCCTTGGGCATTTTACCGTCAAATATTGAAAAAGCTAAGGTAGGTAGAAAATAGTTGTTGGTCATCTCAGCAGTTGCCCGTAAAAGCATCTTTCGAATGTGGTTTCAAACTCCACTCTTTGAACAGTTCAAAGTTCTTCGAACTGTTCAAAGAAAACATTTTCTTTGCCTTTCGAATGAACTGGCTGGAGGCTTCACTCAATAAAGATGTACAAACAAAGTTTTGGTTGACACTTGGGAAAAGTCTTATTGACACATTGCAACCATCCATAAAACATTGGATTTGGACATGTTTTTATTACACTACATGGTATGAAACTTTGATTGTTCTGAAAGATCTGCCTATTGTTTGAAGGATGCTATATTTTCTATTTTACATAGTTCTGGGCTCCCACGGTCACCTCATTCCTTGTCTGCTTGTTTTATTGTTTACTTGATTTATTGCCTCATTTGACTGTTTCATAATGTCCTAATTGCTTCAATAAAGGAAAAATGTTTATAAAAAATAAATATTAATAGTCCTTCAGAATGTCATTGCAATTGTAGACTATTTGCAGAAGAGAGGGGACAATTATAGTGGAAGATGAACAGTAGTCCCAGCAATGTACGGCAATTCAAGGCTTGGTGCAGTGATAGGCAGGTTACTCACACATGTAATGAACATTAACCAACCCTAGAAAGGGTACTCTGAGCATGAATCAAAGGATTAGAAAGATCTCCAGTGATGGGGTTACATGGGGTAGTAACAAAAGCAGCAACAGTAACCTGGAACAATGGTAAAAACTCAGGACAAGCAGCAGACAACTTGAGCAATACAGTACTCCGCGTACTTTTAATATGGTACAGTTCAATAGGTAAGATAATGTAATCGCTCACAAAGGCATTTTTCATTTTACTATACCAGGAATTCTGGATTGTTTTTATTGGATCCTCTCTTTCCTTTTTGGCTGGCATATTGATCCGTCTTTCCCTTTAGGCTGGACCTGAACTCACCCTGACTCTCTGCTTGCTTGTACAGGAACGTTGGCAGCTTATTCACTAGCTATATCAGACTTCACTCTGGGATTGGGAATTCCTTCTCATCGTTTGGTAGGTAGCTATAACAATCTTTCAGCTCTCTCTGGTAGATTGGAGCTTTGGTAACAAAACTTTCATCCTTGTCTGTAAGAACTGTTGCTTTTTCTGTCAGTATTACAGCTTGGCCAATGACACTTGTAGCTCTCTCTTGGCATGGTGACGCTCTTTTCATCTCTTAAAGTGTCAAATAGTTGTGTAAACTCAGTTTTCTTTTGCTTGGCTCTAGGACTCATGCACACAGTATCTACATTCTCTATGTGTTTTCTCCTCTCCAGCAAACTCTCTAGTTGTACAGGAATCTGCTTACACATTACTATGTGCTCTCCAGGGTAAGGTGTCTGAGCCAAATATGGGCACGCCTAGCTCCTTCTCTGCCACTTTCCCACTTTTCTCCTTCTCTTCCTCCCATTATAGCACCAAAAGCTCCAATTTTGTTAGATTGTGACCTACACCCTCAGGTGAGCGCAGGTTCTGGGGGGTTATATATATTTATAATACAGTACAGATCAACAGATAACATAATATGTTAACCACTCACAAATGAATTTTCCAGTTTACCCAGAAATATGGTCCCTTTTCTGTACATATAGCTTTCTTCCAGCTACTTATTAACAGATTATTGTATACATTTATACAGTACATATTTACACCATTTAAGCTTAGATACACATAATACATATCAAGGACATTGATACTTACATCAGGAAAGATTGTATGCAGCTGGAGAGCTTCATTTAAGATGTTATATTCTCATTAACATACATTACATACAATATAAAATGGTTTAGCATAGATAATACAAAACATGAAGCTTTCATTATGTGGATGTTTGTTTCTGTTGTTAGCTCTCTATCCCAGGTTCCATTATATTTCTTATATTTCCTTTACCATTCTCATGCTTACCAGTAGTAGCATTCCCACATATCAGTCCCATAGTAATAGAGCAGCTTTAGTTCAGCATTATAATTCATCCCAACCCAGTCTATAAATTATAGTCTTTCCCTTCCTAGAATTTCCATATCCCATACTCAATCTTACTTTAATATCCTGCATTGCTGATTGTGTTGGGCAATGCGGGAATGTGAGAGAGGAGAGAGGGGTGGAGTAGGGAGGAGAGAGGGGTAGGAAAGGAGACAGATTTTATATATGCTGTCCCTTCAGAGCTCCATGGATAGAGATTAAATTGACATAACGTTCAGGTGTGTGCATGAACGGTGCCATTGTACATGAAATGAAGTTAGAGCTGATGGAATGCGGTAATCCCAGAAAGCACAGCAGGAGTGCCCCACCAGCCCGCCCAGACTGAAATTTCCTTTTTTTTTGGCACGGGCACCTTCTTCTTAACTTCTTCTTACTTAGAATGGGGCTTCACTGCAAAATTGCCAGAAGGCCAGCCCTGCTGGAAGTGGTCATTGTGTAAGTTGTGTCCCACACGCCCACATAGAGAACTGTTTTTCCAACATTTGCATAGACCAAAAACAATGATGCTGAATTAAATGCATTTGAACCTAAAATTGTAGGTGCAAACTGACAGGCCGGACGACCTATCCACCTTCTAATCAATACAGAGCGTCTTTGCTCTAAATTGGTCAGCAAGTGGGAAAGATTGGTCAGTAGTGGGGAGATGCTATGTGGGGGCTCACCACTAACCGCAATGAACTACATATTATTAATGAATTCCATTTATGCATTTTATCAATTAATTCCATTTTTAATTCTAATATATAAAAGAGAAAATTTCTCCTTCTGTCCTTCTGTCTGTCTTTTTATACAAATCCACATTTTTCAAGCGAAGATCATGAAATTTTGCATACAAGTGTATTAAAACATGACGGAGGCAACTAAAAAATATTTAAAATTGAAATTCATTACGGGGTGGGGGTGGCGAGGGGGGTAACACCTAAAAATCATCGAAAAGGACCATAACTCTGGAATGTCTGGAACAATTTACACCAAACCTGGTACACATATGACTTACAGTCTGAAAACAAATATTGTGGGGGCAAGACACCCCTAGTACTCCTAAGGGTGGGGGTGGCGAGGGGGGTAACACCTAAAAATCATCAAAAACGACCATAACTCTGGAATGTCTGAAACAATTCACACCAAACCTGGTACACATATGACTTACAGTCTGACAACAAATATTGTGGGGGCAAGAAACCCCTAACACTTCTAAGGGTGGGGGTGGCGAGGGGGGTAACACCAAAAAATCATCGAAAACGACCATAACTCTGGAATGTCTTGAACAATTTACACCAAGCCTGGTACACATATGACTTACAGTCTGACAACAAATATTGTGGGGGCAAGACACCCCTAGCACTCCTAAGGGTGGGGGTGGCGAGGGGGGTAACACCTAAAAATCATCAAAAACGACCATAACTCTGGAATGTCTGGAACAATTTACACCAAACCTGGTACACATATGACTTACAGTCTGACAACAAATATTGTGGAGGCAAGACACCCCTAGCACTCCTAAGGGTGGGGGTAGCGAGGGGGGTAACACCTAAAAATCATCGAAAACGACCATAACTCTGGAATGTCTGGAACAATTCACACCAAACCTGGTACACATATGACTTACAGTCTGACAACAAATATTGTGGGGGCAAGACACCCCTAGCACTCCTAAGGGTGGGGGTGGCGAGGGTGGTAACACCTAAAAATCATCGAAAACGACCATAACTCTGGAATGTCTGGAACAATTTACACCAAACCTAGTACACATATGACTTTCAGTCTGACAACAAATATTGTAGGGGCAAGACTCCCCTAGCACTCTTAAGAGTGGGGGTGGCGAGGGGGGTTACACCTAAAAATCATCGAAAACGACCATAACTCTGGAATGTCTGGAAAAATTTACACCAAACCTGGTACACATATGACTTACAGTCTAACAACAAATATTGTGGGGGAAAGACACCCCTAGCACTCCTAAGGGTGGGGGTGGTGAGGGGGCTAACACCTAAAAATAATCGAAAACGACCATAACTCTGAAATGTCTGGAACAATTTACACCAAACCTGGTACACATATGACTTACAGTCTGGCAACAAATACTGTGGGGGCAAGACACCCCTAGCACTCCTAAGGGTGGGGGTGGTGAGGGGGGTAACAACTAAAAATCATCTAAAACAACCATAACTCCGGAATGTCTGGAACAATGTCTTGGAAGAAGTTCCACCATGTCACACAAAAATGCTTTACAGGCCCTCAATCAAACACTTGAATTTTTAAGAGGCAATGATTTACTAATGGGTAGAGTCACTGTTGTATTGGCTGGAGATTTTCGACAAACATTGCCGGTCATTCCAAAAGGAACAATGGCGGATAAAATGAATGCATGCCTTAAATCATCACATCTTTGCAGGCATGTTCGCACTTTGCGACTAACCACAAATATGAGAGTTTCTCTGCATGGCAACACAATGGACGGTCAGTTTGCTGATCATTTCTTTAATATTGGGAATGGTTTAATGCCGCTTCATCCAGTAACTGGTCTCTTCAAACTCAGATAAACACTTTCTAACACAGTTGTGTCTTAAAATTCTTTAAATCCCGGGCAACGCCGGGTATTCTGCTTGTATTTTAATAATACTTATCATTATGAGGATCCACTGCCATTTAAAAAAGCTATGAAGCAAATGATTTTGCATCCTCTGTTGTAAACCGAGTGAAATTTTGTGAGAAAGAAACAAAATTTCCATCAGCAGTGTCCAAGAAGCTTCTTTAGTAAGATCTCTATGTACCTGGGAAATCACAGTGAAATGTATTAGTACTGGTCACAAATGTATTTCTTTAACTGTGTGCAATGGTAGAGTGGGACATACCTTTACTAAGCTGATCATAGGTAAATGTCATCCCTAGTTATTACCAGTATGTCAGTAAATTAGCTGGGATTAAAAGCTGACACCACATCTTTATCTTCTATTCATATTATTTGTGGTATTTGAGCTCCCACAGAAAACAGTTCAGTAGCTGCATCAAGATTACATTTTGTAAATCATATATTTACGACATGTCAGCTTCCTACTGACATCAGTAATGCTGCTGCTGTATCCAAGGAAATTATTGTACAATTTCAGTGCATTAACACCTACAACAAAAGATAACATCATTCCACAACATATTTGCAACTAAACTACCTGAACTGTACTAATCTAATTTATACAGCCTCTTTAATATACACTAAGCAAGCTGGTATGTTTATAAGACTTTTGAACATCTATAAAGTGACACCATGGTCATTTGTTAATTGCTTTTTTTGCCAATGCATGTGTTTTAATATGTTCATCTATAAAAATACATATATTATTTCACACTAGACAAATGTATTTATTAGCAAATCAATTTAATTTTTGCTCCAATATATTTTATTGATTGGGTTGAATTCTTCATGCATTTTATTATTTGCAATTTAGTAGTTTAGTTGAGCAGGTACAAATTAGGTAGTAGCTATGGATACTGAAATATTCCAGAAGGACACATTTTTGAAACATCAAATATGATGTGAGATTAATTTGCTCTTGGCATACCTAGCTTACAGAAATGCACTGAATGCAGGATTCAGACAAATACTAAGGTCTCACAAGATTTTGGATAGGCAAATTTTAGGATTTAATCAATTGAACATGAATCCTCATTTCCTTAGAATTTTGGTGTGTAGTACATTATGTTATCACAAAGAATACAAATACAGTTTTATTATTTAGTCTTCTCTATACGCATTTGTAATATGCAAACTACAGCTCAAAATCTATTCAGTATTTGGCAGGATCATTTTAAAAAATGGATTAAGTGTTTTCAGTATTATTTCCTAAAGCAAGTATCTGCAATAGAAGGATGACCTTGATGTTCTCATTTTTAAATACTGTTATGTTTTCCTGGTTTTGAATTTCGGTCTTAAGTTTGCATTCCAATTCTCTGACACAGGTAGACATGTGTAAAATGTCAGTATTTATTAGAAGTTATATGCTAATGATATGATGATGTAAATAGAGATAGTGGGCATGATTCATTAAGGATCTTAACTCAAGAAACTTATTATTTCAGTCTCCTGGACAAAACCATGTTACAATGCAAGGGGCGCAAATTAGTATTCTGTTTTGCACATAAGTTAAATACTGCTGTTTTTTCATGTAGCACACAAATACTTGATAGCTTATTTGTACACTGAAATTTAAAGTTGATATTTGTGTGCTACATGAAAAAACAGTCAGTATTTAACTTATGTGCAAAACAGAATACTAATTTGCACCCCTTGCATTGCAACATGGTTTTGTCCAGGAGACTGAAATAAGAAGTTTCTTAAGTTAAGATCCTTAATGAATCAGGCCCGATGTGTCCTTCCCTTGTTAGACACATAGGAATTCTGATCTCAGAAATAAGATGTCAGGCTTCTTATATGCATAATGTTCTAAAGCTGTAGCTCAAAACTCTCCCCAATACTTTCATTGTGTAATTATGACAACTTCTACACTATAAATAATCCAAACTACCACAGAATAAAATTTCCAAATAACAGTACTTATTACAACTAACTTGGGTAAAAAATGTACAAATATAGATAGATAGATAAATAGATCGGCAGATAGAAAGAAGATAGACTGATTTTTCCTGTCTATGATTTTTTTTTTCAGCTATATTTTTAATTCTTGTCTTGCATCTTTATTTCGGTTTCTTCAATAAGTAGATACAAAGGCTGGATAAAGTTCATGCTAGTTCAAACCATTAAAAATACCCTAAGGATAGACTGTTCTTTCAACATGCTATGCTATGCAGTTTCCAGACCGCTAACAATTATTTGTGCCAGAAAAACCATTTGGAATAAAGCCAATTTTTGAAATGTCTTTTGTATGACTTTTCCTCTCTTTGGTTGTCTACATGACATATTAAAGGTTTTTAAAATTAAAAAGTATGTTTCAGTGGATGGATGGATTTCACTAACATACAATTTTAAATTTCAACTTAAAAGTACATTTTATAGTATTCTATTCTTCTCATGATTATTTTTCTGTAAACTTTCAGCACCTGGATGAACTGTATGTGGATAAATATTGTTTTTTGCAGTGAGCACATTTGAATTTTTTAAACAATTGTATGGTTATTACTAATGTTCTGTATATTGTAATTTTGTTTTATAAATGTTCTAGTATTTTTCACAATTTAATTGCATTAGTTTGCATATATTTTCCAGGTAAGCATAGAAAATGACTGATATGCAACAAAAAATATTGTATTACATTGACAGCTGTCTAAGGAGAAAGTCAGATGTATCTTTACAACAAACACATATCCACACTACATTTTAGATAAGACACATCCGTATGCCAAATGCATAAATACACCAGTTGTTTTTCTACATAGTGAGTTGGGTGTATCGTACATGGAATATGCCCATCTCAAAATGCATGTACAAGATTGCCAATTTGTGGACATATTTTTGTGTTAGAGTTTCCTTGGAAAGAAAATATTGAGTTGTAGCAACAGGTTGATCAGGTTGATCTACAATGTCCTCATTGTCGGAATCATAACCTTCATTTTCATCACTTGTATGATTTTCTTCCTCAGATACATCTTTGCTATCAGATTTTTCCACAAGTACTTGAAGCTCAGCCTCTGTCAAAGGTTTTCAGTTGGCCATAGTGGATATTTATTTTAGACAGATAAATATCAAACTGAATAGGAATCACTCCAAACTCTGTATTTATAGCTAAAATGGATAAACAAGAACAGACTTGCAGAAACTTGCAGTTAAGCGTAAATATCCTGTTCCACATGTGGACTTGTTCAAACTTGTATTACTGTGTGAATACGCAAAATAATGACATACTGAAATTGTAAAACAATGAAGTGACATTGTATTTATAATTTTTACATTTTTTGTTGTTGAAATAATGGGTTTCGAGACATATATGGTTACTCACTGGTGTTACATTCAAATTGGCCCACAAGGGTACATTACATTACAAACTACTCATAACTTCTAAAAAAGAAAAACATTTTTGATCATAACTAATTTCCATAAAAAATAAAAATCATAACATATGGAAATCATAGTTAAAAAAACAACGATCTAACACCAAAATTAATTTTATTTTGGTCAAATAGACCCAAACAGAACAGCAGAGTTAATAAGTATATCGCAGTGATTAATTTTGTTACATTAAAAAAAAAATTGAAAAATATTTGTAACAGAAATCTGCCTTACAGCTCATACAAGCTAAAAAGTCACAGTAAATTTAATTTTGTGACATTAATATACATCTAAGGCTGTATATTACAGACCTGAATAATATACATTAAATAACTGGAATGTTTATGTTAACTAAATAAGTTCACCATCCTCTCCTTGCTCTGTTCTCTGCCACAATTTTTCATGTTATGTTATGTTATGTTATGTTTCATGCTATTTTCCAGAAATACATATTGTGGATTGGTTGTTTCATACATGGGGCAGGGTCTCAATCTCACATCACCAGAACACTGTACTATAGATGTAATGGAATGTGGAGAAAATACATAACTTTTTAAAAGAGCTGCAGTAGAATGTTAGGCTAGCACTGTACAATGTATTTTACTGCCATGGTTCATATATGAACATTTTAATTTTGTTGTTTTATTTCTTTTAAATCGCCTGTTATATTTTATCTTTATACAGCAAGAAACTCAAATCAAAACTAAGAAACTTGAATCAAAACTGCCCGAAACAGGGAATTAATAGAGTGCTGGCCAATTAACTGATATCTCAACTGGTGTAGTTATTTAAAAGTATAAAAATTGTTAACATACAAGTCAGTATTCAATAATACAAATTGATTGCTGCCCCTTTAAAGGTTGTTGTGTAACAACAAAAAGTTCTCTAATAGAACAAACTGCATAAAAAATAAGAAGCGCATCCAATCCACTTAAACTCTAGGGTGACACCATATAATAATCATAAATTATTTATAGTAAAACATTTTAGTAAACATTAAAAACATATATAATATATACCTAAAAGAAAACACTGTTATCAACAATAGAAAACATGACAACCAGGACACTTTTATGTATTGCTCCAAAACTCCTCCCCAAATATCTATAATATAAATGTCTAGTGGCGTGTGTTAGTCTGTCTGTGTGTGTGTGGAAAAAATAAAACCAAGCTGCAGCGCCACCTGCTGGGCAGAGTTATACACTGACCTACTAAATTCTTAGTTTGTGTGTGGAAAAAAAAATTCAGAAAGGGCTGAAATTTGGTATACTAAGATGTTTTTAATTTGTTAATTTAATTTGTTAATTGTTAAAAGTGTTTATAAAGATTTTAAAAAAATATATATATATTTCTTGAAGGAGAAGTGACAGTTGGGAGTGGTTGGTGGTTGCCGGGGGTGACAGTGGGGAGTGGTTGGTGGTTGCCGGGGGTGACAGAGTGAGAGGAGTGTGATACTCAGGACCGCTGAGAGAGATCCCTGTGTCTGGATAGACATCTGGATAGATGTGGCGATGAAAATGAAGGATGAGGTGATGGAGAAGAATGATGAGGTGGTGACATGTGGACAAAACCACGTTAAAAAAGGGCGCTTACGTCGGGAAGTAACGCTCTTCCCCTGAGGAGGCCTGGCATAGCCCCAAATGCATGACGAGAACCTTTTTAACACCTTAAGTAGCTTGATTTGACTAGAATGCATGAGTATCATGACCGGGTTAACTTGTATCAAATATATGTATTTGATAGGTGGCTGCCATTGAGTCTATGATACACCAGTCCCCCATAGGTGATATCTCCGTGTTAACTACTATCATAACACTTTGGTCATGCCCAACCTCCGCCGATCTTGGAAGCCAAGCAGAGTGCTGCCAGATTAGTACCAAGATGGGAGACAGCTTCGGAATATCTGGTTTAGTAGATAAACATGTCTGAGAAATATTATCCCTGTTGGGTTATACTGGTAAGTAATAGACCTGCTGCCCAGTCTCCTTACAATGCTCAGTTCATATTAAATGAACTCTTCAAATTTCTACATAAATATATATTCATCATGTATATCATATGTCCTCCTTTCCTTTATGGAAGATATCAGAATAATATATTTTTCATTGATTATGTATTCATAAATAAGAGCCATCCTTGGCTGATTGTATTGGGATTTATTTATGTGTAATATTTTAACCACTTATTTGTTGCAGACCTGCATCCATACTTAAAAATCACAATCTAGCTGTTTGCAGGCCTGGCGCTCCCATTAGGCAACCTTAGGCAGTTGTCTGGGGCGTCGGTACCTGCAGGGCACCGCTGACTAGATTTTCTAATCTAGTCAGTGGCTCGGGAGAAAGGTGCAGTGGCGGCGGGGTGCCGCCGCTGTTTTTCAGTGTCCGCGGCGCATCTCCTCACACATGGTCACTGCTGTCAGTTAGTGATCATGTGATAGTCTGTCCTGCGGCGTCTCTGTGAAGTATCACACTGTCTGTCACTGACAGACAGTGTGAATAAAGTTCTTCCCGATGCCCCCCTCCCCTCCCAGCATGCATCGCTCCGCCTCCTGTGTGAAGAATGCAAGGAGCAGCTAGAGAAAGAAAAGGTAAATAAAATCTAATTATTTATTTATTTAGTGTGTTCGGGGGGCGGCGGGGGAGAAATTTTGCCTAGGGCGCCGAGAACCCTAGCACCGGCCCTGGCTGTTTGTTTTGGGATTGATTTATCCATAATACATATATATCATCTATTGAGTTATTTCACTATGTCCTAATGGGTAATATGTATTTGTTCAGTCACATACAATTTTCCTATTGTATTTCTATCCATTAATTCACATCTAATCGATCATTGATCCCGCTGTTTAAGTTCCATATCCACTCAAGCAAATATAAACAAATTGATGCTTTCAATTATTATGACTGAACTCCTCCTAATCAACATTCCTGTGCACTTAACGATGACAACTATATAAGTCCGGATTTAGCACTAACAATCATGCTCCCCTGAGGAAATTCGCTCTCTGCGAATGAAACGCGTTGGGGCCCACCCATATTGTGAAGTCATACCGGAAGTGCAGTGCATTCCACTGTGGAACGCACGCTGTCTGCCATTCGTCCTCTCTACACACTGAATGCGGATTATCGCTGCAAGCACCTTGAACCCTGTTGCCGACTTACGGAACTTGGGCTTCATATACCCATCAGGAATCACCAAAAGGACAGTGTTGGACTCTATTCCCTGCTATGGACACTTAGGATATCAAGGTGTGTCACAGGCTATAATCATTTTGGATTCATCAAACTATTTTTCCCTTTTTTTCTTTATTTTTTTTTTCTATTGAGGTTTCCCATGTTCACCTTATTTTAGCATTATTGGACTTTGGCATATGCTTTTTCTACTTGGTTTTATTTGGTGAGTGACAGGTTGGTCCCTCATTGTAATGTGTTCATCCATTTCCAGTTACTCTATGTATTATGTTATATATTAAATGCATGTTTTTACTATTTTACCCAAACTGATTTCTTACTCCACATCACTTTTCTTTAGATTGGCTAATAACCACCCAGTTTTAACAATATAACAGAGCAGTCATTACACCCTCTGAATAAACACGCAATTTTAATAGGGTTAATTGAGCGCTCACTATAAAATTTCATGAGGTGTGAAAATAAACTAAAAAGATACTCCAATTGGATGTGATTGAAGAATCCACCAGTAAGTGGAACAGAGCTATCGTGCTTGTCCCAAAACCATATGAGAGTTTATGGTTCTGCAGTGTCTTTAGACCGCTAAACAGCGTATCCCAGTTGGATGCCTACCTGATGCCATGTATAGATGAACTGGCAGAGCATCTAGCTGGTTGTAACTTTCTGAATATCCTTGACCTAACAAAAGGGTATTGGCAAGTTCCCCTCTGTCCTTAGCCAAGCCAAAGACTGCATTTTCCATACCTGATGACCTCTTCCAATATGAAGTCCTTCAATTTGAGTTGCATGGGTCATCTGATACTTTCTAAAGGGCCATGAATAAATTGATACAACCCCATACAGCTTAAGAAGCCACTTATTTAGATGTCATAGATACATTTATAACCCAGACTGGAAGTCACATCTGGCCAAAGTCAAAGCGGTCTTAACTTCAGAGAATAAATGAGAAAAGTATACCACCGCACAAGATAACATATAGTGTAAATAAATCTCCTTCAATAGTAAATAAATGTTATATAACAAACCTGGGATATAAAAATACCATACCAGGGGGTGCACCCTACACAATGTCAATTGTACAAGTAGAATAGAAAAAAAGGGGTGTAATTGGGGCACTCCAATGAAGTAATTTAAAAGGTTGAACTTTAATGATATACATTAAAAATGGGGGTAGAAAATGAGCGAAATATTTAAAAGAACATACATGTAACATACAGTGATACAATACAAATTAAAAATTCAAACTGTGTTGCAAGAGCTCCTACAGTCAGTGGAAAAAACAGTTATATGCACAAGAACTTCAATAAGTCTTAGTGCAACTAAATGGTCACAGTGAACCTTAGATGAAAACTGTTATTACTCCTGCCTAATAATGTTTGTTCTGAATGTGAATAATTTGACCTCTATATGGTGCCAGTATTCTATGACCCAAATAATAAGGAGCACTATAAGTAATTGTCTCAATTGTAATAAGAAACTGTCTTTAAAATAGAAGACAAATGCCCCAAATAAAGTGAAGTCAGCAGTAATTCCCCTATGATCGCGGGATTATGTGATAAATTCCCTGCCTATAGTAACTGGGGAGTGATCAGGGGGATAACAAGCCAAAATTGACCCAAAGCAGGAGATGAATTTAGGAGCCCTGAAACGCCAACGCGCGTTAAGCTCGGCTGCTTTCTCAAGGCTCTTGAGAAAGCAGCCGAGCGAAACGCGCGTTGGCATTTCAGGGCTCCTACATTCATCTCCTGCTTTGGGTCAATTTTGGCTTGTTATCCCCCTGATTGCTCCCCATCTAAGGTTCACTGTGACCATTTAGTTGCACTAAGACTTATTGAAGTTCTTGTGCATATAACTGTTTTTTCCACTGACTGTAGGAGCTCTTGCAACACAGTTTCCATTTTTAATTTGTATTGTATCACTGTATGTTACATGTATGTTCTTTTAAATATTTTGCTCATTTTCTACCCCCATTTTTAAATTATATCATTAAAGTTCAACCTTTTAAATTACTTCATTGGAGTGCCCCAATTACACCCCTTTTTTTCTACTCTACTTGTGCGGTCTTAACTTCATTGAGGACTATGGGATTAACAACTAATCCAGAAAAGTGAGTCATAGCTATGACAGAATCCAAATATTTGGGATACATTGTCGGGTGAGGGCAAGTAAAACCTCATCTAGACAAGGTGGAAACAGTCAAAAACTGGCCAAGACAAAAAAGAAATTGCAGTTAAGAAACGTCTTAGGCTTAGTAGTTTACAACAGGCGATGTGTAAGCCTTCGCAATCAGAGCTGCTCCACTTATGGACATTTAAAGAAACAGACAGTTTAGCCTGGTCTGACTGTGAAGAGGCTGCTTGGTCAGATCTTCACTTAGCTCTCTGTTTCTCTCCAGTTCAACAAGCACCTCACTTTACCCCAAGGTTCTCCCTCCAAACTGATGCCTCTGGTGTCGACTTAGGTACAGTCTTATCGCAGGAGATGGATGGAAGAGAAAATCTTGCCTTGTATCTACCATTAGTACAGTCATTTTAATCAGGATTTTTGCTTACAGCCAGAGGACTGTGAGCAAAAATCAGTGTTAAAATTACCGTACTAACGGTAATACTACACACTTTTACCGTAATAACAGTAATAGTACACAACCTGCGTTATTCCTAGAATAACGCGGCCAAATTGAATTGGCACCTACATTTCTAACTAATAAAATGAATCTGTGAAGTGCAAGGTAAAAAACTGAATACCTATGCTTGTAAACACCATCTCTAGTTCCCATTCACATCTGCCACACTAAAAAGGAAGTTTTGTGGGTGGAACCAGCTAGCTGGATATTAACTTCCTGTAAGAAATTGTGTTTTAAATAGCCGATCGAATGAATAAATTTGCAGTCAGACTCACAGAAATGAAGCATGGCAACCATGTTCTCAGGTTCTTCTGCTCTTTACATAGTTAGTATGGACATTGTGATGCTCTGAGTTTCACGCATATACGTCTAAGAATTAAGCTCTAAAAATCCACATGCAAAAATACTGTATTGACATCCATATGTTCCGTTTTGCGTATCTCAAGATGCATCCAGCTCTGCACCAAATGAAAGCTCATTAAACTGAAAATGTGCTGCTCACAGGAGGCTGATTATATGGGCTTGAAACTGTGGAAAGAAACTACAGGTGCTGGCAAGTCAGTTTTAGCAGTTAGTCATTAAGCCTGTAAAAGAATGTTCTAATACTTTAATGACCATTAAAAACAAATTTTATTAATTGATCTCTTGCAAAGGTAGTTTCCAGTTTATCCAAAAAACTCTGTTAATTTTCTGTTCTTAATTAACTATGTGTTAGTTGTATGTATTGCTATATAGTATTCAGACAGTTACTATATCCTAGAGAGGGCACCTGCAATCATACACACAGGGCCGCCATCAGGGGGGTACGGGGGGTACTGTTGTACCGGGCCCGGGCTCATCAGGGGGCCCGGTACAACAGCTCAGCAAAGACTTACCTGGGGCCCGCCGCTGGTCTCCGCTATTCTGTCTTCCCCCTGTGATCATGTGATCTGCCTGTGACAGATCACATGATCGCAGGGGGAATGATTCCTCCACCCCTGCGATCGGATCCTGGTGCCTGGCTGTCACGGTGACAGCCAGGCTGAAGATAGAATAGCGGAGACCAGCGGCGGGCCCCAGGTAAGTATGTGTTGCTCATGGGGGGGCGCTCATGGGGGGGGGCACTCATTGGGGGGGCCCGGGTGGCACGGGGGCCCGTACTGGGCCCGATTTTTTCTGAAGGCGGCCCTGCATACACACAATACATATGGTTTCTTTACAGCCAATTGCACACAGATTTTGTTATATACTTATATAGTATGAACTGATAATCATATATACTACATACACAAAACATATTACAGGAGAAATGATACTTATATCAGGAAAGATTGCAAGCAAATGTTTTAATCCTTTTAACATACCCTATGTAGAGATGTACAAAAATGATGCTGAAAAACTAGGTGTAAATTACAGTCATGAAGACCACACAAATTGCATAATATGCAGAGATGCAGTTATCTAAAGATACTTGCTAGTACATGTAGTATGAAAAATGTGTACATTTTATTAAGATACAATTAAAGCATATGATAAGAAAAAAGTGTTGCACTAGAAGTAGTTTGTACTATGGTAGGAAAACCTATACCAACCACCTCTAGGTCAGTCAACAGGGGAGAGAATTCCCTAAGGGGGTGGGGCCAGAAAAAAAACTATGCCCCACTCCAGTAAAATACAATTCCTTGCTTATAGCACTATGGCTATTCCCACACCTCTGGGCAGGAGTGTAGAACATATTAATGGTGCTTTAAACACCGACAGTGTTTACAGTGACAAAAACAATCCGAATCATAACACACTGGCAATGCAACAGACCCGGCATGGGATCATGTAATGTAAGTATGAACGTCAATCCTAACCCTAACCCTAACCCTAATCCTAACCCTAACCCTAACTGTAATTATAATGGTATAGTAAAGTTCATACATTACATGATCCTACGCCTGGTCCGTTGCATTTACGCTTTAAATATGCAAGTCGCAGTTCAAAGTGACGGAATTTTCAAGTGTCGGGCTCTCCTTACATTGGAAGTGTGGTGTGTCTGTGTATACATAAGTATGTGTTTTTAACATGTCGGTGTGTTATGATTCGGATTGTTTTTGTTGCTTGTAAGCACTGTCGTGTTTACAGCACCGTTAACATGATTACCACCGATGGGCAGTGGGTATGTGTTAATAAATACATTTAAATTAATATAAAATCATTTTTCCATGGTGCACTGCTGATCCCAGCATGATCTGGGTTCCTTAAAGGGAATGGGAATGCTGGTACTTTTAGTTCTACAAGTGTCAGTATACCCATGGCTATCAGGGCATTATGGCACTTGTTGAACTAAAAACACCAGCATGCTCTGGCATCCAGGGCCGACTGGGACATATAGTTTACCTTTAGAAAATGTTTTAAAAGAACACAGACACTTTAGAAAAAATATCTTTACTCAAAATAAGTACACCCCCCACATCTCTATTTAACCTCTTAATTTATTTATCTAGATTCATGCAGACATCTTGGCATTGCCTGGATCTGTGGTGGTCATTCTAATGGGTACAGAAAGAAAAAAAAACCCTCATTGAACGCTGCTCAACATGCATCAGTTAAGAGCCCTGCATTGTGATCTTATATATGAGCCGTGAACGCCCCATACTATGAGGTCAGCAATAGCGCTGTATTCTATTTATTTATATTTTAATGGGGATTTTATCTCATTCATTTATTTTGCAGGTGGGGCAAAGGTCATCAGCATTGATCTTGCACTAGCAAGATCTTGAAGCAGTTGTATCTATTACACCTCTTAAGAGGTATGTGTACTTGCTTCCACCTCATGCAATGCTCTAATTGTACTTGAGCTGAGCAGGCCCATCCTTTCCCTCCACCATTCTCCCTCTATACACCTTGGTACAATGGCCTGATAAAGCTGTACCTGGCCATTGTAGTTTTTTAGATATATGGTTAATAATCTTAATCATGCATGTTTGTGTGAATGTGTATTTCCCAGATTCCATTACCATTCCAAATATAATTCTCTACCTTACAACTGCTACTACAACTCTCAACACACACAATTGTACAACTCTCATTATTACACACAGTGCTAATAACAGCTCTTTACACACAATAATGCTCCTCTCATTATTAAACACAGAACTACTATCATTACTCCACATCCATAAATAATAACTATTATATTACCTCACATATAGAACAACATACTTCTATATTATTTCACATATGCAACCATAGACTCCTATATTACTCCACATATGCATCCATATAAACTGCACAGACTTCATATAAACTACATAGTTTCCATATAGCAACAATGTTCATCATTGTTCCAGTAATGCATGCATCACATATCCCAATTAAACCCTTTGCAGCATTTAACCCATAATATGCAGGCTATGTCCCCATATACAGATGCAGTGCAAAACATACTGCAATAATGTCTCCATAGACTCCAATGGTGGGAAGAAGGTAGGGAAGGAAGGGAGTAGATTCGTGCAGAAAGATGAGAGGATTCTTGCATGTCAACATCTGCAAAAAAGAGAATGCTATGGAGGACAGTTTGTGCCTATAGTGCCCACCTGCACATCCTACATGTATAGTTCCCATGTGTGATAACCTGCATGTGTATTATAGCACATGCATCACCCACTAGAGTGTTATAGAACATGCGCTGTCTGCCCAATTGGCGCATCTGCTGTGTGGCAACCACAGTAGGGTATCTCAGAGGGATTCCCTTATTGCTCACTGAACAAAGGTTGCATTGATGCAACCCAGAGTATGTGATTACCTTTTAGCAACATCAGATCCATCCTAGGCATCAGTGGTGACAGGCGGCATGAAATATCATGTGTCTTCAGCATTGGATCATTAACATCATTATCATCATCATTGTTTTTTTATAGGGAGCTTCCTTACAGAGGTAGTATACATAAATGCAATAAATATAATAACATGAATACAATAAACATAATAACAGATGTAGGAATATAAACATAGCAATACATAGATATTCATAAGCTAACAATTAACAGCTAGCACAGACTTAGGAACAAATTCCATGTGTGTGAGTGAACAAGCAACAGATTAAAGACATGACATTAGGGTCATACGTGGTAAACAGACATGAAACATAGGTTAGAGAAGAACCTTACAATCTAGAGGGAGGGGATAATGAGAGACAGTAGGTTCAATGTGACTAAGGTACTGTATATATTTCAAGGACAAGAAAGGACTAGTGTATTCAAGAACGAAGAGGTGAGTTTTGAGGGAGAGTTTAGAGGATGGAAATTTGGGGGGAAAGTCTGGTTGGGTGAAACAAGAAGTACCATAGATAGGGATCAGTGTAGAAATGTTTTGAAGATGGGAGTGGGAGAAGGCTATAAGAGGGGAAGAGAGATGAAAGTCAGAAGTGAAGCAGATTGGTAAAGCTGGGATATATCTTGAGATGATGTTGTAGATGTATGGGAGGAAAGAGTTAGTGAGAGCTTTGTAGTTGAGAGTGAACAGCAGTGAAGGGTGTCACAGGGAAAAGAGTGGTCTACAGTGTTGAAAGATGTGAAGAGGACAAGGAGTATAATGGAGACGTGGCCCTTTAATTTAGCTAGAAGTAGGTCATTGTTCAGGGCAGGGTTAGAGAATGCACTTTTGGTAAAGTGAAGAGAGCGAAAGTCAGAGTGAATAAAGTTAATGAGAGATTGCGAGGAGAGAAAGTGTGTCAGACTGTTGATGCATATCATTCAAGAATTTTGAAAGCAAAGGGGTACAGATAAATTAGGCAGTATTCAGAGGAAAAGGAAGGGTCAAGAGCGGGTTTCCTGTGGAGGGTGAGATAAGAGCATGTTTGAAGGCGGAGGGAAGACTCTGTGGAGAGGGAAAAGTAAAAAAAGTGAGTTAAATGCAGGCAAGGTTTTGGGAATATGGAGCGGAGGAGCTTTGAGGGAACTGGATTAGATAAGTAGTGGGAGAAGTGGAAGAGAGGAAAGGTGGCAGAGTATGAATCGATTTTGTGGTAAATTGAGTCAATTTTGTTCTTAAATTAAGTATTGAACCATGAGTGAGGAGTGGTGAAGTGGTGAGGGAGGGTGGGTGTCATGTGCAAGCTAATGTTTAGGCATAAATCTGCAAATATATGTTTGTGTATTACTTCCTAGAAATAGTGTGACCTGGTGCTCTTAGAAGCTGTTAGATCAATGGGTTTTGTGGATGTTAAACCACCCAGGGGGGCTGGTAGATAAGGATAGCACCTTATACCATTTATGGCAGGATGGCAAATGTGAATGCCTTTGAGGAGATCTCTTGCAAGACAATGAAATCTCACACATGTTTGGGAGGCCCCAGACAGGCCGACTGCAGAGACTGGGTTGTATGTTAATGACAGATTCAAGCTGAATAAGGGCACAGGAAAAGATCATATCATTTTCTCCAATATCATACATACCAGAGGCATGTGTGGTATGCAGATGAAGGGAAACTTAGGACCTGTTGTGTGAAGGTAAAATCATGTTCGTAAACCATACTGTTGAAAAGTTAGGACGGTGTAAAGAAAACTTGACTTAGAGGTATTCAAACAGCAAAGTCATAAGACCCTAATTTGCATTCTCCCCTCCTGTTGGTTCTGACCTCACAGGGAAGGGGGCTGGGGGGCCCTGTAGCTTGACTTTAAAACTGTATTGAAAATGTAACCCTGGGTTCTTCTTCTGAGGGAGTTTAATTGAAGAGGTTCCATTTTTTCCTGCTCCTCCCGGCACCACAAACTTGATTCTAAGTGAGGTATCAATTCTGTGTTTTATCCTTTTTATTTTATAAGAAACAATTGCACTCTATTTGTATGTCATTTTATTATCTTTTTATCTTAAGCATTGTGGATGTATTTTCCATATTAAATTACACTTAATAAGTTCTAGTCTCTGTGTTCTTATGAATTCACGCGACAGTTTGGTCCAGACGCTACCTAATTGAAACTGTGCAAACCTTGTGATTTAAGTGAACTCTGATTAAAGTAAATTGTGTTGGATTAATGCTAGGGAGAACCGAAGGCTTCCTAAATAAGAGTGTCAGCTCTTATCCGAAAAAACCTTGGTGGTGGTAATTAGTATCGCAAAGCTAGTGTGTGGCATAGATAGGGAAGTATTTAATCATTTTAGACAGACCAAGTGGTTGTTGTGTGGTTAACCCTGTGTCACGTAAGCGTCACACAGACTCAGGTGAGTGCTGTTCGTGACAAATTTGTGGCAAGCTTGTGGGATATATTTTTAATTTTTTTTTAAGAACTTAAGTGAATTAGGGTTGTGTGATCCCTGAGAGAGGAAATACAGACTAATTCACCAGAGACTGAACTCAATGCTTAAAACATTATAAGACATACAGCAATTGTTTCTTTTCCTCCCCTTCTCTTTTTTTTCTTATCTTTTTTTATTTGGCATTAAGCGGAGGAGATGGCGGCTGCATATAAACGCTTGACAAAGGAGGCGCTGATTTCAGACTGTGAGGATGGAGGAATTCCCACCAGTGGCAAAAGCAAGGAGCAATTGATTGAAGCTCTTGTGCAGAGGGATCAGCAACTCACAGCTGTGTCCGAGGAAGAGAATAGCCAGAACTCAGAAGTGGACCTGACTGTGGGTATTCCTCAAAACCAGGGACTGTTAATTTCGGATGATTCTAATGGTTCATGTGTGGACACTGCTATGGATGTTTATTTGCAAACTGCCCTAAAATATTTGGGCCCAGCGGACATTACAACTAAAATGCAACTCATACAGCAGTTCCAGGAGAAGGAAGCTGCTGACCGTCAGGAGAGGCGTGCTGCTATGGAGGCAGCAGAGAGGCACGCTGCTATGGAGGCAGCAGAGAGGCACGCTGCTATGGAGGCAGCAGAGAGGCGCGCTGCTATGGAGGCAGCGGAGCGCCAAGCAGAGCGACAGGCAGAAAGAGAATCTGCCGAGCGAGAGGCAGAGAGGAGATATGAGCTGGAGCTTGCGAAGCTCAAACGCCAGCCAGAGACCAGAGATGCTGGTATTAGCAGACCCCGTCCTGAGAATTTCCCTGTATTGGAAAAAGATGGGGATTTGGATACTTTTTTGCGAGGTTTTGAAAAGACATGCAGACAGTATGGACTGGCCAAAGATCAGTGGGCACAATATTTAACCCCTGGTTTGCGAGGTAAAGCATTAGAAGCCTTTGCAGATCTTCCACCTGAGATGGACGGAAATTATGAGGCAATCAAAAGTGCCCTGTTGCAACGCTTTAACATCACCCCAGAGGCGCATAGGCAGAAATTCAGAGATTTAAAACGCAGTGCCTCTGACACATATTCAGGACTTGTGGCCCAGCTGTGTGCTTCATTCAAACAGTGGGTTGGAGGGCTACAGATCACCACCTTTGATGCTCTGCAAGATTTGATGATCCAGGAGCAGTTTCTGACTTTGTGCCCAGCTGATGTGAAGGAATGGGTAGTGGATCGTGATCCTACATCATCTGCGGAAGCAGCTAGACTGGCTGACAAGTACACTGTCACCCGGGCACCTGCAGCTAAAAGAGGAACTTTTGTGCCAGGGCAGTCGGCCTGGAAAGGGGGCCGGCCAGGAGGATCAACGCCACCCCCCTCAATGCCATCACCCACTGTTTCTTCATCTTTTGGGAGGGTTGGGGCAAAGCCTGCTGTGGGAGACACCCGCAGGTGTTTTGTGTGCAACCAGGTGGGGCACATTAGTACCGCTTGTCCAGAGAAGAAGACCAGTTCACCCTCCGCTGGGGGGGTACCTTCCCTGCAATCTTCACCAGCTGTCCTGTGTGTTGCGGGACCAGAAGGGGGCCGGAAGGACAACATACAAACAGTCACTGTGGGTGACAAGGTAACTGTGGGGTTAAGAGACACTGGTGCGGATGTTACATTAGTTCATTCAGAACTGGTAGGGTTAGAGGACTTCATTCCAGGAAAATGTATTTCTGTGAAAGGGGTGGGTGGAATTCACCTAACGGTACCTGTAGCCAAAGTTTACCTTGATTGGGGTGCTGGAAGAGGTATAAGGGATGTCGGGGTCTCAGATAATATGCCTATAGATGTGTTACTGGGGACAGATTTAGGAAGAATGTTGTCTCAGTATGTCTGTAATGACGATGTCAATGCCACCCCTGTTACTGTGTCAGAATCAACTGAAAGTACCAAAGTTTGTTCCCAGGTAGCAGGAGGTGACAAGGAAAAGGTCTGTTCAATTGCACCTGAAATGTGTAAACCAGGATGTGACAGGGACAGGGAATGTCTTATTATATCTGATGTAGGTAATGATGCTAATGTCACTGTGTTAGAATCAGCTGAGAATACCAACGTTTGTTCCCAGGCAGCAGGGTGTGACAGGGAACGGAAATGCCATATTATACCTGAAGTGTGTAATGATTTTAATGCCGCCCATGTTACAGTACCAGAACCTGCTGAGAGTAACCATGTTTTGTCCCAGGCACCAGGAGGTGACAAGGAAAGAGAATGTATTATTGTACCTAATGCGAATAATGAGGATAATGCCAATAACAGTATTGGGTTAGAATCCAAACCTGTCTTCACACTGACATCTTGTCATGGGATAGGGACAGCGGACATTGTTATTGCAGATATTGGCATTAATACTGGTGTAAATATTATGCTTACTAGAAATGGGACAGATGCCCATGTGATTACTTCTGTTGTGCTAGAGAAAGACAATGTTTCTACCCAGGTAATATGCCCAGAAGATGCTGTACAAGGTAACTGGGAGGACGGGCAGGGTGAAGATGTATATTCTGTGCCTGAACCAGCTGCACACAGAGCTGGTGAGCATGGGGGGGAGACACCTAGTCCTGACCAACGGGAAATAGCAAATGACAGCAATCCTTACCTTGCTGCTGGGACCTGTAGTTCGAATGTTCACCACTCAGATCTATATCTGAGTTCTGACCATTCATCTGAGTTTTCTATAGAGACAGGGGGGTCAGTGGCTAGCCCACTCTCCCTTAGCCAGCCGTCTAACAGCTTAGAGGAGGTAGATCAGGGGCCCAAACTCCCTGTTACTCTACACCCCCAGATAGATGAGTCCAAAAGGGAGGGGAGCATCCTGTTCCGTAGCCCCCAAGATAAGAATTGCATAGTGTGTCCCCACCTAGAAGTGCAGTGTCAGGAATCCCAGGCCATTGTTCCCTCAGGCTTTAACTTAGAGGACATGAGAATTAGAGACAAAGTGCACACTGCAACAGGGTTGGTACATGAGAACATGACGCAGGCCCAGGCAAGCCAGAAGCAGTGGTATGATCCCCCTGCCAGGATGATAGAGAGAAATTTTCATGATAATCTGTTGAAGGCTCCTAATGACAGTGATGCGTGTGCCCTGACAGTCTGTAGATTGCCAGATGAGGGGAAGAAGGACTTGCCATTGGATCTAGTAGCTGCAGCGCAAGGGATAGGACCCTTTAAGAATACAGAGGTTAGCCCACAGATATTGCCAGACCAGAATTCCCAGCAGTCTGAGATATGTAACCCCTTTTTAACCCTTCTCCCCAGAGAACCTATTGAGACCCGGCTAACAGCTATTCCATTTGAACCAGGTGGGATCTGTGGGAGATGGCTTGGGCTATGACCTGTCAGTCAATTCCCATGCCATCTCTTAAAAAGGGAAGGTGTCATGTGCAAGCTAATGTTTAGGCATAAATCTGCAAATATATGTTTGTGTATTACTTCCTAGAAATAGTGTGACCTGGTGCTCTTAGAAGCTGTTAGATCAATGGGTTTTGTGGATGTTAAACCACCCAGGGGGGCTGGTAGATAAGGATAGCACCTTATACCATTTATGGCAGGATGGCAAATGTGAATGCCTTTGAGGAGATCTCTTGCAAGACAATGAAATCTCACACATGTTTGGGAGGCCCCAGACAGGCCGACTGCAGAGACTGGGTTGTATGTTAATGACAGATTCAAGCTGAATAAGGGCACAGGAAAAGATCATATCATTTTCTCCAATATCATACATACCAGAGGCATGTGTGGTATGCAGATGAAGGGAAACTTAGGACCTGTTGTGTGAAGGTAAAATCATGTTCGTAAACCATACTGTTGAAAAGTTAGGACGGTGTAAAGAAAACTTGACTTAGAGGTATTCAAACAGCAAAGTCATAAGACCCTAATTTGCATTCTCCCCTCCTGTTGGTTCTGACCTCACAGGGAAGGGGGCTGGGGGGCCCTGTAGCTTGACTTTAAAACTGTATTGAAAATGTAACCCTGGGTTCTTCTTCTGAGGGAGTTTAATTGAAGAGGTTCCATTTTAACCTGCTCCTCCCGGCACCACAAACTTGATTCTAAGTGAGGTATCAATTCTGTGTTTTATCCTTTTTATTTTATAAGAAACAATTGCACTCTATTTGTATGTCATTTTATTATCTTTTTATCTTAAGCATTGTGGATGTATTTTCCATATTAAATTACACTTAATAAGTTCTAGTCTCTGTGTTCTTATGAATTCACGCGACAGTTTGGTCCAGACGCTACCTAATTGAAACTGTGCAAACCTTGTGATTTAAGTGAACTCTGATTAAAGTAAATTGTGTTGGATTAATGCTAGGGAGAACCGAAGGCTTCCTAAATAAGAGTGTCAGCTCTTATCCGAAAAAACCTTGGTGGTGGTAATTAGTATCGCAAAGCTAGTGTGTGGCATAGATAGGGAAGTATTTAATCATTTTAGACAGACCAAGTGGTTGTTGTGTGGTTAACCCTGTGTCACGTAAGCGTCACACAGACTCAGGTGAGTGCTGTTCGTGACAGTGGGCAAATAAAAAAATGGACTGTGGCAAAAGGGCAGCGAAGGTTGATGGACAGGGTGGCCATGAGGGATATGAAGTAGGTTTGTTTGGTGAAAAAGAAGATGGTATAGTAGAAAAAGAAGGATGACTTTATAGTAGGTGAAGTCAGCATGGGAGCAGTTTTTTTTTCCATTTCTGCTTTGCACAAAGGGACTAATTTTACAGGTAGTGAGTTTGAAAAGAGTGCCAGGGTTGGTATTTGGAGTGGTAGAGACAAAATGGGCTGATGCTGCAGCATCTAGGGCATTAGAGAGTGTTGTTATAGAGAGAGGCAGCAGAGTTTAGACTGGATGGAAAATAAATGGGAGCAAAGAGGGGTTCTAGAGAGGTTGAGATGAGGATAGTATATAGGCTTTTAAGGTGGGGGTCGGAGGTAGGAAAAAAAAGAGAGAAAGGATATTGTGATCAAAGTAGGAGAAGATTTAATTGGAAACGTTGAAAAGGTGAAAAAAAAATAAGGTGGATGGAGTGAGCATTACAGTAGGTGGGAGAGGCCATAAGAGGAATTAAATATAAGGAGTTTAGAGTCAGCAGTACTAATAAAGGTGTCTGTGGGATGTTTAAATCCCTAACAATAAGAATGGGGAGGTCAGAAGAGTATAAGTCAGAAAGTAAAACAGCAAAATTGTCTAGGAATTGGGACAGGGATCAGGAAGGTAGTAAGCAACGAGGGTGTGAAGGTGAAGTGGAAAGAACGGCTGAATGGAGTTAACTTCAAAGGGGAAGTAGGAGAGAGAGGGTTCATAGTTACAATACTGATGATACAATCAAGAGACAGAGGGATGCCAATTCCTGCCTGTAACTTCAATATTCAGAAAAAAGAGGGGATAGGCAATGGAGAGTATAGAGATGAAGCAATGGAGTGGACAAAATAAGATGCATGAGGTAGTGTAAAATGTAATCATAATGATTTCATTCTACAAGGGTCAGGTGAGGCAAGCAAGTGGCAGGTACTGAATGAATTTGTTGGAATTTAAATTGTTCACACTAGTTGGTGGTCAGACAGACAAAAGTAAAAATAAAAGAATGCAAAAGTCAAAATAAAAGTGCACACATGAAAAATATTATGCAACAGGAGGCATTAAAGCAATCAGTTAGCAGTAAAAATTATAAGTAGAAATAATTTAGCCATGTTTATTAATTGCATGATTATTTATAGAGTGCTTGGATACTAGGTGTGGTTATCATATAGACAGTATAAGAATGAAGAAGCAGTTTTGGGATGAGCTGTCTGAAAAAGCATGGCAGTAGCAGAGGGGAAGGAAGAGAGCTGTGTGACCAGAGCAGTGGGGCTAGCAAAGGGTTACAAGGGGGTTAACCTTCTGAGGAGGGCCAGCAAGTAGACATCACAGACAGGGATTTTCAGTCCAGCTGGATGTCATTGAATGGCACTTGAAGGGTAGGCAACAGTGGAGAATAGGCCCAGCCCAGGTGTGGAAGAAGCTGGAGAGGAGGTTGTGCAGAAAACAGAGCACGAGTAGACTGTGACACTGATCACATAGGCAGGCCTTACTGAGGTGAGCTCCAGTATAACAGAGACAGAGAACCCTTGATAATGTGAGGCTAAAAATGTAGAGCTGTGTCTCACTTCTAGTGCAGTGACTGACCGAGCAGTCCCCTTAAACTTAGATCAGAAGAAAGAAGAGTTACAAGCTTGGGGTCTATTACATCACTGGTCATGTGACTGTGAGATAGACAGTCCATTCCACTGTAAGATCACTGCCTTACTTTGTTAAGGTCTGCTACAGGAACCGCTGTGGTGGCGAAGTTAGGAATGAACAGCTGTTAATAACCTGTGATCCCCAGAAAGGCTCTCACTTGTTATTATTCACAGGGCAGGGCCAGTCAGAATGATCACATTAACATCCTTTTTAAATACACCTTACAGGTGCAACCATTAATCAGTCTGTTGTTAGATTACAAATTACATAATATTGTTATCCTTGGAAAATTTCTGATCTCAGCTAACACATATTTTTAGTTTCCAAATCCTTCTATGCCCAACTTATCCAAAAATAAATGTACAAGAGTTTTTCTTTTTATGTTTAAACATGGTATCAAATTCAATGCATTACTACGTACAGGTCAAGAGAAAAGCAGAGGGAGACACAGATATACAATGAGCGAGGTTGGCTAGAGGCAGCCTAGATAAGATAAACAGAGGAGACAATGAATAGAGAAATAAAAAGCCTTCGTGTGCCAAGCATGTGCACTTTAAGTGAAACTTCTTGTTGTTTTCTTACAAATCACAGGTGTTGGGGTGCACAAGTTTGGACAGACCACAGGTGTGTGGGTGCAAATATTAAGAGAGGCCACAGGTGTGAGGGTGCAAACATTAAGGGAGGCTACAGGTATGTGGGTACAAATATTAAGGCAGGCCATAGGTGTGTGGGTGCAAGTATCAAGGGAGGCCACATGTATATGTTTACATATGTTACCAGAGGCCACAGATGTATGGGTGCAAACGTCAAGAGAGGCAACAGATATGTGCATGCGCATGTTAGGGGGGCACAGGTGTGTGGGTGGGCAAGTTAGGTGAGGGCACAGGTGTGTGGGTGGGCAAGTCACAGGAGAACACAGGAACATGGGTGCACAAGTCAGAGAAGGACACTGGTGTGTGGGTGTGCAAAACAGGGGAGTGCACATGTGGGGGTGCACAAGTCAGGGGAGGACACATTTGTGTTGAAGTGCAACTCAGATGAGGGCACAGGTGTGTGGGTACACATGCCAAATGTGCAGGGAATGGTCAGGTGTGCGGTGCACATGCCAAAGTAGAGTACAGTTGTGTGGGGGGTCAGGGGAGGGCACAGTGGTGAGATTAGTACTTACACCTGGGAGGGACTTACTGTAAATACTGTAACTACACAATGGGTGAAAATACATCTGTAACTTTCTGTAGCGACACTTTTCTATTTGGCCTGCTAGAGTCTCTAAAAAAGGTCTTAAGTGTCCTAATCCTTTACTGGGGTATAGTGACCTAGATATCTCAGCCTGGAACCTCCTCCATTCCCTGGTATTAAGTTGAATGTCCATCTCTTTTCAGAAGACTGCTACCACAGGCTCCACTCTCTTTGTCCCTACTTTAATCTTCCCACAATACTAACTTTTCCCTAAGATCTACCGAATAGTCCCTATTTTACCCCAAGTGCCTGTGGCTCCCCTCTCCTTCATTGTTCACTGATCTCAACATACTGGTTGCATCCCTGATGCTCCCCTTCTTCAGCTGTCTCTCTTGTCACACTTTATCTCTAATGAATCATCCTCTCCCCTGTTCCACTTATTAATACCTCTGCACCATATTCTCTTCTGTTGCTCTTTTCTATCCCCCTGCATCATCTTCTCCACTGTTGTTCTTGCCAATACCCCTGCAGTATCTTCTCCCCTATTTCTCTTTCCTAGCCTCATGTAGCTTTCTTCCCCTTCACTCATTTATTTTCCTATTTTTTCTGCTCTCCTACTGTTTTTTCTTATAATTGTCCCATTCACAATCTCTTCTCAGCTGCTTTCCCTTTTTTCCATGCATTGCTTCTTTATTTCCCACTTATTTGTGCCTCACCCTCAGCGAGTGGAAGGCATAGATTCACCTCCACTACAGATGCAGGAGCCACCATAGTAATTTCCAGTTCTTGCTATGAATATGCGGCCATGCTGCTTGGGAGGACGGAATAACAATTCCTCTCCAGTCCATGCTGGGAGCTGGGGTCTCTCCTGACTGCAACAGCCGGATGTCATGCTTCTCCAATGGGTGAAATGCTAGGAGAATTAATAAAGCTCACTGCAGCATCGTGAGGAGGAAAGCCACTTGGAAAGCCCAGAAATTCTAAAGAGATGAAGACACTGATGGTGAATTGCGTGCACTTTATGGCAGTGTGGAGGTATACAACACGGTACAGTAGCTAAGAACTTCAGAGGGCTCTGAGTATTCAAACAGCAATTAGTGGAAATGCATGATGTCACTTTCATTCCACATTTTTACCTCCACAAATTATTTTTACTATGTACCAGCAGAGGTAATTAACTTCAAAAATTAGTTTGTAGGATGAATAAAATAAAAAAATGAGTATGACTCTCTTTCAACCTTAGATTGATGACTATCTGTTATATACAATGTTTGCCTCTCCATTCCATCCATTGTTTTTCTTTGTTATTGCCTGAGCCATGTTTAAATTATCTTCTTGTCAAACCCCTGTGGCACTGGCACTTCAAGATGACACACACAATGCTATTATGACACATTAGATGGCTGCTTTATTTGTCAGGATATCAGACAGTATTCATGAAAGCAAACAATTGTCCCTTGTTGATCCCTAGTAGTAATCTAACATAGATCACTTCTCTATTAGAGATTCCCCAACATTAATCGCCCCACACAGAGGAAAAACGTGTTTCTTAGACACAAAATTCCTAACCCAGCTCTAGCCTAATTAAAAAATGTCATACCCATGTCAAACCAATGTCATCCCAAGATAAAGGTTATTAGAACAGCTTCTCTGCTTGGCCTGTTTGCAAAGTATCATTACAGCCACAACCTGAAACCTGATAGTGGTGAGAGACTCTCTGCTAAATACATGTGAAATTTCATTCACTTTACCATATGCTAAACTCATATGTTTCCATTCAGTGCGTTTGTATCATCATCACCATTTATTTATATAGCGCCACTAATTCGCAGCGCTGTACAGAGAACTCACTCACATCAGTCCCTGCCCCATTGGGACTTACAGTCTAAATTCCCTAACACACACACACACACACACACACACACACATACACAGACAGACAGATTAGGGTCAATTTGATAGCAGCAATTTAACCTACTAGTATGTTTTTGGAGTGTGGGAGGAAACCGGAGCACCCGGAGGAAACCCACACAAACACGGGTAGAACATATAAACTCCTCACAGATAAGGCCATGGTCGGGAATTGAACTCATGACCCCAGTGATGTGAGGCAGAAGTGCTAACCACTACGCCACCATCATATGTTTCCATTCAGTGCGTTTGTATAGGCCCTTATCTCTCGCATGTAAGCCTCATTCTCCACTCTTGTCTCTTCACCTTCCTTTCTCATTCTTTATATTTTATCTACCCCATATAGCCTTTAATTTACCTATCTTGCTTACCCCACTAATTTTACATTTTTCTCTTGTTATCTTATCTTTTGCTTTTATTCTCCTGTCTCTTATATATCCACCATCTTTTGGTGTAAATTTACTAATGAGTGGTTTTGTGAAAAGCAATTTTTTGGGGTGGTTTAATAGCCACCAGCAGTGGCAAACGCAGGATTTGTAGAGGGTTTTTCCACACCACGGCACCAGTGAGCATGACCAGCATGCATGGGGGCGTGGCTATAATTTTAGACAGTGCTTGGCTGCTCAACAACTCTTCCTATCCCCATAATATACATGGCCAATGCTGCGTGCACTACTGTTAGATGCATGCAGCTCTCTCTTTTCGAGCAGAGCCATGTGAAGCGGGGGTAGGGTCCAGCCACCTCAATTAAACAGTGACCCAGGCTTAGAGGGGGGTTTCCAGGCACTAGAAACCCCCTCCCCCCCTCGGTTTGCCTATGACCATATTTATCCATGGCTAAAAGTTATCGGAAATTTGGCATTTTGCAAAGTTTCACTTTTCAAACTGCTGGCCTGATTTTTTAAATGTAAAAAATACCAGGCACTACATTTTTCAATGTGTGCTCTGTCTTACTGCTAGAAAATATTATCTAGAAACCAACTGTAAAAAATTAGTGACCAAAATTTAATTTAAAAAATAGTTAAGTAAAATTAAATAAATAATTAAAATGGTTAAGAAAAAACTCCCCCGACCTTAATGCTGAAATAACCACATCAGAACTTAAACAGACAATCAAAATAATTATGAACTCATCCACACCAGACACTGATGGCTTCACGGCTGCGTATTACAAAAAATTTGCCCCAGCCCTCATGCCCCTTCTCCTAAATTTGTTCAACTCCATTCTCCAGGGCATGAAATATGTTGGGGCCACTTCCAGAGCGGACATTGCATTATCTCCTAAAGATGACCATGAACCCAGTGTATGCTTTTGTTACTCAACGTAGACCTCAAGTTCTTCACGAAACCGCTAGCTAACAGACTGGTGTCAGTCATACCAATTTTGTACACCCTGACCAGGTAGGATTCATCCCTAGCTGCCAAGATGTGGACAATACCAGCAAGGTCATAGATTTGATTCACGCTGCCAACGAAACTGTCACTAGCACTCTGGTGTTGGCCCTTGATGACTAGAAGGCCTTTGGTCATGTCACTTTGCCTTTCATGCATCAAACCTCATGGAAAATTGGCTTTTCTGGCCCCTTTTTTAGGGGTGTCTCATTGCTCTACTAGAACCCAACTGCGTCATTCCAAGCAAATAGTTGCACCTCGACCTACCTCCAAATCAAAAATGAAACTAGACAGGGCTGCCCCTTGTCTTCCCTCCATTATCTAGCCTCAATCTCACACAGATTGTACTAGCTCACTCAATTGCTTGCACCAGGCTATGGGTGGACACAGAAGGCCATCTGCTATATATACTTTTCCCTTACACCCTTTTTTTGAAACATCCCAATCATCACAAATACATCACATGCAATTTTCACTTATAATTAAGAACTATTGTACTTGTACCTTTGACCTAATTGCTGTTACACTGATACCTGTTACCATCGAGAATAAGTGCCATATACCCCTCGGCTCCCAATTCCTGCTGGTACGGCTGTGGAGTGGAAAGCATATATAGTGGTGCTGTCCATAAACTACGAGCTTCTGGAAAGCTTAGATGGACGGTGGACCTCCCTGACTTAATCACACTTGTCACAGAGTTCCACCTTCCCCATAACCTCTCTTATCATCTACTACTGTGCCCAATATCTAACACACCAAAACATGCACAAAATCACTTCCTCATGCCTGCTAGGTGTCTTATAACTCTTAATTGGAAGAAATAATGACCCCCACTACTCAAGCACTTATACATAAAGACTGTCAAATACACAAAATGGAGCATGTCACCAGTATAATACATTAATTCCTGATCCTCCCTAACGTTTCCTCCACATTTTTCCATATTTCTTCACTTTTTAATCACTTATATACTGTAAGATATACTTGTTGTGTTGTTTATGTCTCCTTATAACTTGTGTATTTTTTTTCAATTGAAAATGTACCCCCGTCCTACTTTCGTCCTTTCTGTATCTCCATCCTCCGTTATTTGCACATTCTCGAAATATACTGAATAAGATATGTTGGAAAAAAAAGAAACCTCCCTATCCTTCAGTAAAGATCCTATTCATCACTAGAATAATATAGGCACATTTATTTACCCTCTTATCTACTGTGCAGGAGGGGCCTAGTGCTACTTAGCATTCAGCCTGGTCCTCTAGGAGTAGTCTGAAGAAACTTTCAGGCTTCCACACTTAGAAATTTCTGCTCCTATACTCCCCACTTACTTTGCATTGAGCCAATTTTGCTCTATGGGTACATCCCCATTTTTGCCTATGTTTGTCATCTAACCGTTATGCTTGATCCCTTGCCTTTTAGTCTTTACCTCAGTATACCTTGATGACAATTGCTGAGAAACAGGTAGCTGTACAAAGTTACCAATTGTTAAAACACTTGTCATGTGTTTAGTAACCCCTCAAAATGTTCGCTCTTGGCTCTTTTCTATTTTTCTGTTCTTATCACCAATTCAGCCTATTTTTTAACCTGGTATGTAAGTAATGAATTCAAATAGTAAAAATTTTAAGAAAAAAAGGATCACAATGTTTCTCTTTTACTTGTTTTAAATATGTCCATATAAAATGACCACACATAAATTCTTGGAGATGAATGATACTTTCTACATGCTTTTCTTTCATTCAGAATTAGCACTTTACAGTCTTTAAAAAATACTCTTAATAATGATCTTATTTATTTGTATCCAATTAATGCTTACCCTTTCACCACAATCCCTCCTTTATTTAAAATTGCATTTCTTTTTCATTAGTACATGCTTTTATTTATCTTTAATGCTCTAAAAAAATGCAGAAATTGCACAGCATTTACATAGTTTTCCAATGTCATCATCATTCCACAACAACCAGAGGCAAAAATGACAATTAATAAAATAAAATGAGAATAATTTCTGTATATTACTTATTTGTGCAAACACAGTTTTAACAGTCGTTGAGCCCATACACAGAAGGAATAAATAATATAATGTGTGTATGTAATCAAAGATAAATCTTGCATTGAAGAGCTGACTGTACTGAATAGTGATCTGTGACTATGGAAGACCTCCTGGTTGTTTATCAGGAACAGGCTCAGATATTGCGTTTCTATAGCAATGTAAAATATGGAATTTGGTGTCTGATAAAAAAAAAACACAGTTGTTTCACCGATTCTGTCTATACATGCCTTGCATAAAATACAAATCACTACTAGATTTTATCCTGGAGCTATTCTAGCAAAAAAATACAATATCACTGTATGTTATTTAATTGTACCAGAAAAATCAACTTGGCATAAGTTGTAGTAAATGCACATTCAATTGATTCTGTTTATGAAAATTTGACCTGTCACATCTACATAAAACCTCTGTGCTGTCTTAAAATTAAACATATTCCATACCTCTGGGTCATATGTAGATTTGGATGCAATTTATGCTTAAAGCATAAGTGTAAATTGCGTCCATTGAAAGGATGCATTTTACTCTCTATTCAGAGTTGCACGTATCCTAAGATATCTGCAACTCTACATAGTACACAAAATGCATACATTTCTGTAAGATATACTTAAAACTTATCATACGATAATAGCGTATCATGCGCTTTAGACGTAGCGTGTGCTATGGTGTGTAAGGCCAGGAAATAAATACATTTTAAGAAGTTACAACTCTGCCAAAAAGCCAAAGCAATCATAGTGCTGTCAGCCTAGAATGGTAAAAATTGGGAAAACGAAAAGTGTGGGTTCCCCCCAAAATTACCAATAGCAGCCTTAGGCTATAAACAGGAGATTTCCCCCACCCTGACCTCAGAACATAGCAAATCCACCAGTAATGAATTTAATTGTTCAGCCGCTAAGAGCACATTTGTGACTGGAGCTATTAGCAGAGCTAGGCTAGCCACATCTTTGAGGGCTTTTTTTCTGGGGACAGGATTATACTCGGAAGATGCCATTGGTGCTAGCCATGACATAGATGAGGAAATGAAGACGGTTAAAACCCTGGTTACATCGGTTTGTGCACGCTTTCATAATGGGGCTGTAGCTGTGTTTAGAGTAAACCAACCACATTCAATATTATGTTTAAAGGTAATTTGCATATACCTGACAGCAATTAATGTGTTTGTGATTAACCCCAAGTAAACATTAGCTGGTTCTGTAGGATTTTAGTCATTGTCCACAAGAAGCTTTACAAACATATAAGGGATCTTCTTGTTGAAAGGCACTAATCAGGAAAGTGATATAAATGGCATTACATCTACCATGGAACATTGTGAAGACTATCTTCAATAAGTGGAGAAAATGTGGCATTGAGTAGATTAGAACATCTCTCAAAAGTTGATAACAGGACAAGAAATCTAATCAGGGAGGCTACCAAAGGGCCTAGGGCAATTTTAAAGGAGCTGCAGGAATGTCTGGCAGGAACTGCTTGCTCTTGGTAGCCTTCATGATCAGTTTTCTCCCCAGCCTGTCATCATGATGTTGTCCTTGTTGTGCCACAATGTCTCCACTTAATTATTATAGTCTTCACAGTGTTCAATGATATATGTAATGACTTTGAAATTATTTTATACCCCTCTCCTGATTGGTACCTTTTAACAATGAGATCCCATAGATAATTATATTATTATCCTGATTTCAGGCTTTACATCACAAATACCTGCAATTTAAATAAGGGTGTAGACTTTTAATATCAACTGAATATTATATATTGAAAATGCGAATCCTCTTTATTGATAACTATCAAGACAATATTATCTCTTTGTATATGGCCCTTCATTACATTATTATATTGAGCACTAATAGGGTAAAGTGACCATTACTAACACTGTCAAACCAGATCTCTAACCTGTCGTGGTGCATAAGCGTACACTCTGGTTATGTCTGACAAACTCCTGGTGCAAATACTACTGCTTTTGAGCTTGATGCATCTTGAGATGTGTCCAACAACATGTGCACATAAATAGGCTTAATTTACTTTTCTTACATGTGTTCAGAGCACAAATGCACCCCCCTCTAAATGAGCCCCATTGTGTGCTAATAATTATTATTCTTGTTGATATTTTCCACGAACTTCTATTAAATATTTTTTGTAAAAAATTTGACAAAAGAATAAAAGTAAAAGGAAATCCATTGCTAATGAAAAATGAAATAATGGATCACAAAGCTGATTCCCAGACATCATTAGTGTCCTGATTAAAAAAGCTTAAGACCCCTGCTAAAGATGCTGTGTTGGGAAGTTGGAAACTGATAATCTTATAAAGAACAATTACTTTAATTAACCTCAATACAGTGCTTGTGACTATTAATTATCAGTAGACGTATGCTCCAGATATTCATTATTGTTGCAAAAAAACTGTAATCCCATAAAAATAATATATTAAATTGTATAAATTAGTCATGGAGTATATAATACTGTATTTACTTGAGTCTCCAGAGACCTGTATTCCTGACAAAACAAATCTGATTTGTGAAAATCTGTACTTCCTTTGGGCATTTTATTTTTAGATGTAGCTCTCTCTCCTTTTGCCTTTAAGCACTTTTTATGCTTCAAGCATGAGCAAGCAATATTATTCCTATTTTAAGTTTGTGTTAGACACATTACAGTGTATCATATTCAACCCAACTATAAATCTGTGATACAAAATGCATGTTTCACCTTCCAAAAGTATGTATGATTAATAAATGTTACATTAATAAAGGTAGAATATTGTAAAACTAAAATAATACAATGTAAATTATTAAGGACTTAAGACTTTAAAAAAAAGTTGAGTATTTCTACTTAATTGCAGCTAAATAGAATTTACTCACTGTATGATTTTGAGTTTTGTGAATGACAAATGGAATTCTGTTAATAATGCATTAAATAGTTTTATATCAGTATGGACCCCCTGGAGTGAATATTGTCACGGAGCTCATTTATAAGATAATAAACTGGTACTGAAAACAGTGCATTAATTGATCTATTATATGCTTAATAATGCCTACATGGGTTTTTAAATATGTTAAAGCACAATCATCTTTCATGGGTATCATGACCATATGGTTCATTATACAGTATGCTCATGTGTTGGGATTTTAACTACTGCTTACCTAATATTTGCCTTAATATTTAATGCACATCCCTGTTGTACAGTAAGCATATATTTAGGCTTTTTTTAAAATGCCTTTGTCAAGAAGAATGTTGCCGTGTTCTATGATTTTATTTTTTTAAATATAAAATTATATCCTGTAATCAATGGTATACAATTAGAATGATTATCATTTGGATTTATAAATGTGCAGATCCATTGTGGATGTGTCTTGCACTGCTACTAGGACTTTAGTTGACAACATCTAAATTCACTGAATTAGTATAGTTCATACAATTTGGGCAAAAGAGGACAGTATCAGCCAAATAGTAATAACAGAGCTATCTATTTGCATGATACAACGAAAACTGACAAGGCTTAAAGCTTAGGGGAAAAACAGGAATAACAGCTGCAATTCTAGCATATAGGGACAATTAGTGCAATAAAAAATACAGTAATAATGCAAAAAGTTATCTGCAGAAGTAGTATATATATATATATATATATATATATATATATATATATATATTAGCATATAGTTACAATATGATATTTAAGTTTATATTTAAAGATATGTAAATATAATATATATTAGAGATGTGTGGTTCGGATTCGGAGCAATCCGACAGATCCAAATTTTGGGTGCAGAGTCAAACAGAGTCATAACTCATTTTTGCGGGCCAAATTTGAATCTGAAAATGAGGCAAAACATAATTTCCAGTAAAATATTGGATCGATATCTTTTATATGTAGCTTTCCTCCGCTGCCATTTTAGAAGTGATAGCATGTGGATAGGAGGGTGACTGCAATTTTTTGCTAAGAAAATTGCTTGTAGAGGATTGAACAGGGTGAAAGAGGAAATTTATATAGTAAAAGCTGTGATTTTACTGCAGTTTATTTAGATATCAGTCTACTCGAATCGTGCGCTGATCATTTGGGTGTCAGAGAGTGAAGACTAATGGCTACTGGTTGCTATTATAGTATATATAGCATAGACATCTGAACTATTTAATAGAGAAAAAAGAGGGTGTTATGTGACTCTGAGCAGTACACCCCAAAAAACAAATAGATTTCTTGCTTATAAAAACCAAAGTGTTTCAATCTGCAAGCAATTGTCTGAGGGGTAGTATCATCGAGCGTGACATACATCTGAACTGGGCGTTGATTGACTGTGAGCAACACCCCCATCAATGTATATATATATATATATATATATATATATAGTTGTTGTTTTTTGTTTTTTTTTAAGACACGATTGTATACATTTTAATTAAATTGTTGAGCAGCGTCCGAGGAATTGCAAGGTAACATTCCCTCCTGTCCCTATCTCATTGGACATGTACCTGATGTGGTGACAGCTACAAGTAGCTACAACTTCAAGTGTCATTACTTGTCTTGTCAATAATGGATCAGTCTGCAGATCAGGAGCGTTCCAGTACCAGTACTGGCAGAAATAGTACTTTTTGTACCTTCACTAGTAAAAAAGGTAATTCGGGAACAAAGTGTGCTCACAATCCAAATACTGTTTGTCAATCTCAAAGAAAACATCCACTCTTTATGTAAGGATTAAGGGAAAAGTTTCTGATGAATGTGGTAATTTCTTAAAAATTATGTAAGTAGCTGGCAAGAAAAGGTTCAGACCATGCCTATTTTTTGCTAGTAGGGGTTATGCTAGTGATGGTACAAATTCTAGAATGCCTATTACAAAAGAGACTGCCCAACATGTTCATGCATCTTCATTAACTTCCCATTCACCATCTGCTCGCTCATATATAATATTTAAACAGTGACACATTTTTCATAATTTTTGCTCTGTACAAAACCACAGTGAATTTGAAATTAAACAAAGGAGATGTAATTGAAGTGCAGACTTTCAGCTTTAATTCAAGAGGTTGAACAAAAATATTGTATGAAACGTTTCTGAATTGCAATCATTTTTATACAAAGTCCCCTATTTTCAGGGGCTGAACTGTAAGCAGACAAATTAACATAATCATAAATAAAATGCTTATTTACCTGAGACTTTGTGTTTTCACCTTCCTGTTTTACTGTTGCTCCTCTGTTTTAATTTATCGAAAAACATGATTCTGTGATTCAGGTTTATGTTTCTACTCTGAATAAAGAGCACATAAATGATGGCCAAACATGTTTCTCCATAATTTCTGATTTGCAAAGAAGTTGAATCTACAGATCAGTATTCTAACAGGTTCTGACACCGCAATATGACTCTGCAAATGTTTGTAGGAAGAGAAAAAAAACTGTCCACCTGGTAAAATGGCCACCAGTATGGAACTTAGGAAAGCTGAACAACAGTGATGACCAACTATTGAAGTTTAAAGCAAAAATACTGCTATGCAAACATGATAAAAATGAATCCCGAATACTGGGATACAAAGAACAAGAAACACGCTGGGTGAAGTAGCAATGCACTTACAAGTAGAAAATTATCAATTGATTGATATTAGGAAAGAACCCACACCACAAGATAAGTGGCAAACACTGTATGAAACACCAAATGTAAAAAATAAACTGTATCTGCTATGGAAATCATATTGCAAGAGACTGCAGCAGCATCAGTAAATCCAAGAGAATGCAAACAGAAATTTCACAGCAGGTAAGAAGTATTGGAGAGACCATTAGACATAGCCATATAGCAGCTATATTACCGTGTAGCATTCCTACATCATATGGAAAATTAATTAGTGTCATTGAAGCAAAAAGGAAGTCACTTTAGAGTTTGTCAAAAGCAAATTAATTGATGGATTCACTGGAGGAAGGAAATCAGAACACACAAAGGGACAACAGGGTTGATGATGAATTGGATGGATATGAATAAAAAAAAACCTATGTAAAAAGCACACACTTGTAGGCATTAGTTAAGCTGAAGGCATCTCAAGATTTTTCCAGGTCTCCAATAGTAGAATATGAGCCAGGTTTATATTAAGCGTGCATCAGATATGCTTGCAACCAATTTAACCCAGTAAGTACAAGTGTATCTAAAATAAAGTACACACATTTAAGAATGTAGAGTGCAGTGCAAGTCACATATTTGAATTAGGACAGATTGCAAATAAAAACTAATCTCTTACATCATATTCTTCATGAATACAGTAATGTTAAATCCGATTACTGAGCTGAGTCGACTCGGTACTTTCGCGCATCCTCGGAAGTGAAAACGTGGCAAAACATCATTGTTGCGTCGTCGGATCTCGTGAGTATTGGATTCTATATGCACCGCCTTCCACGTACATCCTGCACCATTTCACAGAGAGACACAGAAGGAGTAGCACTGTTCTTGGTAGTCTCTAGTGCAGTTGGGCAGTGTCATATCAAAAACAAAAAGAGGAGGGGTGTCAGTTTTCTTAAAAGTCTCCAGTAACATTCTACTGACTTATAGCTCACACAGAAACAGGAGAGGTCCCAGTGTTGTTGTCAGTCTACAGTCTACGTGACATTGCTTCATTGCTAATTGTCATTGCTGAAATAGAAATAATGGGGCTGTCAGTGTTCTTCAAAATCTGCAGTCACATTGTACTGTGTTATTATAGCTCACACAGAAACAGGAGAGGTCCCAGTGTTGTTGTCAGTCTACAGTCTATGTGCCATTACTCTATTGCTAATTGTCATTGCTGAAATAGAAATAATAGGGTTGAAAAACTAAGGGATGTCATTGCAACATGGCTTATCCCGTTTGGATATGTCATTTATGATAACGCCACCAATATTATGAGAGTATTACAGCTGGGTGAAATCCATAACATTCCCTGTTTTGTTTAAATAACCTACTTGGTGGTACAAAGCTTTTTGAAAAATGACATGGACGTGCAGGAGATGCTGTCTGTGGGCAAAAAAATTTCAGGACATTTTCGGCATTCTGCAACAGTATGTAGGAAATTGCAGCAGCTGCAAGAACAATTTATTTTGCCCTGCCACCAAATGAAGCAAGAGGTAGTAACAAGGTGGAATTCCACACTTTATATTCTTGTGAAGATGGAGGAACAGGGGAAAAGCCATCCACGTTTATTCCACAAGCCATGACATTGGAAAAGGAGGAGGAATGTATTTTAGTCCAACGCAGTGGAGAATTCTTTCAGTGTTGTACAAGGTGCTGAATCAATTTGAAGTAGTCACCTGTGAACTGAGTTCTGACACTGATAGCTTGAGCAAAGTGATTCCCTTAATTAGACTTTTGGAAAAGCACCTTGAAAAATTGAAGGCGGAGATGAAACAAATAAAGTACGCTAAGTATGTCAGACTTGTGGATAAAGTACTTTAATCGCTTTGCCAGGATCAAAATCTTATCACTACATTTGGCGACTGTGCTTGATCCAAAGTTTAAGAGCTATGTCTTCTCTTTATTTCCCACTGTCCCAGATCACAAGAGATGCAATGAGCTCCTGGTGCGCAAGTTGACACCTGGAGTGGTACCTGACACGGCGGCGTCCCCTCCTTCAGTTTCTCAGGCTACTGCTGTAACAAAAAAACTAAGCTTTTCTAAGAGACCCAAGAATGATGCAGATGATTAAGCAGAACATTTTGACATTTGGGGGTAAATGTATCAAAGTGCGAGTTTGCAACTCCAGCGATTTTCTCGGGAGAGTTGAAACTCGCCGATGTATGAAGCTGAGATTTCATGCAAAATCGCCAGAGTTGTGCTTCTGTCAAAATCACTATTTGCAAAATCGCCAGAGATCAAACTCCCGACTGTTTGCCACTGCAGCTATACAGCTCTCAAATGTATGAAGCTGCGAGTTAGCAAACTCAGAAGAGTTTGCTTCAAAACACGCTGCTTGATAGCATTTTGTTGTATAAACACATCACTGTTACACTGCCAGGGCAGGCAGTGTTAAAACTGTAAAGAATAGATAAAAGTTGGAAAAAAAAAGCGTGGGTTCCCCCGCTATTCATGCTTAACCCTAGTGCTGCCTGACTAGTGCTGGTCCCGTGAAAATCAGGGAAAAATTTTGCGTGGGGTCCCCCCGATTTTCACTTTACTAGCAGTAGGCATGGCCACACTGTTTTTGGCAACCTGGCTGGCTGGGACTTGTAGTTCCACAAAACAAAATGGCGTCTGTTTATTTTTTCAATCTTTATGACCGTATTACCTTACTACACACAGCCCAGTGGTAGTAGGAAGAGCCCTAGTGCTATCAGCACTGGGCTGGTTCTTTCTAGGGGGGGCGCTTGTTTTTTTCGGTGGACCCCACTCCCTAGGGAATCCAGCCCAGTGCTGAACAGTCTAAGGTTGGTTAGTCATAATGGCAGGGGGACCCCTGCCGTGTGTCCCACTGCTATAGTGCCGCCAACCCTGGCTGGTTTGCCTAGTGCTGGTAAAGTGAAAATCGGGGGGACCCCAGTTATCTCAGTGTATTGTGTTTTAAGAATATTCCGTGACTACCTCATTTGTAATCAATAAACACTTTTTGACCTTGACTATTACAACCTTATTATATTTATGTTTTAGCACAACTCATAGCTCACATTAATTGCACTGTTTAATACTTATGTTTTCACTTAATTAGATTAAATACATCCAATCTACATTTAATGGAACAAGTAGAAACAACCGCAACTTTATTTATCAGTATGTTTCCATTATATTGAGTTCATGCTTTTGGATTATGCATTCTTTTTTTATAAGCAGCCAGAATAAACATAAATCTCTATAGATTGCACTATTTTGTCATGTTCTACATGTATCTTGTAGAATGCCCTCCTCCTCCGCTACCTAATGAACCTCCTCCGCCTCCTCTGCCTCCTTGCCTCTGCCTTCATGTGCAGCCTGCTGTTTGCATGGTTGCTCTTTGAAACAGAGAAAAAACTTGTAGGTTATATTTTAATTTGCTTATCATTATTAAACCAATCGGCAACATTTATGGTTTATAAATTACAAACCACTTTCTGCACGCTTTAGAAATAGATACAAAAATGCTGTATTTACATTTTCAATGGGCAATTACTTTCTGCTCAATCTAAAAAAACTAAATTCAAAACATATGGGGCCTGAGTCATTAAGGAAAGCAAAGCAAAGAAAGGAGCAAATTTGCACTTTGGCAAAACCATGTTGCATTGGAGGGGAGGTACATTTAAAATGTGGGGACGGATTTATAGTTGGGGTAGGGCATGTCTTAGATCAACATTACATTTCAGTTAAAGGATAAAGCTATCAAGTATTTGTGTGCTACATGAAAAAGCAGCCACTATTAACTTGTATGCAAAATAATAAACTAATTTGCACCCCTTGCATTGTAACATGGTTTGTAAAGGATCAAATTTACTCCTTTTTTCCCTTACTCTCCTTAATGACTCAGGTCCAAGAACCTTTTCTGGAATGGAACAGGCAAATCAAGTGAAAACAGATATGGAGCTGAAATACTTGAGAAATAAGATAAAAGAGAGACATTATGGATAATTTATGAACGGCAAAATTGGAACTCTACAGCACAAATCGTCTTGTGTTTTTTCACTTTTATAACCGTCTGTGCTATTGCTATATTACAAAAAATAAAGAAGCAAATAAATAGTGTGCTCTGTGTGCTTAGTGGTTGCAGTCAATATATTACAATTCAATCACTTTCTCCAGGTGAGGCAGATTTTTAAAAAAAATGTGGTGAAGATTTCACTGGTAAAGTATATTAATAAGAAATAGAAAAGAAGAAAGAATAGTTTTACTGTAATCCTAATTATTGAAAAAGTGAAGCATAATTTACACTCACCTAAACATTATTCTTTTAAAAAACATTTTTTATTGTTTTAAATCCTGGATCCCTTTATCACATAAAAATTCTTTATTCTGCAATAAATTAATAAAAATAATCACGCAATATGTTTCCATAAAAAAATGTTAGAAAATAAACATCACATTTGGGTAAGTCACTTTTGTGACAATTATGATAGATTGGACTTGATTCTCAAAGGCGAGCAAAATGAACATATTGTGCGTTCTTTAAAAATACATGTAATTAGACATACACACATTCGTATTGAACTAGAACCGGATCTGAAGAAATATCTTTAGTTGAATACGGATCAGACGTATATAAACAGACACAATACACTGTAGGTTATGTACATATGTGGAATATGAAATCCACTTTTCAGGATGTTATTAATGTTTACTGTACATAAAATGCATTTTTACAGTTGCCCCTGACTGCAAACACATGTTCTAGCGTGCATACACCACTGTCATTACTATCACTTGGCACTTACACCTGATCTGTAGCTGGTGCAAGTGATACCACTGAAAAACACATACCTGAGAGACGTCAAAAGTTTGAATCACTGTTGCGTGCGATTGTCCTTGGCACAAAGTAACAAAAAATACAGCGGAATTGCCATTCACATTCCTTAATGAATCAGGTCCATTACATTTTTGCAATCCATCTCTGTAGGTGAAATAACAATAGGTTGATGTGATAGCTTGACCTAATATTAGCAATGGTGAACATACCCTTTGATCATACAGAATTGCATCCTGTTAACCACTGTGCTAAACTAAGATTCCTAACACTCAGACCAGGATAGGATGGAAGTTTATAACATGCTTTACGGTACTGATTAATCTTGCTACTGTGCTTGCACATCCTACCTCATCCCTTACTCCTCCTTGAAAACCATCCCTGGTGGAGGGCTGTGCAAAGTGACAGAGAGGTGGCAAATATTGAGAGAAGATTGAAAGAATGTATATACTAACATGTGCCTGAGCAGGCTTCACTCATTTCACAGTGTGGTCACAATTTTCGCATCACAGAATAGATAATGAATACCCTTCATATTGAAAAGAAAATGTCTATCACTTTCTATAAGCATGGCAAATACAACAGATGTTTTTTGTTAGTAGGAACCTTATTGTAGTGGAGTGTTAAACCGTTCACCCTCCTTCGATTTTCCTATGGCACTTCTGTTTAGTATATTATATTCACATACTTTATTCCTTCGAACTCTGTACAGCTCGCTCAGCAGTAGGGTTAAGAGAAATGGGATCAGGACGACAAGCTGAGCCTGAAAAAAATCAAGCTCAAACACATACACACACTTACACGGCCTGATTCATCAAAGGAACACAAATGCCAATACGTGAAATTGCTCTGTACATGCTCACAACCAAACAATATGCCAGAGAAGATTAAAGCATGCAATTCATCTGTGAATGCAAGGGACACCTATAACTTGAAGGGCGGAACGAGGGAGGGAAGGGGAGGTTGAACTTATCCAAAGTTTAGTAAAGGCGTTCCTAAAGGTGCAAACACGCGATTCAAGTTCAGGCGAACTCAGAAGTACACTCCTTTTCAGACATAAATATGTTGTTAAATGTCAGAACGGTTGTCTATATTTGTCCTTTAAGCAACGCTTGAAGTCTTGCCATCTGTGTGAAATGTTCAAAGTTAGGAAATAGTGTTGCCTACATAAATATAGATATAAAAGTAATAAGCCTAAAAGTCACACAATATACACAAACCGCTACTCAGCCATAATCATTTTTGTACACATGAAACAATTTGCAATGCTAGATTGCAAAAGATTAAAGTTGTGATTTTTCTAAAAGGTTTGGGTTTTGGTATTCCCATGCTTAGCAGCACATTTTGTGTTCGACAATATTGAAAGAAGATGGCCATTTTAGAAATGCAGAAGATGGACATTTTAAAATGCATAAGATATGCATATGACCTGCAGACTCCAGACAGTTCAAATCTTCTTGCTGGTGTCCCTGGTAAAAACCAGAGGTGGCAGTTGGCACAACTCCTCTCTTTTGCCAGTGGTAACTCTGGCACTAAAGAATCCGCCATCTTAACTTGCAATGTGACAAAAGCTCTTTTTGATTATTCTACTGCCTGAAACTGCAACTGACTACAAATTATAGCAGATATTTGTATGTGAGCTATGACCAATATAAAGGACAAACATTGACACTTGATTTATTATTTGATCCATCACCTTTTTAATGAATTTTCCACTTATCTATTTTGCTGGAGTCCACAAAGAAACCTTTCACTTTGAGACTGCTGTCTAAGTTTTCCGCCTAATCTCCATTAAAGACTAATGACTACTAGTCACAATGTGGAGGCAAGCTCCATATGTAAAAAAATAAAGCGCTGTTTATTTGCAGTCTTTTTTTAAACAAATCAAAACAACAGACAAAACAAATAATTCCATTACTAGCAATCTTTAAAATCAATTAGTACATACAATTACATATAATTAGAAAATAAAAAATATTTTTATTTCTCCTAACATCATCATAAAATATACCTTTAGCTCTAAAACATTGTTCACATGTTTTAATGTTAGCATATTTTAAATTGCAGTTACATTTCTGTGAGCACTACTCCCGTGAGATGCAAAGGATTTAATTCCAAAGAACTATCTCTAGAATACTTTTTTTTTTTTACTTTGTACATAGTGATAATGTTAGTAGTTGGTAGACAATGAACGCAATATTACCATTTTTTTGTTTAACCTTGAAGTGACTTTTAGAATCTTTAAGATAAATTATTTCAAAGCAATTACAGTTATTTGCCTAAGGTAATCTGAAAAACAGATAAGCTCCTAGCCAGAAATTAGTAACCACAATTAAAGAATTGTATTTAAGATCCACGGTAGCTCTCTTTAAAGACCCAATTTTCATCAGCAAGTTCATGAATGATTTAAACTAATCTTTAGCCCTGAAATGCTGATTTTCATACAGTAATCCCCAAAGAAAATAAAATAATAAAACATAGCATTTTGTTTCATGATGTTCATTAACTGAATTCTTACACACACGTTAAGCTTTGTTTAATAAAGTAACCTAAATGCAAAGCAGTGCCACATTGCAAGCAAAAAGGTTAAACGTGCAAGCTATTAATTTTGGACAATGAATGGGGTGAACATATTGTATCATTTGCTGAATATGACTGTCAAACATAACACAATTATAGTTTTATCTTGTATGTCACAAAGGACAATTTACTAACAATAATCTTGCATCTTGCTTATTAATTTAGCATCCTTTTAACGGACCATTGATAAACAGAGGCACTTTGGTTGAAGGTCGATCATCAGAAGTTAACATGATTGCAAAGTCAAGTTCACCTAAGTTAATTGTTACATTGCTCCCAAGTACTGGCATCTGGGGATTGCATTGAGTAACCCGTTCATATTTAAGTCATTCAAGATAGCCATAACATTGAAAATAGCTGAGTAATATTTTGCACTACAAGCCCCAGCACACCCTGGTAGTCATTTATTGCCTGGGTATGCTGGTGCTAGTAGAACAACAAGTATTAGCATATCCATGTCTTCAAGTGGCTGGCAGAGCATACTGTCTGTTGTTGAACAACAAAAGCCACCATGCCCTGGCAACCAAGCTCTGGTGATACATGTAATGCTAAAGTCTCATCCTATTTCTTCATTGGCATCTTTATACCACTCACTGTTCAATACTTCTTTTCTTCTCTCTTCAAGTATTCCAATGGTTCAAAAAACAGAACACTCTATAGTACGGCCCAATACTTGCTCTGATAGGAGTTGCTATATGAATGGCAGACAGGGGGCCTGCCTACAAGTTTCCAATCAGCTGTATTTGGCTTATCCACAGCAGAAATGAATTAGTCTCTATAAACAGTATGTGACAAAATGTAGTATATCTAATGACTGATTGTTATTTTCTGTTGGATTTATGTATAACACTGTGAATATTTTATGTAACCTTTCAAAGGGTATTTTGTTAACTGACCTGAATCTGACCTAGGCAAGTGTCAATCGTCTTGTGAAAGTAGCCAGGCTCAGAGACAGATAAAATCTATGAGTGGTTCGTGTATGCAGAGGAGTTAGACTTAGCCAGGCCGAACGAGCAGAGGTGAGAACTCAGGTCTTGTGAAATACCAGGTCTCAGGACATCCATAGTTTACTTCGAAAGCCCGGTGTCATTTTGGGCATCCATCTAACTTAGGTGAAAATTAAATTCCTAAAGTGGGGGGTAAAGAGCCAACAAGAAATGGTTTCAAAATCCCTTGTATCAGTAGTGCAGTCTTCATTTCTTTGAGGGGGTCTATCATGACTGAAACATGCCTTTCTTCTCAATGTATACTGCTCACACGCCAATTCCTGAACTTTTACGTACAAGACTCTGTTGTTTTTTTCCTATTTTATTTTTGAAACTTATTTGTGCAATTTATTGTATGTCTGTTATTAATTTATTAATTAATTTATTAATTTACCTTTTGTAAATTAAAACCTCAGAAATATTTTCAAGATCAAACATATTTTAATCTAGCGTATGCTACATGTATATGTGATTTAAGTGTGAACATCAATAAGTAGTGTTGGTGAACGTAAGGATTCCAAAATAAATCATTCGTTGTGACAGAAAAGATGTATTCATTGTTAAGTAACTGAGGTAACACCAACCACGACCAGCTGTTCAGATTGCTGTATCTGAGACAGGCTGTGGAGTACGTGACAAACTGGTTGGCAGCTTGATGGGATTGATAGTAGTTTACTTTTTATCATAAGAACTTAACTGAATTAGTGGTGTTTGATTCTAGAGGGAATCAGCATCCTTGTTGACCGGAGATTACACTCAAGCCTTACAAAATTTTAAAAGAAATACTGTGCAAATAGTTTCTGTTCCCCTCCATTCTTGTTTTTCTTTTCTAATTTTTATATGGTGGAAGTGTGAGGTCCAGGATGGCCACTGACTATAAGCAGATGAAAAAGTACAAGCTTTTGGCTTTTTTGTGTCGAAAGAGGAATTGCTGTCGTCCCTGTCAGGAACCGAGAGCAACTGATTCAAGCGCTTATGTAGGCTGATCAGAAGCTAAGTTTCGGAGGAGGCAGTGGAGAAAACTTCTCTGCTTCAGGAGAGCAGCCAGCACTGGACATTACCACAAATACCTCTGTTGAACCAAGTGGGGAGTCTACCCTGGACAGTAACCTTCATACTGCTCTCAAACAGGTGAAGGTTTCTGATGCTGCAACCTCACTGCAGCTGATCCAGCAACTCCAAGAGGCTAAAAAGAAAAAACAGCACCTCTTGAAGGGTTAAAATTGAATAAAGAAAGAGAGGGCACAATGGAAACATATATACACAATAGGTAAAAACAATGTATTTATGTATAGATCTTGGTATAATAAAAGGAATAAAAAATGAATAAGGCACAATGTAAGCAATAAATTCACAGTGGAGCAGTGTGACAATGTCTATAGCCCTTTCTGTGATGGCGTGATTTCTTCTGCAACTTATTACAAGTCCACGGTAACATGTATCAGATTCTACTATGTCAAACAAATCCAAGATAACAGTAATAGAAGGATAATCTTGCACTAGAATTCCCTACCAAGCGTTTCCTGGGGCACAAAGATCCTTCTGTTGACAGTCCTCCGTGAAAAATGGTATATAATTTGAAAAACTAGGCAAAAATTTCTTGGAAACCTCATCCAACTCCGAAATGTGCCAATGTTTCCGAATAATGTCTTCAACAGCTTTAGTATTACTGTTGAATTGAGTTATGAATGAGATCTCCGGAACAGTTTTTGCATTCTTCTTATGATGAAACGTGAGAATAGTTGCTCTCTTGTATCATATTTCCTCTCTAGGAACTTCTGTCTCAATTCATTACTTTGTGTTTCAAAAATGTAATCGTTAGTGCAATTCCTTCTTAACCTCCTAAATTGTCCTGATGGTATGTTATGGATCCAATTCTTTTGATGGTTGCTAGAGGCTAACAGAAAGCTATTGATGTCTACCTCTTTAATGTAATTTTTGGTTTTGATGCTAATTTTTTCGATATAAATGGTGAGATCCAGGAAATTGACCTGAGCAGTTGACCTGATCAGTTGTAAATTCCATATCCAGGGTATTACTGTTGATATATTTTAGGAATTGTTTGAGTCCTTCACTATTTCCCTCCCAGACAAAAAAATATATTGTCTATATACCTCCACCATTGTTTTAGATTCTTGGTAAAGGGGTTGTTGGTCCATATACAGTTATCCTCCCATTTTGCCGCAAATAAGTTGGCATAACTTGGGGCAAAACGGATCCCATCACAGTCCCTGAAGTTTGGTTGTAGAACTTTTCAGAAATAGTTATGAATAATTATATATTCAATAGCACTCTTGATAAAATTGACTTGTTCATTCTTCAAGTCAGTTCCATTACATAAGTAATGATAGGAATGCTAGCAACCGGCCACATGGCTAATACAAGTGTATAGAGATTTAACGTCACATGTGCCTAAAATATATGCATTCTTCCATGCCATATTACCCAAAATCTGAAGAATTGATGTAGTATCTTTCAAATTGCTTCTCTGTTTAGAGACTAAATCTTGCAAATAGAAATCGACATAGCCTGAAACATTTGACGTTATGGAATTAACACCCGATATGATCGGTCAACCTGGGGGATTCTTAAAGTCTTTATGGATCTTCGGAAGGTGATAGAACACCGGAACTTTGGGATTTTCAATACGGAGATAATCAAATTATTTTTTTGACAGAATTCCAATATTCAAGCCATCTTCCAAAAAATCATTTAGTTTAATTTGATATTGGGACGTCGGATCTTTGGGCAACTGTTGGTAGGAATCACTGTCTGCCAGCAGTCGTTCTAATTCTTCCATATATTTCACCTTGTCCATAATGACAATTCTTTCAGAGCTAAATGCTCTTTTCTAGAAATATGCTGTTTAATCTTCATTTTTTCTGGTATATTTTCTATATCCTTCTCAACCAAACGTTGGAAAGTTTCAACCAAAGATAAGATCCCTTTGTGAAACTTGGATAGAAATTACTCTGCATCTTAAATTAGTGTGAACAAATTGGTCTGAATTGGTGAGGGTCCTCTCTATTGGGTTTTTTTGAAAATATTTCTTCAAGCATATTTTACAAACAAATCGGTGAAGATCAATGTCTACATCAAATTTGTTGGGTAAAGACCGGGGTGAAAACTTCATCCCTTTTTTGAGCACATTGATCTGGTTGTCTGCTAGATTTTTGCTGCTTATATTGAATATTCCTTCAGGGGATACTTCTAATGCATTGATGTGTGTGGACTTACTCTTAATTTTGCCCCCTCTTTTTCCCCTTCTTATGATTGTACACTCTTGATTCTTTTTATTCGCTGGGATGCAATGGTTGTGGATGGGAATGTTGGTTTCTCTGTCCCAAAGAGGAGTTCTAAAAAATCCTCAGGATCCTCTGACAAGACTCTCTTTTTGTTCATTATAGGAGCATGTTTGGTAATATTGTGCATCAGGGATAGGGTTTCTCTCTTTCATCTTGCTCTTTGGAGTAAAGCTAAAGTGTTTTTCATTATAAGCTTGATAAACCCTCTCTGTATTTGGTTTCACAGTTGAATGCTTAATTAATGGTTTTCTTTTTATTGATTGCCCTTTTAGCTGATGATTCGGTGGAGTAACATGGGATATTTTCTGTCTCATAAAAGAAACATCATTCTCTTTTGTGTCCTCCAAATCCCTAAGGAATTTCCTTTGTTTTCTATTTTGAACGTCTTGTTCTGATTTCTGTAATTTATCATGTAATATAATACTTAGTTTCTGGAAAATCTTCCATTTCTTTAAGGGGTTCAAATTTAACCTGTTTTGTCAACTGGCTGCAGGTATTTTACATGTGATGAAGTAGGTCACATCAGTGTCAATTGCCCCAGAAAGAAGAAAACAACTCCATCTCCTGTGGGGGGCCCGGAAGGAAAGTCAGTGCTGGCTATCCTGTGTGCATGAGGACCACAAGAACGCTCCAGAGACAATCTGCAAGCGGTTAAGGAAGTCGCACTTGGGTTTTTAGACTCTATCGCAGACCTGACACTTGTACATCCAGCCTTAGTGAGCCAAGAGAACATTATTCCCAGGAAGACTATTGCTGTGTGAGGAGTGAGGGGCCTACATTCTGCAGTACCCCTAGCCAGGGTGTACCTAGATTGGGGATCTGGCAGAGGAACACGACACATTGGGGTACCAGATAATCTGCCTGACACAATACTGTTGGGGACTGATTTGGGAAGGATGAACGTTGCTTATATAAATGAAAGTGATGTTATTTCTGATGCACTGATGCAAACTAACCTTAATCTTTCCCATGTGAACTCTGCTGACCAGCATAAAATAAGTGTAAAAATATGTAATGAAATTTCATGTGCTGCTGAGAAAATTCATGCAGATTTGCAAGTACCTGTGATGCAGATGGAGGGATTATGTGTCAATGTGTTTGTTGATAATGGTCTTCTTGGAGAGACTTACACTTTAAATATCCTAGGTTGTGAATTTGATCAAGGTAAAATGTGTGAGATTGTGTCTAAATGTGTTAAATGTGATACCATGTCTGCTAATGTTTTAGGTAAGCAGGTCAATTTATATGTACCCAATTCCGAAGGTGTCCCAAAGTGTGAAAATGTATCAAATGTATTAGCAGTAGTGACCCCAGAGAGCAGCACAGAGGAGCTGTACATTAACCCTGGAAAGTGTGGAGGGAAGTTCACTAGAAACTATTCCTCCTCCACCCCTCTCCCTCACATTAGGAGGTGCAGGTTTAGACAGTGATTTGAATGAGCTACCTCATGCTGTGTGCAACACTGAGCTCAGAAGTGACACTTTGAAATCCGAACAAAACACTGATCCCAGTTTATCATCAGTAATGGAAAGGGTCAGTCAGGACTGTCTGTAAGGTAAGGAAGACAGAATTTGTTAGGAAATGGCCATTTCTACCAAGAGAAAAATGTCATTCTGTGTGAAGAACCTGAAATGCTCTGTGATCATTTTGCATCATGTAATGTGATAGAGATATGTGAGGGTGCGCAGCAGATAGGTGCCAGTGTTAACTCTTCCAATTATGTGGATATATGCAAAGATCCAGATGTAATTGGGGATAATGTGGAAACCCCTAATAATAGTAAGATGTGTAATGGTGTGAATGTCACACATGGTACAGTGATAGAATCTAAACCGCTTTTTCCACTGACCTCTTGTCATGAGTTTAGAACAGGCGACAATGTTCCTGCAACTGTGTTAGAATCTGCTGAGAGTACCCCTGCTTGTACCCAGGTACCAGGATATGACAGGGAAAATGTAGGTTCCATTGTATATGACATGTGCAAGCGAGGATGTGATAGGGAAAATGTAGATCTTAGTATACCTAAGATGTGTAAACTGTCTGAAGTGGGAGTGTTCACATGCCTTCAAGCAGTGAAGGCCAAGTCCAGAATTACCCCTGAGGGTGAGGGAAGGGGAATGCCAGAAGGTAACACTGACCCTAAATTAGTCTTTCTAACCCCCCCCTTCCTCTAGCTCCTGCAATGTTAGAGGTGTCTGATAACAATATGGTAAATTGTGTTGTTGTGCAATCTAACCCCTCTTTACAGACCCTCTGTCCTGAGATAAGGGAAGCTTGTGTATTAGCTGTGTGTAGCTTGCATGAGAGCGATCATGGATTCTGACCCCTTGGTGGATTTAGCAGCCATTGCTAAAAAGGCAGGGTTCCTCAATGCAGTGTAGAGCTGTCTGATGATCAATTAGAGCAGCTCACTGACACACTAAGGCCTTATCAGTCTCATTTTACAGGGAAAACTGGAAAAACACAGTTAGTCACACATCATGTAGACACAGGCAACCAGACCCCACTCAGACAGCCAGGATATCGTACTTTCATACTTCCCTAGAAGTGCTTCAAGCCATTAAAAGGGAGAGAGATGAGATGCTGGAGATAGGAGTAATTCAAAAGTCTCGCAGTTCTTGGGCTGCCCCTGTGGTACTGGTCCCAAAGAAATGTGGGGGCGCCTGATTCTTTGTAGACTATAGGAGGTTAAATGACGCCACAGTGTTTGATGCTTATCCTATGCCTAGGATAGATGAACTACTAGATCAGCTTGCTCAGACATGCTACATCACTATCATGAATCGCAGTAGAGGGTACTTGCAGATCCCATTGTCAATTGAGGCACGTGAGAGGTCCACATTTATCACCCCATTTCGGCTGCTTGAGTCATGCACTTTGGAATAAAAATGCCCCTGCCTCCTTCCAGTGCCTGGTCAATGACCTACTAGAGGGCCAGGAGGGACATGCAATTACCTACCTGGATGACATTGCGGTGTTCAGCCAGACCTGGGAGAAGCACCTGATCCATCTGAATAGTGTGTTTGGCCGAATTACTGAGGCAAGTCTGACTATCAAGCCAGAGAAGTGCCAGCTTGGTATACGTGAAGTTCAGTTCTTGGGGCACCATGTAGGGGGAGGTACCCTCCGCCTAGAGCCAGGCAAGCTAGAGGCTATCACGGCATGGCCAACCCCTACCATGAAAAAGCATGTCATGTCTTTCTTAGGTATAGCTGGGAATTATCAAAAAATTTGTTCCCTAGCCAAACCTCTGACTGACTTAACATAAAAGAAATTACTACAGTTGGTTAATTGGACAGAGGATTGTGAAAATGCATTTACAGTTTTGAAATCTGCTTTGGCCCAGTCCCCACATTTCAAATGAAGGTTTATAGTACAGACCGACGCGTCTTTGGACTTTGAGCTGTCCTTAGCCAGCTGACAGTGCAGGGGGAGGAGCACCCTATCATTTTCCTACGCAGAAAACTACTGCCCCGGGAGGTGGTGTATGCTACCATTGAACGAGAGTGCCTAGCCATCGTATGGACACTGTAAAAGCTACAGCCCTAACTGCATGGACGGGAGCTTCTGCGCATGCGCAGAAGCTCAGTTTTGGCTGTCATCTGCTGCTTTAGTGAGACAACTGCAGAACTGGCGTTCCAGCCCCTGCCCTAGAGTCTTCTCTGATCATAAAGCATTGTGCACAAGGTTATAGTTCTATACTTTTGCACAGGACTGACCATGTAAATAGGTGGTTTAAAGAAACAGACTGAATGGGGACTAGGGAGAGACAGCCAGGTGGCAGGTTAGTCTGTCTCTCCATTAGGATCAATGTTATCTATGACAATATTTTCTCCAATCTGTTGTCAAAAGCCAGAACGGACCGAAAACAAAGGAAAACAACTGTGAGCAGAATGCCTAATCTCAAGACACACTTCAGGGTCTCACTGTTATGTGCAAATACATTTCTATACATTGGGAGATGAATGTGTGTTATGGTATAGCTGCTTGCAATCTGACCTAACTGACTTTCAACACAAACTACACATTGCACATGCCTCGGCACTCATACAGAAACACACGCGCTAATTTAAGCATTGAATTATTTTTGTTTGTTCATATGCAGTCCATAAACATTGACAGCAAGATCACGGTTAATGTAACAAGTAGTATATACTGGTTGTTGTGTAAGAAAGAAAAGTACCAGTCTTTATCTCTGAGGATCAAAATAAGTGTAGCAGAAGAGCAGCTTCAGCCCAGTGGTGAAGTTGCTGTCAGACATGGTCTTAGTGTGGAAAGCAATAAATAACTAGCTCTTATGCACTCAAACCCGCATTAATGTGTGAATAGCTATGAAAACCCCTGTTGCAACCCTACTTAGGGTGCCAATCCTTGTGGGAGCTAGAACAAACAAAATACAATACAAGGTGCACCAGGGAAATAAGCTAAAAGGAAGCCGATAATAAATATGGCGGATAATGTCATAAAACAAAACAATTCTTTTTATTATTAGCACATTAAATGTGCAATCTAGTTTAAAAAGTAACAATGTCTGGCAAATTGATAAAATAGCAAGTAAAAATAGGAGTAACTAATAATAGCAATATTAACAAACAGATAGCTGGCAGTATAATCAAATTTCAATAATCCTAATGAAAAAATCTTAGAATCCGAAAATAGTGGATATATCTTAAAAACCGTAGAGTGCAAAATTAATCAATCCATGAGGTAGATTGGTATAATTAGTATATTCATAAAGTCTGTATTTAAGTGTCTTGTTTATGAAAAACTGAATGAAGTGAGTGGCCAGTTCACTTGTTAGTTAGATGTAAACATATATGCGTCTAATATCCAAAGCAAACTTCCAAAATCAAACAAAAAAAACAAACTTGCTAATAGATAAGTGCTCTGGAGGGATCTCACCAAATTGATAATAGCGGGCTTTTGAGGAAACTCTCCCTCTAAGAAGTTGAGACAGGTAGTTTTCCATACTCCAAATTGGTCTGCATTAGTTTTCTCATGGATGTAGCATGATCCCAGTAGCAGGATCTAGAGACATCTGAAAGGAGGAATGTGGGCTGTTGGGGATGGCTCCCTCCCTCTAATATTCACACAGCAAGATGGGATTTCCACAGCCAGATCTCACTCTAGTATTGTTCACATAGTTGAGTTGGAACTCTCAGTAAAGAGAAAAATAGGTATTCTTTTCCAAATTAATTTGGGTATTGGTGCATAATAGATGCCAAAATTGTCTGTCAGGTATAGAATAAGCAAAAGCTGATGCATTTCTTCAGTTCTGGACTGACTTTCTCAAAGATCTGGTCTTGAAGTGGGGCAGAAGGCATCCAGCCGCGCAACGCCGATGGCGCCACCTTATAGGTATGCCCGAGGACTATGATGCGCAGCTTTCTCCCTACAAGACTTGATCCGTTCAGGATACATGTCATATGGTCTCACACAAAGCTAAGGACTTTGTTTATAAACACCCGAGGCATCAAGATGTTTCCAAACTGGGACAAATATATATTCTTTCAGTGAGACTTTTACCTGGACTACATACTATTATTATGGTCCTTCTGTTCTCCCTACTTTCTATGAATAAAAATGATTAAGAATTAGAGTGGGTTGAAGATAGCAGTGATATTTTATGAATTCAGAGTTAGAACGCTATGTTGAAAACAATGGATCATATTGGGCAGATATGAACACTGAATTTGGACCACAAAATATCTTCTTGTGTAAAATTACTTAATTACTTGTCTAATGGCTATAACCACATCTCTTATAGTGTGGAATTTTATCTTAAAATTAATTAATGTGGCTCACTATATATACACCAATTTACCACAAAGGAACAACAGATATAGGGGTTAAAATCTAGTGAAACCCCTGTATAATAGAAAATTATACATTTTAGCATTCAGGAAAGTGTGTTCAAGATAGATACATAGAAACCAATATAGCAACATTGTTATTAAATTCTCTGCAAGTAAAACAGTATTACTGAAATAAACACAGGCATACACAGTGATATTAGAATTATTTTTTCTTGGAACAAACAATAAAAATGGAATAAAATTTATTTTCTTGAATGTGGCATAGAAGATAATTAAGATTTCCTATAAGGTATTAATATATGAATAAATGCCTATATTAATACAAGGAGGTCCTTTGTTGTTTAATTACAACATTTTAAATACTTATAATCTATTTTTCTATTTATTTTTTTTAACATTCTTCACTATCATTTTATAGTTCACCTAGTATAGCTATCAAAATAGATGGTCATGTTATCTTTTATCTTCTAAATGGATTTTAATAAAGAATGTGATTTTATATAAATTGTTAGTGAGTTTCAGTGTTCCCCATCAAGAGATCTTTCTTCTTTCTTGAGATATAGTACGTATTGTTTCTCGAGGGGTTGCACCACTACTCTGAAAAAAATTTTTTATTGTAAAATTAACAGACTATAATGTTACAGAGTAGTCTCACATGAAACAATTTATTTACCTTTAAGTCTATTGACTATTCTGTGCGTAAGTTCCAACCAAAACCTTTTCCATAAATTCCACATAAACTGTAATTTATTGACACTTAATGTATTATTAGCTCATAATTAACAAAAGTTCATGGGAGCAAATCACAATAATTTCACATCTCAGAATTATATCTAACTGATCAAGCAGTCACAATTGCAACATTATGCAAAATAAGAAAACATTGACTAATATTCGCAGAACAGAAATAAATAATCTCTGTAAACATACTCAGCCTGATTTAAAGAGGTTTAAAAAAAAGAATACAGCAGTCCCAACCTTATTCAAATGCAAGTAGACAGAACAGACTCCAGTATAAGCACAAGCATAGGTGCAATATAAGGTCACATCTGAACACATAAAAGAAATGTATATAATAAAATGAATGAGCAACTCTAAACAGTATAATCATTAATAAAAATATGGTTAGTTAAAAAAAAATATTTTATATATTTTTTTGCAATTAATACATAAATCAAGATGGTCTTCTGTACATACAATGCATTTTTATGATCTATCTGGCTTGCATACACATGTTCTGTGCCAGCTAGTGGCAACTATATGTGTACATTTCTATGTGAAGGGAGGTCTCGAGAAAATATCAGAATGTCATCCAGGTAGATGATGACGAATTGATAGAGAAGGTCTTGGAAAATATCATTCATGAGGGTTTGGAATGCAGCTGGAGCATTACAAAGCCCAAAGGGCATTACTAAATACTCAAAGTGCCCATCGTGTGTGTTAAAGGCTGTTTTCCATTCATTACCTGCTTTAATGCAAACAAGATTGTAGGCCCCTCGTAAATCTTAATTGGAGAACACAGTAGCGCCTTTGATGCGGTTGAAAAGCTCGGAGATGAGGGGTAACGGATAAATATTCTTAACGGTAATAGCATTAAGGCCTCGAAAGTCAATGCATGGCCAGAGGCCACCATCCTTTTATTTAACAAAATAGAATCCAGCTCCAGCTGGAGAGGTGGACTTCTGGATAGAACCTTTTTGCAGGTTTTTTTTGAATATATTTAGACATTGCTTGGGTCTCAGGAAGAGAAAGGGGATATACATGATCACAAGGAATAGGTTTGTCAGGGAGAAGCTTGATTCCACAATCCCAAATGCAATGAGGGGGAAGCTTCATTGCCTCCTTTTCACAAGAGACATCTGCATACTGTTGGTATTGTGGAGGTAAAGATGGTAACGAAGAAAGAGTGGTTAGATGAAGAGGTACTACTTTCTTCAAACAGTGAGATTGATACTGTGATCCCCAGGATAAAATTTGAGAAGTATGCCAGTCCAGAGTTGGGGAGTAGAGATGTAGCCATGGCAGACCTAACACAAGGGAGTTGTTGGTCTTTGGAAGGACTAGGAAGGTAATTTTCTCCTGATGCAGAATTCCAATCTGAAGGGTAAGAGGAACAGTCCAGAACTGAACGAAGCCTCCTGGAATATTACTGCCATTGATGGCTGTAAGGCGTACAGGATGTTCCAGTGGTGTAGTAAGAATATAATGTTTCTCAACCAGAGTGGCAGCAATAAAATTACCGGCTGCACCAGAATCCAGAAAGGCATCAAGAATAGAGAGATTCCCAAAAAACAGAAAACAAGAGGTTCTCTTTGTGACTAGAACTGCTGAGGGAAAAATCAAACAGACCTAACGGGGTTCCCCCTTGCTCAGTTTGGTCTGAGTGTTTTCCCGGAAGCTTAGGACAACAATCAATGCGATGGGCCTTCCCACCACAATAGAGCCACAGATTATTTTTAAATCTTCTCTCTCTCTCACTTGGAGAGAGGCGGAACCTACCCACTTAAATGGGTTCTTCTGGGAGCAAAGAGGCTCCTGAGTTTTGAAAAACAGGGCGGTGATTAGGACAACGGATCTGTTCCTTTTCTTGAACCCTCTCCTTGAATCGAAGATCTATTTTGACACATAGCGAGATTAGATCATTCAAGGAAGATAGGAGGTCACGGGAAGCCAACACGTCTTTTATTTTATCAGATAGGCCTTGCCAGAACGTGGCCACAAGCGCTTTGTCATTCCAGCACAGCTCGGAAGCCATTGTCCTAAATATGATGGCATATTGTCCCACAGAATGAGAATCTTGGCGTAGACGAAGAATTCCTGTAGCTGCACTGGAAAGCCGCCCAGGTTCATCAAAAATTCTTTTGAAGGTTGTCAGAAATTCCGTATAATTTTGCAGGAAGGGGTCATTCTTCTCCCATAGGGGTGAGACCCAGGCCAGGGCTTGACCAGAAAGAAGGTACAGAATGTAGGCAATTTTAGCCCTATCCATATTAAAGTTTCTGGGTAATAATTTGAATTGAATTGAACATTGATTCACGAAACCTCTACATGACTTGGGGTTCGCATCGTACATTGGAGGATTAGGAATTAGTGGGTGCAAGGTAGCTGCATTAGCAGAAGGCGAAGAAGACTCAGCAGAGGTCTCAGGTTTATGGAAGATTGCCATAGTGTTCTGAAAAGAATCTAGGCGAGAGGATAAAGGTGCATGTACTTGCAAACTATGTAGAAGTCTAAGGAATGCATTGTGCTCACACTTGATTTCTATTCTAGATAACTATGTCTGACACTGGGCCCAGGTCAGCCCCCGGGACGGTGGACAAAACCCGGCGCCGACTCAATTTTTCAAACATAGAACTAACAATTCTAGTGGAACAAGTGGTTGAGCAACTCTATTCTACCAACAGACGGCTATCCGCAATAGACAAATTTAGAATATAGGAGGAGATTACCCAGAAAATAAATGCAATCGCTCCCTGTCGGCGTCTCATGCATGAAGTTCAGAAACGATACAATGAAAATGCTTGTTTTAAACCACATTTCATTTTGATGCCTCAAAACATAGTACAAGTCTGACGACTGTGAGCTTGACACATATTGTGTCTGTGTAAGTCATTTGTCTGTCAAGGTCTTTTTTAAACTAGCAAATGGCCATGGTTGGCTCCAAGTGTACTTATACAATTTTAAAGGTCACATTTGGTCCATTATCCACCCTTGAAAAGCCACACACATTTAAAAGTATAGTTGTAGTGTGAATTTGGGCGTAAATAGTAAATGGACACTATTATGTGGCATGTTTTTGACTATCAAACCATTTAAAGGCATATTTTTATTTCCAATTTCGACTGATGGGCAGACTATAAAAAACTCCTTAAAAAAAAAAATTGCTGATGCATGGAGGCACACTCCACAAACCGGTAGGGGGCCTCTGCAAGATCTACAGCTAACAGCCCTAGAGGAGCGTGCAAGCTTGGCCCTTTCTGAGGAGTCTCTTGTTGGGGTGGGCCAAATTGATACAGACTGTGACCCACCCCTAACACGGGCGCTATCTACACTAGGTACTTTAGGAATATTTCATATTTCTGTCTGTTAATGTTTATGTTGTGTTTAGGAACATGTGGCACCACTATCAGTATGTGTCCTAATGCAGCCTTTCCAGTCATACTCTGTTTGTGCACCACATAATAGGGAATGAAATGTCCACACTGATTTGAAAATGTGTTAATCTGTTGTTCCAATCCAATTCAAAACCTAAATATGGCTCATTCGTAATGTCAAAACCACATTTACTTAAAAGACATGGTTGCTATTTGGGAATACCAAGTCATGTTTGTGACTAAATTCCCTGTAGTCATCCTTGTCAAAATAGATGCATCATACTTTGCCAGAAATAATATTTGGCCAATGTTATTTCTTTTAAATTGCTAAGTTTAGAAGGTAATTTTTATGTTATTTTCTTTTTCCCTATATATACAGAATGTGAGGCGGAGGCAGAGCAGGAGGCGGCTGGTGCCAGCCCTGAAGTTGGGGTACCTGGCCGTGATGTGGAGGCCCCTGTGCGATTCTTGTGGCAGCAGACACTATCGCACATAAGTCTCCATTTTGAGTCTGCCACTTAATCCATAGATATGCAATTTGCACAAATTTCATCCACCCTCACCCGTATGGAGAACAAATTTGACAATCAACTCAACACTTTAAATAATACACTCACCAATTTTGGCACCCACCTGTCCACTTTAAATAATACACTTTCAAATATTGGGACCCTCTTAGAAAACATTTTGCAAGCCCACTCCCAATGCCATCCAGTAACTATCACTTCTTCACCCTTATCAACACATATCACACATGATACCCTCTCCCCCACAGACCACTAGCTCTCTTAAAATCTTTCTGCAATGTCAACTTCTCTGTCCCCTGGCCCTTCTGTATCTGCTGCCCCTGCCCCTTCTGTGTCTGCAGAGCCTGCCCATCCCCCTGCTCATCCCCTTGCCTATCCCCCTTCCTATCCTCCTGCCCATCCCCCTGACTATCCCCCTGCCCATCCCCCTGACTATCCCCCTGGACCTTCGTCACGCCATTGGTCACAACTTGCTGACCAAGATAGTTCGGATGCTTGCTCTGAGCCCTCCACATCACGGCTTACTCATAGCCAGGCACATGTGATCAGGACACAACGTGCCAAAAAACGGAAAAAATAATAATGTATATTTGTATATTTGTTTTCAATTTAAAAAAATGGTAAATCCACTGTGTAATGACAATTAAATTACACTTGATTGTATAACTGTTTGGTTGTTGGTTATTGTAGACATATTATTCTTTCTGGACAAATTCATACATATTGGCACTTGTCAGTCCATTGTAACATCAGTACACTGTTCATCACTTAGAGCACTCATTTCCAAGTGTCTTAAAATACATTTCAGTTCAAATTGGGCCTGCAAAGTGTTTGCAAACTCTTATCCTATGTCTTATTTGGGCAAAGTTTGGGTGGAGTGAAATAATACACATACCCAAGCATTTACCCACAACAAGACAATATCCCTAAACTCCAAGGTACCTAATAAACTACGAGCCATACTTTAGGACACTCATATAGTTTGATCCACAGGGACAAGTTTGTAATGTCAGAGTACACTACAACATTTAAAAGTGAGTATCATGGTTGCTTAATGTATGCATTTCTGACCAAAACATTTAGAGCTGTCTGTCCCTTATTGCATAGTCCAGAGATGTGTGTACTACTTAAATGTAGTGCAAGCAAGGGTTTCATTGTCCTGTGCTCTGTGTTGCATGTACATGTTTAGTTTCGACCCTTAGGTCCATAATTTAGTACTTTGAAAAATAATCCATTAGGCACTTAGTGTCACAGATCTCAAACAGAAGTACAGCTAGGAGTCACGAATTTGGTGAAAACACTCTGTGTTTATTTGCAGAGAGGTATTAACAACAGGTAATAAGGAGCAGTGATAAATACCAGGTTCCAGCTGATGCAGAAAGTAGCATGAATGTCCAGAAACAACTAGGTAAACGGTAATGCAGGGTAGCAGAGGGTAGGTATTAACAACAGGTAATAAGGAGCAGTGAAAAATACCAGGTTCCAGCTGATGCAGAAAGTAGCATGAATGTCCAGAAACAATCAGGTAAGGACAACAGGAAATTACATCAGGATTGGACAACAGGAAAGGACATCACAGGATGGGGACAACAATAACCAGCCCTGTGTGCTGGGAGTGACAGGTATATAAAGGGAAAACCACACCCAGGTGCATGGGATAATTGGTGAACAAGTTAACCCCTAAGGCAAACAAGAAAGGCATAATAGCAGCACCTCTGGTAATCAGAGGTACTGCTGCAATACAATACAATAATAGGACACAAAGGGCAGGAGCTGCCATGCAAAGCAGCATGTAATGCATAAGCTGAGGGCAGATCGTGACAGTACCCCCTCCCTTAAGAGCGGATTCCAGACGCCTAATTACCAGAAATATCTGAATTCATCGGAATCATAGTCCAGAATTGGGGGCCCGGCAGAAAAGTCCTCGTCCAAGGGCGAAAAGGCAAAGGAGACCATGCCAGTTGCCAGTTCAAGAACTGCAGAACCTCCTCTCCTCTTACGTCCTCCTCTCTTACGGGACTTTCTCGGAATTGGGGCCTGAGCCAATTGAGTGGAGCACAAAGGTATCTCTTGGCCAGGTGAGATGGGTGGTACTGGTGATATTGCAGAGGCCCCGCAAGATGGTATAGCAGGGACAGTTACGAACTTGTTGAAAACTGCCTCAATAAAGGATTGAAAGTCTGATAAAATGGGGTGATCCATCTCAATAAATGGGTTTGCCCAATCTAATGCCTCTCCCCTAAAATGGGATATTAGAAATAACACCTGTCTCTTAGGGCTACTAACAAGGCTTGGTGTGGAGGGGATCTTTGAAGCAAATAACCTCAGAAGGGCATTAAGTTGGGAAGGATGCCCCTCAAAGAAAGGTGACGGTTCAGACTTGGCATCCTTGGTAACAGATGGCTCGGGCTTGGCAGACGACTTGGCAGCAGGCCCGACAGGAGACCTGGACTGGGCGGCAGGCTTGGCAGCAGGCCTGGACTGGGCGGCAGACTTGGGAGCAGGCCCGGACTGGGCGGCAGGCTTGGGAGCAGGCCCGGACTGGGCGGCAGGCTTGGGAGCTGGCCCGGACTGGGCGGCAGGCTTGGGAGCTGGCCCGGACTGGGCGGCAGGCTTGGGAGCTGGCCCGGACTGGGCGGCAGGCTTGGGAGCTGACCCGGACTGGGCGGCAGGCTTGGGAGCTGGCCCGGACTGGGCGGCAAGCTTGCCAGCACTTTGAGAAGCCTGAGGGCAGACAGCACTTTGAGAAGCCTGAGGGCAGACAGCACTGAGAAGCCTGAGGGCAGACAGCACTTTGAGAAGCCTGAGGGCAGACAGCACTTTGAGAAGCCTGAGGGCAGACAGCACCAAGTGGTAACTCGGGCTGAACCGCATGGACTGGCAACTCGGGCTGAACCGCATGGACTGGCAACTCGGGCTGAACCGCATGGACTGGCAACTCGGGCTGAACCGCATGGACTGGCAACTCGGGCTGAACCGCATGGACTGGCAACTCGGGCTGAACCGCATGGACTGGCAACTCGGGCTCGACCGCATGGACTGGCAACTCTTCTGGAGCAGACTGGAGGGACAGGACCCCCTCTGGAGAAGTCTTTAAGGGCAGCGCCCCCTCTGGAGCAGACGGTAAGGGCAGCGCCCCCTCTGGAGCAGACGGTAAGGGCAGCGCCCCCTCTGGAGCAGACGGTAAGGGCAGCGCCCCCTCTGGAGCAGACGGTAAGGGCAGCGCCCCCTCTGGAGCAGACGGTAAGGGCAGCGCCCCCTCTGGAGCAGACGGTAAGGGCAGCGCCCCCTCTGGAGCAGACTGGAAGGGCAGCGCCCCCTCTGGAGCAGACTGGAAGGGCAGCGCCCCCTCTGGAGCAGACTGGAAGGGCAGCGCCCCCTCTGGAGCAGACTGGAAGGGCAGCGCCCCCTCTGGAGCAGACTGGAAGGGCAGCGCCCCCTCAGGAGCAGACTGGAAGGGCAGCGCCCCCTCTGGAGCAGACTGGAAGGGCAGCGCCCCCTCTGGAGCAGACTGGAAGGGCAGCGCCCCCTCTGGAGCAGACTGGAAGGGCAGCGCCCCCTCTGGAGCAGACTGGAAGGGCAGCGCCCCCTCTGGAGCAGACTGGAAGGGCAGCGCCCCCTCTGGAGCAGACTGGAGCTCAGGAACAGAGACAGCGGCTGAAGACTCTGAACTGGAGACAGTGGCAGGAGACTCGGAACTGGACACAGTGGCAGGAGACTCGGAACTGGACACAGTGGCAGGAGACTCGGAACTGGACACAGTGGCAGGAGACTCGGAACTGGACACAGTGGCAGGAGACTCGGAACTGGACACAGTGGCAGGAGACTCGGAACTGGACACAGTGGCAGGAGACTCGGAACTGGACACAGTGGCAGGAGACTCGGAACTGGACACAGTGCCAGGAGACTCGGAACTGGACACAGTGACAGGAGACTCGGAACTGGACACAGTGACAGGAGACTCGGAACTGGACACAGTGGCAGGAGACTCGGAACCGGACACAGTGGCAGCAGGCTCAGGACCGGACACAGTGGCAGCAGGCTCAGGACCGGACACAGTGGCAGCAGGCTCCAAGCTGGAGGCAGATGATGTGACCTCAGAGCTGGAGGCAGATGATATGACCTCAGAGCTGGAGGCAGATGATATGACCTCAGAGCTGGAGGCAGATGATGTGACCTCAGAGCTGGAGGCAGATGATGTGACCTCAGAGCTGGAGGCAGAGGCTGGCACCTCGGCACAGGAGACAGAGGCTGGCACCTCGGCACAGGAGACAGAGGCTGGCACCTCGGCACAGGAGACAGAGGCTGGCACCTCGGCACAGGAGACAGAGGCTGGCACCTCGGCACAGGAGACAGAGGGAGTGGGTGCCTCAGGACAGGCGGCTGGAGCTGGCAGATTGGGTCTCTTCGCAGAGAACAGAAATGCTGGAGCATAAACAGATTTGGAGTGCCGAGAGGAAACAACAGGAGATGGTTCAGTAAGCCGACGTGGTCTACGGACAGGACAGTCCTGCAAGAAATGTGCATTGCTGGCACAGTAGAGACACAGTTTGTTGGTTACTCTGCGCTGTCGCTCCACTTCGGTCAGATGGGGGCGTGGCCCACTTGTAAACCGGGCATTAGTTAAACTGCAGTTGTTAGTTAAATGCAAATTTGACATGGTATTATTGCAAGGTGTTGGCGGCACGGATTCAGCAGCAGACAGAGTTGGCTGGGTCAAATCAACAGTATTAGATTTCAGTGAAACAGTCTCTGATAGTCTCCTGAGTGGGTCCAAAAGCAAAGTGGAAAATTTGGCCAGCTGGGAGCATAACAATATAATGTCCATTTGTAAGGTTTGTAGCAGTGGTAATTCCATGATTGGTAAAACAGACATGTTGCAAAAGACAAATGAAAACTTGATTGCAGCAAAAAAAGTCCCAGAATAAAACAAAACTTTCACCTGACTCCAAAGCTGTTTTTTGGGCTGGTTATACTGTCACAGATCTCAAACAGAAGTACAGCTAGGAGTCACGAATTTGGTGAAAACACTCTGTGTTTATTTGCAGAGAGGTATTAACAACAGGTAATAAGGAGCAGTGATAAATACCAGGTTCTAGCTGATGCAGAAAGTAGCATGAATGTCCAGAAACAACCAGGTAAACGGTAATGCAGGGTAGCAGAGGGTAGGTATTAACAACAGATAATAAGGAGCAGTGAAAAATACCAGGTTCCAGCTGATGCAGAAAGTAGCATGAATGTCCAGAAACAATCAGGTAAGGACAACAGGAAATTACATCAGGATTGGACAACAGGAAAGGACATCACAGGATGGGACAACAATAACCAGCCCTGTGTGCTGGGAGTGATAGGTATATAAAGGGAAAACCACACCCAGGTGCATGGGATAATTGGTGAACAAGTTAACCCCTAAGGCAAACAAGAAAGGCATAATAGCAGCACCTCTGGTAATCAGAGGTACTGCTGCAATACAATACAATAATAGGACACAAAGGGCAGGAGCTGCCATGTAAAGCAGCATGTAATGCATAAGCTGAGGGCAGATCGTGACACTTAGGCCTAAAAAGTTTGCCTTGTAGTGTGCTTTAATAGTAAATTGTGTGTTGTGAAGGCCAGAGACATTTAGTGGATTGTGGTTAAACTGTCATACTGTAACTTAGCTTCTAAGTAGAGACATAAATTGAAGCAGTTGCATTGTCTCATGGTTTGTGTGAGGGAACTGTGTCTACCAAAAGTCTGAACAGCCTACAGTGTTCCTCGATACGTATGGAGATACTTCCACCAAGGCAGATATTCTACTTTAATTAATGTAACACCAAAAACATGCACAAAAACAACATATGTTTCAGGAATATCAATTCCAAGAGAGTTGTACCTACAATACAATGCTGGTCCTATTATAAGCATCTTTGAAAATACAAGTAAAGGCTTAACACTTCCTGGTCATGCGACGCCCCAGTGCCTGCCAGTAGACCATTGTTCAGCCTTCACTGTCACCATGCTTTTTGCAAGCACAGTGAATCACCAGACATGGGGTAACTTTAGCCAAAGGAATAGGAACAAGGGTCATCACAGTCCTTCTTCCAATCTCAATCCTCCGTCAGCTGGACGAAACCATTACCTCATACAGCAGCCAGATATTTCAGGGAAGAGCCTCAGGCTGTAGGGGTGTGTGGACTGTCTGCTGTGTCTTAGGATGTTAAGGCCTAGGAATATAAGACACATTTCATAATTAAGATGATTACATCAGGCACAAAACAACACCCTGTTCTGCTTGTAAAGACACGACAAAACATTATCTAGTTAGCCTAGTGATGTATGTCCAAGTACAATATTCAAAAATAACTTGCCTAGCCTGCAATGTGTTAATAATTAGCAATGTTAATAGCAGGCCTAAATATACACAATCTATATAAATGGTTCAAGCATTATGTAATGTTGCCTATTCATTCCATTGTGTTTGAAGCAGAACACTTGTCTGACTAGATTTTACCAGAGGCCAGGTCATTAGTCATAGCCTGATCTCCTGTTGTTTATGTAAACAAAGATAGGAAACACAAAATAGAATGATTGATGTGTGTTTCTCCAGATCGAGAATACATATACACTTATCCATTTGCCATACGTGAACAATAGGAAGCATCATACTAACATGAATACATTACCTACAGTACATTAGATAATGTTACAGCGTCTCATATCTGACCAATCTTAAGGCTCATATCCAACCACAGTATGGTGCTGAACACAGAAATGCTCTGGGAATGAACACAGACATAATGAATTCCCATTGCGAATGTGTGCTAGGGCAGACACTCTACGGGGACATGGGGATACAAAGTACATCTTAAACAGTATAGGGTCAGTTTGGTCATGCTTTTGCAAAAAGTCACCCAACAGATTAATTACACACACACTTACAGATCCTTCTTGCAGATATTCCCATCCTGATTCTGGCTTAAGGCTAATGTTTGTTTATTTCCGGAACCATTGGCAATGTGAATGCTATTGCAAATTAATGTTAAATTCTGACACCAAGATCCGATATGAATATTTGAGTTTAGATCAATACTGCTTGTCCCCCAGACTTTAGCACCCAAAAAAATACATATATGACAGGTGTGTTCAGGATCACAATCTATTTCTTCACCCACAATTAAGTATGTTTAGAAGTTTGTATATGTGTGTGGCTGGAATGGAACATTGCATGCCTGGACAAAAAACAATTTAATTGCTGTGTAGCATGTCAAAACTAGCTTAGGAAGCCTGAAAAGGGTGGATAGTGTCATTGTTTAACTGCTGGACAAAACTGTATTTAAAGGTAATGTTGATGCTGAACTTGCATATGACAACAAGGTATTGGACTTGATTGTGTGGACTTTGTGTTTCGCATTTGTCTGTGGCCATGATACTAAGAAAAGTGGTGATTTTGTCTGGAGTCTATTTTTGGCTTTGTGGTTTGAACATGTCATAGCCTAAGTTTTGTTGGCAATGAATCTAACATTTAAGGACCCTACTTTGACAACATTTACAACAGTTACATAAAAAAATAATAGGATTAAGTTCACAAAACATGTTGAACTTGACCAATAGAAAATCCTAACACGTGGACCAAGAAAAGAGAGCATACATAGTATACACATAAATAAATCTAATCTTATAAAGTTCATAAGCGCAAAATAGAGAGTGTGATTTAAGGGGAAGGGCTGTATGTGGCTAATGTCAAAATAAGCAAGGATGGCTACAATAGATGGTACATGTATACATGTACCTAAATGGGCCACAAAGGATTATAGAGTGATTATTGTGTATGACAAGAGGAAGAACAGCAGTGTAGTAATCAGCAGATACTTTTTTGTGACAGATTGCTGACACTATCGCAGGGTCAGATTTATTATTAACAGACATTATTAAATATTTGCAGCACAATACATAGCAAGTAAGACAGTGGACTTTGAGAGAAAGTTCCTTGGATGATGAGTAAACAATCAGGGCCATTTGAAGAAACACGTAGACATGGTTGTAGCATTGGATAAATACTTCAACATGTAAGAAGACACGCAATTCAGAACTATAAAATGCATGACATCTTTGCCTGTTGAAGAAAAAATAAATGCACCAATATTACCTCACATCTAACTTTAATGCATGTACTTAGTTTCAACCTTGGTGCACATGAAGGTGTAACCGATCATGCAAAGTGTCTTGTAAGGCTCAACACAGTACTCTTTGTAATAGTGGCTTGTGGGTTTAAGCTATATCTTGGTTTTGGAGTGTGGTTTGTGGTGGTTTGGTCTTGAAAGTACCCAAAAAACCATCAGGTACTAAAAATGTGGATTGCCTAACGTGGTTGTATGCAGCACCCACACTTTCAAATAATATGAATTGTTATTTATCAGACTATAGATATTTACATTTTTCAACTGACTACGACACGATAGACGTCTCCGACAACTCCAAAGGCAAGTGCTGTGTGCCCTTAGCCCTACCAGCACCTACATATTGTGGCATGTTGGTGAAACAGCCTGTGGTTACAAAAGAAAGATATTAATTGTTGTACAAATGTGACATTTTCTTCAGTCTAATGCCTACAAATTAGATGATATACTTTAGATTCCTTGATGAACACTGTTAACCTCGGTTTTTACTAACAATGTTAGGCAATAATATTTGAAAGGTAATTGCCATTGCCTTACCAAACCATTATGCCATTTAATGAATGATTTTATTCAAACAGCATATAGGTCATGTTAGGACAGTTGAAAGTCAGAAATTCGACACTTAAGGAGGCGGATGTTTGCACATTATCCAATAGTTTTTGACAGCAAAATATTTTGGGTACACAAATTTAAGGCAAATTCTTAAAGCATTTTCAAGTACACTTAGAGGTTAGCAAAGTTTTTCGAAGCATGGCAAATAAAACCAATTTCATTAGGACAACACTACATGTATGATTGGCAACCCATTTCTTTGTTTCTAATGTAAGTTTGCATATAATGTTCGTTTGATCATTATTCAATCATAAAGCATTGGTGTCTTTGACATTTGACCTTAACATTTTTACAATGTCTCTTCTATGTTCTTTTGGAGGGATGCCATGGCCAATATCTATCTTGCATGTAGTGGATACTTATAAACTAACCACCTCTTTAGCAATTTAAGCAAAACAAATATAATGCACCATTGTGAAAAGACACATTTAAAAAAAACTTTTGTCTTAGGCATATGGCCTTGTAGAGTTTACTAACACAAAACATCATGTAACCTTAGATGTTATGTCTGTTTATGAAAGCTGGCTACATTACCAGGAGTATTTTTAAACGTGGACATTGAAAAAAATCCCTAGTTTTGTTACAACTATAAAGAACGGGCACATGTACTATATGACACAATGTAGAAACATAACATCTAAGGACAAAGATCCCATTCAGGGTACAGTAACTTTGAACTAGATTATTGTAGAAACAAGCATATAAATAAATTGAGTAAATACATTATTGTAATTACCAAGAAGCCATGTGTCTCCATGTGGCCTTGCACCCCCTAGCCTCTTGCAATCTCTGCCACATCCCCGATTGCCTAAATGCAAAGGAGTCATGGGTACTCTCCCCCCCATTTGGCAACCAGGTTTCGAATCTGGAGAGACGGTTCACAAATAGCCTGTACATTTATTGAGTGGAAATGCTTCCTGTTCAATACACAGGAGCACCCCAAATCAATGGTACAAAGGCCACATGTGTCCCATCTATTGCCCCTATGACATGCGGAAAGCCAGCTATGGTGGCAAACTGCTGCTTAATCCGCACAAGGGACTCTCCATCAAGTGGCAGATGTATAAACTGGGAATGCCGCAACAGAAATGCCCTCAGCACAACCTTCAGCACACGACTGAAGGTGGCCTGGGACATACATGCCACGACCTCCACTGTGGTCTGGAATGACCCAGATGCACAGAAGTGCAGTACCGCCAACAGTTTCGTCAAAGACGGTACTGCTGTCGGGATGTGGCGCATTGGCTCAAGGTCACTCTGCACAATGCGCAGGGTGTCAAGATGACATAAGGAGTAAGCCGATAGTGATGGACAACCTCAGTATCTGACATCCCAAAGCAGCTGACATGTGGTCGGAAGATACGCTCCCTAGGATGGCAATGTTTTACCAGTTGCTGGTTTGGACGTTGTGGAGGATCAGACTCCTCAAGAACCAGACTCTCGTCCAACTCTAGGATCGCCTGTATGTGTGACAAAATTCTGAGTTTACAAACCAACAAAAACATTAAGTGAGGCCTTTAGAGCTTACCATTTTCACTGTAGGCTCTAAACTTACAACAAAATCACAATACATCTTCTTTTTTGTGTTTGGCAAGTACAGTCAGTAATTTTTGAGAAAAAAAAATAATTTGCGTCAATACTCAAGCCCAAGTGAATGAGCAAAGTCAGCCCATCAGAGACCACCTCACCAGAAAGACACAGAAAGTTAAAACCAACAGACATGAGTGGGTACCACTGTATACTTACCACACACAAATTAAGCCAAGGCACCTTAGTCCAAAAGAATTATCTACACTTTCTATCATATAATCTGTTAGTGAGGGGGAGCAGTTAACAAATATAGACAAGAAAAGGGGACACAAAATTAAACAAACTATAAATAATTCTGTCAAGACGCAGTCCCTATTCAAAGTGACAATAAACAGTGCAAGAAGTTTGACCATATAAAATATTTTTATATACTTTACTCCTACCATCAAAATTCAAATGTACACAATCAAATGTATACTCCTTACTTCACAAATTAGAGAACCTTAGTAATAGTTAAATTAGCATAGGTGTATCAAACAATAAAACACATCACAGTGCTATTTTAGCTCTTAATACATACTTTGATTTGTGAAAGGTACTGCTCCAAATACCTCTGAATACCTTTTTCATCTGTGTTACTCACCACCAAGCATATTTTTGCATTTGATTCCAAAAAATTATGTAAGTGTGTGTGGTTCGTTCGATTACATCACTTGCTAATATACTAAGGTGTTCCTTCTGTATAAATAATCAGGTTTCTCAATTGCAGATATGTTGCATGACCTATTATTTCAGTATAGACTATATAACATATGTACTCTTTGGTCTGAACGTTAGTGTGGTGGTTAACCATTCCATCTGGCAACAGCATGGTCATGAGTTCAAACCTAGAATCATGCCTTTATCTGTGCTAACTTTGTATCTTCCCATGCTTCTGTGGATGTACTACTGTGTAACTTATAGAAGAGTACGCTAGTATATGCTTTGCCATGTAATATGGCTATTGTGCAGGTTTATGATTGCGAATTGTTAGGCGTTATATCTGCATCCACGTTTATTAATTTAACTATGACACATTTTTTGCTATGTAGAACAAGAGAATGTGTGTGTGTAATGCTTTAGTGTTTCGCCTTCAACATTCATGTTGGCAGTAATGTATGTGTTGTGTTGTGAATTTCCTTATCCAAAAATGTAAGCTGTGCATGCATGTACCAAGCATTGAGGGCTCAAATATTTCATTGTAAATTGGATAATAAGCATCTAATAGATTGATTATTACATGAAACAAAATTATTGGTGTTAAACTGTTTGTTAGGAGAGACAGTGATGCTCAGCTTTTCCTTCTAGTCAATTTTATGCACATACTGTTGCCACCTGCACATTAGTGTGTGAAGTAGTTAAATAATGTCCTTTGCATCATGAGTTTGATTCTTGGTATATTTTGGGTAATATGGCTAAATGGCTTAGCCTAAATCTATAGAAGTAAGGACTCTTATTTGCGCTTAACGGTCATACATACTATGTAAAAACAACTGGTGGCCGTCTAGAAATCCACAATTAGGTTCTGAGTATCACAGTTCAGCTACTAAAAAAAATGAGTTTGAAGGTATGGACCCTCACTTTTTAGTCAACTTGTGCTCATATGGGTAGTCTCTCCTTGGCTACTATGTGTAATATTTTCACCTTCCCAGGGTTTATATGTAAAATGTAAGGTCTTTAGTAAGTGTAAAGTACTAAAGCATGTTTATGGACTGTGGGAACAAACAGAAGCACTTGGAGGAAACACACAAAAGCAGAGGAAGAATTTGTAAATTCCATACAGATAGCACACTGGTTGGAATCAACCTCATGATGCCAGTCCTGTGAGGAGCAAAGCTAACCTCTGTGACACAACAATGTTTCCAATGGGCACACACATATAGTTGAATCCTTGCTGTACCAGAGCAAGTACCAAGCTACCTGGGTAACCAATAATAACACAGAAAGCATTACCACCAGCTCAACAAAAGACGGACAACACTAGCACTCCAGGACCACTAGTTTCAATTCATCAGCTTGCTGTTGGGACCCAAATGTATAATATACCATTTTGTAACATGGACTCTACCAAGCATATTTTTTCCCTTTAATTTGCTGCCTGTAATGAGCCACACCATTTTGTCTGTTAACTGTTCTAAAAAAGTATTCCTCTGTACTGGGCTTACACAGTGTGTAATAAGTGGGCACTACCATAGAAAATGGGAAGCAATATTGAAAGAAACACACTCCCATTTACTGACATGGATTAATAAAAAAAACCATTAAGCATACAAAGGTTTATACAATGGGTTACTCAGGATATCCAGCGCAAGTCGCTGGTTATTATGAAATTATTCTGTTGTGTTCACATTGCTATACATTATTCATCCCTGTGTGCACATAAAGAACTGTAAGTGGCTGGAGACAGACTGCATTTGCATATTAGTATCACACCTAAAGTCCTGAGTAATTAGCGAATGCAGTATTGTTTATCAGTGTACAGTAAAACGTAACTGTAAATGATGAGGCCATCCCTAAAGTCACCATTTCACACATCTATTTAACATATAGCATATTAATGTTAATTAACAATAACATTAATAATGTTAATATATACTGTTTATTACAATATAATATCTTAGGTACAGTCGTGACCAAAAACTCGACAACCTTGCAGTTGTTTTTAATAATGCAGAAATGCAGAGATTGTTGGATTTAAAACATTTTGGAATCCACACATATATATATTTGCTTTTATTGGTAAACAATGCAAGAAGCTGAAAATATGCTAAATATTAGCTTATTCCATACAGAAATCCTTATATAGGCTGGACATATATATTGGCACCATTCAAGAAGTAGTTAGATTTCAAGCATGTGAATAACCATAACTTCAGAATTGAACTCACCTGTGGTGAGCATCAGGTGCCTGAAATATAAAAAACACTCATTAATTGAGCTGAAATAGATAAAATGACTAATTTTCTTGTTTTCTGTCACTGTGTCAACTGCAATTAACATGGAGAAAAGTCTGAGGAGGTCAGATTCTAGCAAACCATGGACAATCTCAAGTCTACAAATCAATTTCCAGAGATCTTAATGTTCTCGTTTCCACAATACATAAAATTATTAGGTAGTTTAAGACCTATGGCACTGTAGCCAATCCCCCTGGATATGGCTGCAAGAGAAACTTGATTGAAGATTGCATCACAGGATTGTTTGAATAGCGGAGAAAGTATCTCAAGCAACTGCAAAACAGAATCAAGCTGACCTTTAGACACAAGGTATGGCAGTATCAACTTGCACAATCCCTCACCAACTTAGGAGAGAGAGACATAAAACTGCCTGACACAAGTTGGCCAAAACACATCTGAATAAGCTAAATTCATTATGGGAGCTAGATGAGACCTAATTAGAGCTTTTTGGTAAAGCACATCATCCCAATGTTTACAGAAAGCAAAATTAAGCTTTCAAAAAAATATATTTTTCCCTGTAGTCAAACATGACGGAGGATGGAGGGGGTTCACTGACGAGTTGGGGTTGCTGTGCTGCATCTTGCATTGAGTGCTTTGAACATGCAAGGCATCATGAAATATGGAAATTATCTGGTATCATGCAGCATAATATTGAAAGCAAAGAAAGAAAGCTGGGTCTCCGCTGAAGGTCATGAGTCTTTCAGCAGGACAATGATCCCTAACAAAACTCTAAACTGCATTGAACTGGCCAGCAATGGGTCCAGATCAAAATCCCATAGAGAACCTATGAAAAGATCTGAAAACAGCAATTGAGAGATGGCACCCTTCAAATATGGATGAAATGGAACAGTTTGCACAAGAAATTAGCCCAAAATGCCAGTAGAGAGGTGCAAGAAGCTCATGCATTGCTATAGAAAGTGGTTTATTGCAATTATTTTGACCAAAGCTTGTGTTATCAAATGATAAGTCTAGTGTGTCTGTTATTTTGTGTCAGACACCTTCCCAGCTTTCCCCTCTCACAATGGGGATGGACGCCTTCTAAACTAGTGGTGCGCTGTTTATTGCCTAGCAGCAGGACATGAATTCTGGCTCTTGGCTGGCCTGCTGAATAGGAAGCGTCGCATTGTTAAGCAACTTTCAAAACCTTATCAGCGGTCAGTGTGATGCCACTGACTGCTGGAAATCACTTTGAACAGCCCATTTAAGGCTATTGGATTACTTCTAGGTCCTATTCCTAGTTCCTTTTCGTATTTTATACCCTTAAACTCTTATTGTCTTACTTGTTGCAGACTAGTTTGTTCCTGACTATTCTCCGGCTTAGGCTTATTCTGGTTCCAAAGATTATTGGTTTGATGAAGATTCCTGTCCAGTTTATATTCCTGCTTGACCCCGACTGCCTTAACCATTCCTGTGTTTCACGCTTCTGGTTTCGCTCGGATCTCCCTGCACTGACCCGGTTAGTCTGCTACACTCTGTTCATGACACCAGCTACCTCATTTACAACTGGCTCGGAGGGCTGCAACCTACACATCCCATGCAGCTAAAACCAAACCTCATTGCAGGGGGCACTAGTTAGACTCCTCGCCTCTTTGTTCAGTAGAGTCAACTGCTAGCAGGAGTAAGTCCACATTTTCAGTTGAATTGTGATATTTGTAAATGCCATTTTTTTCATTTTCTGATTTTAAAGGATATAAAACAGTTAGGGTCAACGTGAAATAGCTGGAGGCTCTTGAAAGTGGCCGCACATACGAGGGAAGGTGAGCACAGTGCTAGGGACATTATATGAATTGAAAGTTGGCTGCTCCACTTCTGATAAGATCGGGAGCCACAGGTGAACATTTCTTTCTGATATACAGTATTAAATACAGAATAATTTTTTTTATATTATTCACAGAGAGAGAATTAAGGAGAACAAATAATATTGTTAATTTCAACTTATGTCTAGATGAAATTGTGTGCAATTGAAAAAAGTGCCAATATTTTTGGACATTAGTATATTTACAGTACACATATATAGTCATACTGTTCAATGTATGGCTGTAGAGTACATACAGTATACAATATACATATTGAACAGAATACAACGTATGATTTATTATTGATATTAAATGGATATATTATAGTAGTAATAGGTAGTGTAGATATTTAGTACATTATAAAGTTAAAATAAAGTATTGTACATGTGAACTAAGTTCCAGCATGTACAAACATGCAACACAATTTATTTATTTCATTGAATCAAGTCTCTAGTGTATAGATTATACACAGTATTTTTTTTTTTGTAGGTAAAAAAAAACCACTGTTACAAAGGTTAACATTGTTGGAATTGGAAAAAAATTATTAACATTGCTGGAATTTAACTAAACACATTCACATGGCTAACCACTATATTAACGGCTTTCGTTATCTATGTTCTATCAATTTTTAATCTACTGGGTAGTTTGAATGAAAAAATTGGAATAAAGTTAAAATAAGCAAACAAACAAACAAACATACAGCAGTACTGAACAGTATTTAATAGGGTTTTGTTAGTGCTTTATTTATTACTTATTATTATATGCTACCATAATGGGGGTTAGTTTAATGAGGGGAGGGATTTGCAGGGAATTGCAGAGATGGGTACTGGCATTTCCGGATTAGCAGAGTTGCAACTCCATTATTACAATTTTAACTACAGTATTACTCAAGCACCCACAGCAAATTAGTGCCATGAGGGTGACTAGCGTTTTTCACCGTGGGACTTTGAAGACTTTTGGAGATGCTGTATGTTTTTTTTGCCAACCAGCCAGCCACCCAATTGGAGGCTATAAGATGCTGGTGATGGCTACAGACTGTATAATGATGCTCTATTGCCATTTTTATTTATTTATTTACAGAGTTATCCCATTATTGAAATGGATTCCAAGCACATGCTAACATCAAATTAATCAATATGAAATCTGGTGAAAAACTTGACAATATGGTGATGTTTTTGAGCAAGGACTTCAGCTCAATAACAAACTCTTCACTAGAATTAAACTTAAGAGAGATTCAATGCCTTGATTCAAGACCTACCACTACTTAAAGTAAATAAATAATGTAAAATACTGTAAAAAAAATAGTTAGCATACACTCCTCTACAAATGTTTAACCAGCTTAAGCACTAGACAGGCTTGGCAGGTTTCCACTTTAAGAGGGAGATGATCTACTCCCCATTTCAAAGTGCAAACCAGCCACAGGATGCCTAACACAAGACTGAGGCCTCTGAGGGTGCACAAAAATCAGTGTCTACCAGTCTTGGACTTCCCTTTACTGTCAGCCAGTAATAAGTGACTACATATAATCCTTTTCACCAACATCCTTGCTTACATCCCCTATTTTGATATCTGGAAAATCATAACACACAGCAGTTATCCCACTCCTTAAGGAAACACAAACCCTTTCACTTTCCACACTGATAGAGGATGTTTCCTCCTCTTGATCTTACAACCATATCTAATGAATGTGGCTTGCTGTCTGCTAGGTTACTATTACCATGGCATCTGAGAAGTTCTCTATGGAAAAGGTGACTGTTATAGGTGAAGACCTCTAACACCTGTTTTAAGAGTTTATGTTGGGAGCACTGGCCTAACAGAATAAGTGCTGACAATAAAATGTCACCCTTTCATAGAAGTTGACTTTGAGAATCATCTGATGTGCTTGCTGGACCTCCAAACATCCAGAACTGCTGACCTTAAAAAAATATGAGATTCTATTAACAATAATGTCGCAAGGTTGTAGTATTCCATCTTTATTGTTATTAAGGTGGAGAGATATTCTTTGAGGGGAGAAGATTAAATTATCATTCAGCCTATTATAGTCAATCACAAAATTAAATATAAAGTTAAATCAAATTATATGCAAGGGGGTGTTTATGTGGGTTATTTTGTACTTATACTTATCATGCACAGTCACTCATTGGCTATGAGAAACATATAAGAATGTTATTAGTGACTAAGTTAGTCCCTTTTTTAGTGTCAAAGTAAATAGAATATAAAATGAGAACTAGATAAAGTACAAGGTATTACAAGTAGTGATACTGATGAAATAAGGTTTCCCCTGTAATAGAGTGTGCAGAAATACTTATTTAGTATGGTTTGCAATAAACTGCTTAATAATGTAGCATAATATGAAAAGCTGGAATGAGTCTCTATCCCCTGCAGCGTCCTTTCCTATTCAGACTTAAGAGACAGGATGCATTGCATAATTTTACCAGACAAAGAAAGGATTTTATTAACCCTAAGTTTGCTCGTTCTGTTTTGAAAAGCCCATACATTATATAGAAATCAACATGCATACAGTGACACACAATCAAATCTTTTAGGGGCTTGCTTATTTGCACCGTTCAGATGTCAGACCACAATAATAAATATAAACATGCATTCATAAATATCAACATGTACAGACAATACATATTCTATCTTGTTTATTTTATTACATTTTACAATAAATTAAAAACACAACAAAAACAACCTAAAATAATTAACACAAGGGGGTAAATGTATCAAGCTGAGAGTTTTCCGGCGGGTTTGAAAAACCAATCAGATTCTAGCTATCATTTAATTAGTACATTCTACAAAATGATAGCTAGAATCTGATTGGTTGCTAAAGGCAACATCTCCACTTTTCAAACCCGCCAGAAAACTCTCAGCTTGATACATTTAAGGTCTCATAAAATTACAAGCCAATCAATATGCAAGATCCAAATTAACAGACAATAGATAATAAATTACAGAAAGAGTTGTAATATAAGCATTTATGCAATTTCCCCACCAATATTTTAGTTGACATCATCTCAATTCATTATTACAATACAAAGTAAAAAACTAGAGTACCAGGGAAATCATATAGAATCACCTAAAACATATATGGATTTAGTCTATTTGGACCAAACACTTAATAATTTAGAGACAACATTTCTATTGGTGAATATATAACACTCATGGACAAGAGTTTCATTGACCAAATATAAGCACCCCTGAAAGTCAAGGCCCGAGGTAGTCATCCAAATCCTATCTATACAAACTTCTACCAAACGTAATGTCAGTGTTAAAAAGGACAGTGAGGCTTAATCTGCTACAACCATGTATATGTTCCTAAAATAATATATTTAAATAATTTAATAATTTGTCCTCTTGTCGCATCTCCTGTTTGAGATTGCCAATCTCCAAACACAAATTAGAAAATTAACTATAGAGGGTGTTCCAAAGAGGATATATGTTGTTTTATTAATAAAAATTTATAGAATACAGCTGGTCTCACATTTACAAAATAAGTATGGACAAAAATGTACAAAATCTAAATGTTAATGTATGACATAGATAGCTAAATCAGAACATATGCCATCAATACATTTGATTATCTCTGGAGATCATATCAAATAAAGGTGTCTGGCCAGTACACCTAATAGCCCCAGTGTAAAAAACAAAGTGTCAAGAATGTATATATGCAAATAATGGGAAAGATCTCACCTATCTGTAGAGTGCTTCTGTGGTTAGATGTCTCAAAATCCGTTTCCGGGTATAATATCAATGTCCAGATGGTAATTACATCTGATATAACGCCCGAGTCGTGATAAGCGTTATATCTCCTGAAAGGTACTAATATATTCCAAAAGCGCTGTGGTGATTAAATCTGCCGGCAGATATGATGATGTTAATTACAATTATTGGATAAGCGATAGTGGATCCAGAACAGTTTGAACAACGGGAAAGCGGACAGTGGTGTTCTGACACATCAGTTAATGTGCCTAGACCCTGCTGTGATAATGCAGCTGTCTCCCTCGATAATTAACCGCTCGATGTACCTGCTCAGGGTGTAGGTCTGATCACAATCCTTCTATGAAGTGTGGGGTAGTCTCCTTGGAGGAAATGATACCTACTTTTATAAAGATGAGGTCCCCATGATTAGGAAAGTAGTTCTTACGCATTTCGCCAGCCTATAGCTAACTTTTTCAAAGAAAAGATCAGTGTTAGTTTGAATATAACTAGTATTGGAGTCTGCAGATATACAAAAACCTTAGTTTTTTGCATATTGTTGGATATAGCAACCCAAAATGTCTGAACCACAGAGCAGTATTCTATTAATTTCCAGAAAGTACCCATCTTGCTCCACATTAAGGGTAATTAATACCAGTCCCTCTACCAAATTTCCCTAATCTGACAGGGAGTGGTGCCAGTGTTCTGGTCAGAAGCACTGCAGTGTCTCTATTTCTGTAATGCAATAATTTAGCAATTAAAGTACGAGAAGGAGCTCCTAGCGAAGGAAACTATGATGGAAGATGCATCCATTTTCCGAAGAAATCTTCAGTATTACAACCTTAAACTCTCTCTGTCTGTTTCACAAATCTCAAATTATTTTGCCTCAATTTGTCCTCTAAATCCGACAGCTTCTGCTTGCAGGAAATAATTTATAGAGCAAGATAAGCAATCTCACCTTTCAGGTGTTTCATTATGCTCAATAGAAGAAATAAGGTGTTCTGCTTCTCCCACTCTTATTTTTTGTAGTTCTTGTCACAAAGGGATCAATCTGATTGGACTTCACTAATTTTATGAGCCACAATATACATTGATGCGAATCCAATTAGAGTGAGGATACAGTTGACAACATTGATATTCTGGTATGTATAAAATGCCTGGAAAAAAGGCCCCATAATATCTAGACATGCATAACAGCTGCATGTGCCACTATGCTGTATGTTCCAAAACTAGTGCCTTCTTATTGGATTATAAATATAGGAAACCACTGGTGCATTGGTATATGACAATGGTCGGGAAGAATATGTTCTTAAATTAAATTGCTACATAATATAAGAATAAGCTTTGAATTTGTCAAAAAGAAACATCATTATACAGTATACACCAGCAATGAGCACATCAATAAGATATGGTTTTAATGTACTATTTTAATACTTTTACTTATTTTACAAATTTACTATGTCTATCACTCTTATTTGTAAAACTCTGTTTTCTTAAGCTATATGTGTAAGTCACAATATGCACTTAATGTACTTAATTCTGTTAACCGTATTTATGAAGCAAATTAAGATAATCTGCCAAAATATATAAAAATAGGCAAAATTTGTTAAGCCAGGCTAAATTATGTCTTTTTAGCATGACCATAAAATAAATGGTTGTAAAATGTTTACTATTTACGATGTACTAAAATCATGCTTTATAAGTGGATGGATCTATTACATAACTGCATAAAGTCAGATGATTTTCTGGAATGTAATCGTCAGTTTTAAACTCAAAGGAAATCTTATTATCGCATTAAAATACAGGATAAATATGAAGTAGTACAGTGCAAAATAGGGTTCCTTTGCTTAACCGCCTCTCTCAGCCCTCTGGACTCAAGACTCTTCCCATGCTTTCTAGGCCGCCATCTCTAAATTTTCCTCTTTGACCACTGTGAAGGTGTGTGTGTGTGTGTGCATGTGTGTGCGTGTGTGCGTGTGTATATATATATATATATATATATATATATATATATATACACACATATATACATATATATATATATATATATATATATATATATATATATATATTGTGGAAAACGTAACAAGAATAGGACCTGTTCAGCTGGAGAAGTACAAGCGGGATTAATTATCCTGCTGTTAGCTGGAGAAAGGAGTTCACACACAGGTACATGACTTGGGTGTGATTGATGTGGTGTGTGTGTGTGTGTGTGTGTGTGTGTGTGTGCGTGCGTGTGTGCATGCGTGAGTGTGTGTGAACTTGCATTCATATGCTTGTGGGGACATTGACCTGTCTACACACCAAAACTGTGGGGACAAAAATTGAGGTCCCCACAAAGCTTCTCAAGGCTAATCAATGCAAGGGACCTTACTGATATGCTCAGCATAAAAAATCTGGCATCCTCCCATGAACAAAAGTGTGCGGGTGTCCAATGTGGAGGGGAGAAAGTGTGTATGCATCCCACCGCTAGAGGCCATTATACCGTCCAAATGTATAGCAGGAGCAGGAAAAGGAAATGATTGCAACCTGCCGGCGCTTTATATACCAAGCGGGTAAAAACACAGTCAAATCCGTCTGCTGCTGAAGGTAAAAGAAGGACAGTGATGCATGACAGAGCCCACCGATAGCTCCGAATATAGCCCAGAGAGCAGTGGAGATGAGTATGCCTCTGACACTTCAGAGGAGAGCCATTCAGACATCAGCAGTGATGCCACGTTGCCCACCACCGCAGCAGAGTGCAGGTACCTAGAGAAGAGCTCTATGTACGACATTCTCAACCTTCTGCTACCCATGTTTTAAACACAGAGGGTCGGAGAGACAACGCAGTGTCTGTCCAAATGTTATCCAGAAACAGTGATGGCTCCAGGACGTATAACAAAAAGCAGTACTGCATGTACTGTGAGAAGCCCCTCTTAAAAACTGCCCGTGACATGGAGCATGTTCACCTTAATGAGACTGAAGTATCATCATCATCATCACCATTTATTTATATAGCGCCACTGATTCCGCAGCGCTGTACAGAGAACTCATTCACATCAGTCCCTGCCCCATTGGAGCTTACAGTCTAAATTCCCTAACACACACACAGACAGACAGACAGAGACTAGGGTCAATTTTGATAGCAGCCAATTAACCTACCAGTAAGTTTTTGGAGTGTGGGAGGAAACCGGAGCACCTGGAGGAAACCCACGCAAACACAGGGAGAACATACAAACTCCACACAGATAAGGTCATGGATGGGAATTGAACTCATGACCCCAGTGCTGTGAGGCAGAAGTGCTAACCACTACGCCACCGTGCTGCCCAAGAAGTAGCCTGGGTCCTGAAATTCCCCAAGCACTTGAAAGAAAGGTGCATGCAAGTGACATATCTTCACAATAGGGGCTACTTTGAACAGAACACTGAGACAATGAGGGCATGCCATGGCGCTCTGGTTCCGTGCAAACTTCCAGACAAAGAGATGTATGCTGAAGACTTCATGCATTGTATAGCCTGCCAGGGCTTGTTTGCAATGAAATACTTGTGTCGACACATGAAGAGATGTAAGCTAAACCAAAGGGGCAACAAGCTCACACCTTGCAAGAACAGAGTTCAGTCACTGTGCGCCTTTTCTCAACCTGCTCCACCTGACATCAGTGATGGCTTTTGGAAGCTCTTGAGTGACATGACCCAGGATGAAGTTTTACTCGCAGTCAAAAATGACATCTAACTAGTGCACACACTATCAACCTATCCGAGCTGCTGTACAATAAGTCCGGTTACCAGGAAGTGTTGCTTGTTTCGCATGACTATGTTTGTGAATCACCATCTAATGCTGGCTCTGGTAGATTCAGGTAATGAATTGTCCTTGGTTTCCAGCTCCATATTATCAGAGACACTGACTCATAAACTGCCCAAACAGAAGGTGCTATGTGTCCATGGAACGGCAGAGGAATATGAACCTTTTGTCTGATACTGTAAATGGACAGACAGTCACGGTAGTAGCCGCAGTTGCAGCATGATCTCATGTTGAGTCAGACGCAAAGTCCGATATAGACGCAGCCAACAAAGAAAACATCCATACACATGGCCAGCAGGCATTATTTTCACACACTTGCGCCACAATACACAAATGTTATTCACTGATCAGCGTCTGCGTCCTTAACTGCATCCTTGATGCGGAAGTCTACTGTGACAAAGGAAAGGAACTGAACTTGGTGTTTGGTTTGCAGCTCAGTATAGCTAGAGCGGGCAGTACAGTGAATATGAATGTCATGGAACTTTTGAACTTGAGCATAAAATTACTGAACAAGGAAAAATAGAAATATCGCAATGAGCTTGTGCAGCTGCTGGGGTGAGGGGATGGCTCTCTGTGTTGTGCAGGGGTCAGAGGATCTCTCTCTCTGTTGTGCAGGCGTCAGTGGATGGCTCTCTGTGTTGTGCAGGGACCAGAGGCTGGCTCTCTGTGTTGTGCAGGGGTCAGAGGAAGGCTCTATGTAATGTGAAGGGGTCAGAGGATGGCTCTATGTGTTGTGCAGGGGTAAGAGGATGGCTCTCTATGTTGTGCAGGGGTCAAAGGATGGCTCTCTGTGTTGTGCAGAGGTCAGAGGATGGCTCTCTGTGTTGTACAGGGTCAGAGGATGGCTCTATGTATTGTGCAGGGGTCAGAAGTAGACTTTATGTATTGTGCAGGGGTCAGAGGATGGCTCTATGTAATGTGGAGGGGTCAGTGGATGGCTCTCTGTATTGTACATGGTAAGAGGATGGCTCTTTGTCTTGTGCAGGGGTCAGAGGATGGCTCTATGTATTGTGCAGGGGTCAGAGGATGGTTCTCTGTGTTGTGCAGTGGTCAGAGGATGGCTCTATGTAATGTGGAGGGGTCAGTGGATGGCTCTCTGTGTTGTACATGGTCAGAGGATGGCTCTTTGTCTTGTGCAGGGGTCAGAGGATGGCTCTATGTATTGTGCAAGGGTTAGAGCGGCGGTTCCCAAACTGTGCGCCGCGGCTCCCAGGGGTGCCTCGGCGCTGTCACTGGGGTGCCGCGGGCCAGCCATATAAAAAAAGGAAAGAACACAGTAACTTACCAATCCGCCGGGCGCCGGGACCGAGCAGCCTCCTCTCTCCCGCAGCAGCTGTCACTGATGTCGATATTCAGTGACAGCTGCTGCGAGAGAGAGGAGGCTGCTGGGTCCCGGCGCCCGGCTGAATGGTAAGTTACTGTGTTCTTTCTTCTTTTTTTATATGGCTCGCCCGCGGCAGAGGAGTTAGAGGGATCGTGACAGCCGGGCAGAGGAGAGGCAGAGGAGGGTGACAGCGGGGCAGAGGAGAGGCAGAGGAGGGTGACAGCGGGCCAGAGGAGGGTGACAGCGGGCCAGAGTAGGGTAATAGCGGGCCAGAGGAGGGTGACAGCGGGCCAGAGGAGAGGCAGAGGAGGGTGACAGCGGGCCAGAGGAGGGTGACAGCGGGCCAGAGGAGAGGCAGAGGAGGGTGACAGCGGGGCAGAGGAGAGGCAGAGGAGGGTGACAGCGGGGCAGAGGAGGGTGACAGCGGGGCAGAGGAGAGGCAGAGGAAGGTGACAGCGGGCCAGAGGAGGGTGACAGCGGGGCAGAGGAGAGGCAGAGGAGGGTGACAGCGGGGCAGAGGAGGGTGACAGCAGGGCAGAGGAGAGGCAGAGGAGGGTGACAGCGGGGCAGAGGAGAGGCAGAGGAGGGTGACAGAGGGGCAGAGGAGAGGCAGATGAGGGTGACAGTGGGGCAGAGGAGGGGCAGAGGAGGCTGACAGCGGGGCAGAGGAGGGGCAGAGGAGGCTGACAGCAGGGGCAGAGGAGGGTGACAGCAGGGGCAGAGGAGGGTGACAGCAGGGGCAGAGGAGGTGACAGCGAGGCAGAGGAGAGGCAGAGGAGGGTGACAGCGGGGCAGAGGAGGGTGACAGCAGGGGCAGAGGAGGGTGACAGCAGGGGCAGAGGAGGGTGACAGCAGGGGCAGAGGAGGGGCACAGAGAGGCAGAGGAGAGGGGCAGTGGAGGGGGACACAGCGTGAGAGGGGCAGTGGAGGGGTACACAGAGTGAGAGGGGCAGTGGAGGGGGACACAGCGTGAGAGGGGCAGTGGAGGGGGACACAGCATGAGAGAGGCAGTGGAGGGGGACACCACGTGAGAGGGGCAGTGGAGGGGGACACAGTGTGACAGAGGGCAGAGGAGGGGGACAGCGTGACAGAGGGCAGAGGAGGGGACAGCGTGAGAGAGTGCAGAGGAGGGGGACAGCGTGACAGAGAGCAGAGGAGGGGGGACAGCATAACAGAGAGCAGAGGAGGGGGGACAGCGTGACAGAGAGCAGAGGAGGGGGGACAGCATGACAGAGCAGAGGAGGGGGGACAGCATGACAGAGGGGGCAGTGTGAGAGAGGGCAGTGTGTCTGGATGCAGAGGGGGCAGTGTGTCTGGATGCAGAGGGGCAGTGTGTCTGGATGCAGAGGGGGCAGTGTGTCTGGATGCAGAGGGGGCAGAGTATCTGGATGCAGAGGGGGCATTTTTGCATACAACTAAATAAGTATTTCTGTCCTGACCTTAATACTTATTACAATTTTTTGACCCAACTACTTCTAAAACAGGACTGCTCAATAACTATATTGGAGGGGTGCCTTGAAAAAATTTGGAGACTGTAAGGGTGCCGCGAACTGCAAAAGTTTGGGAACCACTGAGTTAGAGGATGGCTCTCTGTGTTGTGTAGGGGTCAGAGTATGGCTCTATATATTGTGCTGGAGTCAAAGGATGGTTCTCTGTGTTGTGCAGGGGTCAGAGGATGGCTCTAAGTATTGTGCAGGGGTCAGAGGATGGCTCTATGTAATGTGGAGGGGTCAGAAGAAGGCTCTCTGTGTTGTACAGGAGCCAGAGGATGGCTCTCTGTGTTGTGAAGTTGTCACTGGCGGAGCAGAGGTTGGAATGTGAGAGAATAGCTGCTGAGTTGGGTGGCATGTGAGGGAAAAGCTGGTAGACATGGGGTAACGTGAGCAAAAAGCTGTTGGTTATGAGGTGGCATGTGATAGAATAGCTGGTGTGCAGGGCAGATATTAGAAGCTTATGGTCAGGGAGTGGCATGAGAGAGAAAATCTAGTTGATAGGTGGTGGCATATAAAAAAGTAGCTGGTCAGCAAGGGCCCATATGTGTGAAAGGCTGAGGAGCAGGAGATGACATGTGACATTTTTATGAAGTTGCTTTACTGTCTCTTTCTAAGAAACCCAGGCCCTAAACTACGATAAAGCTAAACTAAGAAAATGTAATAGTACTGTATGTGTGTATTCCAGTGAACACACAAATCTGTGAATTAGCAGATCCACCATTTTGTGAGTGACATCAATCTCACTACATGATAGTGCTGAATCTGCAGCTAACCGCAGGATGTGATGGCATACCATGTCTGTATTGCTCAATGAACACGTCCATTAAGGCTTCTGCCTTAATTGTCGTAATTTCATTGCTTTTTGGAGTTTGAGTGGAAGAGTTTCAATAGTTTTCTTACAGTTTAGATGGTGTGTAAGGAACCTTAATCGGATATGTTAAACCGTAAGGTTTTTTTGTCTGTGGAATATATTATAAGGTTATATGTACACTTTAGTGATAATTTAGTTTCAGGTCATGGGAAGTATGTCATGTTTGGTATCATTCTAATCCCATATTTATCCACAATTGCACAGTTCATTCGCTTAAAGGATCGCACATTGCGTTCGCTAGTTATCGATGATAAGGAATAAATGATTAGAATATTGTTTGTGTAGTGTAAATAGACTAGTTTAAACTGGATTCTGGGCGTGAAAATCTGAGTGCATCCCCTGGAGAGCTGACCCCCACTTTTGGATATTTTCGTTTGAACTGGCCTATGACCCACATTACACTGGACCCTCCTGAAGGCTGGACCTATAGAAACAAGCCACATCATCTGTATTATTTTCTCTGTATCACTGAGTGTTTATATACAGCTCCCTGGGACCAGCTAAACAGTTATCACTGACCACAGTCTTCTGGACTGAAGGACTGTCTAGCTGGATCCAGCAGAGAGCGCAGCGTATGTATGTATGTACTTGGTATCGGCTGTATTGTACTTTAGTAATTTATAAAACTGCTAAACCTTTTTGCTTTTGCTAAATAAATTGCTTTTGCTTTGGAACCACACAAATCGCTTAGACAATGCTTATTGAAAAATGATGAAATTACTTTAATAATTTGAGGGCTCTTGATGGAGGTTACGCTACCGAATGATATGGATTTCAGTTCCTCAACAAAGAGTGGAGTGACGCGTCATATACGGGTAAGAACGCAATGTGTTTAAAACCTGTTCATCATTCTGTGTTGTGGAACTGAATGTTCGGTTTTGCATAATCTAAGGAGCGCTAACTTGAATCCAAGGACAAGAAAGAAAACTGTTTCTTTTTATTGTCGTTTTGCGTTTTAAATGTATTGCTTTGCATAATGTATGTGTACTTCCTGCATTGTGTATGTGCACTTCCGGTGTTGCTGCCATGTGTTTAAACAGTCGTTTTGATAGTTGGTTATATGTATAGTATAATTACTTCCTAAAGCCTCTGAAAAGATATTACTATTGTTTGGGAAATTGATTTTCTGCGCAGAAAATAAAAAGTGTATGTGTATGTGAATGGTATGCATAAAGACAAGAGTTTATTTACTGTTGAAAAGAGACAGATAAGAGAAGAGTTTATTTACTGTTGAAAAGAGACAGACAAGAGTTGATTTACTGTTGAAAAGAGACAGAGGTGTTGTTCAGGTGTGTTTGACGAAACACAGTAAAAAGATGACCTGAAAACAAAGGTTCTGTTTGAAAGGCAAACAGGATATAAAGAAACCTTTGTGTGAGTGGCGTTCTGTTCTAACAAAGAACAGAGGAAAAAGAGACGCCACAGAGTATATATGGCAGGTATACTCGAACCGAAAATAACAGGTTTTCGCGGCATTCCCAATAGTAATCGCAAAGCTTACTGATAGTTAGTGTCACGGTCACAAACAGGAGTACAGCTAGGAGTCACGAATATGGTGAAAACACTCTGTTTATTTGCAGAAATGTATAAATAGCAGGTAATTGAGAGCAGTAGTAAATACCAGGTGCAAGCTGATGCAGGAAATGATACGAATGTTCAGAAACCAGCAGGTAAGCAGCTAATGCAGGGAAGCATGAAGTATGAACAGGTTCCAAGCAAGCATGAACCAGAGGAGCAAGGCAGGAGTAAGAATCCACAGGTTGCAACAAGGATATGACATCACAGGATGGGACAACATTGTATAAACAAAAACAGACATAGGTCCTCTGCACCCACCATGTACAGACTGGGGTGCAAGAGGGGGTTGCCCACATTGTATAGACAAGAAAACAGGGATACTCTGCACTCTCCAAACACATAATTAATGCTATATCAAGTACAGTTCTATATTAAAAACAGGGAATGTTAGTTACACATATTGCAATATATGTTTAAGCTGACCAACTGACGCCAAAGTCTTCCCATTCTGGTCAGTCCTAACATGATCAAATGCTATGCTATTTTATCTGGGCTTAAGGCTTACCTGCACACAGCTTTTAAAGGCAAGTCTTTCCCTAGCACTAGCAGCCATGGGAGACCTGGGACTCACCTGACACAAGTTGGAATTAATTAATGTAAAGAATGGGCACAATAGCAGCACCTCTGGTGAATGAAGGTACTGCTGCAACACACAAAAAGAACAAATAATAAAGTCCAAAAGTCCAGGAGGCAGGAGCTGCCAGGCAAAGCAGTAAGCTCTAAGCAGATCGTTACAGTTAGTACCTGTAAGTGGTGTGAACGGGCCGCATGGTTGATTGTGCAGCCGTGATTGTGAATTGGGAAATGTGGGAGGAAATACCCTGCAACCACTGATATTCTGATAAATATCGGCTGCTAACAGTTGTAAAGTACTCAAACTAGGAAAGGCAGTGTATTACGAAGTTGGTACTTGTCTAATCCCAGTTGTTTTAGGTTGTTTCTCCATTGAGTACGTGTTATTGTTCAGTGGTACTCAGTGATGTGGAGTTGAGGAGACGTACCTGTTGAAATCGTCCACGGCCAATAAGAGATGGTCAATTGTGTGCTGCCTAAGGAATCGCCAGTTGTTGCTGCATGGTATATTACGCATAATAAATATGGTGCATACGCAACGGCGTACTGCGTCAAATGGGTCAAGATGACCCAGGAGTGTGTGAGACCTTTCTCAAACATCGGTAGTTTCGAGTCATAGGTTTTAATGTTAGAGATAAAGTGCGATTGATTAAATCAACAAAAATGAGAATTGAACATGATGGGCCTTTAAGGGACGCAAACTGAGCGCAGCGCACGTACGTGCACTAATGCACGTATTTAGTGGGTGCGAACGGCCGAAGTCATCAAGCTGCGTATTCTCACATACGCAGCTTAATGACTTGCGGTGCAATTGTTCCTATTGTACCCATTCACGGCCGTACACGCCAGCAAATAGTTGCATTACCTGCAGAAGTGAACGCTACGCTGTTTTTAGTGCATAGTAACATCATTGGTGTATCTCTCAATTGTTGATTCAGGGTGCTGGTTTTAATTAACCGTAAAATATAAATTCCCCTTGTTATGCTACTTTGTTTACCCTGTCAAAGATGTTTTATTTTGGATGAAGACAATTTATTAATATGAAAATATTTACAATGTTTTATCTTATTTTAGTATATAATTTATATTTGATGTGGTTTTATTATGTCATATGTTATATTATATAAGCCTTTCGTGTGAGCTGATGAAAAGGATATGAACAGGAATGAAGGAGTTATTAAAAGAACAGATGTTTCCAATCAAGAGATTTTGAACAAAGACTTGCACAGACTTCTTCAACTCCTCCATTGCATCCAGGAGACTCCAAAGGATCAGGATACGCCTATATACTTCCTCAGCCAATTGTAATATGATATGTGTAAATTATAGTACAACTTTCTTTTTTTGGAACACAAAGTACATGTCTGGTCTGTTGAAGATCAGAGTTTTCAGCATTGAAAATGAGTGCAAGCTTATTATTTTGTAAATAAACAATGATCTAATTTTATTCTTAAAGTCTCTTTTGCTGAAGGAATTATTTTATTACGTTATTAACCTATAACATCAATGATATAACTGATAATTTTTATTGGGCTTATTACATTATATACCGGATGTGAGGTGTGACCCTATTGGTTGGCATCTTCTCCATTGCCTTTTAACCAACAGCTTTACTTAAATGTATAATGATAATACGAAAATTTGGTCAATCAAATCACACACATACTATTTTTTCTTTTAACAAAACAATTTTAATTTCTAAACTAACACAATCAAAAACTTGTAACAATTAGACAATCAATAACATTTATTTTAAAATATTTAATTTTTTTATTACTTTTTTTGCTTTTTGTTTATATTTTTTTTCTTCTTTTTCAATTGCAGTCAGAAGCCTCTGGCTTTGTGGTCTTGGAGGACCCATCAACTCCTCATCAGCTGCAAAAAGTGAAAGACAACAATTTAGTTAATGCACTCTTAATACATTAATGTGGTGAAATGCTAGCTCTAGGTTACTGTACCTATGCATTTTTTAAGCTCGGTATAGTGCATAAATGAATGTTACCCAAACACTGGCCCCATTTCTTTAATTTTGATAAATGTAGGAGTAATTATTATTTTTATTATTATCTTTGACTTATAAGGCGCCAGAAAGGGTCTGCAGTGCCGTACATAACATTTACAGAAAACAGAACCAAGGCACAACATGATACACTAATATATACAAACACAGGTGACAGGGTAAAGCAAATCACTTTCAAACAAATGTCAATGGCAAACTAAAAAAGAAAAAAAAATGCAATTATTTCTTCTCCTTCTACGCTATGTCAGGTTGCAGACCTAGGCCCATGTTACTTACCTCAAAATGGAGCAGGGTTATCCTGTTCACTTGCAAACAAATGTCAATGGCAAACTAAAAAAGAGAAATGAAGGTAAACAAAAGATAGAAAAAACTAAAAAAGTAGTAAACAGCCCCATACAAGGAAACTATTATCTGGAACTATTATCTGAAACAAAGTATAACACCCAGAATAACACAAAAGTCAGAGGGAAAGGCCCCCCCCCCCCAAAACAATAAAATGTGAAAATAAATCAACCGAAGAAACCGTAGTAATATCTTAAAATATATCATGCAAACATACCAGTAAATGAGTCAGCAGTGAACAGGGCACATGATCTACTCTGAGCTTTATAGCAGTGGTTAATTTGCAAAGAGTATGCAGGTGAGAGTCAGCATACGTCATAATCACATGGCGATCCTGAGGCCAATTTCAGTGTGCTAGTGGTTCAGAAATGATAGATAAACTAGACACCTGGCAGGTGCATAGAATACGCCACCACACACGCGATTGCATGCGTTCGCACAAGTTTGACTTTGACGTTGTTAGTCGGGAACGCCCCCATTGTGAATTGACTACGTCACCATGCCCCAGAACCACCCCGTTCACGCCCAAAAGTCGTAGCTCATCGCAAATGGCTTTTGCGTTCGCACCCGTACACTTTTCGCTTTCGTGAAAGTGTGTAAGCTCGGCTACCGAGCATGCGTACAACACTTTTGCATACGGTACACGCTGAACAGGGACATACGTACCTTAAAGACTCAGGCCCGATGACAGTATAAAATTGTGGCAACAAGAAGGATACACGTGGCAAGGGAGCGCGTACACAGCGGAAGTAGGCATGGCGCAAAGTGCGCACACAACGGCAGTAAACGTTGCAAAGCGTGGAGAACTGAGCGCAAGCGCGCCCCGCTGCAAATTGCAGCTGGAGTGGTAAGTACAGCCGATACCAAAAATGTTAAAAATTTAACCAGTTATTTGTATGATGTATTAAGTTATAATAAGAGTAATGTTTCAAAAGTAGAAAATGAACCCACCGTCATTTCAGCCATTGCAATTGCCAGTAACATTCAAGAGGCATCTCACAGATAAGGAAAAGTAACGGTCCCACCAGCAGGGGCAGCAGCTGAAATGGGTGAGAATAATGTAGAAATTAATAGAGAGGGGATCATTCATTATACTGCAACAGTAATTCCAGCAAGTAGTCCAGAATGTAGTGATTTGGTAGGTTTACATCCTGTCCGCGCAATAGCCGTTCCCAATGGGAAAGTGGACAAAGATGGTGTAGTTCCCAAAATAAATTTAATCATGCATTGTCCATGGACTAGGACTGAACTGTTTTCAATTATGTCTGATTTCCCTGAATCTAGAAAAGATTTGGCCAAGTGTCAGAAATTTATTAGACATTTAGGTAATGCACATGAGCCAACAAATAAAGATTGGCGAGTGGTGTTTAGGGCATGTCTTCCTCTCGATACTGATATACAAAAGTTCATTAAGGATTGTATACTGGAGGAGGATAAATCCTTAACAGAGGATGACAATCAGGAAAATATTAAACGTATAATCTCACAGTTGGCCATATATTTTCCAGTGATATTGGACTGGAGAAAAATTTTCACTATCAAACAAAAAGGAAGTGAGATTGCAGCTGACTATTTCGCTAGGGCTCTGTCAACCATGACTAAGTACACAGGGATACCAGATATAAAGGAAAATGTGGAACACAGGGAAGCAGCTGTTACAGTACTAATGGATGGTCTCAGGGAGGACCTAAAGAGCAGGGTACAAACCTCGTTGCCTTATTGGAGAGGCATCACGGTAGATGCAATTAGAGAGTCTGCCGTGGAACATGATAAAAACATATGTAAAAGGAAAAAGGCATAGAGTGATAGGCTAATATGATGGTGAGTATCCAGGCTTTAGAAAGATTACATTCACAACCTCAGACTTATAAAACCCAATATAAGTGACGAAAGAAACAGAAATATTTGAAGTGTTTTAATTGCCTTAAGAAGGGACACTTGAGGAAAGATTGTAAAGAAGGAATTAGGGCGAAAGCTAGGAGATTAGGACCAGGCAAGGCAAATGCTCAGGTAGTGATTTTGAGGATTTGGGGATGAAGGAGAAGGTGTTATTACAATCGGTCCAGCCAATTACTCTATTCAATTCAGGGGTAAAGGAAAATTTGGAAGCCGTGGAGCTTGGAGAAAGTGCGAGGAGCTATTGTCTGAGGAGTATTACGTCCGTAAGTACGTTGACCCCATAGATGAAGAGAGGTACATCCAGCAATGCCAGTCCAGTAATATTCAGACTTGAGAATGATTATCATTCTTAGGTGGATAAGGTTGTAGACCAAACAGTGCTGGTGTGCTCTAAAGTGCCTCAGAGATTATATTAAGTAGGACTAGTTCTCTTTCCACTAAATATTCTTGAGGTACCCGAATTATGGGGTGGGAGGTCACTAGGGGAAAGGTAAGACAGCTAGGTGCCTTAATTTGGAGTCTCCCAATATTTGACAAACCGATCACTGTTTCACGTACAAAGTAACTTGAGTATTGGAAGACTGGAAAGAATGAACAGACAATAGCCCACCCCACAAGTGTTGATGAAAAGAACTGTTGACATTATTAGAGTGTATATATTAACTCAAGCTGAAGGAGATCGTATATGACATTGATGATAGATATAGGATGATGTTATTGATGAACATGCATTATTTAATTGTTGTCTGAGCTAAAAGACATGCTTTGGACAGATGAACATATTAGGCATGAAGAACGGTTGTATGCTGACTACCCCAACAATACTTACCCCGACGTCTTCACAGCGACCGGCTCCTTCCCAACCAGGTTCCTTCCCGACTGATGTGACCAACGACTGCAAGGCATCGTGACGAATGAAGATGCCGGCAAGGGTTGATGATGTCACCGGTGATTGCGACGCTGTTATCGGTGCTGATAAGGGGTAATGTAAGTATGCGCGCATGGACAATGTACTTTGCAAAGCGTTGTACATTGTCCATGTCCAGTGTCCTTCTTACTTGAAATGTATTTGTGTTTTTTCTGTTTTTCTGTGTTATTTATGTATTTTGTTGTATATTAAATTTATTATTTGGGACCCTATCTTGTTTTCATATATCATATGTCTGTTTTTTATGTCTGGATGAGCTCTATTCCCCCAGCGCCATTATATTTCCTCTAATCTTTGTATTCTAAGGTGTCAATAGACCTTGAATGAGCTGCAGGGGAAATAGTGTTCCTCCAGAACACCATTATTGTTATTAATATTGTTATTATTGTCATATATTTTTATTGGAGGGAATTTATTATTGTTTATTTTTTACTGTACACACAGTACTTTGCAAAAACTTTTCTTTATTACTGCATATTGACTATCCCTGAGAGCGCCGAACTTAACCCCTTGTGGGTGATTGGTTGTAAGAAATGTTACATGGCCTAAATTGCTGCAGGAAATACTCTTCTTCACATGTGAAGGAAGGCCAACAGGTCCAAAGGCAGAGAGCAATCATAGCCATCCTCTGGACAAATAGGTAAATACATTGTAGAAATATTGATCAGCCAATAATTATTGTATATTATTAATATTCTTTATAATGTATTTGCTAATAAAATGGTTTTATTACTCATTATATTTTAATAATGAGCTGCCATGACAACAATAGTAGTAGAAACAGTCATGATATAAGGATAGGAAATGTCTGATATAAAAAACAGAAAAGTGACAGTTATTTGCTAACAAATGTGGCCACATTCCCTCAATTCATTTAATTCAATAATTTCTTTAAAACATACATGTTAAACATTTTAATCCCAGGTTTTAGAGGGACAAATATTAGTGTCATACAATATGCAGAATCCTTTATATTTATTTTCTGCAATTTTTCTGATTCAGCAGAGGTTCCTGAAGTTCTTTTTAATAGTCTATTATATACCTTCTCATGCACTCGGTTTCATTGAATCATAATATCATACTGACTTCTTACAATAACTTCTGCCTTATTACTCTATTTTAAAACCTGTATTGATTTTGTGTTACACCTGTGGTTGAGTTATTGATTCACATCATCTAATAACTGCAGCTTTTCATTATGGGTCTTGTATACATAACAAATAAAATTGTGCTTTAATGATACAAAGAAACACAAATTTGATAGCACATAAACACCAATTTGGCCACTCAGTGGTATGTTCTCAAATAATACAGAAAAAAACATTTTTTTAATGTATTATGCTACTTTCCTCATAAAGAAATCACATATTCAACTGTTTATTTTACTAGTGAGAGAGAGAGAGAGAGAGAGAGAGAGAGAGAGAGAGAGAGAGAGAGAGAGCACTCCATAATAAACAAAGTACATTTATTAAATTCAACAGCCTTAAAAATACTAGAGTCTATTGGTAGAAAACTGCCTATCACTTCTTCTAGTGTACAGACAATCTTAGTGAGATGCAGGCACAGAGAAGAATAGTTGCTAACTGCTCTGCTGCTGTTCTTACAAAGAATGACAATCTGTGAAGCCACTTTACTATCATGTTGCACTTCGTCAAGATGGTGGCTTGGCACTAGATGGAAAAACTATGAGTATAAGTAATAGGCTTATAGTAGGTACAATTGTTTAGACCAATAATATAGATTCATTTGTGTAATGCTCTTACTCTGTGTTATGAGCCGCGGCGGTGCCCAGCCGCCGTGACTCACTCACCTGCGTCCCGGCCGTCGGTATGGCGACCGGGACGTCACTTCCGGCCCTGACCCGGCCATTGCTGGGGCAACGAGAAGACGCTTCAGCGCTGCGTCCCGGCAATGAGAGGAAGCCGGGCGCAGCGCTCACCATATTCTCTAGCCTGTGGGCTAATTAATGCAACCTATTAATTATGCTGGGGGCTGTGTCTAATTCAGAGCTAGGCTCTGATTGGTGGCCACTGGTATTTAAGGCAATGAGGTCTGCTGCCTCATTGCCGGTTATAGCTCCTGTGTTCCAGTCTGCTAAACTGCTAGTTCCTGTCCTGTATCCTGATATCTCTATTTGACTCCCTGTGTATGACCCTTGGCTTTGATTTGGACCTCGCTCGTGTTTCCTGTGACCCTGATCTTTGGCCTGTTTACCCGTTCTGCTATTTGCCTGTGACCCCTGACCTCAGCTTGTTCATCGATACTGTTGTCTGCTGCCTGCCCTTGACCTCTGCGTGGACCTGACTCTTCTTGCCCGGGTTCTCCCCAGCTAGTACGCACTTCACGACCCTCTGTCAGTCTGCGGCCCAGTCTGTCCCCACCATCAGGGGCTCCAGTGAACACCTGACTGGCAGAGTAGATTCCGGGTTGTGTTGTGCCGGCTGGAGGGGTTCCTAACACTCTGCCATTCACTTTGCAGTTGAGTTTTTTTTTTTCAGGTGGAGGAGGTAGAGTTTTTTATGTTATTTTTTTGAGAAAATAGAGATAAGATAAGGCTGAATAGGCAGTCCCTAGTCCTCTTTACTAGAACCAATGAAAGCAGAATAATGTAGGACCACAGAGTCAACTATAGCATTTTATGGTATGAAACATTTAGCAACTGAGTCATTAAGGCACGCACACTGAGCGATGCGCACGTATGTGCAATGAAGCACATACCTGACAGTTACGGAGGTTCCAAGTCAGCAAGACGCGTATCGTTGCATACGCATCTCATTGACTTCAGGAGAAACTGTTCCAACTGTATGTGCTGATGCCCGTCCATACCATGAAAAAATAAGACGTTCGTCCGTAAGGTATTTTTCTGCTGTACCTGCGGCAGCGAACACTACGCTCTTGAATGCCATAAGAACATCGTCGGTGTATCTCTTAAATGTTTGTTATACAGTGGTGGTTGTAACAAAAATTAAAATAAGTATTCCTCGTTGTTGTGCTACTTTATTCACCTATACCAGCAATGGTATCTGTGAATCCCAAAGTGTCATCATGCCTATTGCCCTGCCACCCATGAATATGTGGTTGTTGTTTCTACAGTTGGCAAACTTTGCCACTAAACCTGGCATTAATATGCGGTGTGCCCCTATTATACTGTACTTGGTCTCTTCCCCCATTGCCTTTTAACCCACTGCTTTATGTAAATTAATCATAATAATATAATAATAATTTGCAAATCAAAACACACACACTAGCTTTTCTAACAAAACTAACAATTTGAATTAACAAATTCTCGAAGTCAGCCAATTGGATAAAGTAATTTCAATTAATATCGAGCAGATTTGGTTGCCTTTGTCTGAAATTATGTGTAGAGCACGCTACGGCGTACAAGGGCGTATCCAGCCGCAACACGTGGCAATAACAGGTTTTACACTTTTACACACATTCACACGAACATACACATTTGTAATTAGTACACATTAATTGTAGTTGCAACACATAGTTATTTATGTCGAAATATAGTAGTATTTATGTTTAATATTATAAGTTATATGCATGTTAGTGAAATCAAAGGTTCAGGTTGCAGGAACTATGTCATGCTTGGGATCATTTTAATCCCCCTATTCATCAGCAGTTGTCTGGTTCATTCGCCGAAGAGATCGCACATTGCATATTCTAGTTAGCGATGTTAGCGAATAAATGTTTAAAGTGATACAGACTGTAAAAGGCAAATAGGCTAGCTGAAACTGGATTCATGGTGGGAAAGTCGGAGCACATCCCCTGGAGAGTTGACCCCCACCTTTGGATATTTTGGTTTGAACTGGCCTATGACCTGCAGTACACTGGACCTTCCTGATGCCTGGACCAATAGAAGCAAGCCACATCATTTGCATTGTTTTACTGTATTCACTGACTGCATATAAGCAGGGGCTCTGGGCTTAGTGACCAGTCTTCTTTGACCACAGCCTTCAGACCTAAATGACTGTTCACTGGATCCAGAGCGCCTGCGATAAGTAACAGCTGTACTTGTTTTATTTTGCATTATTATTCTGCTACTTTTGGATATTAAATAACTTTGTGCTTTGAAAACAGAAATCGGGATTCGACAATCGTTATTGGATAGCGACAAAACAAGCATAACAAAATGTTAATCATAACAATAATATTAATATTTTAACAACCAATAATTTTTTGAGATATTTAATTTTTTTGTTTGTTTTCTTTGCTTTTTTTATATTTTTGGTATTTTTTTTCTTCTTTTTTGAGTTCATTCAGTAGTCTTTGGCTGTATCTCTTGTTGTTCTCATCAACTACTCATCAGCTGCAAAAAAAGAAATGCCAACATTTAGTAAATGCATTATAAATGTATTACGAAATACATTCATGTGCAGAAATGCTAGGTCTAGATTCCTGTACATATGGGTATGCATTTTTCAAGCTCGGTATAGTACAGAAATGAGATGTTACTACAAAACGGCTCAAAAGTTTTGCATTATGCTGAACTATATAAGAAATATATAGTTTTATTTTGTGTGTTTGTCTAATTTGTTTTTCTTAATTTTCATTGCAAATGTTGCCAATCAGAGTCTTACCTTCTAGGCTGCATTTTTCAAGACAGCCAGCTGCACACAAGACTCTTGTCTTGTGTAGGGGGGGATGTGGCAGTGGAAGTGGGAGGAGTGGGGAGTGGGGGGCGGGCAGTTTCCACATTGAGGGAACTTAGGATGGCCTCTACTGTTTCTCATGTCAACGTCTATCTCTTTAAAAAAAACAACACTATATGATATATATATATACATTTTACCTGTACTTACTTTCTTCCACCAGCACCTGTGGCTGCTTAGAGGGTTCAGGTTTGCTCTGGATATAGAAAGGTAGTCTTTCCCCACCGCTGACTCCATCTCCTGTGCCTGTTTGACACAAAAACACACGGATATTTAGTGGATCCCTTGTAACTGCCAGTTGATATTGATCATTCAGAGTCTAACGGTTAGGTAGTGTTCGCCAGGGACCCCCGCAAGGGGATATGGACTTAGCTGCCCCTATCCCGCAGGTCGCGGTCCCCTGGATGAGAGTTGGGCAGAGTGGTATGCGGAACCAGATGCGGAGGAAGGATGATGGCATCTCAGAGGAGTAACAGAGGAGTAGAACTATAGCTGACCCAAGGATAGTAACATAGAGCAGTATCCGGAGGGTCCCTAGGACAGGAGCAATTCAGTAGAGGCACTAGAGGTAGAGGTGTAGAACTATAACTGATCCGGAGATGGTAACTCAGGGCAACTGCAGGTGAGTCACTGGTACAGCGGCTGTTCAATAAAGGTAATGGAGGTGTAAAACTATAGCTGATCCGAAGATGGCAACTCAGATCAACAGCGGGTGAGTCACTAGTACAGCGGCAGTTCAATAGAGACAGTAGAGGTGTAGAACTATAGCTGATTAGATGATGGTAACTCAGAGCAGTAGTAGGAGGAATCATGAGAGGTAGCGTCCACACTGGAGCAACAGCAGGAGAGTCAGACCGAAGGGAGCCAGGTCCTTACCGAGAGTGAATGAACTTGAAGAACAGGCATCGGACAGGAGGAAGTGGGAGGTTTAAATAGTGCTCCAAAATGACAGGACCAATGGGAAGAGGTAGAAGGTCATAAGAGAGGGGAGTTGGCTTGCACATGCGTAGAATAAGAGGCCAGATTGTGGATGTTATCCACTGGGATCACTGCTTCCAGGAGGAAGGTAACAGCGCCAGTGCCTGTCCGCAGGGCTGGCGTGTGACACTGTTCCTGTCTCACCGCCGACTCCTCTGGACCACCACTGGCGCCTCCTGTTGGTCCACCTCCTCTTGTTCATTGGTGCGGTGTTGGCAGTAGCTGCGTTAGCGTCCTGTTGGAAAGTAGGATGTGTTATATTTGTTTAATTTTTTTATTTTCTCCAGCATACAAAAACATGCAGAGAATGGGAGCTTTCAATGGGAAATACCAGTCATGTATCATAAATTAAATGGTTAACGTTTGAAACAATCAGATATGGCCAAGGGACCATAAATATTATTACAAATAAAATGCATTAAATGAAGCATAATAAGCACAAGAAAGTATATAATGATACATAATACTTTGTGTATGATATAATAATCAGTTGGCAATTGACACAAAAGAGGCCTTTGCAAACATGTGTCCGTGTTTTGTATATGGTGATCCATTTGCATATTATACTGTATTTTGGGTGTACTTACGAGCATGTATTTGTGCCCTCAATTCTGCGAGAGGGTCGGGCTGCCTTCTCCGCAGATCGCTCCATCTGCACTGCAATTGTACAATGGAGCGCCTACTGCCTAATTGCATGTGCAGATGCCTGCAAACAGCTTTATATGTGTTCACTTTGTCTAAGTTACTGACATACCGACCTGCGTGTTCAAAGAAACGGTCGACTGTTGCAGTCAGGACCCGCATTTCGTTACGTAAGAAACTAGCTGCTCGCATGTTGTTAGAAAAGTGAGACACTTTAATATCCTGCATAGCTATTGGCTCTCAGTTTACGTCGGTGCATCTACACGTCATGTGTGGAACCATTAGTAAGATGGCTGACTCACCTGTCAATTAAATGAATTTTCCTGCTAATGGGTGGGCCTGGTGTGATGGCGTCTACGCAAGAGAACATATTGGTATCCACTATAACACTCACACTGTATTCAACAGTCGGCCCTGACAATTTATGCATGGCTGACAACTACTTGCTGTTAAAAATAGTATTTGACCTGTTGATTTTGAGGTAAGTAAAATGGCCCTAGTTGTGCAGGCTTATATAGCATATAAGAAGAAGGAATAATTTGCCTTTCCTTTCTGTTCTTTAGCTTTTCTTTGCCTATTGCTGGACATTTCACACAAGCGATCACCCTCCATTTTGAGGTAAGTAAAATGGCCCTAGGTGTGCAGGCTTACATAGCATATAAGGAGAAGGAATAATTTGCCTTTCCTTTCCGTTCTTTAGCTTTCCATTGCCTATTGCTGGACATTTGACACAAACGATCAACCTCCATTTTGAGGCAAGTAAAATGACCCTAGGTGTGTGCCTTTTTGTAGAGTGATGGACTAAACTTATTTTATTTGAATTTGTAGAGATTTCTGAACAAGAGGCAAGTCAGCCTTCCGCATCATCGTCCATTGCGGCCAATAAAAAACGTCAGCCAAATTTCACTAATGCCGAAATTGACATTTTGGTGGAATTGGCTTTTGATATGTTCCACTCCAGTCAGTGTCAGCTCTCGGACGGATCCAAATCCAGAATATGGGGAAAAGCAGAAAATGAGGTCAATGCCCTGCTCCAATAAGACACGAGGTGAATGAGGTGCAAAAAAAGGTAAATATGGAATCATAAAAACAATTAGCTCTTTGTTCTTATATAAAATGTGTCAAGGTTTTGGGGATAGACACATCCTTCTAGTGTATCTTTTTTGCACACAGGTGGCAAAACTTTAAGCGTCACCTTAAGGACAAGCTGACAGAGCACAGGATGCATGCTCAAAGGACAGGCTGTGGTCCCCCGGCCCAACTAGAACCCACTTCATTGGAGACCAGGGCATTGGCCTGTTTGGTTGCGGAGATGGTGCAAGGGGTGGGCCGCATTGACACCGGACGTAGCCCACCCTTCATGGAGCCTATCACAGTTTTTGTTTTTCAATTTGTCATTCATTGTTAGTGCCAATACAGCTGGAGACAATTCTGAGGATGAGCTGGTGAAAGAGGCATGTGATGTGGAAGAGCATCAGATGATTAAGGAAGCAGAAGTCAGTGAACAGGAATCACTGCATGCCTGCTATCACAGTAATCTAGAGACTAATACCACTATTCAGTCCAACACCACACATATTTCCACAACCCTCACCCGTATAGAGCATACTTTACAAAGCAGTCTCACCCATATAGAGAACACTTTGGACCTAAATCTAACCTCTATAAACAATACCCTTACACGTCTCACTGACTTTATTTCTATCTATATCACCAACAATCCTTCAGCACTCATTTCCCAGGAATCTTTTCCTACTTCTTTCTCTCCATCTCTCAGTGCCATCTATCAACCATACTGCACCCCACCTGATTATCGATCCACAAGTAGACCCTATCACCCGCACACGTGTTCACATACTGAAACACTACCCTCTCAAGGTCCTATTGTTTATAGTGCAAGACCCCAAATGCAACACCATCCTTACCAAAGAAACCAATATTTGGACAATGAACCATATACCCATTACAATCCATCATACAGCTCTCATTTACCTCCACCTGCCCTCCTGCCATCTCTGCCCATGATGCCATCTCTGCAACTTCTGCCATCTCTGCCATCTCTGCCCCACCTGCCATCTCTGACCCTCCTGCCATCTCTGCTCCTTCTGCCATCTCTGCCATCTCTGCCACTCATGCATGTTGTGACACCCGCGCACCCCTTGCCACCCCGTTCCACACAATCGGAGCCTGCTGCACACCCACTCTCTGCTGCTCCACTGGCATCTGCTACCTCCCCACTGTTGCCTTCCACATCATGGGTTACCCAAAGTCAGACTCATCCAAGAACAGCAGCAACTATTGTTCCACCAAAGAGGCCACGCAAACCAAAGTAAAGTTCTTTTTTTTATTTTCCTTACATTGTAAATAAAATATATAATGATATGCTTCTTAGTTATGTATATTTTCTTTAGTTAAAAACAAACTTACAAGAATAGTTGCTGTCCAGGACATATTCAGGAGATATTCAGGAGGTCTGGGGTCAGCATCTAACACTTTCTCACTCATAACTCATAATGAGGCTGAAAAAAAGAGAAAAAAAATATTTTCAAATAAAACAGAGAACACAATTTGCCATTGTGCCCCATGGCTAGGCATTAAACAAAGCAAGAAGAAACAAAAACAAACAAACACATACATATGTCTCAGGGGGGAAAATAAATTATTCCTTCTCCTTATATGCTATGTAAGCCTGCACACCTAGGGCAATTTTACTTACCTCAAAATGGAGGGTCATCGTTTGTGTCAAATGTCTAGCAATAGGCAATTAAAAACAAGGAAACTATAACATGAAACAAAGAATGAAGAAAAAAAAAAGAGCACATACATATGTCTCAGACCAAAAAAAAGTATTACAGTCATAAACAATGGGCTACCAGTAAACATACACTTAAAAAAGCACAAACCAAACAAACCTTAGTAATAGCCAGGGGAGGGCTGGCAGACTTTAACCCAGGGGACAAGCACATAGCCCTGGCCCATAAGTAGCGGCCCATCCTTAAAGGGTGGTTTTTGGTACAATATATATTTATCTATATAAAAAGAGGTTATTTTAGTGTTGCTTAATCCATATATATATATATTTATGTCCAGGCCCAGAGCTGGATTGAGGCTCTGGGGGCCTTTAGACAGTGCACACAGTTCTGCCTTCATGAGCAGTACATGGTGAAGCGGGACATACCTCCCAAATGTCCAAAGTGAGGAACTCACCCAAATTCGGGACTGCCCCACCAGATGCAGGACGGTTAGTAGACTGTCCTGCTCTCTCCTACCTGTTCCTGTCACTGTCACCACTTGCGGCTGCTGGTTTCTTTAGCTCATTTGCTGCGTCTGGATCCTGGAATATTGAAGGCCCTATTTGGAGAAAAAAATGGGTACATGAAATTTAGAAAACTCCAACCAATAATAGTGTTCACATTTGTTAAATAGACCTATTTTCTTCCAACTAACCCTGACATTAAATTAATAGTATTCCTATTTAATAAATAAACCTATTTCCCTCCCTCCAAACAGCCCCAGCAATAAATTAAATAGCATTTACATTTAATAAATATAACCATTTACAACAAACATCCCATTCATTAAATAATTCATAATCACTTTTAATAAATAGACCTCATTTTCCCCAAACAGCACCACATTCAATTAATAGATCCCAAACCACCCCAGCATTAAATTAAATATCCAATCACCCCATCTTAACTTCATAGGCCCCACTATTAAATTAAATTGACCCTTCATCACAACACAAATAAAATAGCAATACACACACAATACTCACTCTCACACACACACACACACACACACACACACACACACACACACACACACACACACACACACACACACACACACACACACACACACAATACACTGGCCCCTCACTCACACACACACACACACACACACACACAATACACTGGCCCCTCACTCACACTCACACAATATACTGGCCCCTCACTCACACACACACAATACACTGGCCCCTCACTCACACACACACACACACACACAATACACTGGCCCCTCACTCACACACAAAATACACTGGTCCCTCACTCACATACAAAATACACTGGCCCCTCGCTCACACAAAATACACTGTGCCTTCACTCACACAAAATACACAGGGCCCTCACTCACTCACACAATACATTGGGCCCTCACTCACAAACACACACACACACACACACACACACACACACACAATAAACTGGCCCCTCACAAACACACACACACACACACACACACACACACAATACACTGGCACCTCACTCACAAAAAAAATACACTGGCCCCAGGGAGCGACCAGCCACCAAGCAGGAGAGACCAGCCTAAAAGACACTTTTTCTGACAGGCCCGACGGGCACATGCCCCCCTGGCCAGCCCCACCCCCTATAATAGCTTGAAACATATAAAGCAAATATATCAGTAAATGCAGTCAAAGCAGCATACAGGGTGCATGTTGTAATCAGAGCTTTAGAGTAATGTTTAATTGGTAGAGAGTATGCAGGTGATTAGGAGCAGACGTCACGATTACATGTAGATCCGGAAGCCTAATTGCGTATGCTAGTGGTTTGGCACTGACAGATAACCCCGAGCTGGTGCATACTATACGCCGAAAACCACGCAATTGCATACTTTCGCCCAAGTCTGACTTTGATGTCCCTACACAGGAACGCCTGCATTGTGAATTGACTACAGCATCACGCCCCATAACCGCCCTTTTCACGCCCAAAATCGCAGCCCGTCGTAAGTGGCAATTGTGTTTGCAAACGTAAAGGTTTTGCATTTGTACCCGAAGACTTTTGCGTGCAATGCGCACAAAAAAGAGGACATACGTCCCTTAATGACTCAGGCCCGTAATGTATAATATTATTATTATAAATGTTTACAAAGTACTTAGTACATATAATAAAACAATAATAATAAAAATAATGATAACATTAGGATTCACCCAGAAACTTTATGCATTCAAACAGCCAGCCAGACAAATTTGACACTACCTGCGCCAGAGTCTAGTGAGGAGCAGATGTTTACCAGAGATCCAGGCAAAGTGGTATGGTCTTAGTGACTATCCCCCCACAGGTCTCGACCATCCAAATAAGCATCAGACTTGACTGGCAGGTGGAAGGAATCACGCAGGAGAGCAAATAGTCCTGAAATCACTGGCATGGATGGAATAACCAGGAACACACTGATGTGGAGGAAATAACCAGGAACAATCTAGAATGGATGAAATAAACAGGACCAGACAAGCCTGGGTGAATTATCCGGGAAAACACTGGCAACAATGAAATATCCAGAAACACGCTGGCAAGAATGGAATGACCACTAACATACTAGTGAAAATGCAATGATGAGGCATGTACAGGCAAGGATGCACTAACTAGGAACACAGAAAGAGATAGGGATGGAGTATACAACAAAGCACTGGAGAGACCAGGAGCATAGTAGTCATGAACTTGACTTAATCTCCTGGAATTATTTTACTTACAATGGTGCCTTAATACTATGGAGGTGACAGAGGCTGGAGAGGCAGGGTCTAATAGAACAGGACCCAATATTGTATATAGAATGGGCATACGCTACTCCACATCCCAAAGGAATCCTAGATGATGCTCGGCATCATCGTAATATCGGCACTAGATGGAAAGAAGACCCCCAACCACCCCCCGACCACCAAATGACTGCAGACTGCTAGATACCAAGTTGAGTAATCAACATTGAACTGGCAACAATTTAGGGCTCCATGTAGCCTTATTATGGCAACTGCTATCTGCTGATTGGAGGCTGAGGCAGCACTCTGACTGGCTGAGAGGGATCAGGTGATTGAATCCAAGATGGTAGCAACCAGGCACTGATTTTGGAGGGAACTCTGAGATTGCTATCCTCTGATTGGAGGCTGTGTTCAAAATACATGCATCTTTCATACCATTCCATACAGATATTTTTGTTTAGCAAGAAGATGATCCGACTGTATTTCAAAAATATTTGTTCATCAAACTGTCTGCATGGATATTGATTAAAATAACTCTTAATTGCATAATAATCATCAACAATATGTAAGTTGCATTATACAGTGAGCATTATCACTATGTTTTAAATGTATGGTACATTGCTAGACCAGGGGCACATGTAAAGCACATGTAAGAGTAAAAATATACCAACTTCTTCAGAGAGTAAAATTTGATTATAGAAAGGAGACAGTGTTTATTCAAAGCGATGATGCTCCTCAGTCAGTGGGTCTAATTAAAAAGGTACACATAGCACACTTTAGTTATTTCATCAACACTTAAAAAGGACAGGACCAAAGGAATGTGACACTTCAGGCACACACATTTACTTTTTTTATTTTATATTGTCAGATAAATATTACCAGATGGATGGCAGCTTTATATATTTCAGTTTTCCCTAAAATAACACACCATTCTATAAATGTCAAAAGTAGCCAGGCGGAGTTACGTGCAATAAGTCTGATCTCCCTACTGTATGACTCTTCCATCTGTGTCATAAGTATTTCAAATCGTGTTCATCATGTTCATAAACTGATAGAGAGTTTGATAGAGAAACATTATGCAGAAAGTTTTTATTTTGGAAGTGCAGAATAATGACAGATATAAAGAAAAGTTATATTAAATGTAATTGCTGGCTCGAAAACTTAAAACTCTTTTAGATTGTATTTGTTCTCTAGAGTGTAGACATAATATGCAAACAATAAAGTGAAAAGCTGCAAAGAAGGAAAGAGAGAAGAAAAATACAAAGCTAAAATGCTATTTTTCAAGGAGTGAATGGACTAAATTCTTCCTTCATTGGTTGAGTGAAGGTATGTTCTATAAAGAAAAAAAAATGATGGATATGTTCTGAAATGAACATCAAACTGTGTCAGATTTAAAATGATTGATTTTTTTCCTAGTGACTAAATATAATCTTAGCTGTACAGGTACTTTGGGACAGAAGCTCTGATTAAGTGTGCAGAGGCAGAAGCTGAAAAATAAGTCTATATCAATTGATATTAACTAGACACAATGAAAATGTATGATGAAAGAGTGATCAAAATACATATTTTTAATATTCATCTTTAAAATTATTCATCAGATAATTTTTTTTCTGAATATATATATATATATATATATATATATATAATTATATATGTATGTATATATTTATACATATATATATATATATATATATATATATATAGAGAGAGAGAGAGAGAGAGAGAGGGGTTTTGTTGCATCTCCAAAGCACTGCAACACATTGTTTGCTGCTGAGTCTAAACCTAGCTTGCAGTATTTTGTAATTATTTTGCTGCAGCAGTGCAGTCTATGAAGTGCCTTGTGTATATATTTATATATATATATATATATATATATATATATATATATATATATATATACATATATATATATATATATGTATATTTTTATGTATATATTAGTGGTGAGCGTTTCGGATTCAGAGAGATGCAACAGATCTGAGATTTGGGGTTCCGGGTGAAAGTGAGACAATTTTGTATCTCAAGAAGAGGCACAACATCATTTCCAGGAAAATACCTATGCAAAACTCGTGAGAGTTTCTATCTTCTATATATATATAAACCTCCTTTGTTTTCTCATGTGACATTTTAGAACAGACAGCATGTAAGGAGGATGTTAGCTGCAGTGCTCTGCTCTGAAAATAGCATTCAGGGTAAAAGATGGACATGCTTAACTTGTATCTGCATTCCCTTACTTTAATGCACTTGCTTATGAATACTCCTAACAGGCTCTATACCAACAAGATGTGTCCAACAAAAGTACAGTAAAGATGTGCATACGTAAGTGTGGCATGGCCCCTTAAGATGCGGCCTATTTAGAGAAGCATCTCCATTTCCTGTTAGCGGGTGTATCTCTTGTGGGTACTTGATTCCTGGATATGTGCTGCTGATGGTTATGATCATGATGAGCATGATGGTGATGATGATACTGTGGAACACTTTAAAAGCATAACAAAAATGCATATTTAAATTTCATGTATTTTTGTGGGTGGACTCTATTAATAGGATTATAAAGGGAGCAATGGGTAAAATACTTATTTGTTTTTAAATTGAGAGCCAACTTACCAAGAGACACCCCCAAGAACCTCCAAATTAGTACTACAAGGACCAGCACTACCTGTCAGCTACTAGTCTCATAAATGCCTCACAGACAAGATATGAAAAATAGAAGTTGCTCAATGAATTTATAAGTGCTAGGAACGGAGAGATTATCTAGAAAAAAAAGCACAATGATGAACTGCACGCTAAATGAATAATTCCATCATAAAAACTAGGTAAATAGCTATGACAATAGGGTTTCTTTTTTTCCCAACATGGATTTCTGCAAAAGAAAAAAAAGAATACGAACTAAAAAGAAGAAGCTGAAGATTCCTTTGTATAGAAGATAAGAAATAAAGATCCCTATGGATTTAAGCGTGAAATGATATTTTTTTTTACACATTAAAATATTAAATATTTGCTGTGTGTTAGAAACTCCCAAGTCAGTACAGTGAAACTCGGGAACTACTCAGAAGGCCAGGTGTTCGCTGGAGCCCCTAGTGGTGGGGACAGACTGGGCTGCGGGCCGACCGAGGGTCGAGTAACGTATACTGACTTAAAGGAGTTCCCAGGAGTGGAGTGATTGGTGGACTGTAGTATAAGAAGAATCCTAGGTCAAAAGGTCACAGGCACAGATGCAATATCCAAGGGCAAGAGAAGGGTCAAACTCACAGGCAGAGAAGCAAAATCCAAATTCCAGGCAAAAGGTCAAGGTCAGAAGAGAAGGGTCACAGGTCCAATAACAAGCAGGGGTCAAAACACGGGTAGTCAAATCCAAGGTAGCAGGAACCAAAATGGATAGCACAAGCAGGCAGCAGAACTGAGGACAGAACGCTATAACCGGCAGTGAGGCTGCAAACCTCACTGCCTTAAATACCAGTAGTGGCCAATCAGAGCCTAGCTCTGACATCACATGGGCAGGCTCAATCCTGCCATATTAATCAGCCCACAGGCTTGTGGGCTCTTCTGCGCATGCGCCCGGCTGTTCCCAGCTGCCGGGACGCAGCGCCCCTGTAAATAGCGTCCGACCGTTGACCTGGCAACGGTCGGGTCAAAGCAGGAAGTGACGTCCCGGTTGCCATAGCGACGCCCGGGACGCCTGCAGGAAATAGGTGAGAGTCGTGGCCGCCGCGACTGCTAACACTGTGTGTGTGTTTTTTTACTGCTATTTAATATATTGTAATACTGGTCCCAGTGGGTCTTGGCAGCCATGGCATGTTAGCGCTTGTAGCTTTACAATTTCCAGCATGCTATAGCATGCACAGGCAGCGATGGGCATGATTTTTGGTACCAGTAGTACCATATAACTGCTGGCCAAGCTATGGTTGTTTCCCACTATTACAAGGGACCCCAAGCTGTGAGTCTCACTGTTATAGTTGGATTATTTTAGTCTTGAATAGCCTTTGTTACTGTAACAGCAAAAAAATTATAATTCTGTTACCTTTCTCCAGCGCATGGATTCTGATGGCTGGAAGCAGGCTGACCAGAGTGGAGTTTCTGATGAAGCTGGCTGGGAACTGATCTGAGAATCTGCTGAGACTGTGGTTCCAGGAGACTAGTTTCTAATATAACAAAAGATCACATTAAGGAGACTTCCAAGGGGTTTACGCTGTAGCAAGTCCAATTTTTCAGAGTCAGGTCAGTACACGGTATAGCAACGTCAGTAAGCAAGGTCAGAAAGGGTTAAACAATAGCTGGTCCAAGAAGTTAAAAAGAAAGGTAAAATAAGAAAGTAAGGAGTAAGTATCAGATACAGAGGCTGGATAGTAACACATTTACCTATCATTGCCTATATGACAGATGGTCCCTTTTATAGTACCTGTAGGCACTTTTTGATGACCTTAGCAGGAAAATTTCAGAATGAATGAAAATGAATGGAAAGTCCTAGAGAATTTCCCTAACAAATAAGGAGCATTATATTCGGACCAGGGATGGACATGCCACTATTCTAGTCCCGGTCGGCGGTGATAGCCTTTTGTGGGGAGAGCCCACACTATATGTCCCCCAGCATTAGCTGTAATCAGACCGGGTTATGAGCCCTGGTGCTTGGATAAATTTAGGTGCCTGTATGTGTGTGGGGAGGGGATTTCTTTCCTCATTAAAATACTGTACAACTGTTCTACTTAGTTTCTTGACTTACTGAAGAAAAAAAGGCATTTTAACATTGAGTTTAAAAAATTCATATACAGACACTGAATGGTGCATTCCATGCATTGAAGCAAGCAACAGCATTATATTACACAGACCGCAAGCCATGAAGGTAATTGTTGTAATCAAAAGGAACTGCTACAGCAGTATCTTGAGCATCTCATATATGAGTGAGAAAATTGCCCTACATCTGTAACCCAATGCTTAAACCATGTTTTCTATCTCAGCATGTGTATGTCATTTCTCTTTTTACTTCAAACAGATAGAACCAAAGATAGCTAGCTCTCCTTACAACTGTACTATGATTCAGAGTGGAAACTAAGGACAGTAAATATGACATATTCAGTGAATAGAGTAAATATATTAACATGTCTGCAGGAAAAATCCTGTACTGTCTCCATGTAGCAGAAGGTTCTAGAGTACTTAATCTTTTTAATCACAATGAATTAGTAGGACCTCTAACACGTATGCATTGATTTTGAACGAATCTCCTTTTTTTAATGATTTGCATGGTGATTTGCACTTCCCCTAATCTAAGGCAAATAACCATATAACTCTTCACTTTTTAAAACCTCCCCAAATCATATTGCCATTCACCTCACAGTCACAGAAATCATTGATTTCTACACTGTGAAGTATAGAGCAGGGGAAATCTCTTCAATAGCAATTTGCAAAATCGCCATGCAAATATCCTATAATAATCTCACTTGTTTCCTACAGTAAATATTGCCTGAAAACCAGTGGTATGTATGAGCTTTACAAAGCATGTTAATGGGTTCCAGAAGTCCATATGAAATACATTATCAACTGAAATGAATAGGGAAATAAAGCATTAAGTTAATTCATATTAAAAAAGTAAAAAATAAAAACTGTAGTGAATATAGGGGAATTACAGTTATAAGGATTAACCCATCACATAATTGATGCATACTCCTAACTGCATTGTAAATACTGGGTAACAAATCTAGCCCTTTATAATTTGTTTTCTCTGTAAGTCAAATGCAAATGAATTCAAAGCAGAACCCTGCTCTCAAATGGTCTGTGTTTATTTGGTGGCTCTGCACATCCCGGTATTATTAGATAACAGTTGTCAGCTTTTAGAGAGGGAGCTGCATCCTGACATAGGAGAGTTTTTTGACACAGAGAGAGACTCTAAGGGGCCATTCACAGTTTGAGATCCTTGTAGACAAAGGCAACACATGAAGGCTTTTTATGCATGTATATAGGAATATGAACTTCAAAGAATATGCCTTCATATTTAATATTTTAGGAAATCTGTGTGCCACTGCATACTGAGGGGCAGAAAACCACACCAGGGTTGTGAATTACAGGTACTAGCAGTTCCAGGGAACAGTCATAGTCATATGTCTTTGTGAAAGGTATGTCATATTTATATAATTCCATCATGTTTGGTATTTAAATGTGTGGGAAATTGTGAGCGGTTTAATGATGGGGGAGTTATGTTTCTGGAATATATCTAAGAAAAGTTAAGACGGTCAAAACATTAGGAATAGGTTTGCACAAACCGTAGGTAACACCCAGGAGACATTTCTGCCCCCCACGTTAGCGCCCACACTGCCCCTGTGAATCCCATTTGATTTGACTTAAAAACCTGTGTTGGCAAGGGACAGAGGGTCAGCTCATAGGGATCAATCTAATGGAAGGACTGTCCACCTGTTCTGCCTGCCACAGGCATACAAATTACTATATGTGAGTTATGCTCTGTACTTTCATCCCATTTGTTTTTATATCTGTTATGCATTTTTTTATTTGCATGTCAATTGTTTATTAATTGTTTTCATAACCTGTAAGCATTGTACTTTTTGTATATTAAATAAAAAAAACTTAATAGTGATGCCTTATTGCCCTACAATGAATTCATTGCCTGTTTTGGAAAGAGAGATTGCTTGGCTGAGTTAACTCTTTAGAAACTAATGTGTGAAGTATTTGCTGTTTAGCTACCAGCGCACAGAATGTGCATAATTTGATAATTAAGTGATAGGTTTGTTACAGACCTTATACATAGCTAGTGACAGTCACAGAGAAGTGTGGAAGCATGTCTCTGTTTTGGGAAATGGGCCAGCTAAATCTGTAGCCTAAGAGAGAGTGGTGAGTGTTAGATTTAAGCTGGAATCCTATGTGTTCCCTTACAGTAAGCTTTCAAGTCACGAGTACGCAGAGTACGGTTTGTGACTGGTAAACATAGTCAGGAGAGGTATCCTGACAAAATAGAGGTGCTATATTGTTTGACTGTGTGAAGACAGATAACATATTAAATCAGAGAGTAGCTAGAGGGGGTTATTTGTGACAAATACTATTGTAGAAATACAAATCCCAATACACCCTGACAACTAATGACTGCTAAGACATGTAGGTGTATGTAAATTACTTAAAAAAAAGGAGATATGGGCAAAAATATAGTGAAAGTACATGAAACCCAGAAAAAAAACCAGCGTTGAAATTAAGTTTTAACCACCAAAGGCAAAGACATCAAATATCCTATCCCATTATTTTAATACAATTCAGTTAGATTTGTACAGTGCTGGTTTTGATAATACAACTTAAATATGTTTGTTAATTGAGCTATATAACAGTAATCAGATATAATTTAGTCTGAGTAGTTTCATTTCCATCTCTTCATCTATTTTTTAAATAAATATGTCCAACAACTGATAATAATATAGTACAAAAAATACTGTTTTTAACTTTTGTACCATCTCCTGCTTAAAATTAAGGCACATATTAAAGATTTCTCTAGTCTATCTATTTGTGATCTAAATATTTCAGATGTATCTAATAATGTTCAATAGTAACATGGGTGGTACTAAGCTCATAATGCTAAAAGGATTTCTTTCACAAATAAAATTAATTCCTTAGTGGCAAAAATACCATACAGAAATAACATAATTGAAGTTAACAAGCAAATGATATTAAAAATATAATAATAAGCAATAAACATAATGGGCCTGATTCATCAAGGAAAGCAAAGAGAACGCAATTTGAATTTCTTTTTTTTAAAAAAATCAGAAGGAAAGTACACGCATGTACACTTGTATTTAAGTACAAGGGAATCTGAAGAAACATTTCCATTTTAATACAGGTATAAGTACTTTATACGTTACTTGCGCAACATCATCTATCCAGAGACGGACACTTCCGCCAGGCAGCAGGACGTGAGAACATCTCCACGGCAACGGGCCCAAAAACACAAGGGAGCGTTTCAGGTTGTGGATTAACCACAACTATGTGAACTGTATTCCGCTTCACTAAGGGTAAGTCCTTTAACCAGTCTCCACAATTGGGCTCACCCGATGGACCTGTCTGCAATTTATAACCACTCTTAAACCAGGATTTATTTTCGGGACTGATCCACTACACATTTGGGGTCTGCACTATTCCATTTGCTGCATATCCTCACCCAGGAGGAATGGATTTATGAGATTCACAATTGGACATTGTTTGTTATTATCCAAAAGTGCGTGTTTGACTTGTGGGCTGAATACCCAGTACTTGTTGCACATATGATTAGCCAGATTGACTATCAGGTGCTATATCAGCACCATTAGGATTATTTATGCCAATTGCTCCGTTTATTGTCCACCTATGCTTGTTATATATGCTTGTTGTATGCAATGTGCTGTTAGTGACATACCGCATAAGGTTTATTCACCACTGCTATATGTGTGATATATACAGCTCTATATGATAGTTGCAACTCTACTATCTAATAAATTGTTCTTTTTCACATGGTATCGTTGTTCATGCACTATGGGAATGGCCTGGTGGGGAGATGCACCTCTGCTCCCCAGCCCAGCCTGCCCCCTGTCAGGAGAGGATTCCTGACAAATTAGAGGTGATATATTGCTTGACTGTGTGAATATATGATAAGGTATTGGATCAGGGAGTGGCTAGATGTGGCTATTCGTGACACTCCTATTTTTTGTTTAACATGAAATATATTTAACAGGCTTTTATTAATGTCTACTGTACATAAAATACATTTTTACACATAGTCTTAATTGCAAACACATGTTCTGCCATGCATACACAACTGTCATCACGTTCAATCGACACTTACTGCCCTGTAGCTGGGCTACAGCTAAAAATCATGTACCTCAGAGATATCCAGAGCTTGAATCAGACGAATGTCCGTCAAATGTCCATATGCTGACCTTGGCACACACTAGTTGTTCATTGCTTATGTGTATACGCTCCTTTCCTCCCCTGTTACCCCCTTCAAATTGTATGCTGGTGTCATTTGGGTTCACAGATGAATTACATGCACTTGTGTTCACTAGTATAAAGTGTGTTTCTAAGCATGCAAATGCAATTTCACATAACATACGGCATGCAATGGAACTTCCATTCCATAGTGAATCAGGCACACTCTGTCCATGACTGTACTTAAAATAAATGTATTAATATTGCTAAAAACATAATAAACCACACAATCGCAAAGTAAATTAAATTCTCATCTCAGAATAAACCTAAGAAAGAATTCACCACATAAACCTGCGCAAGTTAGTAAAAACTTAAAAAAAAGGATTTTAGTAGTGGTTTGGAGGCTAAACCGAAAATTATAAAAAAAGTTTCCATACCCCAATGAAATCTCCTTTTATGGATATTCAATACCCTCAAGGATTGAAGGATTTTTTACGTCCCTAATACTTGAAATGTCTAAGTGAAAACATAGAGGAAACATAGAGATAAGAAATCAAATAAGAAATATGGGATTAAAATAACAAATAAAGATATTTATAATCTTTCCGAGGGAACTTACTGAGGGCCTATTAAGCAAAGGTCTTATTTATCTCCCAGTGCAGAAGCAAACATTTTTGAAATTTTTGCAGATTTGAATCATTATGTTCGATCTTCATGTCATAAAAAATATTACGCGTAGAAAAGGATTTAAAATAACTAATAAAATTCTTCATCTAATTGTTGGTAAAGAAGATCAATTGGCATTGACTTCTCTTAACAAATGTTTGGGAAAAAGGTAATACTGCAACTGAGAGAGAGCTAGAGTCATTTGAAATTCCTTTGTTTAATAGCAATCAAATTGAGACCGCTGTTTAAATGAACAAGAGATTTAAATGACAATCTGAGTTCTATTCCATGTCCGCTAGAAGCTTGTGTTTTTATAAAATATAAGGAATTATGTTTTGAATCGAAAAGTATAAGTCTAACCTTACTAATGCAGGACAATAAGCCTTACATTTATCAAAATCTAATTCATTGAGTGTTATAAAATTGGCTGATTGATTAATTTTTATTGAGTGTAAAACAGAAGCCGACAGGCAATTGAATAATGAAATTTTTTGAAAAAAAATTTGACCGCCAACTCTAAATTGGTGTATCAAGTAAAGCTCAAGGTCCTTCTCTGGGGTTCTTGTTCATGAGGTCATTTTTAAGGCTGAATTGAGCTTTTTGTATGTCTCCTTTCCTATCACTCTAATTTATTATCATTTACCAAACATACTCAAATCATTATGTCCACCTCTTAGGTATTGTAGCATTTTGGGTGTGAGATCCCTTATCACTAATTTATAATTTTATATAAATAGTTTTTTGCTTCAAAGGTGACCTCTCATGTATCTGAGTCTCCTCTCATCTATAGAATCTAATTGGATATGTAATTTGGCAAGATAGTTAGATAGTTTTCTAACTTTAGCTCCTTGGCTGTACTTTGTTCACACATTTTCCAAACTCGGCAGAGTTCAGAAGTGGTACAATAAGGGAAACTGTTGGCGAAGGTTCATGTTATACTGTACACAGTAGTAGCTAGATGACTGCATTTTGGATTCAGATATATTGGGAGGTGGGAATGCAGAATGCTTGGCAACAAACACTAGACTAGATTATAATATGAAGTTACTTAAATTCTGCTGCATGGGCCTGGACTTGCCTTCCTGCATTCTCAACTTCAGTTTCACACAGGGTGGGGGAATGGAAATCTTGGTGGGTTGGGAAAAGGGAATCCTCTGGGTTTGGGGAAATGGAATGTGGGGAATACAATATCTCCTTATTGGCTTCTCCTGGAGCTCCTCCTGTGGCTCCTCCTAGCACCCTGATACAGTGTGCTATATAGCAAATTAGTTTATTTATAAATGTTTCTCTGTCTCCCACATATATAGAGACATACAGATAATGTTAGGTTGCAATGTGAAATAGACAATACCACACATGGATCATCAATTGCTAAACAAACACACCTGTACACTACGTTCATATGGACTTCACCTGGGAGGATTATTTTAATCACATACTCATTCAGAAGCATAATATTATATAGCAGGCCTTGTACTTTATCTAATGAAGGTTATTACAAGCCCTATTGCTTTGTAATGTACCAGATAAAACAGAAATATTATATTGAAAAACATTTTTTTTATAAGTTACGCCTAGCAATTTCTCACCTTAACTCTTAAAAGACTTTGGGTTGACTCCACTACCAATAGAGCTGCACTATGTTGCATTTGAGGCTAATCCGTCACTGCAGACACAGCTTTACAGCCCTATAGGCATCATTTTTTGCTCATTGCTTTTGTACCAAGCTGCAGGACCAAAGCCAAGGTCCAATGTGCTGGTCAGTAATCACAGCTCGCAGATTTCTTCCATACCATATCTAAAATTGCTGACTTTCATCTGTTAACCAATCTCAATAATCATCCACATACAGGCAATTAGGGGTGTGACAACACCTAGCAAGTCACACACAGGCAATCGCAGGTGGCCGGGACTGCATGCCCTATATAACAGCTGGTCTATTCAGCCGTGCCATTTAGTGATTTTCTAGTTCAGCAGAGTTCATAGGTGCTACATTTACAGGAAAATCTTATTTGTGATACAATTCCAATTCTTTGCTTCATTCTGCCCTCCATTGTAATCTATAATGACTGTATTTTTTTTCCTGTTTAGAATTCTACAGTTTCTCTTCCATCAATTCAAATTATTTTGCTTCAGTCTGCCCTCCATTGTATTCTATTGGTGAATACAAAGACATATATTTTCTCCAAAAAAATGTACAATTCAATTTTTAGCCCTTGCCAATTTAAATGCAAGTAAAACTCCTAAATCTTTTGCAGCTAAACTGCAATCTAGCCAGCCTATTGTAGAATCTGGACATGGTCTTCAATATTACTGAGTGTTTTCAGAGAGCATCACTTAGAGATTTCAAATGGATGTCTAGCTAAAATTCTACTCAAGACACAAAAATGCTTTTTGTAATGTATATGCTACAATACTTTTAAACCAGTTTTATAACAGATGAAACCACATACACACAAACACACACAGACTTTCATTAAAAAAAAATAGGAAATCTACTAATACGATGCAAAAACTTCAATGTTATGGAATCAAACATAGGTGTTATGTTTTTATTTCTTTCAATGAACTATGCTGAAGTTGCAGCTACAATGGAGAAGAGGAGCACTTTGCGGTGGATGTTTCCCCTTCTTCCCCTATGACACACATTTCCTCTCCTTCCCCTATGCCACATGTTCTAATTCCTGCCCCACTTCCAAATTTCTCTCTTTAGTCCCCAAGCCCCAAGTTATCCCTTTGTTATCCTCTCCAAGTTTACCCTCCATATCTTCCCCAGTTTACCCTCGCTATTCTCCACAAGTTTACCATAATTATACACGCCAAGTTTACTCTCACTAGCCTCCCCAAGATTACCCTCATTATGCTCCAGTCCCACTGCCCTGTTTCCCCTTTACTATCTACTGCCCTACTGCCCTCTGTTGCTCCACTGCAATCTGTTGACGCACTGCCCTCTTTTGCCCATCCAACCTCTGCTGCCACTCCATCCTCGGTTGCCCTACCACCCTCTGCTTCTTCACCACCATTGCAATTCACATCACAGGTAAGAACACAAAATCAAGGAAAGAGAACCACCGGTCCAAACAAAATATTGGACCAGGAGGCAAATGTGAAAGAAAAAAAAAGAAGAGTCCCATTTCTTAGCGTTATTTGTACAGTGGCTTTGTTAGGCACTTTTTTTTTCCACATAACACATCAATTTGAAAAAATAAATTGGTTTTCTTGTTTTTTTGTCCACTTACTTTAATCGTTACATTTGAAGTAAAGCCCAAAAGGTTGTTACAAGCTGCTGCATCCTGGCTGTTGCCCTGACAGCCGGGACATCACTTCTGTCTCCTTCATCCCTGCTGTAAACAGAGCAAAAGCCGGAACTCTGTTAATCACTGCCATGCCCCATGCAGTTTGACAGCCAGGCACATGCGCAGAACATAGTAATTAATTATATAGCCCCTGTGGCTGATTGATACAGCTGATGCCCTGGATACTAGATAGGCCACATTCATTATTAAGGCAGGGAGGACTTAGCCTTCCTGCTGGTTACAGCGTCTGTGCACCACACTTGCTGACCAGCTCAGGTTTCCTGTCAATACTCTGTCAGAATTCTAACTGATCTTTGCTATGACCTTTGGCTTGTTGTTGACCCTGCTTGTTTTATGATTGCACAAAAACACAACAAACTCATAGGCGCTCAGATTTCAATAGCTATTATACAATATATTACACCACCTGGATTCCAATTTAGTGTCGCTTACTATAAGGGGAAATGCCAATCTCCAGCCACATCTTTCATAAAGTCACAAACAAGTAATAAAACGCGTCAGAGAAAAGAACTATATAATCCACACATTATGATCGATTTTCTCAACAAGTATTTCTTAGGCTAGGTACACACTAGACTGTTTTACTGTGGAACGATGAACGATCATTGTTCCAAAGCACAGATCATCGTTTGATCTAATTGGTCATTTTGCTTAAAAGATGTCATTCAGCTAGGGAACAATGTCAGTCCAATTCTGCAGTGTGTATGCACTCTGCAGAATTGGACCAACATTTGGAGTTAAGCTCTTTGCAGCCAAATCACAAAACAGTCAGCTGTCAGTGTGAGTATCAAACCTGTCAGCAGTTTGCACATGTCTCGTCTCTAGGTCAATAATCCTGAAGATAAATCTCCGTCTTCTGTCTTTTAGGTTACCACCTTTCCTCTATCTCTTTCCCTCCTTTTATATTTTAATCTCCCGCTCCTTTTCATTCTCTACCTGTTTTTCTCCTGTTGCCCTCCCTCTCTCCCCCACTCACTGCATTACTTCCTTTTACTGTGTCTCTCCAGCCTTTAACCTCAATCTAACCTTAGCAGCCAAGTCTGAGTCCACAACCTGTGACTTTCAGAATTACAAGTCATAGAAACAGCTGCAGGGGCACAGACTGACTGGTAGACAGTGTTCCTGTGTGTATTTGATTCACATTCTGCTCTTACATAACAAATTAATCAAACTGACATTTATACATGGCACAGATCTACTCTCTGTGACCTGCCTGATCCTAATCTCCCCAGCACACTTTCTGCACATATGATCGGGACTTTTTTTTTTTTGTCATTGGTAAAGTTGGTAAAAATATTTTATCATTAGAATTTGTTGTAGTGTGTACCTAGCCTTACTTGGTATTTCATACCTAATATCGCTCCACATTTTCCTTTCATCTGGTACAGAATGCCTGATTGGGAGGTAATTCAGACTGTATGAAGTTCAGAAGTTGGGATATTCATCCCTTAACAACAGTCACTCCAAGATCGGGTGAGACCGTTCCTTAACTTTTTCGATACTATTGCAACATAAGAACATTTTGACTTTTACATTCAGCTGGATCCCGTTTGATTAGCTACACATTGGCACTTTGGTGCGGAATAGGAAGCACCATGAGTTTAATAAAGATATTTGTTACTGTGGGAGTGAACTGGCCACTCATTTAGGACACCAGCACAGCTTTTCTATATAAGTCATCGCTGCACATGAGACTTTGTTCATCAGTTCAGTCTCACATATGGGCATTCGGTTTTCTTGTATTAAATGGATCACAATATGAGCCCTAATCTACATTATTCTCTGATTTCGACTTTTGGTTTTGATTTATCATACCTTGGAGTCATATATGGACATCATTTGAGAGGTGTGTAATTGTTTTTTACTTGAGATCATTCATTTTAAAAACTGCATGTATTATATACACCATTTGTTCTGTTAATAAGCAATAAATACGGGGTTTTTTAAACATTGTATTCGGTACTATTCACTATCAAATATTTTTATTATATTTGTGTGATTATTTTTTCAATACTATGGTTCGCCTATCTGTTTTGGTTTTGTTTTCTGATTGTCCCCGGCCTTTGCCTGTATTTTGTATTCTCCGTGTTTGCAACCCGCCCTGAGATTTGACCTGTCCCTGATTATTCAATCTGCTACGGACCCATAACCCTTCGACTGTCCCTGGCTATTGTCACCTGCATTCCGGTTACTCCTCCTCTGCGCTATGGTGTCTGCATAAAAACTTTTAATACGCAAGAGTTAAGACTCGGGGGCATCCAAGTACCTGCGAGCTTGACTAGATCTATTGGAAAGGCGGCTGCTATAGCGAAGACCTCTCATTATTTGTTCTAAAAGTTTATGTCAGTGGCCATTGGCTGTAACAAAGGTTTTATGTTTTCAGAAGTATTTTTGACCTTTTAATCTATGAAAGATCTGTCTAAATATAAGCATTGAGAAGCCATTTTGAGCAATGTTAACAAATGTAGTGATTAACTTAATCAGATAGTGACTTATTAGCATCATTATTAAATGTAGTCATTGGGTCTGATTCTTTGTTCGGATGCAACTTGCAGCAAAGTTGCAACTTCAAAAAGGGCACAGAACTTAAGCAAAGTTCTGACCATATATAAATGAAAGCTGATCTCAAGATTTGATTTGAATCTGGGTGTAATTACGTTCTGCCTAAATGGTACTTACGTTATAAAGACACATAGACTGCAGCAAATGAGCAAGCATATGTGCAATATAAGGTGACATTAGATTGCATACCAATAAAGTATATTATTAAATAAATTAACAACTCTTAACAGTATAAATTAAAGTGGATTAAAAATAAATAACATCCAATACATAAATAAAGAGGATTTTAATGCAAACTTTACATACAATGCATTTTTATTTTGTCTATCTTAATTGCATGCACATATTCTTTGCTATGTAGTGGAACGCATATGTGTAGTTTTTAAAACACAGACTGCCATGACAGTCAGCACTATCAGTCACCACTTACACCTGCCTTGTAGCAGGTGTAAATAATACAGAAGAAATCAAGTGTTCTTATGACAAACCCAGTACTTGAATCAGTCGCATCTGTGTTGGAACGCCCTCGGCATGCCATTAGTGTACATTCCCTACAGTCAGACCTTAATTGCATGTAACTGCATTCATTCCCATAAGGTCAATTTCTGAGCATGCGCAGAACTATTTCACGCAAGATACGCTACGCAAATGTATGGACATCCGAACATGAATGAGGCCCATTGTTTACTTAAAATACATCAATGACATAGTGATTTTTATATAAGAGTTAGGCTAGGCACACACTGGAAACATTTCCGTCCGATGTGCTATCTACAATGATTGCACCTGCAACTGAAGGTCAGATCGGTCAGACGATTCAGGCGTACACACTGGACACATTTTAAACAATTTTTGTAAGACCAACCGCCCAACCAGTGACTTTTGATAGCCATATTGTTTTCTTAAATGATTTTGCTTCCGTACTCACTGATACGACATATAGGGTCCCTGCAGCAATATAGCGAAGAAATTTAAACAAAGGGCTGAACATCTCTGTCAAAAACCTCCCACAAACTCAGATTCAGGTAATGGAAATGCATAATAGCCATTCATTCTAAAACATATTTTTGTGTTCAGTGTATGTTCGTTCGCAACTGCACAGCAATGATTTATTTCAATATTATGGATACTGTTGAAGCAGAGCAAGCTACTGGTCTTTTGCTACTTGCTGTGGTAAGAAGACTGCAAGTGCAGACGAGGAGGGAAATAAGGAGAAAGAATTGGTCTTGTTGGACCAAAGAGATGTTCTAGAGGAAAGACTACTTAATTTATTACAATGAATAGTAAACTATAACAATGAAGGGGTTCACAGCTGCTCATAATGCAATAGATTGCTGTGTTCCATTGGGAATGGACTCCCTCTATTGTGCTTTATACTTGTGCTACAGATTGGCATGTGGGTAGGCCAAAATTTATCTGATGGTGCCTGCCTGAAATGCCCTGGCATGCCTTCCACATTACCCTGGAGCAAATCTTGAAAGCCCTGTGTGGGGTTGGATGGTGTTAAAACTGTGTGAGGCAAGTCCAAACCCCCCCGTATTGCTATGCAGCGTATGACTAGGGGGAAATGGCAAAGGGGACTGGCCCTCCCTCATTTGACAAAATATCATGAGGCTTGTATTTTATCTCAGATTCGAGACTGGTATCTCCCAAGGGGAGTGAAGCCTTGGGTAGATCTGGAGGTAGCGTGTATTCCAGAGTTCCCCTTGACAGATCTTTTATGGATACCTGTCCAGTGGAGACCTCCTGTGGAGACCTTGCCGGCTCTTATCAGAGATACTTTGACTGTGTGGGATTGATTATGCCAGAGTACCGAGGGACTGTTGCGTGCCACGACGGGTGTGTCTCTACGGGTGATCGCCAAACAAATACCAGACTTGAATCTTTCTGGATGGATTGGTAGGGGTATTCGGACTCTAGGACACTTGCTGGACTCGGGTGGGCTCTGCTCCTACTCACACCTCAGTGACCTATATTCGTTGCCCAAAGGTGACTTTTACAAATACCTTCAAATCAGGCATCTATTAACTTCCTTACCGTTGAGCATTCCGGCAATAGGCCCTCCTTTAGCCAGGTATTACTCCCCATTAACTAAAGGTAGTAGTAGAGCCAGTATTACCCTCTGGTATAAAACCTTATTGAGTCTTGATATCGCTCCTAAGTCTAAACCTCAGACCCAATGGCAATCAGCCCTTCAGTTAGATTTGTCAGAGGAAGACTGGGAACATATTTTCGCCAACTCCTTTAAAATGTCCAAGTGCCTTAATCACAGTGAGATGTTGGTAAAATTATTGAATAGAATATATGTTACCCCAGACAAACTTCATAAAATCTGGCCTTCTATATCCCCACTATGTTGGCCTAATTGTTCTGAGCGTGGTGATATTTTTCATATATTTTGGTCATGCCCGGTAATAAGGCCTATATGGAATAAGGCCTTTCAATTGATAAGCTCAGTCCTTCGTCACTCGGTCCTCCCCACACCAGAGTTAGCTTTATTGCAATATTATCCCCCCTCTCTTCCCAGTTGGGATAGATACGTGACAGGCCAGATACTGATAGCAACCAAAGCAGCTATAGCCCAGGCCTGGAAGCAGTCTCTCCCCACTACTCTGGCCAAGGTAATCTCCAAAATTAATTTCAATTTCGAAATGGAAACCCTGGGTGTCCCATATTCCACGTCAACATCGTCCCCGCTGATTAAGTGGAGAGCCTGGCATAATTATGTGACAGATGGGGAGGGAAATCCATCACGTTCGCTTACCTCGCCCTCTAATGACAATGACGCTGGTGAATCTTTTGTTTGATGGGGTGTAAAGTATTAATCAAGCCGAATGTACACAACATATAGTCAGTTGCATTTGATTTTGACGCTGTATTTTTTCTCAAGGATATTGTGTATGTGTTCCATCCCCTTTATGTACCCTTTCCCCCTTTTTTTTTTCTTCTGTACCCCTTTTGAAAAACCTTGAAAAAACCAATAAAAATTTTATTTGTTAAAAAAAAAAACTGTGTGAGGCCACAAATCCTCCCTGTTTACCTTCCAAATGTTGTCACACACCAACCTTTTTATTTTAATTTGTATTGGTTTACTTGCACTTTTCATTTTGCTTGCTAGTGTTGCTGTAAGGAGATCAAATTAGTCTTGACTTGGTCTGTGAGATTTCAATTTGTTTGCACATTCTACCATTTTTTCTGTTAGGTCATTTCTTTGCTCCAGATAACGGAGCCTTTTCCTTTTTTTTTAAGGCGTTGATGCTGTGTAGGTACATCTGTGATGTTCTGATTGTGTACTGTTATGTGGCTGTCATGTGTTGGTGTCTCTTGTTGGTCAGCCTTAACAAAGTTTACTGGTTCAGACAGGACAGCAGGCTGTGTAATGAAAAAAATGAAAAAAAATGTAAAGTAGTAAGTATAACATTACATTCATGTACTAATTGAACATAAAATCTTTATTTTCACTTTCCTGCAATAGTACATCAATGGCAAGTTATTGCAAAAGAATTTAAAAAGTCAATGTAATTTTCTAACCTGTGGCAGTGCCATTGAGGGAAAACACGTACGGATTATGCCACCCTGCAAAAATGGATCATATTATTATAATTATAAATGATTTTTCAGCATATTTCTAATGGCCATTGTGGTTGCGAACTATGAATTCCTGTTTGTGGACATCGGAAAAAATGGGAAGATGTTTGATGGAGGCGCATTGGAGCAGACTCAGTTGCATGACAAACTTAAATACAATGAACTTAAGCTACCAACACGAAGTGATACAAAATATGGACTAAATTTTGCATTTGTAGCAGATGAAGCTTTTGCACTACACAATAGTGTATTGAAACCCTACCCGCAACGCAATCTGTCAACAGAAAGGCGTATATTTAATTATAAGTTCACGAGCTAGGCAAGTTGTGCAGAATGCATTTGGAATTCTGTGCAACAGATTTAGAATGATTATTCTGCAATAAATCTATGGCCAGACAAGATTGACAAAAGTGGTGATGGCTTGTTGTATCCTTTTGAGGCGTAAATGCGCCTGTGTGTGCATTACGCATTCCAATATGGACAACAATGGCGAACTAACGGAAGTTGTGGGATTGACACCACTGAAATCAGGGAAGAATAGAAACAGAGGTCACATGTCAAAATTATACAAGGAGGCCTACTTACAATATTTTAATAAGGTGGGAGCTGTGCCATGGCAGAATAACATTGTGTAATGTTTAGATAGAAGCATGTTATGTGTGTAAACTGTATTGTGATGTACATTTTATAAAATAAACCTTTTATGCATCAACAATGTTATATTTTTCACTTACTCTTCCACTTGGCGGTTTCTCATCAGTCACCCACAGTTCAGATGATAAACTACTGTCTGTGTAGATGGTGCAGGTGGACTGTCTAGCAATTTCATCATCACGGGTGAAGCACAGTAGGTCAAAGTACAACAACTTTGGCACATACACATCAGCCGCTGCCCCTGATTTTTTTGGAGGCCTCTATCTTGTTTAGTTCTTTTTTGAATACAGTCCTAAGGTTCTGTATCTTCTCCTTGGCCCATTCAACATTTGCTCCAGGGTAATGTGGAAGTCATGTTTTTACTAGTTCTTGCATAGCCACACTCATTTTCTGCCTGTTTGAGTAATCTTTAGATTTTGTTTTCCACAAGCAGGGTTGTGATCTGTAGGTCTCAATGAAGTCATTCATGAGCTCCACATTTTGATCATATGCCATATCTATATATTAGCGAAACAATAAAAAAAAGTGTTATATTTGCAGACACAAAATAGGAAAGAAAGTTTTTTAAAATATTCCTTTTTTATAATAACTAGCAGATAAAATAATTTTTAATTAAGAAGAAATATAAGAAAAGTAAAAATGTTAAACATATCTTTTAAAAATATAAATTACTGCCATATTTGACATAAGCACAAGTCTACAAAAAAACATACTTTATCATTCCATTAAGCAGGTGTCGGTGCAGGTGCAGAAAAGTGAGAGAATTGATGAAGGAGTGGAGGGGATGGATTAGAGGAAAAGCAATTAACGGACATTAAAAAAGCAAAGCCAATGAGTCCTAGACAGATAGAAATAATGGTGAGATTGCTGGACCAGCACGACTACAACTGTCAAAAGCAAAAATAGCGAAAATTTTATCACAGAAAAGAAGTGACTATGTAAAAACTACTAAACCAAATCAGGGATAAACTGAGAAAGAAAAGGACAAAATTTTGAATTTAAAAGAGTTGGCCTGAAAAATAAAGAGCAAAGAATGTTGTAAAGCAGTTAAAGGACCTTGTTAGGGATTTACGTTAAAAGTAACTATTATTAAGACTAAAAAAAGTTTTAAAACAAATTACAGAAAGAAGAATGCACAAATAAATGTGCTGCGTAGCTACTGAAAAAGATAAAGTGGAAGAATTTGTACTGGTTATAAAACAAAAAAAACTGAGATAGAAATTGGAGAAATTAAAGCTTCAATAAAAATAATGACATGTAAATGTTAAATGAAATGTTAGGAACACCATGCTCGATATAATAACAACAATGGCGCATGTTGGTTTTTTTTTTAAACAAGTGTTTATTAGCGGTCAAAAATAGAAATAACAGTGCAAAAGGATACATGTTATATCAAACAAAATATATTCAGTACATTGGATAGCGAGGAAGAAATCTCCGTGCTTCAGAGATAAAATAGCACAAATTCTATGAAATAAAGACTGGCATTTTTATATTTAAAAGAGAAGAAAGAAAAGAAAAGGAGAAGGAAGAGAAAGAGGAAGATAAAAAAAGAGATGCTGAGAGGTGAAGGGAGGGGAAGGGGAGATGCGAGGGAAATCCCTCTTGAATCAGAGGCAATGAGATGGGAGGGGAAAGGGTTATGTAAGGGATGGGGGTATGATTAGGTAAAGGGGGAGCGGTATTGGAAGTGAGACATCCAAGGGTCCCAGACCTTGTTAAAAGATTTGGCCGTGTTTCGTATAATGCTAGTCATGTATTCCATCTTATACGTATGCCAAATCCTATTAGTCACAGAGGAGAATGAAGGAGGGGCAGCCTGCCTCCAATCTATTGCGATTTGACATGTGGCCGCTGAAATAATGTGGCGAGCAAGTTTATTTTGGTGGCTAGTGGCCGTGGCGAACCCAAGGGGTAGAATGAAAAATTTAGGGTCGAAGGGTAAGGGGGTTTGAATTAACATTTCTATCAAAGCTTTAATTTCGCGCCAGAAGTGAATCAGTTTCGGGCAGTCCCACCATATATGTAAGAAAGAGCCCGCGCCAGAGCATAGACGCCAACATCTGTCGGAGGAATCAGGCCGTATCTTTTGTAGTCGAGTAGGAACGTAGTACCATCGGTAGAGGAGTTTGTAAACATTTTCCTTTATTCGGACGCAGATTGAGCTGGAGGCAGCATTGTTCCGAATTTCTGACCACTCCTCATCATCAAGAGGAGAGCCCAGGTCATGTTCCCATGACATCTCATGAGGGTCTCGAGAAGGAGTAGAGGGAGCAATTAGTTCAGAGTAGATATTAGAAATAAGACCTGATGTCGATGCCTGGCGCAGACACAGTGTTTCTATTGTTGTGAGATGTCGAGAAATAAGACGTAGTTTGGAGAAGGAGTGAAAATTGTGAATTTGCAGGAATTGATAAAATATCCGTATGGGCAGGCCAATTTTAGATTGAATGTCCGTAAATTGGGGAAATGTTATGTCACTGGTTATGTCATTTAGGAAACGTATCCCTCGGGAATGCCACGGAAGGAATGCGGAATGGTGTAGGCCAGGAGGGAAATCAGGGTTATTAAAAAGGGGGATAATTGGTGATGGATGCGGAGAGAGACCATAGAGCCTGATTGATGAGTCCCATATAGCCAGAGAGTGGGAGATTATGGGATGAAACAATGCTTTTTTGGGGCGACGTGCCCTTGGAATCCACAGAAGGGAAGCAGGAGTAAGCATCCCCAGACTCTCCGCGTCTAGTGTCACCCAGACCCTAGCAAAAACAGGACCGTTCCATAGGACACACTGAGCGATTTGAGCCGATAGATAGTATTTTTTAAAGTTAGGTATACCTAGACCACCACCCCGTGAGGATCTCTGTAAAACCCTGAGTCGTACTCGTGGGCGTCTACCTGCCCAAATAAATTAAGAAGACTCAAATTGGAGGAATTTAAATACATAAGGGGGAATTCGAATAGGTAAGGTTTGAAAAAGGTATAACAGTCTGGGAAGAATATTCATTTTAACAGAGTTTATACGACCTATCCAGGAGATAAATTGGAGGGACCAGGTGTTGAAATCTTTCTTAATTTGGGAAAGGGTATGGGGGAAATTAGCTTGGAATAGATGGGAGGGATTTTTGGTAAGGAAGATCCCCAAGTATTTTATTTTATGGCGATGCCAAGTGAAGGGGAATGTCTGATCTAGGATTGCTTTATCTGATTTAGAGATATAGAAATCCAAAGTTTCAGTTTTGGCAGGGTTAATTTTATAGCCCGAGAAGGGCCCATAAGTATCTAATTCTGAAAGGAGGGGGGTAAGAGAGGTAATGGGGTTAGACATGCTAATGAGGACATCATCTGCATACAAAGCAATTTTGCTTTCTGTAGAACCGACCTTTATACCGGAAATGGATTGGTTGCAACGAATTCTGGCTGCTAACGGTTCGATTATAAGGGCGAAGATCAATGGGGAGAGGGGGCAACCCTGGCGAGTGCCTATATAAATTGTAAATGGTTTGGAGGTTAGGCTATCGGCCGAAACCGTAGCAGAGGGGTTTCTATAGAGAGCTAAAATACCAGTTAGAAACCTACCGCTAAAGCCCATGGATTCGAGAACACCCCTCATAAATGTCCAAGAGATACGGTCAAACGCCTTTTCCGCATTTAAGGCCATCATGAGGGAGGGCAATTTTCCATTATGTATAGAGTGGATCAAATTGATGGATCTTCTAGTGTTGTCGGGGGCCTGTCTCCCTGGGATGAAGCCCGTTTGGTCCGGGTGAACCAGTTTTGGGAGCAGGGGGTTAAGCTTGGTAGCCAAGATTTTAGCATAAAGCTTGAGATCTACGTTGAGGAGGGAGATGGGTCTATAGCCCGCACAGTGTAGACGGTCTTTCCCAGGTTTAGGAATTGCTATATTGGCAAGCGTGGTAGCAGAGTCAAAGGAAGCCCCCTCCAGAATTTGGTTGTAAAAGGATGTTAGATAAGGAACAAGGTCCGCGGCAAATCTTTTATAATACTGTGCTGAGAAGCTATCAGGACCGGGAGCAGAGGCGGGCTTAAGGGATTTTATAGCTAATTTTACTTCATCTGCAGTGATGTCCCCGTTTAAGCAAGTGAGCTGGGATTGAGAGAGGTGTGGGAGGGGGGTATTAGCTAGGTACGACTCCAGAGAATCCGATAGGAGATCCCCCCGGGGAGGGGAGCCAGGAAGGTTATAAAGGGAAGCGTAGAAGTCTCTAAATTCCTTAACAATTTCTAGGGGGTCATATGTTACTGAATTAGTGGAATTCTTGTGAAGTTTGTCAATAGCTCCTCGGACACGCCTCTGACGGAGCTTCCGAGCTAACAATGAATCCGCCTTGTCTGCCTTGTCATAGAAGCGTTGTTGAAGTTTCTGTAATATGGATGCTGCCCATCGAGACAGAAGGGAATTAAGCTGGCCCTTTAAAGAGTTAATTTGTGTTAATAGAGATGGATCAGGGACCAGCCTATGCTGAGTCAGAAGAGAGGAAATGCGTAGCTCTAATGAGGAGATTTCTAGGGCGGCTTTACGCTTAACCTGCGAAGCAACACTTATGAGTCGCCCGCGAATGGTAGCTTTGTGAGCTTCCCATATTACGCCAGGCGCCAATTCCTGAGTGGTGTTTTCTTGAAAGTAATCAGATATAGCTGATTTAATATCCATAAAGGAGGAAGTATTTAAAAGCAGGGAGTCGTCCAGACGCCATCTAAAGGGGCGTGGATAATGGTGGAGGAGGTCGAGAAGAATGTATACCCATGTATACCCCCGCATGGTCAGACCATGAGAATGGGACAATGCCCACTTGGGTTGTTAGGGGTATCAGAGATTGGGAGACATGGATCATGTCAATGCAGGAGTATATCTTATGGGGAGCTGAGAAATGTGTATAGTCCCTCGCAGTGGAGTTTTTAAGGCGCCAGGTGTCGTGTAGAGAGTGTTGTAATAGCAAGGCAGACAAGGTGGAGGAGCCCTTGGAAGAGGGTATGGGGAGACCGCGGGGGGGATAGAGGACCTATCGAGGAGAGGGTCCAAAACAACATTAAAGTCACCTCCTAATACAATGTGACCCTGGGCCAATCGCTCAATGTGTCTAAATAAAATTGGGAAGAACTGAGCTTGATCCTGGTTTGGGGCATAGGTAACGACTAATGTGGTTGGGTAGGAGCGGAGCGTGCCCATTACCAATAGGAAGCGACCCTCCGGGTCAGAATATGTGGAGGAAAACTGAAATGGAACCTTATTGTGAATGAGAATCGCAACCCCCCGTTTTTTACAGTTAGCTGAGGCAAAAAAAGTCTGGGAGAATTGCTTATCCTGGAGTTGAGTGTGTGAACCTGTAAGGTGAGTCTCCTGGAGGAAGACTATGTCCGCTTTTTCCCTTCTGCAGGCTCCAAGGACTATTGTGCATTTGCGGGTGGAGTTGAGGCCGTTGACGTTAATGGAAAGTAGTTTCAGGGTCATGGAGGCCAGAGTGGTGTATTCGTCGCTAAGTGACTCATCTGGAAGCTGTAACAGTAAAGGGGGTAGGACCAGGAAGCTTTAAATTGGGGGGGGAAGAGGAAGGGGGAAGAGGGAAAAGGGAGGAGAGAGGAGAGAAAGCCGATAGGAGAGATAGGAGAAGGAGAGAGAGAGAAGAAAAAGAAAAGAGAAGCCCAATTGGGCAGAAACCCTTTAACGGTGGGATCCAGGAGGGATCCAGACAAATTGTTAATAAACATAGTATAGCTAAATAAAAGTCGTATAGGGAGCGTGGGGGGTGGTAAGGATACATCTAGTCAGGTTTGCCACCTGAGTCGATGGCTCTGTCTAATAAACTGGATATGGCTATTAGAAAGGGATTCACATTTACAGGTTATCCAGATGCATAGAAAAGTTGTGCAGCAGGGGAGGGGATAAGAAGGAGGGGGGAAGGGAGGAGGGAAAGGAGAGCAAAGGGAAATAGGAAAATAGAGGGAGGGGAAGGTGGAATGAGCAAAGACATATTATACATTAATACCGTACAATGGTACAAAACGAGAAAACTATAGTTTACGGCAAGTAGAGAATACCCTAAAATATAAGAACGTAATAACAACAACAATTGTAATATGTAAATGAGAACCGAAGATACCAAGCTGAAGACTATGAGATGTATGGAGTAGAGACATCTAACTAAAGTTATAGGCAGAAGTTATATTTCAGCCAGTGTCCGAGTTGAGGTGCAAAAGGAAAATTCAATAGAAAACGTAAAGACGTCTATATTGGGCATATTGCAGTTAGAAGAATACGTTCTGCAAGGTGAGACCTTCTGCAATAGGCACCTCCGGACAAATGAGTATGGAAAACAATAAAATAAGATATACTAGAACATCTTAGCATTTCAGGTTGGAGAGTCATCCCGGGCTGGACGTCGAGAAACCTTAGACCACTCAGGAGCTGGAGGTGGAGAACGGTCTTGCCTTAAGGTAATGCTGGATAGCGGTCTGGAGTCGGGAAGAATCTTCAGCTTGGCTATTATTTCCTGGCCTTGGTCTAGGGTTTTAACATGATGAGTGGTGTTTGCCGCAAAGATTTGGAGTTGAAAGGGAAATCCCCAGCGGTATCGAATATTGTGCTATCGTAGAATCTTGGTGACAGGCTGAAGATCTCTTATTTTTTGAATAGTAGAGGGAGCAAAGTCTTGGTAGAGTTGTATGTCCATATCACGAAAGGAAATTGAGGTGGAATTCCTTGTGTGGGTTAGAATACGCTCTTTGATGTGGTAGTAGTGGAAGCGCACAATTATATCACGTGGGGGTTGGTCAGAGGCTGGTCTGGCTCTGAGGGCGCAGTGCGCACGGTCCATCATGCAGTCAGAATCTGATAGACCTGGAAGTAGATGTAGAAAGAGGTCTTTGAGAAACGGTTGAATTTCAGCTGGGGAAATCTCTTTGATCACGTTACGGACTCAAATATTGTTACGCCTGGAGCGGTTTTCAGAGTCCTCTTGTTTTTCTTTTAAAGACTCGACTTCTTCATTTAGACGGGATAATTCTCTGTCAAATGTCGCTTGGGAGCGACAGAGGTCGTCAGTTTTTGTTTCTAGGGTGTCAGTACGCGTACACAAGGATGAGAGTTCTAGTTTGAGTTCACTGACTGCCTTTGAGAGTTCCTGCTTGAAGGCTTCTTTAACCCCCTCCAACAAATTTTTCATAACTGCCTGGATCTGAGGATCTAGGTAAGATGGTGAGGACAGAAGTGAGGTTTCTGAGGTGTCAGTAGAGGCTTGCGAAGCTTTATTTTTGGTCCTGAAGAAGTTAGACGTGGCAGAGTTGCCTGAGGGTTTTCTGTTCTTCTGCGACATGTTGGCTTTGATGAGGATATAGCAAGGTATATAGGGCAGCAGGGTGATGAGGTTGAGGGAGAAGAAGGGTGCTGCACAGTAGAGTTTAGAGAATCATACAGAGCACATCAGGCCCAGGTAGGGCATTGAAGATTACTGCATAATGCAAGATAGATGTACAGGCAGGTGGTGAAGATAGCACAACATAGGTAGGTAATCAATCTAGTTTTGATATACTCCAATTTGTTATGTTGAATAATCACCACATCACAGTGGAGAACTGGAGGCAAACACGAGGCGGAGCTATGACCTCAGAAGCAAAAATGAACTTAAGTGTTTGTCACTTAACAGCTTTGTCTGGCTAAATAGTAGTTGTTTTCAGTGTTACCACCAGATGGCCACAGTGGGCTCTACAAAGAAGGCAAAGATAACAGAGGCAACGTGTAACAGGGATTAACCCCTTAATGACAGAGACTGCTGTATCAATATAACCTTTGAAGTACTTTGCATTTCCTGGTTTGTGAAACTTGGTAAGATACTGGCCAGAAGTTAATTTGAATCTCACAGGGATGTAGTAGTTGTTGTGGGAGCATGGGGGAGACACACTGACCTTATGCAGATCTTGCTGCAGGAGATGTCCACAAGCCTGGATGGTAAACTGACATAAACTGTCAGGGAACGCTGTTGGCTCCAAGTGTCACGATATACAAGAGTCAGGCAGAGAGGTGTCTGTGGATTGCCAGTGACTGGCAGCGAGTAGCCCCGCCCTTTCCGGAAGTTCCTCCTTGGTGGGGGAGAAAGAAATTGAGGCCGAGGCTTCCGAACCGGAAGTAGGCCTCCGATCGGATTACAGCTGCCCCCAGCGTTCCAGCCAAATGGAGAGCGGGTGTAGGAAGGCACCTAATCTAAGGAGCACCTCTGGGCTCTGCGGCCGCGATCAACGAGCACCTCGTGGCTCCACCTCCACCGGAAGTACTGCTTCTTGGGGGACTCCAGGAGCCGATCACCGGGGATTCAGGGCCGGAAGTAGGCCTCAATATGCTGCAGTACCCGGAGTCAGGCCGGAAGCGGCAACCCCCGCCAGCAGCTCAGGATAGGTGGACGGGTCAGTGATGGTGCCCCCGCGGCAGACGGATGGAGAGAAGACTCAGCGGGATTATCAGCTCGCAGGTGGCAGGCAGGCCGAGGGACCTGTATAGCTCCCTTCACCAGGCGGAGGACCTTCAAAGACTCGCCAGGTAGGTACAACAGCATGCACTGGGGACAGATAGGCTGTAGGCCAGACAGGGAGAGTAAATTCCCCAGGAAAAGTGTCTCTAAGCCGGAAGCTCACGGACACAGCTGCCAGCTAGGATGGCGTCCAAACAACGCCCCCAACAATGGCGCATGTTTTACAGATGCTATGGACCAACAGGACAGCTTGCTTGAAAAAAACCAAGAGGGCCCTCAACAAAAAGTTATTTCAAGCTGTGCCCAAGGTGAGGAAATGGTAGCTTACGCTGTGGTAGAAATTAACTTGTGTTCTGTTTCTTCATTTGATATAATTAAAATGTTTTTCCTTTCCTCATATAGATAAAATCATCATATCAAGAGTTCGGTAGAAGAGAAGGATGGAGCACGTAGTAATAATTGTAATCCTCCCAGGACAGAAAGGGTGTTGTCGAGAAGATGGAAAAGATGAACGCATATTTTACTGAATTAAGGGCAAACACCAATGATCTTAAAAAACAATTCAAGAGACTTGAAACAAATTTCATGGAACTGTTTCAAGTATATGAGAAAGTAAAGTCAGAAAGCAGTAGCCATGTTAATAGTTAATAGTTAAATATGTCAATGGATGCTATTTTTTTTCAATTTTTGCTACATCCATTTCTATAGATATTGTTAACAAATATATATGTTGGATAAAAAAGTGTGGTTTTTTTGGTGCATTTGCAATAAATATATATATTTGCTTAAAATAAACTCACAAGTATTAAACATGTTCAATACACATCTATGGTCTTAGCCATACACATATATAGATTACACAGCTTTGTCCTTTTGTTGTAGAGTTCATGTACACAGGTGTTTACTTATGGATGCAGACATATCCAAAACACATCTTTAGTATTTCACATCTATCTGCTTTTCTTCTAGACTGGACGAACAGAAGTGTATAATTAGGTAATAGGCAAGCAGAAATTTTCTATAGACATTCAAATACAGTACACAGCTACTATTGCTTTTCCATTAGAAGCACATAATTGCCATTTGATTGATGTGCTGACACCGCACCATGTGGGTGAAGACATTTTATATACATATGCCCCCGAAAGCAATCGCAGTTTGAGAAACTATCAGCAGTTGGTCGTGGAATCGGTTATGAATTTATACAGACTACCTGATCGGATGGTGATTGGAAGGAGATTATTAAACAGTGCGACCAACCAAATGAAATGACGATCGACACTTTGGAATGCCTGTTGTTCATCATGTAAGTATACGCACTAATGCGATATCTGACAAAACATCATATGTCGGCTGATTGGCCCGATGATTGGCTGAAAACTCCCTAGTGTACACCTAGCTCTCATTTTCTGTATAGAGATAATTTGTTTGAGGAATAACTGTTTTATGTCTGTGTGACTGCGTTTAGCGAATTCGTATTCAAAATATTATGATTACTGAAAATAATTTAGAGCGCCTAATACCTAATACCTAAAAGCCTAATACCATTCACAGGACATATCTAGAAATAGTTATTGCTGATTTTCAGCATAAAGAGTGTGTCTGGTCCCAGATGAACACACATTGGAAAGTGATTAGCAACACAGAACTGGTTGCAAGTATACTATGCTTATCTGTTTTCTTTCCAGAGTGAAATGTTGCAATTTCTATATTGCCTTGCTGAGATAACTGTGATAGTTTATAAATTTGATATGCTCTGAATGATTGAAACAGAGCTTATCACTAAACTTTCCACATTGGTCTGGTCACCATTACCAGCTTGCACGAAAATGAAAGAAAACATTACAAGACTCTGGATTGTTGAGATATATATCTAGACTTTGTTTGCAAAGAGACACGTAATATTTAATACTGATTTGAGATCTTGAACCATTTGACTGTACCACATTATCCATGTAACTAGAACAGAAAAACTACAGATTATATATTATTTTTTATCTAGCTTTAGTTGTTTTATTTAAATTCATGTTGTGTGATATGTTATGTTTTATCAATGTTAATAAATTGTGTTTAGGTACAATCACAGTACATTGATTGTTAATTATTATATTTTTTTGTTCTTATATAATGTACTTGCTGACTTTAGCTCTGTTATTTCTTTAGTGTTTTGTGATATAATAGAGATTTGCAGCCTCTGGCTATAGCTGCTTCAGTCATTATTTTCTGCTTAGCACCTAAATGGGGTAATTTTCTGTTTGCAATTGTTTAGTGGTACTAGATTAAAAAATATGGGAACAGAATTGTTGGTCAGTCACCATCTTCAAGGCATCAAATACATTACATAACAACTAATATAGCTGTGGCAGTTTTGGGATTTTCCAGTAGAATTATTGGAAACTTTTCAATCCTAAAATTAATATTATGTACATTATCTTGGCAGTTGCATTTAAATGTGTCTTCTTTTCATAATCACTACTTGGAATAAATTTGCAATTCAATTTCTGAAAATAGGTTGTCTAATGTTATTTCACATTGTGTATCACCAGAGTCTGCAAATGAGGATATAAAATACTATTGTACAATATACTTAGGGACATAATTTTGTCTGAACACATTTGTCCTTTTTGACTTGTGCCTGATTTAGGTTTAGGTAGTAATTATAAGGTTTAATTGTCCAGGATGGAAAGTCCAGTAGCAGAGATGGCTATATAGTGTGTGGAAGGATACCATCTTTATCTAAGAAGGAAAAGTCAGGAGCTATCTGGTAAGCTAAACTGCATGGCATATAGAGGCATCGGGATGTATAATCATTTAAGATACAGGAGCCATCAATGGCCTGATTTCAGGCTAGGCGCCAGGGGCGGGCTGGCCCGGGTGGCAGGGGGGCATCGGTCCCCCGGGCCGCTCAGGTTTAACAGTGTTAGGACCAGCCGGAAGGCCGCCCGGCCGCCCCTAGGATGGCAAATGACCTGATTTTGACCCCCCCCGGCCGCATCTCATGACACGCTATGTGGCCGCGTCATTTGATGCGGCCGCATCGCGTGTCATGTGATGCGGCCGCCTGTGCGCCCCCCCGGGCTGATATATGCCAGCCCGCGCCTGCTGGGCGCCATTTCAATAAGTAGATAATAGGCTGTGGAATCCACGCAGCTAACAGTGAAGCTGCCTTTGGAGAGTTAGAGTGGTCACAGGTCTAGGTTGGAATTTAATGTTTGGCTATGGAAGCCCACTAACTTTCATATATGTAGATCCCATGCACTTGATAGTTATAACTAGTAGATTCCATCTTACACCATTGGAGTAACCATAGAGGTAAGGTTAAGCATTTATTGACCACAGGACTTACAGTGATACTGCAGCTTGGAATACTCCAATGTGAGTAGGGCTGCAAACCAGAATTGAAGATTAAATGGAGGAAAGAGAAGATTGCATTCAGTGCCTGCCTTGGGGAAAAGTCAGGTAAAACCAGACATTATAACCAAAATACTTGAATAAATAAAGACAATGGGATTGGGGGATAAGGCACTTCAGGAGCACAGCTGCCTCCATATAAGACTGGAAGCTTAAAAATAGATTTTTTAAAATGATATAATGGTTGATGTTCTATGAACTGAAATCTTTGTGGTAGAAGAGAAACTCTAAAACTATGTTCCATTTATTAAATAACTTCTGCTCCCTTTCCGTCACACAGTTATCTACCCACATACATATGTATTCCCCTAAAAGCAGAGGTTTAATCTTATTTACCAATCAGTTATTTGGGGCAGTACCAAAAAACTTTCACAAAAAAAAAATAAAAAAATCCTAAAATAAAATCTATGTAGAGGAGAGTTCTTCCTAGACCGATCTTCAGTGGAGTGTGGTTGGGTTACGATAAAAAAAAGCATCCATGCCCTTCATGGAGCTTCCTGGAATAATAGGTCAAACCACCTTATACCCTAGGATGGATGGGGTTCCCAGGTCTGCCACCCTTAGGTTAAACACGATTTCTTGAACTAATGGATGTCTGAAAAATTCCCCTTGGAAGCAATAGGGTTGGAGTCAACATTAAATGTGGTGAAGAAGAATATGAGTTGATAGTTACTATGGGGTTAATAAAAAAATATTGGTTACAAAAAGGTCTGTTTTCCTAAACTTTTTTTATACAGAGATTAAAACTATAATAAACTATTTTTAATTAAAATGGAAATGTCTGCTGCTTCAGTCTGTCCCAGCTAATCACATGAAATAATGTTATCAGTTGAGAGTGCCATACCCATTAGGATTCTTTCTGTATATAGTGCAATCACAATATTTAATTAATTGAGCCCAAAAAATAGTTTTTTTTAGTTCTCCTTTCCATATTTAGCAAAACATGCCAACACATGCAAACATTGCATGAATTATAAATGACAGATAAACATACAATTGTTGTCAAGTAATGGACAATCAAATTTCCAAGCCTGGATTATTATATATCTGTATAATTAATTATTATTAGTTTTTTAAAGGTGCTGCAGTGTTCCACATTGGAGAAAACAGAGCATACATAAGGCAGGAATATATGAGGTAGACAAAAAAAAATGCAGACATGAAATCAAAGCTTTGGGATTGCCCTGCTCATAAGAGAGCTTACAATATACTTGTAAAGGCCACAACTGAGACGAGAGGAGTGAGTATAGCTCAGAGCGGAGATTGGGAGAGTTATAAGGATGTATTAGATTAAGTCATATAGGTGGGAGTAGTCTGATAAAATGGTGGGTTTTAAAAGAGTGTAATGATTTGTAGTCTGATCAGGTAGAGAATTACACAAGTGGGTAGTTCCACGGTAGAAATCTATCAGGTCAGAGGTAGATCTAACAGACAATGCAAATGATGGGTTTTCTATGGCAGGGATTGTGATTATGTTGAGCTAGATTGTTATATTATTGCTCTATATTGTACTATATGATAAGTGCTAGTGATTCTATGTAATGTGATATAAAGGAAGTATATTAATATTAAATGTGAAAGATTGCAATTGAAGCCTATAAAATATCTGCACACAGTCTTTCCTGATATAAATATCATTGTCCCTGTAATGTGCTATGTGTAATGTGTTATGTGTATCTAAGCTTATAGTTATCTGCATATACTATATAAATGTATAGCAGAATATTTGTGCAAGTGGTTGGAAGAGTATGTACCATGGATATGATTGTAAACCCCATGCCTAGGATATCTGTTATCATATCTGTGAATTTTATACAGTGATACATACGTCTAACGCAAAGTGATAATTCAGAGCAGAAAATTAATCATATTTCTGGGTAAACTGGAAACAGTGTTTGTGAGTGTGTAATACATATTACGTTAACTGTTGAATTACTATATTATAAGTATGCTTTGTAGTGATATACTGTATATATACACTTTATATGATCTTGAGGTTAACTGCTAAAGTTATTTTCATCATAACTGAAAGAAATCATGATTGAAGGGTTTGTCTTTATTTACTAATACATTCTGTTTAAGTTGATGATAGATTTTTTTTCCCATATGGACTGACATGTAATGTTGGGTTTCTTGACAGATTTGTTAAAATACATGTTATATCTGGGTGGTATAGAACATCTGTAATGTGCCATGTCATTCAATGTGGTCTAAAATAGTGGAAAATGTTTTGTTCCAGTTTAAATGTCTACTCTGATGTAGAAGATTTTGTAGTATGATGTTTAATTTTACTTGAAATTCTCTCCGTTTATACCATTTAATAAAGACTCCTAAGTTCTAGAGTTCAAATCAGAACAAGAATTGTTTAGACTATTTCTAAAACGTTGGTAATATAAATACAGTAAATTAATGCTTCTACTATCCATAACTGGCACCTTTAACATACAGGCACTGTCCCCAGAGTATAATGTTCATATACCACATGGCACAGACACTGCACATATGCCAGCTGGTGCTCAAGAGCCTAAAAGGGTTTCCTCGCTCTCATCTGGTTGCTTACACAATGGCAACCAGCATCCCTGATCTGTTTAATAATTTTTCTGTGTCTAGCTGGTTGCTTAGAAGTAGCTGCTTAGCATTTCTATTCAGCACAGGTGCAGGCTAATTTAATCAATGAGAGTGCCTGATTTCTGTTAGTTGTTTAAACTTTATATACCTCTCTCCCTATCACTTGTACTGGTTAAAGCTCTGTTTGACCCAGTGTGTGTACTGAATTTTCTTTAGCCTGCTGTTAGCAATGACCTCAGCATGTTCTAAAATTTTGTTTTGGATCTTAGCTTTTACCCTAGTCTGTTTCACAACTGTTTCAGATTACTGCCAAAATCTGTTCTCTTCCTATTATGCCTGTCTTTGAATGTTGACTCTGTACAAGGATCCTCAGTTTCCCTACATTGTCCCTGTATTTATTTTTCTCCCTGTTGGTCTCCAGCTGTGTTCTGTCTACACCCACAAAAACCCTAAGCTGATAACCACTACTACTATGGGTGAAGCACTTGGGGGGCATTCTAGTATTGGTGTATACACAGTGTTGTATAAAAAAGTTGGTTTCTAAAGGGGAAGACCCTCCAAAGAGCTTCTATTGTTTTTTTCAACTGATAGGTATTCATAACAAATTGTTTCTATTAATTTAATTTTTAAATAATTATAGAAAAAATACACATACTTTATTATTTGGTTGCAATTTTCACAAAATTCAACTTTGTGCTGATGTATGTACTGTCAGTTCTGTTCATCATCTGTCATTGACAGCATGAAAAGCGAGTGACATGGCATATATTTATTAAATGGAGTTTATGTAACTTCATTGCAGTAACGTCTTCAGGACTTCATCCAACAGGACAGGCACTGGGCAGTGACTGGTTATATTCATGTATTTGTGTATATTCATGCTGTTTATGCAAAAAAAGACAGATCACTGTGGTTATTTGCTAATTCTGATTATTTAAGTAAAGGTGCTAAGACTTACAATACTTCTCATGATGTACTCATCAACAACACCACAATTTCCTCAATCTCTCTTCTCTGGTATTCAATCATCTATTTATCCTGAGTTCAATCTGTCGTTAATGCTGTGACAAGACTGATCTTCTCTCACCAATCCACATCTGCTGCAGCACTATACAAATCCATGCACTGTTTCTGAATATCCTCCAGAATCCAGTGCAAAGTACACAACCTCACCTTCACAGTCCTAAAACACTTTAGCACTTCATACATCTTAAATCTCATCATGATGTACTCTACCTAATGTCCTACCCAATTAAATCTTTATACTCTTGCATTATATCATTAGAATCCTTATTCCTTCTCAAAGTTTGGGATACTTCAATCCTGGTCCAATATAGATTATATTCTAGTCCCATAGACCCTTTTCCCATATATCCCAGTACCATAGATTATTTTCCATAATCAGGGAGAATGTAGTTGGGGAAGTGAGGGAGGGTGGAACTTAGAAAATAAGGATAGGGAAAGATACTTGCTTATTTCCATGGACTCATGCCTACGATCTTCTACATCCACGTGTGTGTGATGACATAATAACCCACATGTGGATGCATATAGCACTTAGGTGCATGTCCAGCAATGTCTGTATTGGACATATAAGTGCATAACTTGTGCATATGCCAACCCATACCATATAGGCACTGTCACCTTTAACATACAGGCACTGTGCCCACAGTGTAATGTTCATATACCACGTGGCACAGACACTTCACATATGCTAGCTGGTGTTCAAGAACCAAGAAGAGCTATTTGAGCACTGTGGTGTGGAATATGCCCCCCATGATGACATCATCCCAAAGAGAATGCAAGGGAAAGGGGAGGTGAAAGAGAATGGAGAGGGGACTAGAAGAAAAAAGAAAATACCTCAACAAATATTCCTGGCGCTGAGATACTATGTTCTCAAATGATCAGAAAACTGGTGATTCAATGCCTGCAGCTGTGCAGAACCTGTGGGTTCTCAACCAAAAAGTGGACAAAAAAAAACAATGAAAGCATTGGAAATTGAAATACACCACTGACCAATTAATGAATCTGTGAAGCTTGAAAAGTCTTACCAGTTTTTAATGCAAACTAATTCATAAAACATGTAAAAAGCATATATGATATATATACACAATCTAAAAATAAAATCAGTGCATTGATATAAACACCATTATTTCTATAATCACAAACAAAGTACATGTCATAACAAAATCCTAGTCATATGAAATATGAATCCTATTTACAAAGTCTGCCCACTGCTCATATATCAACACAGTCCTATTGGAAGAAATAACCTGCTGATATTTAAGGTTTTGTTGTATTCAGTTCAACATCCTTATCTCAATAACCAATCTCATACAGTTCATTAGTATCAGTGTAGACTTAGAACAAAGGACATTCACTCCGTTTAAGCCAACAGCTTGATTATCACAAACATTTGAGCCTCCACAGTCGCAGATGGAAAAATATATAGGCAATGATTGCAGGGGTTAAAACTCAACCTGCATATATAATTCATGTAAGTCCTCTCCCAGCTCAACCTATTACAGACAGGACTAGAACAGTCTGTTACAACCACCAAAAGTAGAAGGAAGTCCGTACTATATCTGATTAGCACTGGCAGACTAGGGGTGCGGAGTCTAAAAAATTCCCCGGTATTCACCAAGAACCGCCACAAGAGAGGTTAGACTTTGCTGCCGAGAACCTGCAGGTCATTGTCCTGGGCCACCTCAGGATCCAATACTGCAGAACAGAGAGGATTAGGCAGGAGTATACTAGAGAAATACACCAAAAACAGGCTGAAATCTAGTACACAGGTGATTAGGCAAAGGATAGTCAGACAGGCTGGTATCTGGTACAGAGGTGACCAGGCAGAGGATAGTTAGACAGGCAGAGTTCAGTACACAGGAGATCGAGAAGCAATAGTCAGACAGGCAGAGATCAGTACACAGGAGATCCAGCAATGAGCAGTCAGACAGGCAGAGTTTGGTACAGAGGAAATACTGCAGGGATTCAGTCACAGAGAATAAGGCTGAACCGCAAACACAGGGAGCAGAAAGGGAAGTCAGAAGCACTGCAATTAAGTTGCTCTAACATAGGACAAATGTCAGAGCAGGCTTGTAAAGGCAAACTTGCCTTTACAAGCCATCGCCGCTTTAAATTTTACCTGCAAAGTCGCTGATTTCCAGTGAGTTGAAAAAATCGGAGGTTCATACATTTACCCCCAGGTCTTATATATGTTGTACTTTAAGGACTGTTACTGATCCTTATTATATATATATTAATGAAACTGATGTGGCTTATTAACAAGTGTATTAAAGCTAAGTGTTTCTCTTCCAGAAAAAATTAAGTTACCACACCAGTTTTAACCACTGTACTGTACACCCCATCTAATGAGTGTGAACCTTGTGGAACTCTTAGTACTACTGCCATCTGTGATCAGTGCAGAAACCAAGAACCTTTTCCTTGGAATCCACATGCTCGTTACTGGAGCTTCTCCTTATGAAGATATACAGCACAATGGACAATCCCTTCAATTGTGAAATAAGTGACATATTACACTTGCCGAGCGAACTGTGTATTTTCCCCTTCTCTTTCCTTTTTTCCTTCCCTATGAAATCCATAGTTAGGAGACAAAAAGGAAGCACAAGAGGCCCTAGAGCCTCTCATGTTCACTGATATATGTGAAGATCTCACATCAGGACATCCAGCGGGTGCAAGACGTTTGTCGAGTCACAAACCATCTATTAATATCAGCTAGAATAGGGATCATGTACTTGCTATTGGTGGGGGATGGGTTGTTCTATGTATCCAGTTTTAGGCATCCATTTGCATATGTTCTGTTAGAAGGGTGTATGTGTATAAATACCCATTGTAAGCGATAGCAAGAATGTGATCCTTAGTATAGGGTAAATAATGAATAAAAAGATGTGAAACAAGAAATGTGATTTTGCTGAGCTGACACCATCTTGTTACCTGTCAGCCATTCTATCCTTGTACAGCTTAAATGCAGCTAGTTTGTAGAAGTTATACATTATTATTTAGTTGTTCTCAAGATTCTGTGCCTCTGACCTTGAATATGGCAGAGAGGAGATAAACCACCAGCCCCCTTGGGAGAGTTCCTGTGAGAATGTAGCAAGGTCTGTGCAACGAAATCATGTACAATGAGTGGTTAAGACGTAGATAAAACAGTAAGGGGTGTAGTACATGACTTTGTGTAACCAGAGTGCTATAAGTATGTGAATTTGTAAACAATAAAGTAGAGCTAAGTACACTCACAGAACTTGCAGTGTCTTTTAATCTCTATGGCTGATGAGCTCATAAACTGGTAAACTGACGTTTACAGTTGAACTGACTGATTAGATCCAACAAGGTGAACTCAGTGAAAAACAAAGTATGTGATCACACGTACAGGACAGAAGCAATTGAAAGGATGATTGGAAATAAACTTCAGAAGGGTAAATCCGCCAAAAATTGGCTGTGATCACTCTGAAATCAGTATATGAGATCTTGTTCCAGACAATGCACTAAAAAGAGCCATTGACATTCACAGCAAAAAGTAAGGTCATCACAGAGCTTTGAATCGGCCCAAATCCCCCAAGAAATAAAATATAACTAGGTACCTTTTGATGTAAAGTGCAAATTACAAACACTTTGTGTAATACTGATGAAACAAAAGCAAAGTGGAAGGTTTAAGTAATACAAATACACATATGTTTAGACATCCATGCTTACATTTCTTTGGCAAGCAACATTGTTCTTGTTAATAAAACTGTTGTCTTTATACCGTTGAAAAAATAATAATAATCTTCCACCATTCTTTGGATGTTGTTTGTAGGATCAGGGGGAGTTACGGCTGTGGTGTCACAAATTTTGGTCAATTCTTTTAGAGCAGACCAGACCAGATGTCAAAATGTAGGGCTGAGTCATCTGGATTATTAATGAGTGTCTTGGGAAAGCTAAGTTTTGCAAAGCACACAACAGTTTATAGCACATGTAGGCAACATTGGCACACATTGGTAGCTTAAAGGAAAAGTGGTGCAAGATGGATTTGACCTCCCACCCACTCTTATAATGGATCTTAAAAAGGACATGCACAATTTAACAAACCAAGCACTTCAGCGACAAGGAGTGCCAATTTTGGGGCTGAAGTGCTTGGTTTGTTTTGGCCCCCACAAAACAAGCTAACAATGGGCTTAGGCACCTAAGCTAACAGTGCTGTTAATGAACTCTATAGTGGCAGGATTTTATTGGCCTCATCCTCACCCTCATCACTGTGTACATCATCCTCACACAATATTATTTCATCCCTGCTGGAATCCACCATTACAGAAGTCTCTGCACTCTGATGTAAATGCTGGGAAAGACCTTTGTCATGGAATTTGTAGTACATTTTGATAAACATCATCTTGTCCATATTTTTTTAGGAAGTAGCCTCCTACGCCAATCACTGACAAGGTTCCCGGCTGTACTGAAAACTCTTTCTGAGTACACACTGGAGGGTGGGCAGCTTAGTTATAGCAAAGCTAGTTTTTACATAGGTCTCCAAATTGCATTTTATTCCTCTAGTATGTAAAGGGGCTGTCTGACATGTCTATGCTGTCGCTAAAATAATCCTCCACCATCCTTTGGTTGTTAATAGTAGGATCAGGTGGAGTTACGGCAGAGGTGTCACAGTTGTTGGTCAATTCTTATAGACCAAACCAGATGTAAAAATGTTTTGCTGAGTCATCTGCATCATCCCTGAGTCTCTTGGGAAAGTTAAGCTTTTTCCTAGCAGCAATTGCCTGAGAAACTGAAGGAGGAGACGCCATCGTGCCATGTACCCCTTGAGCTGTCAACTTGCTCACCAGGAGCTCCTTGCATCTCTTCAGATCTATGTTATTTCAAAGCAAAGAGAAGACATAGCTCTTAAACCAAGGAACAAGCACAGTCGCCAAAATGTATTGATCCGATTTCAAGATTTTGTTAACTCTTGGATCCCGGCGAAGTGAATAAAGTACTTGATCTATAAGTCCGACATATTTAGTGTAAGTGATTTGTTTCGTCTCCTCCTTCAGTTTCTCAAGCTGCTTATCCAAAAGGCTAATTAAGGGAATCACTTGGCTCAAGCTAGCAGTGTCTGAACTCACTTCACAGGTGACTATGTCCAATGGTTTCAGCACCTTGCACAACACGGAAAGCAATCTCCACTGCGATGGACTAAAATACATTACCCTTCCTTTCCCAATGTCATGGCTAGTGGAGTAAGCATGGATGGCTTTTCACTGTTCCTCCATCCTCAAAAGCATATAAAGTGTGGAATTCCACCTTGTTACTACCTCTTGCTTCAGTTGGTGAGAGGGCAAATTAAATTGTTCTTGTAGCTGCTGCAGTCTCCTACATGCTGTTGATGAATGCCAGAAATGTCCCAAAATTTTTAAGGGCCACAGACAGCATCTCCTGCACGTCCCTGTCATTGTTCAAAAAGCTCTGCAACACCAAGTTGAGTTAAACAGGGAATGTGATGGAACTCAGCTGTAATGCTTTCACAATATTCGTGGCCTTATCAGAAATGTCATATCCTGAGGCGAGTCCAAGTGGGATAAGCCATGTAGCAATGACATCCCTTAATTTTTGTAACAGATTGTCAGCTGTATGTCTCTTAGTGAAGCCGTGATACACAGTAGCTGCCACTGAAAAATTTGACGCAGTTGGGTACATGCTGCTGCTGCTCCTGCTTGTGAAAGCGAATCACCAACCCAGTGGTCTTTCACAGTTATATAATTTTTAGTTTGTCCTCTTACACTTTTCCACATATCTGTGTTTAAGTGTACAGTGGGTAGAATGTCATTCTGAAGCCAATAATTAAATTTTTACGAACTTTCTGGTAGAGGGGAAGAATAGCTTTTCTAGTAAAATGATGTGATGGAATTTGGTAGCGGGACACAAGACTTCAATTAACTGTCTGAAACCAGCTGCATTAATAGTGGATATTGGAAGCATAGTTACCATGGCGTTTGTGATTCCCTTTGCGACTGGGTGACAGCTTTCATACTTGCTTCCTCTTGAAAAGGATTGTTTAACAGTCAATTGTTGTAAACTACTAGTAGTCTTCTTCTTGGTCTGCTTCTGGGATTAAGAACCACCCCCAGCAGCAGCAGCATGGGCACTAACGCTAAAGAATTATTCTGAGGAATCCTGGATAGTGGAGGAGTCATTTAGCCGTAGCACCTTGAATGCAGGACTAACTCCGATCACTAGTGAGGATATTGATGAGGACGGTGTTGTGGGTGAGAGAAGGGAGCTAGCTGATGGTGGACTGCTTGTTGTTATTTTTTACCATAAGTTTCAGATGTTCCAGAAAGCTTCTATTAAAGTAATTCTATCGTTTTCAAAGAAGCATTGCATAGGCGATTGTATTGTGTTTCCAACGCACAAAGTGATTTATTTTAGCAGATGTAAATAGTTAACAGTTCAATACATTATTATATTATGATACAGTACAGTACAGCCAATACCAATAGATACATACATACCGCTGCGCTACCACGGGCACCAGTGAACAGTAGTTCACCCTTGAACATTGTGGTCAGAGTAGACTGAAGACTGGGAGCGCAGCAATAAATATATATACATTCAGTGTTACAGAGTGAACAATGCAGATGACGTGGCTTGCTTCTATAGGTCCAGACTTCGGGTGGGTCTAGGGTAAACAGGTCATAGGCTAGTTCAAACAACCCCCTCAAAGGATGAGGTCAACATTCCAGATGATTCTCCCACCCAGAAACCAGCTGCAACTAGTCCATTAGCATTTTACAGTCTGATATCAATCTGACAAGATATTGCCTAACATCAATAACTAGAGTATGCAATATGCGATCTCTTCGGCGATGGAACCGGACAGCTGCTGATGAATAGGGAATTAGAATGATATCAGACATGACACATTTCCTATAACGTGAACCTTAAATAACACTGAAGTGTACATATATTCATAATATATAAACTAATAATAAACTAAATACTATCTGCTCATAAATTACTGTGTAACAGAACCAATATAAATAGGAATTATATAAATAACTAAATGTTGTAATGTGAGTGTGTACTTGCGTATTTTACTGTGCGATAGCCGTATGCCACGTGTAGCGTGGCATACTGAGTGCAATCGGCCAATAAAACAATATTAACCAATATTATACGACTTCGACACTTCCCATGAACTCTCTTCAAATGGCGTAACATGGATGAGATTCCTAGATGGTTAAGACCTCTACTAACTGTGGCTTTACAAACGTTACAAATGGCTAGACAACTGTTGTAAGGATTTGTGTAATAATAATTGCACACATAAGAGGTGGAGTTTTTGGTCTTATGCCCAGGCATGGCAATGTTTTTCTTCTTATCACTGGCAAGAACTGCTTCCACTGGTGCAGGAATTACAGAAACAATATCATCGTCATCAACATCCTCATTAGCGCCATTGTCAGCTACACAAATATCCCCCTCATACTGTTGCAATTCCATAGTGATTTCCTCAATTTGTGTATCACCAGCTACACTTGTGCTTCTCATCCACACATCTGCAGAAATGCTGAAAGGAGGCTTCTTTATGAGTACATGTTGCATCATCATGACTGACCTTACAGGAAGATGCCTCACTGACAGTTGCCAAACTAGCACTGATACAGAAAGGCAAATGCCTGATTCTTTCTTTGCCACTGCATATGTAGAATGGCATGTTGGTAATTTTATGTTTTTCTGCAACTAACTTTGCCGTAATAACAGGTGTTTTTTTCTTTAACAAGGTAAAAGGTGTTTTTTTACAGTTTTGTTTCCCTGATTTAAAAACACTATGCACTTTAACAAAGATTTTAGCAGATGACGTAGAGGAATTATTATTATCATGACTGGTGCCAGCAGCTGCTTGGTGCTCCTGGTCTTTTGTGGACTGATGTGAATACAAATGGATGGCATACAGCAATGTGACTGGAGATGTATAAGAACACTGCCAGCCCTATTATTTCTCTTTCAACACTGAACACTGCCACCTCTCCTGTTTCTGGGCGACCTATGGCACAGTAGAATGTGACTGGATTCTTTTAAGAACACTTCCAGCCCTCCTCTTTCTCTTTCATTAATCATGCTGTCCAACTGCACTGGAGACTGCCAAGAATACTGCTACCCCTTCTGTGTCCCTGTGTGAAATGGCGCCGGATCCTCATGCACCTAAAGAATCCAGAATTCGCAAGATCCGACGACGCAACAATGACGTTTTGCTTCGTTTTCAGTTATGAGGGCATGCACATATATCGAGCCTGCTCGCTCCTTCACTCGGATCTGCAGTGTTTGGGTGGGAAAGGTTTTTTAGGAAAACCGAGTCCGAGCATCTCTAAATATAACATGAGTATCTACAGCAGCAAAGATTCACTTTAACCCAATACATAGCCGCAAGCTCATACAGGATTGACAGTGTTCAGGAGAATGTAGTTCACTTTATTGAGTGATGTTTTCTAAACAGTTTCAGCCCACTTTGAATTACAGTATTAATATGTTCTCTCCACTTGCATATTATCTGTATATGTTAAGAGCAGTTATATTCTCTTTATCAAAATCAATCTACCATCAAATTCACTGTGCAGATGGGGTGTAAAAGATATATATATATATATATATATATATATATATATATAACACAACAAAATAAAAACTATAAAAATGTATAAAAGAATGGCTCAAATTTAAAATTAGTAAATAGTAAAATGTTATTCTCATGAAAACATTACAAATAGAAAAAAACTGTTCGAAGAATCAAATAATCTGAAAACATAAATAGCAGGTTATGCAAATAAAGGGTTGTGTATGGAGATGTCCCACATAAATCATTCAGACAGTTGTTAACAAGATCACCGATATCAGTATACCAAAGCCCTCTGTAGCTCAAAACATAATAAAATTCAGAGGCTATAACAATCAGAGGGAGATCTCCAAGATAAGGATGTAATTGTATGTCTCAATTTGGTGAAACTGGAAAAGGTTTTTGCAACAGAGAGTGGTCAGCTCACCTGTTGAATCGATAGTCTATCTTTGTGTTTCTTTGGATACTGAGGCTATATCCAAGTCCTCTGGTGTGTTCATAATGAACAAATAGTCCCATTCAGAGTTAGAGTATAACAACTTTTTAGCCGTAATATCAAAGTCACCTGATGTTTTAATAAGTATCCAGGAGTCCTGTTCAGTGATACGATGTAAAAGTTCAGGGCAGGTGGGAAACCAGAGAAACAGTGCCAAGAATCAGGCAGCTTAAACAGACCAATATTAGCAGAAAAATCAACTACTATCACAGACAGTGAGTGAAACTGCTGCCAGCACTAGAAAGGAGCACACCCCCTGCCCTTCCCTGTTTTAACTTCTTATTGCTGATTCTGAACTAGTTTCTTCGATGCTTATAGGCTATCCCTTGTGTCCTGTGTTGCAAGAGGAACACTAGGCCTTCAACAACACCAGCGAAGAACTTATTAATTGATCCAGATAAGTGCTCTTTCTTTTTTTCTCTTGTCTTTAAATATTTTTTTTATATTACTACACTACCCTATAAATATATATATATTTTAGGTTTAAGGTAATTATGGTCCTTCATTGCATGGTGGATGATGCCAGGGAAGATTTACTAATAGGGCACAAGGCTATTATCTCTCATATAAAATGTACCTTTTATCAACAACGAAATGCTACACTGTATATTATTTCTATTTTTTAGAGGCACTGTGACTTTATATTTTGCACTGGAAGACCTCCGCAATCTCAGATAAGCCTCTACTTTATTACCACCTGGTAAAAGGCTATTTACATTTTTATCACATCACAATTTATTTCTATCTATGGATTTCACCGGGTGACCCCTATTTTTATATTATATATATATATATATGTATATATATATATATATATATATATATATATATGTATATATATATGATTGTATCTTTTAAACACCACTCTTCTTATTAAAGTTGTAAGACTGTCACTAAATGCAAGCAGCTACTGTGGTTAATGCTTTATATTATTGCTGTGGATCAAGCCGGATATATTGTGGAACACAGCTGAGCTCCGTACATCCTCAGATAATTGTTTTCTTTTTCGGTAAAGTTTCAGTGGATACACTTTCCAATCAATAAGGAAGATGCCTGCATCATTAGTTTAAAAGCGGATATTTGATGTGTATTGCTTGTGTTGTTATCGTTGTTAACATTTTATGTCCATGGGAACTACAGCATTTTGTAGGAATACATTAAAGAGTTCAACTTCCTGGATGTCTGTTTCCTTTACAAAGAAACTATATGCCAATGTAATCTCACAATACAGTTTCTTAAAGAAACATGCTTAGATTTACTACAGAATCAAAATCAGGACTCAACAGAAATTAAGACATGTGAGACAATGGACTTCATAGAGTAAACTGCACGAATATTTAAAATCGCAATATAGTTCTGTGACCATATAAAACACTAAGCATTCCTCATATTAATATCACTTTTATATTATAATGTTTATAATGTCAATATATCATGGCTGCAATTGGGGGTGTATTGTATAATAGTGTCAGGAATATCTCCATCTGGCTACTCCCTAATTTAATATCTTATCCTATATTAACACCGTCAAACAATATATCACATCTATTTTGTCAGGAAACCTCTCCTGACTAACTTTACCTGTCACAACCAAACTATGCAAACTTGTGACTTATAAGTGTTAACTGTATGGGAACACACAGGATTTCAGCCTAAACCTCACTCTCATCTATCTCTTTCAGACCACAGATTTAGCTGGTCCCTTTCCCAGCACAGACACCCGCTTCTCACCTCTCAGTAACTGCCACCAGCTACGTATAAGGCCCGTAGCAAACCTATAAATTAATTATCCAATTGTGCACACTCTGTGCTCTGGTACCTAAACGGTTAACCCTTAACACAGTTAACCCAGCCAAGCAATTTTTCTCTTCTATACAGGCATTGAATTTGTTTAGAGCAATAGGGACATAAACTATTACATTTTTAGATTTGATGCACAAAAAGTACAATGCTTACAGGTTATTAAAACAACTAAGATGACATGACATACATAACAAGCAAAAAATTTAAAATAAAGGGATTAAATTCAGTGTATAACTTACAGATAAGTGGTATACTGTGAGCCAAGGCAAATTGGCTTGAAGTTGAACAGCTTATCAATTAAGATTGATTTCCCAAAAGACTGACAATTCTTGTAACTAGTCTCAGGTGTATAGGTGTCTTTAAAAAGACACCTATACACCTTACCTCACCTCAAGAGTTTGTGGTCTGTGACACTTTTACAATCACCATTTGCATGGTGCCTGATTTACTAACCAATTCTACTATGTGACATAGCTTTTCTGTGGAGTGTCACATAGACCCAATTTTATTATTAATATATTATCTATGATTTTACCCATCTATTGATAACAAACAGGCCTAGGAACCAAGTATTAGTTGAGTTTATACTCATTTCCTCAACTCCCCTGTATGAGAGAATGCTTAATTTGACATAGAAGCTACACTTCATCATGCTATTGAGGAATATGTGGTTGATCACCAATGTTATTGATTTTAAGTGGCATATTTGAAAACTGAATTATTTTTGTATATATAAAATATAGCCAGTGATCACATGATCTCCTTGAGCCAGACACCCTGCTGAGTGATTCCTAAAAGTCTATTCAGGTGTCAAAACTCCATCCTAGGCCAGGATATAGCTCACTACATGTGGTCTTTGAAGCAGACACAGGTGGCACTGCTATCTTTTAACATCAGGATGTGCAGTGGCACTGAATAAACACACAGCAGACCCTCTAGCTTCACATTTTACACTTTAGTAGCTCGATTTATCAATGGATTAATTTGACATACCATATTTACACTGCAGTTATGATTAGGCCTTATTCCCCCAGTTATGTTATAGGTTAATCCTTATAACTATAATTCTTCTATGATCACTACAAATAGTAATCATAAGTAAGTCACATATTGAACACTGCAATTGTACTTTTACTAATGTCACTATTTAGGATTTTTGACAGTCAAATAATAGAAGTATATCCTAATAATGGAATTCCCACTCTTAACTCAATAACTTGAAAACAAGTCTTTTATATGAAAGGAATTATGAATTGTATTTGTTTCTTAACCCCCTCTTCCTACCATTTTGAATAATAAAAACTATTAACTGCTTTCTGACCACCGACTGTCTTTTTATGACATGCACATATGGGCTTTACATGTAAGTGCTGCATTTTTACAGTGCATAGGAACGGTGTCTGCATTTAGCAGCATTCTGAGTCCACACATCATGGCAAGCTGTCATTGATGTTTGCTGATTGCTCAATCATTTCTACGAAGTGTTTTATAGAATTTGGTGCAATGTGCACAGGATGTGCAGGGTAGTGGTACATCTATAAAGGTGATTACATGAACACCAGGGGCCCCCCTTCAGGAGTGAGAGCTGTTGTAGTCTAAGAAGACCCAGTTTATATCTCAAAGTAAAATTAAAAAAAATAAAAACTTTTGTGTTGTGTCATCTATAACTACAGCTGGTATGTAAGCTGGCAATAACAGATGCTATAAAAATTAAAATGTATTTGTAGTATCCCCTAAGGTCTTTTCTGACCTATTGGGAGACAAAACAATAAAAAAATAATAAAGTAAAACAGAAAAGCCCTGCTCTAACCTCTATGGGGAAAAAACATATTAGGTATCAAAATAAATGGGAGAAATAAGATACAGTTAAGAAAATATTTTCGGGTTACACAAATTGTTTAAAAAGAATTATGGAATCATATTCATGCAAAAGGGTATTTATTTAGTATTTTCGCCTACCTTAACTTTTATGACCCTAAAAAAAACACTACCAAAAAGAAAATCATGAAATAAACTATAAATTTCACTGTGATCACCTAACAAATACAATGTTATTACCATTTAATCAGCCCAGCAAAAATTATAAATGTTTGTGGTCATAAAGCTACAATTTACCACTTTCATTACGATGTTACTAAAGCTGACAAACACTGTGTCCCTTTTTATGCAAGGTAAATATTAAGAGAGTAATTTATAATAGTATTCATGTTGCAGGGTTTTTCATAACTTCTGTAAAGGTGTTACAAATTATGTTTGTCGAGCTTCACCTTGCTACAGTTCTCTGCCCCATAATTTGATCTCCTCCCAAATCCTTCCTTTTAGCCATGGCCATGCGTAATAACACTTGGATAATACAAACGTGAGTATTTATTTAGAGATTTGAAAACATGTTGGAACAGAAAAAAAAAGGTAGATACAAACAATATTTTTAGGTTAAAGTGAAAATAGAAATAAAACACAATATGGATTATGATGCTTCAGTTTTTTAAAGTAATAAGCAAGTGAAAAGGAACAGAAAAAAACAAACATTTTTTTTTAAACAAGGACATTGTCTGATTCAAATCTGAACACAATTTGGACGTACGTTCCATGTTTGAAAAGAGCATGCAACTTGAGCATAGGTTCGCCCATTTTCAAATCCAAGCATATCCCAAGATAAATTTTGATTTGAATCTGGTTGTGTATACGCTTTGTCTAAACAATACTTGCATACGTAGACACACATAACAGATTGCAGTATGCGCACATGTGTAAGTACAATAAAAGTTCACATCAGAATGCTTAAAACTTGTATGCTATCACAATTTAAAATAACAACTGTTAACAGTATAGTAATTTTTTAAAAATACTTACAAATATTAAACTTTTTTTATAAATTATTTGCATGAGTAACATAAGTAAAGATGATTTAAATGTGTACTGTTTATAAAATGTGTTTAGATAGTATATTTTATTTGCATACAGTTATTATGTCACACATAAGTGTAATTTTTAATTCAGAGATTATGCCGTCACTATTAGCAAGTATTTACACCTGACCTATATTTGGTGTAAAAGATACGGCTGAAAGCAAGCGTACTTAAATCAAACACAGGGCTTGAAATTACAACATCTACGTTGAAATGCCCTTACTGTACAGACCTACGTTTGTCTGCCCTTTACCTCTCCCTTTCTGCCCCTTAAGTCATAGACAGTCGTAAATGTCACTTGCGTGCTGATATGTATTGCGTGCAATTGCGCTCATTGGTGTAATGTCCATTTTTGGACATGTGTAGTGCGGAATCATGCAAGATATGCTATGCAAACACATCCGGACATGAATCAGACCCTAAAATAGCACCAGTGAACAGTTCATATGATCCACTTATGCAAAATTGCAAACAGTTAAATGCAGTGAGTGACCGAAAGATCACTATTATTTTCAAAGTTTGCACCAATGGGAATTTACAGGATTTTCCAGGACCGGATATGTGGTTTCAGATTCTGCTTTGAAAGAGAAAGAGAGAGAAAGAGAAATAAATTGATAACGTAGAACTCTGTTCCATATAGAGTTTAATATAATGATTTCAAAGTTGATTTCAATTACCTTGGAGAACATATTTCTCACACTGAACAAAAGAAATAATGAGTGTGACCACTCATAATGAGCACATGGATGTTCATAATGATTGGAAAGAATATGTCAAAGCAAAAGATCAATACAATTACTGTAAGGATGGGAAAAGACACATTGGTGATTTCCTTTTGAAGTGATTACTTTCAAAGTGAAAGAAAACCACTGTAAACAATAATACTACTATAGATCATATACTGCTCATCTACTTCCTTTGATCTGTATGCATTCACAACCAGTATTAAACGTACTACCTCTAAAGTTCATCTGACTACAATCTATACATTTTCCACGTACGTAACAACTAAAGTTTGCCTGCAAATATTTTACTTGTTCTCAATTCTGCAAATTGTATTACTCTTTACTACTTAGATTTGTATCTACCCTAACCCTCAGCACTTGTGTCCCCTTGATCAGCTGACAAATCTACTCACATGTAGTTTACTCTGTAAATGAGTCCCACTATTTCTTAAAATTTAGGCTAGTGTCACATAGATAAAACCTGTGTTAAAATTAGCAAAAACACTCTGAAAATATATTTTAGATGGTATCTGGTCCCCCAAAGGCTACATACGATCTACCAAAGTGCTTCCCCGCTATGCTGGTGCCAGTGTGGTCAAGTGGGTACCCTGTCTCACATATGGTGGCATTGTCTGAAATTGCTTCCTTTTTGGGACGCTATACGCCGCCTTATTTCTAACATCACTCATATCTCTTTTCCTGCTTATCTGTCCTACTCTCTACTGCTTTGTCTCTTGCCCAACGTTCCTAATCACACACGCATATACTCAGTGCAGCGAGATGTCAACTAGCATTGTTTTGGAAAAACCCAGAGCCACCACCCCTTACATTCATTATTAACTGGGTATGGCAGGTTTATCATATGGAGCACATTACGAGCATATAAAGCCAAACACCTACTCCTTTCACCCGTGTTTGGAGCCCCTGGACCGACTATCATGGCTCTCCCCCACCTCTGACATTCTTATTTTGATGTCCCCTTCATATGAGTCAGTAACTCTCTCATTTTGCATCCTCAGATCTCTATTAACCTTGGCGAAAGGTGACTTCCCCCTCTCCCCTTCTCTTTCCTCTATTGCACTGTGCCTCTTTTCTACCTTCTCCCCCTACCTCCCATTATAATAATGTTCATGCCTAATTTAGTATGTATCACTTGGAAACTGAAATATCAATGTTATTGATCTTTAAGTGTTTTTGCTCATTATATATGTCTGGTTCCTTTATTTGTTCTGTTTTCTTGCATCTCCTTATACAAAACTTAAAAAAATTGTTAATTAGAAAAAAAAAATTACGCTAGTGTCACGCTCTAGGCTCTGGAAGAAATAGTATGGTCTGCTTGAGTTGATGCTACTCTCCAAGAGGCAGGGAGTCTAACGGAGAGGGAGGTGTTCACCTGGGAACCCCGCAAGGGAGATTGGATTTTTACGCCTCCCTAACCGCAGGTCGCGGTTCTCAAGCAGGGTTACAAGCAAGCCCGAGAGGAGAACCAAGTCATATGAGTAAGATAGTTGCTGATAGGAGTAATAATGAGGAATATATTCTGTCGGTAGATGAGGCACAGAGGTCCTGTGGAGCTAGGAGGCCCCTAGGGTCAGGATCACGAGGAAGTACAATGGTATGCAGGTAGATAGCAAACAGAAGCACCGATGTGCAGGAGAGGAAGACTGGTAGAAACACCCTGCAGCAGGATGATGCTGTGACAACGGGGAGCTGAAGACAGGTATTGGTGGTAACGCTCTGCAGCAGGAAAGTGCTGATACACTGGAGAGCTGGGAGCAGGTAAAGTTGGTAATTCTCTGCAGCAGGATAATGCTGTAACTCTGGACAGCTGAGAACAGGTATTGGTGGTAATACTCTGCAGCATGATAATGCTGTAACACTGAGGGGCTGGAAGCAGGTAAAGATGGTAATACTCTGCAGCAGGATAATGCTGAAACACAGGATAGCTGAAAGCAGGTATTGGTGACAGTACTCTGCAACAGCAGGAGAACATGAGCCTGACTAGAACACATCTAGACAAGAGAGGAGACCTGAACATCTAGCTCTCAGGTAAGGAGACAGGTGCTATAAATAGGGCTGACAGGTAATCAATCAATCAATTAGGTGAATGGAAGAAGTTTTGAAAAGGGCTGGTTTTACACATGCGCAAAAATTTGGCCAAAAATTTGGGCATCTCTCAGACATTCTGGGAGAGTAGACAATTATGGATTTACAACTTCCAGTATGAAATGGTGTTCTCTTTCCCCAAGCAACAATTGATACATCTCTACATGTGCAGATTGGTTTAAAGCTTTACACATGCACTTTTTGATTATTATTCATGGTTTATCTATTAAAATGTATTTATTTAAATATTTAACCATAATGCGTCACTACATTTTCTGATGATTTATGGTGATGAGGGTTTTGTATATTCACTCCAGTTTTCATCTTTAGTTTTTATTTTTTACATTGGGATTATTAAAATTAATCTAATTCTACAGATTTTTTTTCTGCACCTGGTTAATTTCATTATTGTTCTATGCATTTAGAACTAAGAAATGTCCTCTATGATGGCAGCAAAAGCAACATTCTCAGGGACGGGCAGAATAATATCTTCCCATTATTCTGCCCATTTACCATCCCTTTGCGCAGGCCCTTTAAAGCTTACATTTATTGACCTTCTACACTCAAACAACTATCTGACTGCCAAACCAACATTATTGGGTCATTCAATCATATAGCCCAACTAAGCACTTGTTGGTCTGGCTGGAACAACCTACATTATGTAACACTTCATTTATCAACCTTCTATTTTCCAAATAGTTTTCCAGCTTGTGAGAAGAGCCCTCTTACTACTTTGTCTGTCTGATAATACCCAGTGTTGTTTTATTATTGTGTTTGTTCCCAATTGTAAAGTGCTGTGGAATATGCTGGTGCTATAGAAATACATTTAGAATAGTAAATAATAATAATTATAATAGTAAATCAAATAGATGATTATGTTAGCAGCTTGTTGCTTCCTGTGCAATTAATTACTCAATTTTTGCTATTTATGTTAATATTTTACCTACGATGATGCAGCTTGGGAAAGGTTAGCACCAATGATTGGAGTATCGAGAGGAAGAATTTATTTGGTAGATTTCCAGTTATGCTGATCCTAAATCCATAACTAATGTTGCAGGTATTTAAAAAAAGGGCTTTACAGACATATCAAAATATTCTCTGCCAGCACTGATCTCTAAGGAATTTACAAGAATAGGCTACCCATGTAAAACCTGTTACCAAACACCCAACTTGATAAATTTTGCTTTGGTTATGAAAACTAAAGAAATAAATGTATTTGATTGTTAATGATGTATTTAAATCTTCTAAAACCTCCTGACTGTCTAGTTGTTTTGGGTATTAACTCCATATTACATCTTCTTTCTAACTATATATATATTGTTATTTATGTTATTTACTACCTTTCTTTCAATGTATAGTTGCATACATTAAAGGCACCTTTTATTTTTTTGTAAACAATTGTTATTCATTAATACCCAAACTGCTGTTTGAACTCATTTGTTGATGTAAAAATTTTATACATATCCATCCCACACTTGGAAGGCTTGAATGTACATGAAAGGCATTAAAAAAATCAGAAATTAGTATGCGTTACGTTCTGATAAACAGAACTTTATCTGGAAATTTTGACTGGAAATAACAGCATAGAAAACATCCCAATCAATCATTATTTAAAGTCACTGTGCCTTTATTATCTCTTTGATTATACTGACATCATGACCTATTATACTGAGCAACCAATTAATGAGGGTATATATGATGCAGATGATTCACATTATGGTATTGCTCTTGGTAAAGTTCTGTTTATCAGAACGAAATGTGTTGAGCTGGCACATATACATATATATCCACTCTAGTGGTAATTTGTTGATTTTCATTTTTACTGTTCCTGGGCTAATAAATTGTTTTGGTTGACAACTACCTCTTCGCCTGTTTGCCGTGTGGATCGACTGCATTAACAAACACGCTGAACAACTGTGCATCCACCTTGGCTTCTCTGGTCGTTCTACTCGCTGTGGACCCCGAAGTTGCCGTGTGGAATGGACGCATCAATGGACACGCTGACCATCTGTACAAACAGATGAATTAATGTCCAGTAAATTGCTATCTAAATTAGATGATATTCAGTTTTAAAAGAGAACTTTGGAAAAGGAGTAAGTCAGGTGTTCTACTTTCTGGCTTGCACTTCAGTTTCAGACACCTATAGCTCATCCTGATGAGCTCATGCAGTTAGTTCATTCTCGTTTGACAACTAAAGAAAAATAAAAGGGATTTAAACACAATCTGCATCTGTATTGTGCAGCTACTGAGCATTTAGTAAAACAATGCTTTAAGAAGCTGGGAAACGCCAAAGCCAAGAGGTACTGGGAAGATCTCACTATGAGTATTATCCCAAATCCCCGACAAACAGAACTCTCTACTCCCCCAATGTCTGCCTTATACCTCCTCCTTGTTGGCTGTTCCTTTCCTCCCCACCTCTCCAATGGCTGTCTCCTCTGTTTTCCACTTTTGCGACTACAGGCAACAGATAAAGTCACCTAGCTCTGTACCTGCTAATGCAAGGGAGCAGACAGAGGAGTCGTACACTGAGCACCTCAGTATAGAAGAAGTTAGTCTGGCTCACTAGAAGTACACCAACACCATTGCCACTACACTGTTAACATTGAATATATATTGGAATCTTTGAGAGAAAGACACCAGAGGGATCTCTGGAGAATTGTGACTGTACATCTCTGAAGGCTTTTTTTGTAGCCAACTTGTGTAATCAGTGGAATCAAATGAGAGGCTCCTTAAACAGTTGAAGGAAACCCCCATTCATTTCTATGGTGTCTTTGGTTGTCTGGAATCTGGATGGGACATCATTTTGGTCTTTTATGAGGATATCGTTTGTGCATGTTTTGTTGTCCACTACTTGTGATGATTATAATCGCATCAAAGCATACTACACTATTATTCCTTCTCTTTTTTGTCTTTTTTCTTGGGGGAGAATTTTGGATCCATAGAGTTCAAGGACCACCCAAGTAGAAGACATCTCTCTATGTGGACTATGTCATGAATTGTGTATTTTTATTACTGTTTCTCATTAACATGGTTGATAATTAACTTTCAATATTTAATGCTATCATATCTTTGTCCGTATTGATGTAAGATTTTAAATATTTTGTGCAGAAGGCAAGCACTTGTTGTTCACATTCTACATACATTTTAAGAGAACTCTCTACTCTTTTTATTGGTGGGGTGTAATTTAATACTCCTAATGCGGTAATTGAATCCCCCGTCTTTCTTGATTCTGAGGCAACAAAGAATTTTATTTTTTTTGCTTTGGTCGAGTAATTAGGTATTTTGGTGATTCCATAACCCAAACTGTTTGCATTCATAGCTGTTGATAAAATTTGTGAAGATACCATCCCCTGCTTCTTAATATGCAATATGGAGTGAAATCTCATTATATGTACTTTCCCAAGCAATCAATCCAGTTATTTTAGTTTTACCCTGACTAAAATACCAAGCTCCCATTCTTTGTTGATGCACTGGTCAAGTAATGTCTTGGGGGGGCTCTGTATCATTACCACTGTCTATCCAAGATACTACTACCTTCATCTCTCTCAGCATGTTCCATACTGTCAAAACTTCAAATTCGAACACAATACAATGAATTTTCTTATGCTTTGATAAAGGGTAAGCAGAACAACATGTTTCTCACCAGGAGTAGGACTGTGCTGTCAACCCCATGCCTGGTAAAACTCCTCCTAGGAGGCAAGTGCACGACTGTCATTTTCTAACATGCAGGTCATGTCAGAGTACATTAAAGAGAACCTTGAAAGAGGCTTTATCAGAAAGTCCACATCACAAGTTGGAGCTGGGTTTCTTTTTGCTGAAAAAAATTGTGCCCTTCTTTCATGTATTGATTATAGAGATTTAAATGCCGTTACTATCAAGAGCAAATTTCCCATTCCGCTAATCTCTGAGTTATAGAAAAGAGTTAAAAATGTCTCTATATACTCGACATGGGCTCTTTGAGTACTGATGATGCAATTTGGATTATGCAATGGTCCAGCAATATATCTTTTGTGATGTCCTCTAAGCATTTGCAGTGGTCTACTAGGTCAATAATCTTGTATTGTCAAGAGACATTATCTCCCGTAGATGTCATGTGAACGAGGTCTTGAGTCGGTTCATCAATTATTTTTCAAATGAGAGAAGTGTTAATTGAATTTGACAATGTTTACTTCCTGGACTACCTAATTTCAGATGCCATTCTCTGTATGGATCCAGTCAAATTATATGCCATTTCAAAATGGCCTAAAATAAGAGGCCTTAATGCAAACCAGAGGTTTTTGGGTTTTCCAGTTATTACTGGCAATTCATAAGGAAATATTCCACCCTGATAGCTTATCTTACTGCTCTAATTAGCAAGAATGCTAATGCTAACCAGTGGCCTAAAGCAGCTATCCTTGCTCTTGAGCAGTTGAAGCAACATCCAGACTTGTTTTAACCCTTTTTTCTGAACATTGAAGCATTTTCCATGGAGTATCAATCCTATTGACTGAATCCATGAGAACTTTGAGAATATATTTCACCGTGCTACACAAAATACTAAAACTGCCTCCCTATATGGATCCTTTGATTCAGATGATGTTGAGGAGTCTAACAAATCCAAACTCATAATTGACTCAGTTTGTACAGGGGAGGACATTTATTGTGCTCACATTAAGACCTAGGCTATTACAGTGGGCATATCAGCCAAAATTTTCTGGTCTTCCTGTTGTCAGGAAGATGTCATAATTTGCTACTAGAATTTACTGGTGACATTCTCTCCGCAAAGATATCCCAGAGTTTGTGGCTTCTTGCAACACTTGTGCTCAACATAAAGTGATCAATCAAAAAACTGCAGGATTATTGCAACCCTTACCTAGAGCGAGTCAGCCATGGACACACATCTCTATGAACTTTGTAGTTGAGCTTCCATTGTCAGTAGGGTGTAATACTTTATGCATTGTGGTAGAATGATTTTCTAAATGGACCATTTTGCACACCTTTAGGTTTACCTTATGCAGCTTCTCCAGCCAATCTATTCGTTAAGGAGAACTTTCTACTTCATGGCTGCCCAGAGGAGATCATTATGGACCAAAGTGCACAACTTACATCCAAATTTTGGCTAGTTCTATGCAACAATATGAGTATTAAGCTCAAACTCTCTTCTGCCTATCACTCTCAGACCAATGGCAAACCAAGAGAGTAAATAAAGATCATAAGGAATAACCTTAGGATGTATGTCTCTGCTAATCAGGATAACTGGGTTGAGTTGCTGCAATGTCAGATTTTGCTCATAATTTTCATGGTAGTACTACAAGGTTCCCTTTATTTACTCTTTATGGATATCACCCAAGCCCACCCATTCTCTCTTTTATTTCAGCACCAAATTCTGCTTTATGCAAATTTGCAAAAGTGAGGAAGGAATTGGAAAAGACTTTGAGACAGTATAAAATTACTGCTGATAAGAACAGGCATACTGCACCATGATTGTCTCATGGAGATAAGATATGCTTATCCACCTGTAATCTCAATCTTAGGGTATTTTCCATGAAGTTTGTGCCTAGATTCATAAGACTTTTTAATATAATTCAAAAGATAAATCCAGTAGCATATAAATTGTATTTACTTGCTCCCTTGAGGATACCCAACTCATTTTAAGTTTCTGAAACCAACAGTCATCAACAAATTCATCTTCTTGTCATCCTTGCCCTTTGATACTTATTCAGCAACAGGAGGAGTATGAGGTTAAGCAAATACTCGGACCTACATGAGGGGGAGTACTGTCAGGACTTAATATTCAACTTTCACTTCACAGCATGGCAAGCACAGCTAAAGCAAATTTATTGAGATGCAGTCAGGTGAATGCTGAGATCATAGAGGCAGGAAGTTATATGCCCACAAATTATATAAGCCTGCTCTGCCTGGCATTCCCTGTATCAGCTTGTTGTTCTGAGCACCTGAGTATGTTATCCTGTTTACTGCTACATTTCTTATTTTTGACAGGGCTTGTTCTTGATTTACTGCACTGACAGATTGGTCTTGACCTTTTGACTTCTCCTAACTATTCCTCTGCTTGCTAATTTTGTTATTTTAACCTGCATCCTGCTGACCTTGGCTAGTCTGACTATTCTGCCTTCAGAACTACTTACCTGTAGTGCTCCGCCCACCATGCTAAGGTGGACCAAGACCTGATAACTGCATGCAGCTAAGTACATTCTGTTTAATGGCAGGGAGCACCACTGCTCTCTGGTTATTTCAATCTGAGCTGGTGCTGTGTCCACAACCCCCGGACCTGATACTATGGAGTGTCAGAACCAGGTTTTATAAAGTCTACTCCAGTGCTCCAATAATCCTATGCATCCATATGTGCATCATCACACATGTGGTCACACTGGCTTTGGGTCAGCTGCAAAATATCATTGCGATAGCATTATCCTTCAATATCACTGTGCAGGCATAGGTAATACACTAGCCTTTAATGCACTAACAGGCACTTTAATGCACTTAAGGCAATAACATGCCCCTGCATCAACATCACTTTGGCGTTTGTGGTTAAACCCATACATATACATATAAGGTCTGATTCATATAGGCATGTATACTGACCGCGACCTGCATTTATTATTAAATACATGTATTTAAGCTTTGCGCACTCCCAAATTCATGAAGGCATGGATCTCAAAATATGTTTACATTTGAAATCGGGTGCAGGCTTACTGTTTTCTACTAGGATGTTGCAGAGTACATCCAATACCAATGTGGATTATAAATTTGCAAAAGAACGCACAGAAAAAAAAATATTGAATTAATATTACATGTTGTAATATAGGCATTAATGATAAAACATTTTTTTTATGAAATCCATTTGTTAGGATGTTCTCATTGTCTACTGAGCATAAAGTACATTTTTACAGATGCTCGTGATTGCAAACAGATGTTCTAGAATGCATACAAGACCTTCATCACTACTGATCAGAACTTAGACTAGCTCTGTAACTGGAGAAATAAATACGGCAGAAAAACAAATAAGTCTGAGATGGCCAGAACTGGATTTGGACGTGGCTGAATGCGCTTGAGTTTGCCTCGCCCCTTCCTATAAAGTATTAAAGTAATTCTATCGTTTTAAAATAAGCATTGCCCAATCAATTAAATGTGTGTCCAAAGCACAAAGTGATTTATTTTTAGCAGATGTAAATAGTCAACATTTTCAATACATTATTATATTATGATAAAGTACAGTACAGCACAGCCAATACCAAAAGATAAGTACATACCAATGCAATCGCTTGCGCACGCTGCGCAACCACGGGACCCGATGGACAATATTCTGTACAGAATATTGTGTCAGAGTTGACTGAGGCCCCAGTGAGATGCAGCTAATATATATATACAGTCAGTGTTTCATTGTGAACAATAGAGATGACGTAGATTGTTTCTATAGGTCCAGACGCTGGGTGGGTCCAGGCCAGACAGGTAATAGGTTGATTCAATCTAAGGAATCCAAAGGTGGGGGTCTTCTCTCCAGGGGGTCTGCTCCTTTTCATAGCCAGTATCATACAAAGGTTTACTCTCTAATATCAATAACTAAAGTATGCAATGTGCGATCTCTTTGCCGACTGCACCGGACAGCTGCTGATGATTAGGGCTTCAATATGATATCAGGCATGACACCTTTCCTATTACCTAAACCTTTAATAACACTACAATGTACATATAATCACTATCTATATATATATATATATATATATATATATATATATATAGACTAATAATAAACCGAATACTATCTGCTCCTGAATTACAATATGAAATTATATAAATAACTAACTGTTGTAATGCGAGTGTGTGCGTGCGTATTTTACCGTTGCGAATGCACCACATCACGTAACATGTGGCGTACGCTTCGCAATACGCGCGGCAAACCAATATTAAACCAATATACTTTCGTTCATCCAATTATACGACTTTAACAGTCCACCCTTTGATAGTACAATAAACTATCACCTTAAAGATGTTATAAGCAGGATCTCAGTACCACGTTTCATTGTTATGTAATACAAATCCCCCTTGGTGTATGTCCACGCTGTTTGTAGATCTAAACAAGTTATCATAAGAGAGAGTCTTAATCCTCTAAACGACTTCTTCTTTTACTATAAACCGTACACTTCTGGAGCTTGGAGATAACCTTGTGTATGCCCTTAAAGGGTGCAATAAAACACTTAATACATTATTTGGAAAGGTACACGGTACAGTAGAACGTGTATCAGCTATACAGAATTCTCTACTACAGTTCTTCAAGTTTAACAGGTTCTTCTGTCCAACGCATGTCTTTAAGCTCAGAATACATTTAAACACGTCATGTTCATCAATAGCATCATCCTATGTCTATCAATAATGTCATATGCAATCTCCTTCAGCTTGCGTTAATATACACACATCTAATAATGTCACCAGTTCTTTTCATCAACACTTGTGGGCGGGCTATTGTCTGTTCGTTCTTCCCAGTCTCTCAACACTCAGATTTAACAGTGATCGGTTTGCAAAGCATTGGGAGACTTTCGACTAAGGGACCTAGGTGTCCTACTTTTTCCCCTAGTGACCTCCCACCCATAGTCCGGGTACCTCAAGAATATTTAGTGGAAAGAGAACTAATACTACTTGATATAATCACTGAGGCACGTGTGAGCACGCCCAGCACTTTGTTTGGTCTAAAACCTTACCCTCCCAAGAATGATAATCATTCTCAAGGATGCCTGCTTAAGTCCGAATATTACTGGACTGGCATCGCTGGGTGTATCTCTTTTCTAACCATGGGGTCGCCGTACTTATGGACGTAATGCTACTCAGACAATAGCCCCTCGCACTTTCTCCAAGCTCCAAGGTTTCCAAATTTTCCTTTACCCCTGAATTGAATAGAGTAATTGGCCGGACTGATTATGCTACTAACTTCTTCCTCCCCAATACCTCCTTATCATTACCCGAACCAGTCTCTGTCACCTGCTAATAATCAAAAGAATTAACCGTCCTGAGAAGAGAGTGAAATGAGAGAACACAAAAGAGGAAAAACTACAACTTCATGCTGGACAACAGTCTTAGCCTTTGGCTCAGGTGCTACTAACTGCATTCGAGGCCTTCCAGTACAGATTCATGAGTGCCCTTGGACCCTTCTCTGAGTGTTGGCCCCTCTGCAGTGGGTGGTATGGGCACCAGTGTGTCTCTGCTACCCTTGAAGCCGTGAGGCTGGTAGCCTACACCTGGTACCTGTCTGGCAAATAACCTAAGCTTAAGAGATTTCTGCTCCACAACTTACTCTCCCGATCCAACATCCTGACAGTTAGTGTGACCTTTCAGGAAACAGTGTTTTGGACGTTCTTGGTTACTGTCTCACTATTTACCTTCTCTCAAGGTCTAACCTAGCCTACCAGTTACAATCTCATCTCACGAGGGGTCAAGAACATTTCAAAAACTGACAGGTTAGGAGTCTGCCCAGGGGTGATCTTTTTGTAGCGGGAAAGGACTAGTGGCACTTCAATCAAGTTCCAACTCTTATTCTATTCAATTCATTCTACCGAGTACCACTACTTTATGTTCACACTGGTTTATGGCTAACTGAAAGTATGTGATTTGTTACCACTACTCATATATTATACATCTATTATCAATAACATGAATACCCCTATCATCTATTATAACTCTAGGACTATCACATTAAATAACAAAAGCTTTGAGTATGATACAGTAATACATTAGACACATTTCAATACACCTCTACCCAGACATATTTCATTGGTACACCTGTGTATACTTGAGGATCCTGCATGGTGGTAATTGGATGACGTGTATTTGTTTTACCTGGAGGAAAACCCATCAGCAGGAGGGATATGGGATGGCTCTATTAGTCTACCTTGTCCATCTCTCAAGAGTCCACCAGACTCCTCACCACATCTCTTCACCTTCCAGACAGTTTATCCCTCAGGTAACACAAATCTTCCTATATTAACCAATATGTGTATGCGTGCATGTGTGTGTGTGTTCACCTTTTTTAAAACTAAAACAATACAACGAAAAACAAAACAAAACATAGATTTGTTAGCTGTCACATAAAACCCTGCTGTCTATTTGACAGCTATGTTCTCCCTGGTGTGACAGCCATGTATGGTTGTGCGTGTAAGTGTGGACCTTACTAGCAGCTACTTCAGTTGGTAACTGTGTCACTGTATAAAGTCCTCTATGTAGTGTCCTAATCATGTGCTGGTATTGCTATAAAACGATTTCTCAGTCACCTCAACATCGCCCTCTAGACTAGAAAAATGCTAAAGACCAATGTATATCAATCAATTTTCCCTCTGCCAACTCACATGTCATTCTCAGTACCTCATATTCAGCTACTTGACTAAGTGGGAAAGGCAAAGGGGTCTCTTTCTATAACACTTTCTTCAAATATAACAGTTTCCAGTACATGCCTGTCTAACAGTGAAAAATATAAAACATGAAAATTCTACATTTTCTAGTGTTTCACATTATGTCGTATCTTGTGGTAAAAATCCTACTCCAGTGTTCTACACAGAGATGCATATCTGTATGCCTATCCTCTAGCAATCTCCTGTCTCCACCCTTTGTGCATCCATAAAAAGGCACATTTTTGTACAGGAGGCACGAATCATAAAACAAAAAAAAACAAAACAGATATGCAATCTATAAAACATGAATCGTATTTCCACAACAGAACCTTTCTGCTTAAAATCAGCAGTTTCTATACACATGAAAACAAAACCCCTGACTGTTTCTGTAACTCATGTCAATCTAGTGTGTGTATCCTCTAAATTTGTCTTATGTAAAAACATAAAAATATGTTTTAGCCCCATAGTTGAGACTGTGTCTGATTTTATCTCTAGCAGAGCAGAGAGAGAGAGAGAGAGAGAGGGAGGGAGAAGGAGAGAGAGAGAGAGAGAAAGAGAGAGAGAGAGAGAGAGGGTAGAGAGAGGGGGGTAGAGAGAGAGAGAGAGAGAGGGTAGAGAGAGGGGGGTAAAGAGAGAGAGAGAGAGAGAGAGAGAGAGGGTAGAGAGAGAGAGAGGGTAGAGAGAGAGAGAGACTAGCATTTGTGTAAAGAATGGGAAATAGGAAAGCAATGAATGATGGGAATACAAAGGTTTGAATACAAACATACATGTAGAAAGGGAGATTTTTACAACAAAATGACAGCTGTATTGGACTCTGACTCTATGGGGAAATGGCTGTATTCATTCCACTGTTCCCCTTAGCTATTTGCTAACTATGACCCCTCCCCATACTTGACTAGGGGGTCTTAACAGTGCAATCCAGTGTCGTCCGTCATTTGTTCATTAAGAACTCGGTATCTCATTGACTACATACCTTTTCAACTGACTTTTCTAACTTATGATAGAGAAGTGTAAAATTGTACTCTTAGTGACTCATATTTTCTCTGAAATACATAAAACGATATTTTGGAGCAAAGTATGTACATACTTCATTGTTGGATAATGATTCTCAGCCAAACAAATTATCATGAGACACTGCAGCCTAAAACAAAAGAGTGTTCCAATTGTCTATTGTTAATTTGTCTTTCAAGAGTGATTCTTCTATTTGTCTATCTCCCCTTTGGATCACTAAGTCTATACTCCTTTTGTGTCCCCTTTACCTGTGAGAAGAAAACCAAGATAGTTATCTTAAAACAGCAAACAAAACAAACATTTCTATTCTTTGCCGTCGGCTAGCAATTTAGGAAAACAAACATTTCACAACATAAACGAACAAACTAAATCAACAAAGATTACCTTTTAAAATCCGTTCCCTGCACACTAATACTTACCACAGTTTAAACCCCACCTGGTTGTAGGACTACAGGTCTGACCTAACCTCCAGGGTTGACTATGGTTCTCCCCCAAGGCATTGGCTGCTATGAGGTGCACAGGAAACTGTTGAGAAGTCTCCGAGACTTGTGTGCGCCGTCTCTGTGGGTGTCTATGTGATTCCCCCTTAGATGGGCCAAGTCTCTTTGCTTCAGCTCTTGTTGTTGTACAGTCCTGTGCTTGGTGTCCCATTTTAGTGCATCTAAAACACTTTCTCAACTCATGTTGTTTCTCTTCTTTTTTTACAATCTCTCCTAATGTGTCCTTCTTCTCTGCAATTGTAACATCTCACTATTCTGGGTTTCCTGTTATGTGGGTTGTATGCTGGTGGTCGGGTGTGCAGTCCCTCTAGTGCTGGGATACTTACTATCATTACCCTATCACTTAGTGTCTCTTTCTGTTTGTTTATACTTTTATCATGTTCTATAGCTGACTCCCTGAGAGCACTTACAGTGGTTCCTTTCCAGTATGGTAATGAAGTTTGCACCCTTCTTTTCAAGTTTTCTCTGAGGCCATCCATTAGAACTTTAACAGCAACCTCTCTGTAATATGGATTATCTTTTATGTCTGGTACCCCAGTATATTTGACCATCTCCATCAGAGCCCTGCAAAAGTAGTCTGTTGCATTTGCACTATCTTTTTGCTGGATACTAAAAATTTTACTCCAGTCCACTATCACTGGGAAATATATAGCCAACTGTGTGATTATATGTCTAATATTGTCCTGATTATCATCCTCGGTTAAGGATTCATCCTCCTCCAACATACAATCATTAATGAACTTTTGTATATCAGTATTGAGAGGAAGACAGGTCTTCAATAATACTCGCCAATCGTTATTAGTTGGCTCATACACATTACCATAATATCTAATAAACTGCTGACATTTGGTCAAATCTTTCCTAGGATCAGGCAAATCAGACAAAATTGAAAATGTTTCAGACCTAGTGCATGGATCATGCTTTGCTACATGTTTTAAGGGAACATCACTATTCCTGTCTGCTTTCCCATTGGGAACTGCTGCTGTGCAGACAGGATGTAAGTCTACCAAATCACTAAAACTAGTTGCTGAAATTGCTGCTGCAGTACAATGGATGTCTCCCCCCGTGTTAACCTTTTCATTATTCTCACCACTTTCAGCAGCTGCCCCTGCTGGTGGGACCGTTCCTCTTCTTTTTCCTGAAACATTACCTTTAACGTTACTTAAAACAACATACAACTTACTAGTTACAGTTTTTACATTTTTAGTATTGGCTGTACTTCCCGCCCCAACCGAATTTATCGGGGGCGTGTTTGCGCTCAGTTCGCCACGCTTTGCAACGCGCACTTCCGGAATGCTTGTTTCCGGTACGCTTACTTCCGCTGAACACGTGTTTTTCCTTACACTCACTTCCGCTGTGCGTTCGCTGCTCTGCCACGTACTACCTTCCATTTGCCACGATTTTAAACAATGATTATGTGCATTTCTCACTTTCGTTGACTTAATCAACCGTACTTTATCTTTTACGGTATTTAGTACCTCTGCATTAAAACTCCCTGTTGTTGGGAAAGGCCTATCACAATCTTTGGTCATTTCGACCCACGTGTCACAATACATAGTTGTGTATGCACCATATTTTGCACACATGAGAAATCTCGCTGACTCAATAAGACCTTCCTTAGGCAGTAAATTGGCAATCTCTAGCGTATGCCTAGCACCCATGTTGAACAATATACTTTCTACCCGGAACACAGACACACCGCAATGCTCTGTTCCTTCAGGCCAAATGTGAAATACAGACACACCGCAATGCTCTGTTCTTTCCACCAAATAATTTCAACTCTGTTGCTATACTCACCGCTAGAGATCTATAATGCTCGGTGAACGTATTTCCTTTAGTCGCGTTCACTCGCTTTACTCGCACCAGGCGAGGATCCCTAATACAGAAATATCACTGTGGGCCCCAAGGGCTATCAGCTCCTCGATAGCCTGGCTCAACCACAAAAATCTGCTGAGTGTATTATCGCTGGGAGCGCAAAGTCGATACAATCAACCTGCCTTTCCAGTATAAAATTCTCCTAGCTGCTTCACCAATTCGCACTAACGGTGCGATCGGATCGCACTGCCTACCAATACTAATTATTAGGAAACCTTGCGATCTATTGGTAGCGCTTTTGCGAAAACTTCGTTTTCGCATTCGGTATACCTGCCCTGTATACCGTCCTTCAGTTGGGAAATCCGCCTCGTCAGACAGCAACTGAGCACCTCAACAATAAACAGTGTATCTACGTTACAAAATCGCACACTATACACCTTTTCTGCGCAGAAAATTGAAAGTTCCCAACAACCGTAATAATGTCTCAGAGGCTTTCACAAGTAATTATACTATGCATGTATAATAACTATCAAAACGATTGTTCAACCACGTGGAAAATCTACCGGATGTTCGCGTATGCACAGCAGGAAGTACACATACGCTCAGCAATGCAATACACTTTAAAACGTAAAACGACAAAAAAAAGAAACATTTTTCTTTCTTGTCCCTAGATTCTAATTAGCGTTCCTTCAGTCTATGCAACAACGGACATTCGGTTTCGCAACACACAGTGAACCACAGGTATTAGACGCATTACGTTCTTTCCTGCTTTATGCGACGCGTCCGTCAATCCACCCTTTGTTGAGGAACCGAATATCGTAAGCGTTGCATACCTGCCGGTAACGTAACTCCTAACTCACGAGCCCCCAAATTATTAAAGTAATTCTATTGTTTTAAAATAAGCATTGCCCAATCAATTGAATGTGTGTCCAAAGCACAAAGTGATTTATTTTTAGCAGATGTAAATAGTCAACATTTTCAATACATTATTATATTATGATAAAGTACAGTACAGCACAGCCAATACCAAAAGATAAGTACATACCAATGCAATCGCTTGCGCACGCTGCGCAACCACGGGACCCGATGGACAATATTCTGTATAGAATATTGTGTCAGAGTTGACTGAGGCCCCAGTGAGATGCAGCTAATATATATACAGTCAGTGTTTCATTGTAAACAATAGAGATGACGTAGATTGTTTCTATAGGTCCAGACGCTGGGTGGGTCCAGGCCAGACAGGTAATAGGTTGATTCAATCTAAGGAATCCAAAGGTGGGGGTCTTTTCTCCAGGGGGTCTGCTCCTTTCCATAGCCAGTATCATACAAAGGTTTACTCTCTAATATCAATAACTAAAGTATGCAATGTGCGATCTCTTCGCCGACTGCACCGGACAGCTGCTGATGATTAGGGCTTCAATATGATATCAGGCATGACTTCTTTCCTATTACCTAAACCTTTAATAACACTACAATGTACATTAAATCACTATATATATATATATATATATATATATATATAGACTAATAATAAACCGAATACTATCTGCTCCTGAATTACAGTGTAACAGAACCAATATGAAATTATATAAATAACTAACTGTTGTAATGCGAGTGTGTGCGTGCGTATTTTACCGTTGCGAATGTACCACGTCACGTAACACGTGGCGTACGCAATACGCGCGGCAAACCAATATTAAACCAATATACTTTCGTTCATCCAATTATACAACTTTAACAAAAGTGACTTCAGCAAAATGACCATTTCCTATGCCATTAACACCCCAAAATCGTAGGCTGTAGTAAATGTCCTTTGCATTTGAAGACAGAGCGAACAGGTCTGCGTTCACGGACATATCTCCCAGATCTGGGAATGGGCAGATTGATTTTGCTTTATATTTCACTCTAAGTTTGCACACTACTCCATAAACCTTTCTATCACCTGTCTCTGGAACAATTAAAGTAAGCAACAAGGGATACCTTTGTTTTTACCTTCCATTACATTAGAGACAATAAATAAGGACCAGGATTCCAATACAGGGTACACCAATGTCATAGTTTTTTACAATTAAAGTCTGCCACATTCTGCATTTTTTCCCACTCATCTGTATCATGAAATCCTGTAACACACCGCATACACAGGTGGTGCTATATTAATAAACTATGCAAACATTAATCAAGCAGTATTTTGGAAGGACAATGAAAAAAATAAATAAATGAAGGTGGTAGTCATAAAGTAGTTCCAGGGTGGATTTTGAATTAACATTTTCACCCTTTCCACTATCCCGTGAAATTCGGCCCTGTAATGTATAAATTAATTTATGAATGAATGCTAGCATATTAAGACATTAAAATGGCAATTTCCTGACAACAATGACATCCACGGATCAAGGACTCACATTCCATTTTATGACAAATAATGCTACTCTATGGAGTTGAATGACTTTACATACAGATGTTTATCTAAGTGATGCCTTTAAAATCTTCCAAGTGCCTATTTAAAGTTGTTAGTTTTAAATGTTTTGATATTGCTTGGTTTGCTATTGTTTATTTTAATAATGTGAGTTGATAAATGTTATTATATTAGTGTATAAACAAGTAAATACTGGAAGTGTGTGTTTATGCATTTTGTGTACACAAATATTATGTAATTACATACGGTTTTCTGAGCAAAACAAAATAAATGTATATGAAATACAGTATCTATATTTGACACATTTTGATGGCAAAAAGATACATTTTGATAAAGACATTAACTTTATTTTATGAGGTCAAACTAGATAGTACAAACACACGTCAAAGCTGTCCAAAAAGATGGATGATTAAATTACACTCAAGCTTAAATACATTGTTATTTGATCAAACATACAAAAGCAGATACTCGGATACTGTAAACCTTAATTTAAAGTACCCAAATATATCATAGAATATAATATTTGTCATATATAGCTAAACATACTATAAAATTTTCCAGCTACACTGGACAAATTATAATATCAGTAATATGTCAGTGCTATAACAAAGTAACATATTGTTATATTTAAGTATTAGATTATGAACAAAATGTATTTTCTCCTAGGTTATGTCAGTATTGTTAATGTCATTAAACTAGTACAGAAAGCTACTGCTAGACAGAATCCAAAATAGCATTCAAAGAACATACAGACATAACTGACTGTAACTTCTATTTGCAGAGGAATTGGCAAGAACACTGACACAATGACTTAAAAATATCAACTGATCATTTTATATGAATCCAGATGAATGTATTATATGCAAATATGCTGTGTTAACTAAATTTTACTATAACCATGCCCTATTCCAAACCCTGATAATCTAGACTAGTCCACAAAAGTTTGTATTGTTCTGCATATAATCCCTACACCTGGCACTATTGAAGGAGCACTAGACTAAGGGCTACTCTCCAGCGCTGCATCCGAATAACAATTTGGGAGGTGGGCAACAGGCTAGGGTTCACAACACTAAGTTATAGACTTTTACTGTTTCATCCCCAACCAACATTGGGTGGTGGGTTAAGCTCTCATGTCCTATATATGGCCACATAAAGTTTTAGCAAACTGCTTACAATAAATCGTTATTACCACTCTTTAGTAAGAAGACATTAAAGAATGCAAATCATTCAGAGCTATATCATACCTATGTAGATAATTTCTGTATGATATATAAATGACTCTAAAGTCATGTTGTAAAATTGCAAACAGGAATTGCAGATAACTAAAATCATAAATATCTGTATAGCCAGAGATTAAAACAAACTGCTGTGTTCTGTAAAGTAAAGGTAAAAATAATTGAGACATTATTCTGAATCCTTATTTCAACATTTGAATTTGGCCTTAAGTGTTCACAGTCCCACCTTAATCAAAGAAGCTATAAATTTAGCAAAATGAAAATGCAGTGCAGAATATTGAAGCAATAGCATAACGTGAAGATTGTATTGCTGGAACTTTCCACCTCTGTGAAAATTATTACTCCTGGTTATTCATGTTTGCCTACCAACTACCGGCAAACACAAACCTATTATTCACTCTGAGAATTGTTCTGTACTGTCGCATTAAGTAATATTCTTTCATAAACAAATAAAGAGGTATCTGTATTGCATTGTACCACATCAGAAAAGCATAGCAATAAGAACAGAAATCATAACTTGAAGAAAATCAGAAGGATATAGTGACCTAATTTACCTAGAAACAATAGGTAACTGCTCTCTAAGTATTTAGTAAATTGTTAACTTGTTGGGGCAGTTAACAAACATTCAGATAACTGTAGTCCCTCATACCCCAGTGAAAGGGGCTTCTACTGCCCTTGCAGAGTCAACCAAAGCTTTGAGAGTTTATATATGCTATTATCAGAATCTTATTCAGGAATGCAATTTTTAGTCCCAAGGGAGGCATCAGATAGACAAATTATTGTTAGGAATTCACAGGAACATGAAGTGATGCTATAGTAAAAATTATATAGATTTTAATACAGTTCAACGCACATAATTAAAGTCTGAACATAAACACAATGGATTTTGTAGTAATCCAAGGAAGACAGATTAAAACATAGGCTCTGAGGTAGTTCATGGATGAGTCAAAAAAACAATGCAGAAATATAACACAATCTTTGTGGAAATGCAGGAATATAATACAGTATTTGTGTAATGCAGGAATATAACACTAAGTCAGTAAAATCAATAAAATCTGTCAAATCAGTAGGACAATATTTTTTATAAAGTGATGTTAAAAAACTGTTTACTTTGCCACTGTTTACTTTGATGTGACATTCCTTAACACAGGAGGTGGTAATGGCAAACTTAAAAACAGAAAGAAAAAGAAAATGGAAGACTTCCTTACAAGAAATGTTAACTTTAGCTCTAATTATTAGAGAACTTTATCTATTTGATTGGTCGAGGGAACATATACAACACTGCCTTTTTGGGTTCAGGAATAAATCTTCCCCCATTAGGATAAATTAGTAGCTGACAGTCTAAGGTGTGGGGTTACTCTCCTCCATTAACACAATTGCAATTTATGAAAATGAATCTTTCTCTGTTAAATTACCACAACTTGACAATAAGTCATGGGGACAACCAAGTACCGGCAAACATATCTAGTTCTATAGAAATGTAGTTTGCTATAGGTGAAGCTCTTGTTAATACGTTTTCTGGTAACTTAACAAGTAATGTGATTTGTGAAATAGTGCCACTCAGCAGCATCAACATCAGTATAATTTGATCAAAAAGTCAGAAATGTATTCAAAATTGTTACTAAAGTAGTGAAATAACACTTCTCAATGAGTAACCAGCAATAAATTATAACAGTATTGTCAGTTGAAAGTGCACAATTGCCCATTTTTAAATAGCTTTTAGAGATTTTAGAGCATTAAAGCAAATTTCTGATCAAATAGAAATGCATCTTTAAGGTATAATAAAATGCAGAAATATGGGTAGGTTTAATGCAAAATAGTTTAGAATTATGAATTTGTCTTGATAACACAGCCAAATTAATATAAATATGAAACAAAGTCAATTTGGCAAGATTCATTGTTTAAACGAAAATACAATACATATTGAAAGACTTATATTTTAAATGACTTATTAAAAAGGTGAGCGCTTTAATGAAACTTTATGATGACATTGACATGCCATGTTTTGAGGAACAAATCAACATCCTGTTTTTTCTATAAAGTACTTTATGCACTTTATTAGCTCTCACTTGCATTTATAGTGTTACACCTTAGCTTCCTGGTACCTGTATATGTGTCTTTTGTGTTTCTGAACCTGCATGAAACAACTTGATACCTGGCTTTGCAACTTATTGTCTCCTGGTTCCTGACACCTAACTTTGCAACTTCCAGTCTGCTTGTTTCTGATATCTGGCTTTCCATCTGCATGTTATTCATATAGCTGTCCACAGTATTCTCAGGCACTAATTGCGGTAAATATCATTGCTCAATCTGCTGGGCATTCACAGTAAAGACTGTATATATTTCTGAATTGCCAAAAACACTGTTATATTCCTGTGCAATATAAAGGCAGTGATTACCAAGTGGTATAGATACCAATAAAATCAGTAAAATCAATCAAATCAGTAAAATCAATAGGACAAGGTTTTTTAATATCAGATATTGTAATGTATTTATAACAAATTAAAAAAAATTTCATTCTTCGGCATAAAATCAATATTTTATGTTAGAATCCTGACACTTAATAACTTTTACATTGGTATTAAGCAATAATCTAAATCTACTAACATTATATATGGATATATATGGAAGCAAGCCATGAGTTGGTTTTTCTCGCCAAGCTCAGATCTCAAAGCGAGGCGAAACATCATTTACGCACATTTTTTTTTCTTGCAAAACACTCCTCAGAAATATATTTAAGTCCTTCCTGTTTTTCTTCAGTGCCATTTTAGAACAGTCAGCATGTAGGGAGGAGGTTAACTGCGAGGCTCTGCTCTGTAAATAGCATTCAGGGTGACATAGAGGCACAATGGGACATAGAAAGCAGTAGAATCCTCTCATATTGTGAAGCAGTTCTCTAGAGAATAGTCAACTACAATCGTTTACTTATCAATTGCTTTTTTCTCGATTTATTTCGATTTCTTTTGAATTGTCTGCTCTTAACATCTTAAATACACTTTACATACACTAGTAGCTATTGCTTGTTGTTAATGCATTGCATATAGAACAGTACTAGACAGTATACAGACTTAGGGCTAGATTTACTAAGCTGCGGGTTTGAAAAAGTGGAGATGTTGCCTATAGCAACCAATCAGATTCTAGCTGTCATTTTGTAGAAAGTACTATATAAATGAAAGCTAGAATCTGATTGGTTGCTATAGGCAACATCCCCACTTTTTCAAACCCGCAGCTTAGTAAATCTAGCCCTTAGAGTTAGATAGATATCATTCTGAACTAATTAGTATATATTTATTTATTTGAGAAAAACAGTGTGCCTTAGCTAACTATTAACAGCATATCCCCCCCAAAAGAAAAAAATCAAAAAACTATTTCTTTCTTTTAAACTTGACATTTTTTCTAGTGAAAGTAATCTTGTGTGGGACAGTGACAATTAAAATAATTTAGAAAAAAAACTGGATGTTTGCGTGTGAGATTCAGCAGCAGTTGCACAACCCAAATAAGCAATATATTCTAATATTTTCTATTTTCAATACTTTAAAATTTTGGAATAGTCATTCAGTGAAATCTATATGTAAAGATGGCTGTTAGTCAGGGTCAGCACACAGCTAGGCCACCCAGAAAGACTATATATATTGTAATATTTTTTATTTCTCAATACATTTCTATTTTGGAAGGGTCATTCAGAAAAATCTATATTTAAAAAAGGGAGTTCCTGTTAGAATGTTTTTTTTCTGGCCATTTTTGACATTCAGTGACTGCATGTAGAACATTTCCACATCTGCAAAAAAAAAATGTCATCTGCCATGCCACCAACTGAAGCAAACCCATTGGATAAGTTACATAACTAAAAAAAAATAGTGTATGGTGCAAGAGCTAAATGTTGAAATGCTATGCACACACTACATTTGAATCTTTATGCAGGCTTTATGGAGAGTGAAGAGGCAGTAACAAGATGGATAGAGGCATCCGTAGATATTTACACAAGTAGATACCCAGATGTAAAGAGCTACCTAATTTGCTTCCGTTATTGAAATAAATGAAGATGCTGACAAATAAATGTGACCTGCACCCCTACTACAACAAATGAATGATTAACCACATAATACATTTCCAGAGTATTCATCAGTTGCCAAAAACATGGCTTTGCCACAATATAAATAAATGAGAATGCTGAGAAACGAAGATGTCCTGCAACCATAGTACAACAAGTGAATGATTGAACGACTAAGATCTATTTAATAGGAGCCTTATATGCTCTGTTCTGTAATGTTGCCCTTCTGAACTAAACTAGGGGGAGGAAAAATCATTGCCCTGGGGTAAGCTTCGTCCAACCCCGAGGTAAAGGGGACTGCCCGAGACTTGCAGTAGAGGCCGTCCAGAAGAAGGGGTGTACCCACGCTGATGCCTGGGCAACCAGGAAACCTCACACTGTCAGCTAGTGACAGGCAGCCGAGGTGCGTGGCTGTAATTAAATTATTGATACCTCTTGAGTGGATGTGAGGTGTGTGCTCTTCTCCCCATTTCTTATATCTCTGTGCTACCAATTCCTGCTCATAATCTTGAACTACATTGAGTTAAGTCCTTGGGGCATCTGAGTATCTGTGAGTGCGTCCATCTCTACGGGAAAGACGGCTGCTAAAGATGAAAACCTCTCCTGCTAGTTCTAAAAGCTTGTGAGAGTTACTAAAAAGCTGTAACATTGTAAAGCATTATATTCTTGGACCAGTGGTTTAATAATAATCTAACCTTCCACTGTTTGGTTTTGCTATTAGTTGTTAGCTGACTCGCATTGCTTTCTACGCCACCATTTTTCTTTAAATAAAAACTGTGACCTTTTGCCAAATTTACATTGCTGTCCCTGTGGTTATTTATTTACTCAATTACAGTCTGAACATGCAAAGGAAGTTTGGGTGCAATGAAAGGGAGATATCAACACTATTCTGTTTTTTTTTAAAAAAAAAATTGACTCAGAGAAAACAATGGCAATGATGGCAAAGTTTCAAAACAATTTATTAGGACCACTCTCTGCAGACTTTGGCCAACATTAGTGAAAATTGTGACTGTTGTAAAGGTATCATTAGAAAATAGACTAAAAATTACTGGAAATTAATGTTAATGCTATAAATAATAATAGAGGAGCAAAAACAGCTCAAAATGACATTATTTGACTTATTTTTCACAATGTTTAATTGAATCCATATCCAAAACCAAAACCATTCGCAATAGTTTAACAAAACTGGTATCAAAGTCTAAACACGAAGTTGGGTTAGAACCAACATCGGTTTTGAAAATGAAACATAACTGACAGCACACATCTCTTTTATAGAGAGATAGATAGATAGATAGATAGATAGATAGATAGACAGATAGACAGACAGATAGATAGATCGATAGATAGGTAGATAGATAGATAGATAGATAGATAGATAGATAGATAGATATATAGATAGATAGATAGATAGATAGATAGATAGATAGATATAATTACTATAAAAAAAAATATTGTGCTCCAACTGTTCAAAGACTGCTTGATATATCCCAAGCACCTGTACACCATACATGCCATGTCTGCCTAAGTACACATAGTGATTACATTTAGAAGTAGCAGTATAATATAGTAGCATTAGGCAGCTGAATGGCTATGAACACTTAACTTAAGTCACTGTAAATTATCCAAGAACTACAATCCCAGAGAGAGTCCGACTTGAGCAGAGGCACTGTGTCTGTGAAGAGATGAGCTCTATCTATGACCGTAAAATAACTCAAACTCAGTAAATGTAGATATCAAGTGCTACACAAGAATGGTCCAGTTAGAGGTCAGGGTGTGTGAATTTTACAGAATGCAGGGTGCAAAAAGAGGACCAGGTAGGTGGTAATCCAAGAATGGTCTGAGTTCAGGACAGGCATCTATCTCAGAATAGTCGAGGTCCATGCAGACGTCAAGGAGTCTGGAATATAAGAGAATAAAGCACTGCAATCCAAAAGATTGCATCAATTACATACAGGCAGTGATGAATACAACAGTGTGCACTATAATGGTTCAGGTAGCTAATCAGAAGCTTTCTAGAAGCTAGGATCCCAATGCCAGCTACAAGGAGGCTAGTCAAATGCATCCATTGTAAAAAAGTGGCTGCTGAAGTATTTAACATTACTGTGGCTCGCACTTGTGCCCACCACTACTGACATTAGCTTTCACTTGTTAAAATTGTTTATGGCTCAGTGCAATTTTTGCACCTAAATAAAATGTTAGCAAATAAGTCATAGGGTCTTATCTCTCTTAAAAGACCACTACACCTATAATAGAAGCAAGACTATTTAAAACAGCTACTAACAATCACATATATATATATGTAAAAGTTTCAGATGCTTTTGAGAACTGATCATATTACAGATAAAGTTAACTGTAAGGGGTAGTCAGGGGTAGTCATATATTAGTTAGAGGTGCTCAGGCTCAGTTCCCCGAGAACCGAACACACCCGAACTTAGCAGATCCGCGCTCTCGGAAATGACAACGAGGCAAAACATCATTGTTTTAATTCTATAAGTACCGTCCTCCAAGGCGATCCAGTGCCATTTCACAGAGGAACACAGAAGGGGTAGCACAGTTCTTAGAAAGCTCTACTGCAGTTGGGTAGTGCCATAGGTAGAAAATAAAGAGGAGGGGTAGCAGTTTTCTTCAAAGTCTCCAGTGACATTCAGGAGAGCTCCATTGCTCCATTGCTAATTGTCATTGCTGAAATAGAAATAATAGGTCTGGCAGGCTTGGTCTTCTAAATCTGCAGTCACATTGTACTGTGTTATATAGGTAACATACAAAGAGGAAAGCTCCAATGCTCCATTGCTAGTTGTCATTGCTGAAATAGAAATAGTAGGTCTGGTAGGCTTGGTCTTCTATATCTGCAGTCACATTGTATGGTGCTATATAGGTAACACATAAATAGGAGAGGTCCATTGCTCCATTGCTAATTGTCATTGCTGAAATATAAATAATAGGGCTGGCAGTGTTGTTCTTAATCTGTAGTCACATAGTATTGTGTTATCAAAATGGATTCACAGCAGTACACAGAAGAGCAGGAGTACCAAGCAGCTGCTGGCACCAGTCATGATGATAAGAATCCCTCTATGTCATCTTCTACACCTATGTTAAAGTGCATAGTGTTTTTAAGTCAGGGAAACAAAAATGTAAAAAAACACCTTTTACCTTGGTTAAGAAAAAAAGACCTGTAAACCAGGCAAAATTATCTGCAGAAAAAATAAAATTGCCAACATGCCATTCTACACACGCACTGGCAAGGAAAGAATGAGGCCTTCGCCTTTCCCTATGAATGCGAGTCAAGTTGTGCAACTGTCACTGAGTCATGTTCTTGTAAGGTCCATCATGACCAAGCAAGCAAGACCTTGTCATTCGGACTCCAAAAGTGGTGTACAAATACTTTTACGTGTAAGAGCTGAAAGAAAACAGTAAGGCATTAGAGGAAAATGTATGTTCAGATTCAGAAATGACACAAATCCCTGAGGAGAGTCTATCCACAAATGTTATGTGTAATCCTGACCTTTCTGATAGTGTACCCATAAAGAAGGCCCCTTTCAGCATTTCTGCAGATGTGTGCATGAACAGACCAAGTGTAGCCAGTGACACAAAAATTGAGGATGCCACTTTGGAATTGCAACAGGATGAGGGGGATATTTGTGTAGCTGATGAGGGTGCTAATGAGGATTTTGATGAGGATAATATTGTTTGTGTAAGTCCTGCATCAGTGGAAGCAGTTCTTGCACGTGATACGAAGAAGGCCATTGTCATGCCTGGGCATAAGACCAAAAATTCCCCATCATATGTGTGGAATTATTTTTACCCAAATCCTGACAAGAGTTGTCTAGTCATTTGTAGTGTTCGTAAAACCACAGTAATTTAAGCATAGTTGTCTAAATAGACGTGTATATGTATTACTTTCAACTTTACTACTGTTTCATCAGTATTGCACAAAGTGTTTGTAATCTGCACTTTACGTCAAAGGTACCTAACTATATTATAATTATTTGGGAATTGGGGCTAATTCGAATCACAGTGAATAACTTGCTTTTTGCTGTGAATTACAATGGCTGTTTTTAGTGCATTGCCTGGCACCCTGGATTGGTCTGGGTCTGATAAAAGCACGCATCCCAGGAGGGGGGGGTCAGCACTCATCGCCATATATTAGCTGTAGAATTACCACAGTTATTCAAGGACTGGGTGGAGTGATCAAATGAACCATAACTGATTTCATGATCCAAGGACAATTTCATTTTGCACTACTTTTCTTTTCTGCCACTGCTGTGTGGCAATATTTCATAGATGTATTATGAACTGCCGAGTGTTTGTGTCATTGCTCTGTCGCTTAGCATCCAGCCAGGTCGCTGCAGTCTTGGTTTGAAAGGTTATGAAAACAATATTGTGACCTTTGAGTGGTCAACGTTGACTGCAAATTATTTGAAATTAGTGTTATTGAGGTTAACAATAATGTAGGGGGGGGGAAGCAAAACATTTGTGATTTTAGCAAAAAAAAAATAGGGATTTAAAAAAAAAAAAAGGATCCAAAACCAAAACATTCAAGGACGGTTTTGCCAAAACCAAAACCAAAACACGAAGTTAATTCAAAACCAATACCAAAACCAGAACATGGGGGTCAGTGAACATCTCTAATATTAATAGGGTTATTACCCAGACAATAAAAACTGCCAAATTTGCTGAATTATAGATAATAAACATGGTTCACTTATTAGTCGATGGATTATTAGTCATGATTTGCATTATCATGACTATACATAATGCATCTGTGTTTGGCTGCTTGCCTCAACCAGATTCTCGGTAACAGGACTAAATAGTAATGGTGATATAGGACAGCCCTCATACATAACCTATAGCAATTTAATATAGTATTTTGACCAGTGTTTTAAAACAAACGCACAAAATTCAGGCATACGCATGTCCAAATTCAACAAAGAATGGATCAAAAGATATGTGCACAGATAAATTTGGGTGTAGCTCTGCTCAGTTCTACTATACAACACACTGCAGGATACGCCCAATGCCTTCATGAAATATAAATTCACAAAAGAACACAGCGGAAAAAAAATGTACAATTAATGTAAGTTTGTTAATGATAGTAAGGTCGAAAAGCAAAAAAATGTTTTTTTAAAAACACAAAATACTTTTTTGCAGTTGCTCTTGATTGCAAACACTGGTTATAGCATGCATACATGGCTGTCATTACTAGTAATCAGGACTCAGACTAGCCCTGTAGTTAAAGCTAAAGATACAGCAGAAAAATAACCTTTGATATGCCCAAAGCTTGAAGCACGCACCCTTACTGTACAACGACTATGGGAAAACGTCCCTTCCCTGCCCTGTTCCCTACCAGAAATTGTAAGCTGTAGTAAGTATCCTTTACATACGAAGATGAACGGTGCCCAGTTCTGGGCATGCACAGATCAAATTGTGAACTACATGCACAAAATCAGCATTTACATTCCCTGATGAATCAGGCCCATAGAGTTTGTATTTGTTTAATATTTTTTTTATTAAAGCAGTGGATACACTGCCATGTTGCAATCAGACACCTTTGCCATAGTGATATAATAATAAAAAGTACAGGCAAACAATGTAGTGAACAGCAGAGCAGTAGTAGATAAATGTTTGACAGTTAAAATTGGTGTAGACACTAGTTTTTGCAAGGTCTTGTGTGAAATACGTGTGTGTCACTCACCGGACTGTGAGTGCTTCTTCCCGTATATTTAGGAACCGTGGCCGTCCTCCATCCTGAGGGTCTGCGCATGCGCAGCCCTTTCAAACCCTTCAGTACCTGTTCCTTTAACTTAATTGGCAGATCAGGCAACACTCCCTATATTAAGCACCTGTGGTCAATACCACGTGGCCTGATCTTGGAGTCTCATTCCCCATGAGCCTCTGAAGGTGTTCCTGTGTTTCCTCGTGTATTCAGCGCTGCTGATTCCTGTGGTTTCCAGACCACTTCAACCCTCCTGTGTTTCACCGTGACTGTTAGCTGATTCCTATCCGCTGCCTCCGTGCACTACAGTCTTCAAACCACTTCAACTCTGCTGTGTTTCACCGTGACTGTTAGCTGATTTCTATCCGCTGCCTCCGTGCACTACAGTCTTCAAACCACTTCAACTCTGCTGTGTTTCATCGTGACTGTTAGCTGATTCCTATCCGCTGCCTCCGTGCACTACAGTCTTCAAACCACTTCAACTCTGCTGTGTTTCATCGTGACTGTTAGCTGATTCCTATCCGCTGCCTCCGTGCACTACAGTCTTCAATCTACTTCAACTCGCCTGTGTTTCATCGTGACTGTTTGGCTGATTCCTATCCGCTGCCTCCGTGCGCTTCAGTCTTCAGCTCATCTCATCTCTCCCGTGTTTCCTCGAGACTGCTACAACTGATTCCTATCCGCTGCTCTCCGTGCTCAACAGTTCCAGCTCAGCTCTGCTCTCCCGTGTTTCATCGTGGCTGCACCTGCTGGTTGCTATCCGCTACCTCCGTGTACCTGCAGAGTCCTGCTGACTGCTACTCCTCAGTTCTACTCGTGTCTACAACTGCTGATCCGCTCTCCGTGCTTCTCTGTGTTCCTGCTGGTCTCTACTCGCCAGTCTGCATCGGATCTGCGCCTCACTGCTTTCATCTCGTCTAGACCATCGCTACTCTTCAGGGTTCTCCAGGAGTCCAGTTCTACATACTACTGCTTCCTGAGTATTTGTTCCCCTGCTGGTCTACCTACCTGTGCGCTGCACCTACTTGATTACCGCTTCACCCTTCAGGGACTTCGCATCCTGCCGGCCTCAAGCCGTTCAGGTATCTCTGCACTCCTGTCTGACAGCCTGCTCCTGAATCACGGTATGCATACTTCTCATTGACTGTGCTCGTGTATTGCATATCTTGCTGGACTGAGTTTGTTCTCCTCTGGAGTTTACTATCCGCTGGGACTATTACCATCATTGACTGTGTTATCTTTTGCCCGGATGGTTTCAGTGACTTTCTACTATTGCAGTGCTGTTCAGTCATTACTATATTGTGCATGTTATTGTGGATCAAGTTTAAGGTGCCCGTGTATCCTCTGTATTGCAGTCTCTCCCCGTGCTCCTCCTCACATATATTTTCAGTGGTACAACTTGCTAGAGGCAGACCACTGATCCCTGTTTCCTGTGTCACCTGTTCCAGTATCCTCTCACATAGCAGTGGTACAACTTGCTAACGCAGACCACTGACTCCCCGGATACCTCCACTTGGATTTCATTCCTTCACTCAGACAGCGGTACAACTTGCTATCCGCAGACCGCTGACTCTCATCACCTCCTCGTTTCTGTTGGACATTCCTCCTCACTATAGCAGTGGTACAACTTGCTACCGCAGACCACTGACTACCCTCACGTGTCCTTTGTCCATACAGTTCCTCGTGTATTACTACATCCATATTACCAGTGCTGCTAGTCATAGACTTTCCTGAGCATCTCTATCATCTGCTATTTCCTGTTCCGTGATCACCCTGCTACCAGAGTACCATATTACCATCTATACTGCTCTGGTAAGCCTATCACCTGGTGATCCCTGGGTAAAGACTCCTAGTGCCCGTGACAGTGTGTATGCTGGAGATGATTCTTGCATGTAACATGATTTGTAGGCAGATTAGGTGTGGGGAACAAAAACAGTCCTGAATCAAGGATAACAGCAAGGTAGTGAGCTTGAAGGGTATTGTTTATTGTTGTGTATTCAACAAAAATATACTTGCTATGTGCTTGCTATGTATACTGTTGAGGATTTAGTTCCAACACCTGTTGACTGAACAATGGAATTTGTAATTATTAAACCATCTATCTATGAAAAAGTGGTTTACATTGCTGCTTCTCAGCACTGGGGTCATGAGTTCAAATTGAACCAAGATCCCAACTGTGTGAAATTTATATGTTCTTGCTGTGTTTGCATAATGTTTCTCTGGTTGTTCTAGTTTCCTCCCACAGTCATACTAGTAGGTTAATTGGCTGTTGATTAAATTGAGTAAATTTGGTGTGTATCTGTGTTAGGGAATTTAGATTGAAAGCTCCTGTGTGGCAGGGACTGATGTAAATTATTAAATATTTTCAGAGAGTTGTAAAATATGCTGGCACTATATAAATAAACAATAATAACCTTAATGGATGTTTTATTAGTAGTTGCTCCTTTTAGTTATAAACTAAAAAATTATAATATTTTACAAACTCATGTAGTACAATTATAAATGTAGTGGCCAATGCACCATATTTTTGTCAATTAACAAAAAAACATCTAACCTCTCTAAGAGAGGTACTGTGCATACCATTTATTCTGTCTATGGAAAAAAATTTAAATATTTTTTTATTTCGAATAAGCATTATTTTAAATTACCAGAAGGTATGCACATATATTAAAGCCAATCAATACACTGTAGTTCCCTCAACTAAAATTGAGTGTCAGTCATTTTACTCTTTTCACTAAAGATCAAAATACAATATGCTACCGCCTTAAATACTTGCAATATATTCTGGAAAGCCCAACATTATTATGAATAAGCTGGTCTATTATTCCTCCTAGGTTTCTATTTAATATAATACTGCCCAAAACCGCAATACTGATTTGTATGCATGACAACTTTTATTCATGCTGCTTAAATAAAATTGTGTGATTATTTTGTTGCTGGCTTAAAAACTGATCTGTATAAAATAATGTTTCTTTGGTCAGTTATTTTATTTTAATTGAGGAACAACTTTTATTAGGGGGATTATCAAAACATAATGATTTCAATGTTAATTATTGGAGTATTATGGTGAGTTTCATTATTAAACATGAAAGATTATTTGTGATACAAAAATACAGTGTGGTTAATTTGTGAAACTTTACTAAAAGTTTAAACTTTTTTTTTATTTATTTAGAACTTCATTAAGCTTCCACTATTAATATGACTGTTGATGTGGAAATTGCAGTAAGTGCTACAACTACAAATTAAACTGAAATCAGTAATGAGTATATGCATATTTTTTATTTGATAATTATTTGTGGTATGCCACATAGTCGCTACATTACATCAATGAATGGCCATTAGGCAATACAGGTCAGTTTTAAGAAAAAAAAATGCAAAAAGGTGATGATATAGCATAACTATTATGCTTTCAGATTGGAATATTTCAAAAGTAGGTAATGTAACACAAATTTGGTTGCAAATAGGGATTATAAGTAAAAATACATATTAGCAAATCATAACAGTTTCTAAACCTTGTCTTTTGTAAAGTAAAGTGGAATATGTATAATTTGCAGCAAGTACTCAATAGTAGAGATGTGCAGAAACAACTGTCATGTGTTTTGGTTTGGGGATCTGGATTTCTTTAAAAATGGTCAAAAAAGGGTAACATCATGTGCTTTGGATTTGTTTTTGTTTCTAAATTAGTATTTATATAATTAACATTTATTTACAGTCATTTACAGCCTATTGTCTAATGACCACCTCACAACTGATAATATTCTCACCATCAGTGGTCAAACGATGCAGCAAGCTGACTGGCAAAAAATAATGGCAGAGCAGCAGCACAAACACATGGCATTATAAAAAAATATGCAATACCTATGAAACATAGTGACACAACAGTGGCAGATTGGATGGCAGTTTAACAAAGTAAAGGACACCTTTAAAACATACAGGCAGAGCACTGACTGATAGGATAGTAATTTAAGAAAAGAAGATATCCCAAGGTGGGTTCATTTTAGTTTACTCTCGATGTCATACAACATGTGTGTGACATGGAGAGGGATAGTAGTGGCAGTAATAAAATGTAATTTTAGTAAAGATGAGTAACAGTGGTCATCTTCCTCAATGCTGACACTGTTATCACCCTCATCATCTTCCTTATCACTGATGTCAATATTTTTTATAGGGCACTGCAGACATTTTGTGCTGCTTTATAAATAAAAGATAATTGTTAGGTAATTCAATGATAGAAAGAGGCAGGAGATAACATCCACAGAAACTGATGATCATAAACAGTGAAAACACAGCTTGCTCCTTATTTATAAACAGAACACAGTCTCTAGTAAAGACAATCTCTGACAGCTGCACCGAATAAATTATGTCCATGGACATTAGCAGTCTGTAGTGCTTCACACAGAATGTTTAAGGCACAGACTTGTAGAGGTACATACAGTATTCACAAGATGCAATCTTTGTAATATTCATTCCTGATCTACCTAGAGACAGCAAAAATCCAAGCGCAACTGAGACCAGCCCAGAGCCCCTCAATGCCATAATCAGTAGTCATAGTAATATAGAAAAAGTTTCTTACCAGCCTGCTGGCCAACATTTAACAGGCTGTGCAATGTTCAAAATGTTGTACTCACAGTGAGATGTCACAGTAAGCAGGATCCCTGAATGCTTAGTTGAAATTATAATGCTGTTTGTCAGGGTTCTGATACATGCCATTAGCCAGGGTAAAACAGCCAGAGTTGAAGCTGAAATAAAAAAAACCTGAAGGATTCCAGAGAGTAGACTGTACAAGGGTACAGAGTGAAACTCTATCACTGAGAAAGCTGCGTAGAACAGGAGGGACATTTTAACTCCAAAGATCCACTTGGAACAGGAGAGAAGCACACTTTAATCAGATATGTGTACAATGAATCATGCTCACTGGAGATAGAGGCAATCACAAAATCTTAATAATATTAATAATAATAATAATAATAATAATAATAATAATAGTAAATATAATGTCATCTTTTTCAATGTGAACTATGATGAGCATAGAGGACAGCAATCAATTGATTTGTGAGGGTATAGAGTCAAATTGACAGGTGATAAGAGTGGTAGAAGAGAGTAAATACTTCATATTCATTTGTGGGATAAAATGAACAAAAGGAGATAGAGGGTGTATGAAAGTAATTGAGCAGGGTAGTGAAAATGTTAGATGGCAATATGGATAAAGATGTCTGATGCAGTGGTAGTGGTGAATGATGTTATAGTTCTAAGGTTTATATCTTGGAAGGATAGTCAGAAATTGTTTTAAACATTGTTGAATTTGATAGGGATTTGAGAATAAGTGGCTAGGGACAAAAACAAATAAACAAAAGAATTAGAGAGAAGATATCGCAGCTTACATTGTCCAGGACAGTCAGATGAGAAGGATAGTTTCAGGATGTTGCAGCTGAAAATAAATGCTGGTTCTTCTGAGTAATTGTTCACAGTTTACTTAACTGCACTGCCTAACTGTGATTTTACATCCTTTGCTAATAAATCACTTACGGTCTCATTTAGAATTAGGAGCCAAGCAAAATAAAAGCACCTTGGTAAAACCATGCTGCATTGCAATTTAGAGTTGGGATGAGGTGTCCAGTATTTGTGTGCTACATGCAAAAGCAGTTAAGATTTGCCCAGCATGAAAAAACTGGACACTTTGCATTATGGCATAGTTTGCCCATGAGCAAATTTTTTTTTTTACTTTGCTTCTAACTTTTAATAAGCCCCTTAGTGAGAAAATCACAATCAAATATCACAAGACTGACTCTTAAGATATAGTGAAAAAAATGGCACATGTAAGCAGCTTAGTCACCTGATTAAAATTACATATAGTAGGTGCTAATACTTAGCGTTGATAAGAATCTGTCTATTAAAGCCACACATTTTGCAGCAGTGATCAATTTAACACAGGTAATAATATTTGCTGGCATACTAGGCTGGGTACACACTACAGAACATTTTACCTGATGTGATATCATTAACGATTTTACCAACGGCTGAAAGTCCCAATCAGCGTGCCGATTCATGTGTACACTCTGTACACGTTTTACAAGATTTACCTTCAGATCTGTGCTCTTCACCTGTCATAACTATCTGCTGAAAAGGTTGTGTATCTGTAAACACTATGGAGATCTGCCTACACTGCTGTTCATGAGTATATACACATTGCAAAATTGGAACAACACCGTTCCATCGTTGAACGAGATTTTTAGTGTGTTTATTAAATTAAATCAGATGATACGATTTGCTTTGAAACAGCAATTGTTCATTGTTGGAACATACACACTAATGTGATATCGGGCCGTACGGTCGTTTATCATGTGATAATCCAGTGAAAAACATGTAGGGACTGATTCATTAAGGAACTTAAATTAATACGTTTCTTATCTAAGTCTCCTGGACAAAACCATGTTACAATGCAAGGGGTGCAAATTAGTTTTCTGTTTTGCACATAAGTTAAATACTGACTGTTTTTTCATGTAGCACACAAATATCAACTTTAAATTTCAGTGTACAAATAAGCTATCAAGTATCTGTGTGCTACATGAAAAAACAGTCAGTATTTAACTTTTGTGCAAAAGAGACAACTAATTTTCACCCCTTGCATTGTAACATGGTTTTGTCCAGGAGACTTAAATAAGAAACTTCTTAAGTTAAGTTCCTTAATGAATCAGGCCTGTAGTGTGTACCCAGTCTTACAGTAACATACATTAAACAATGCACAGATTACAGTCAGATGAGGTTCAGATATAATAGTTAATATTGGTGTTAGTTGTATTTGTAGGATTGTAATCCTATATATGTATCTTGTATTTTAAATTAGAAGCCAATATGATTAATCTGTACCTAAAATAATAGTGAGTTTGTAAAGTACTGAAATATGTTTGATAGTTCACAGTATCCTGCAACACTCAAAAATATAATGTATTTTTTTTATTACTATGAATTACAGCAATAAAAAAGCTACAGCAATTGTTGTTTTATTAATGTTATAGAAAATGCACTCAATGGACAGCATGAGATGCAAGAAAGATCGATAAAAAGCTTTGCTCTTAAGGTTTCTTTAAAAATGTATTACATTTGATAAAAGAGACAATGCTATGAACCATTCACAATGTAATACTATGTAAAGTGTCATACAGTATGTTCTCTAAATTCATCTAAATGACTATTTAAAGTAGAGCATGTTAATTATTAGTGCATCAAGTCAACTGCATTTGTGGTAGTGCACAATTGAATTTAGAGAAAAAGGAATTTGTCAGTGGTGATGTGACCTGTGATTATTAAGCAGAGCATGTCCAGGTGCCTAATTCGCTGACACTTTTTTAGCAGTTGATTTACACACAACATTGAAAACATATAAATAATTATGAATTTGTTTCTTATTAAAATTACTTTTATTTTTTTTTAAATATATTTGATTGAGGTTTTTCAAAAGTTGGAGGTACAGAGAATGAAACAGGACTAAATCCCAGAATATTAAAAGGACTTGATTATTGTGATATGATATACTGTATATGTGAAAGGGTCAAATTAAAGATTTGGTAAACAATGCTGTGCAAACTATTTACAAAATACCTGCACTTGGAGCAGAACACTGTTGTGACTATTTATAGGTTACCAAATTATTAATACAAAAAGTAAATGTGAAATCCTTTGATATCTTTCCATCATTATTCAAGCATGCAGCTTTTACTCTGATCCTACCAAACTTTAATTCCATTGCCCCCCAAAACATCTCGAGAGGTTTGCTTACACTCACCTCACATGCTTTCATCTCGGTTGGGCCCTCTTCAGTTAGGTTTTTTTTCACTCCACAGATCCCCTAACTAAGGTGGTCAATAATTGGATCACTACTAAATCTAAAGGCCACCACTTTTTCTAATTCTCCTGGAATTGACTGCTGCATTGACTTCTGTTGACCACTTACTTCTCATGCAAATGTTACATTCCTTAGAGCTTCATGGCATTGCCATATGACAGTTCTCACCCTAAGAATCAAATCACTTTATCAGTGTTTATTTGTCTAGATCCACTTGCTCTCCACTTCTATTGTCTGTTGGAGTACCATTTGTCTGTCTATACCATTTCTCTATAGCTAATAATCTCATTTGGCTTTCAGGATCATCTCTGTATGGATGATATCTAAATGTATTTATCATCTCTGGATCTCTGTGTTGGCCCATGTTCCTGGAATTATTTCTGCTATTTCATCTTGAATGTCCTGTAATCCAACCTTTAAAAGTGTTACATGAATCTAATAAACATTTCCACATTATGCAAGTGCCTCACAGAAAACACTTAATAATCTTTAATGCATACAAATTGACTAACGCAAATCCCTTTTTACTGGCCTTCCCCTGAACAGAATTTCATATCTACATTATGAGTGAAGCTATGAGTGAAGTGGCTAGACAATTTTTTTCTCTTCGCTCTGCCAGTCCTTACATTGAGTACCTGTATTTTATTGAATCCAAGACTTTCCCTTAGACCCCAAACCATCAAGCTTTTCTTGAGAACTCAGCCCTTTAGGCAAGCTACCCACTTTACCAACTTAAGTTATTCTAGTTCTCCTTACACTCACTCACCCTTTACATTGTAAGCTATCATGAGCAGGGTCCTTTTCCCTCCTGTTGTCCTCCCCTCATTACCTTTGCCTTCTGCATGTCAGCTACATTTTCCATTTCCTCCCTGGGCTCTAAGCCTTTGCTCTCCACATCTTGTTTACCTTCCACCACAATCAATACTTCTGATCCTGTTCATTGCACCCACACTCCTGGGAACAGATTCAGCTTGCTCTTCATTCATTCCTAAAGCTCTCCTATTTCCCTTTTCTAGTTTTCTAGTGTTTTGGGATACAGTTTCACCTTTTTCTCACTATATGGCTACTCATGCTGTGCCATTTGAAGAGCAATATGTTTATTGAATGTCCAGTAATGCTATGTACATTTTTGTTCAAAGCTCTCTGTACAGTGATGTGGACCCTTTAATAATAATAATAATAATAATAATAATAACTCAATTATTATTCCTCTACACAGTTGACTAAAATGTACATTTATTCTTCTTGCTTACTCAAAGAGCCATCTGACCTTCAAACTGATATTTGTAAGTAACTAGATCATACAGCTCCACTGAATACTTTCCCATTGTAATCTGGCTGTATCCTTATACAATATGTGACACTTAATCACATGCATCAAAGCTCAACATGTCCAAATGCAAGCTTGTCTTCTCTTCTCTGTGCCCTTTTCCCATTAGATTGTATCTCTATCATGAACCTTTTGTTTTTTTAGGTCTGCATTTATTTTGTTTACCTTGTTTTGTCCCTGTTTTATACATGATCTGTTTTCCCCACTGTTCGATGCTGCAGAGCTTTGCAGTGCCTCAAGAAACAACAACAACAACAACAACAACAACAATGTTAGTAATAATAATAATAATAGTAATAATAATAATAAAAATAACAATGTATCAAACTCCTATTGTACTATAGATTTAGTGATTGCATGCAGGAATCTCTTACCTCTTTGTTCATCTATGAGGCTATTTACATACTACAGTGTTTTTAGCTAATTATTGGGTCAATCAAGTGATCGGCCCGATATCACATTAATGTGTACAGTGAAACGATCAATAATGGTCATTCCAAAGCTACTGAAATTGTTGATAGTAATTTTCAAACTGACTTGAAAAACATATTCATCAATGGAACAAATTTGTTCCAATCCTGCAGTGTGTAAAAAATTGCAACTAATTTTCCTCTAACAGCAACCCCTTTCTGGGCGTGTATAATTAAATTTATGAAATTGTCTCTACATCTCCTGCCTGGTGGCAATAGCATTCTTTTAATGGATAAGCAATAAGAAGCCTGTTTTATATATGCTCCATATGTCATTTATGTTTCCTATATGCAAGTTAACACATGTGAAAGTATGCTGGTCCATACCAACTAAAATATAGAAGCCATTTTTTTATAAAATGGTAAAGGGTACACTTTATGCTTTCTTAACTTTTTAATGGTCTTTATTTACCTTTTTCTGTTTCTCTTTTATTTTCCCAATTCCTATCTCAGTGATTTCTTCTTTTATAGTCGCTATATCATCTTCCATTTTACTTTTTGAGTAGGTAAGCAGCGCACTTCATTACCCATTTTTCTTTCTGTAAATAGATGTCAAACTTTTACTAATCATACTAATAGTTATTGTTACCATTAACTATTTATCACCATTTACTAACTAGTTTGACAAAGTTTAATAAAAACTTTTAATACTCACTTTTTTTTAATATTCGCTCTGATTCTCTTGAGCCTTCTTTGCTCCTTGTTAGGTTGGACCACCTTTTTTGAATCTGAAACTTCTTACCGAATTTCTCTATAAGCAGATTTATGAGTTTCTGTATAATTAGTTCCTTTCGGTGATTAACTTTTCAGTATTTTTGCTTTTGACAGTCGTAGTCGTGCTGGTCCAGCACTGTCATTATTAATATTATTATTATTATTATTATTAATATTAAAGCAAAAATGCAGTATAATTAAAGCGCTCCTCCCGAGCTGCCAGGCCCGTATATGTAGGATTCCACTTAATCCAAATGTAAAATATTCTATAGATTTTATACGTACATAGACGCTCACAGATGTATACATAGATGTTGGAGGAAATCTTCTCTTGTATTCCTCCATTTTGAACAATTCACATGTAAAATATAAAATACATAAAATGCATAACATAGTGTAATATATTCATGAAATTTTGACTTCCACCACATTGGAGAATCACAAAAATATCCTAATGATAGAAAAAGGATTTTCAATCACCACTAGTGAAGAAAGGTTCATCAATCATGTGTCTTATGCCACCATCTCCCTTTCAATCTACATGCTTACATAATGCCTTCTTTCACAATGGCGATGTATGAGTCTCACACTTTATCCTCCACGTGAATGATAGATATAAATGATGTCCATTCGCATCAATCCCATAAAAAATGGAATAAACACTCTCTAGTGCATTACCTCTTCAATTAAAATTATTTGAACATAAAATGAAAACATTCATAATACATAATCATAAAAACCATTAATAAGGGTGTGTTCCCCTACCAGATGTCCAGACTTTGACAGCTTGGAAAAAGGATAGTAAGCCCCAAGATGGAATTAGGTATCCTTCCTTTTGTTAGTATGACCAGCCACAATCCAGAATCATCTAGATCTGTTAGCAAATGAGTTTCTAGTTCTCCTGAAGTCGTTTTCAAGGCAAGATGACATTTGTTTGTCCTCCCTCTTTGCCTCTTATATATACACCCTACTGTACCTGTGAGGTCACTGTTAAGCTTTTTATATGTGTTGGCCTCATTGAGCTGTCTCAAGATTTGTGCTTCATAATTATAAGAATCCCCCCCACCCTTATATGCAGGTTTTTCAGTTATGTTCTTATCTTCCTGTAGGACTTTTAGTGCTTTCCTTTCCTGTTTAGTAAGATTATGAGATATTTTGTTGTTGATGTTAATACCATTTAGTTCTTCAACTACTAATTTATTAAAGGTATCTATGAAATTGCCTTCCATATATCCAGGATAAAAATGAGATTTGTTGTTAAATTTACTGTAAGATTCATCTTGTATAGCTCTAATTTCAGCATTATCCTTATCCAGGAAGAATATAATGTTTTGCATATACAATGTATCAGTACCATTTTTGATATAAGGCAATTGTTGCCGCATATCGATCTAATAGGAATGGACTTAAATCTGGTTTTAAATTCAATTCCATGACCAAGCCTCGATATGATTAGACAACAGCCTCGTTTTAGTATGTCATATCCTGGTTCGCTGCCCCATGATCTCGGCACTTGATTAGTATGGTATAAAGTGGCAAAGAATGATCTGCCTTTAAAAAAAACTCCAGTAGGAATAGAAACGCGTAGTCATAATGGATTTTGATAAATATGAAGAACAAATCTTGAGACAACTCAATGAGGGTAGCACATATAAAAAGCTTAACAGTGACCCCACAGGTACAGTAGGGCATAAAGATGCAAAGAGTGAGGACAAACAAATGTGATCTTGCCTTGAAAAACACTCCAGGATGAGTAGAAATGCGTTGGTTAACAGATCTAAATGATTCCAGATTGTGGCTGGTCATACTAACAAAAGGAAGGATACCTTATTCCATAAGGAATCCTTTTTCCAAGCTGTCAAAGTCCGGACATCTGGTAAGGGAACCCACCCTAATTAATGCGTTTTTATGATTATGTATCATGAATGTTTTTATTTTATGTTCAAATAATTTTAATCATTATTACTATAGTTAATTTCTAAGGCGCCATAGTGCTCCGCAGTGCTTTACAGTAGAGAAAACAGTACATACATGAAACAGAAACATACAAGATGGAGAAAATAAATGCAGACATAAAAACAAAGGGTATGAAGTACCCTGCTCATTTGAAAGCTTACATTCTAAGTGGAAGATATACAGCTGAAACAAGAGGACCAAATGTGGTCAAGAGTGGAGATTGGGCCCGTTTGCTTGGCTCTTTTAATGTCCTCCAATTGCATCCTTCTACTTCAGATCCATCCCCCTTCACTCCTCCATCACTGCTGTCAACCTTTCTTTAAGGTTTCTTAAAAATGTGCAATTGGTCAGGAACTTGTGATGTGTGAATATAGTGCTGAACAGTAGTGTCATCTAACCACCACCATCATCCTCTGTTGTGTTTTGCCACTAATAATAACAGTTGCAACCAGAGATATCAACTGAGTTGCACAATAGAAATTTCCCTCTACATTTTTTCACTATAGCTTCAAAGAATTCACCACCTTCAGTTTTTGGCGTGAAAGAATATTCCCTCCTAATAGGCTGCAGTGCCTACAGTCATCCCCTAACTGGTGTATTTGTCTCAACCACTGACTAAATATATCCAATTATCAGTAATATTACTGTGACACTTCTCTAGGAAGGAGGTCAATATAAGAGATGCGTCGATATAGATGTACAGTCCAAAATGAATTCACATTTCTGGGATCTTCAGGATCTGGTATTATGGATATATATCAGATCAAACAGTGTATAAATAATCACTAGGTGATCCTACCATACAATATAAAACAGAATTGCATAATTGTCACACCTGAGGATCTGTCTGTACCTGGGCTGGGTTGTGTCACTCAAGCAGAACTGGTGACTATGTGCCAAAGGGTGGGTGGCTTGTGGCTTGATTAGGTTCCCTTGCATAGAAGAGAATAGACTGGTACAGATGGTGTTTGCTTTGAGTTCAGGAGACTCGAGAATATGAATGGCACGGGAGACTGGCAAGTAGTAAATAATAGGAAGACATGGTAAGATTTAGCAAAAAAGACCAGACTGGAACCGGAATGCTGGACAAGACTGTAACTGAAATGCTGGACCGGATTGCTGGCCTGGACTGTAACCGGATTGCAGACTGCAATGTCTGAGCAGGAATAACTGAGAAGACTGCAGATTGCTGAGAACCAGGTTGATGTCTGAAGAATCGACGTTGCACTGGCAACAGAAAAGGGCTCTAAGAAGTCCTTTTATACTGCTACCCCATGATTGGAAGCTGCAATCAGCTGAGCTGAAGTAGTACTCTGACTGGCTGAGGGAGAGCAGGTGACTGAATCCAAGATGGCAGCGCCCATGTACTGATTTTGAAGGGATCTCTGGAGTGGAGACCGACTGGGCAGCATCCTGCAGAGAGATCTGAGACCAGCAGAGCCTGGAACCGCAGGGACTGCTTAGAAAGACAGCAAAGGGGTAAATTACAGGACCTGAGAGCCTGAGGCATGGTAATAATATACTATACTATTACTAAAAATCTATGTGATGCTTTAATGTGGCAATTGCCAACCAAAACGATCCTGCATATATTCCCTAAAATTCATGATACTCTATTAATCCCTTGTATTCAAGGGGATCACTATTTAAGACAATTTAACAATATATGTATGTGTACATGCAGTCCTGCGTGCAGCAGTAGCTAACATACTTGAAGGATATGTTTGAAGTTACAGGAACTACCCACAATTCCAGAAACATTTTTTCTTAAGCTATGTTTTCCATTTCACCTTTTTGCTTGTTTTATCACCAGATTTATTATACTTGTCCACTTTATTCTTACCACCCATTAACAATTGAACAATATGTTTACAAATAACATTCATTCATCTCATATTAAAGATAGGTCCTCAAATATAGCAATATTGTACCATCTCATTTGTGAATAAAATTTGATTTAATATATGTTCCTACATTTCTTTTTAACCTGTATAAGAGGCCATTTGCATCGTAAATATTAGAATAGCGAAAAGTTCCGAGCATATTTGTCTGCTAATAGGGCTTAGCCAATAGAAATCGTTAATAAACGGGACTTGTATCCTATTCAACATTGGTTGAAAGTATTGTCAATCGTGATATGAATCCCAGTTCCTGATTGGAGAGGATATGAGTGACGCTGTTCAATTCCTGATTTGAGGAGATAATGATGATGCGACTCAGGGGGTTGGCTCTTAAGTATTTAAGACCTGTCAGATACACCAATCGGCTTGCCTTGATAAAGCACTAGCCAGCAAAACGCGCATTGGCGTTTGTCAGTTATTCCTCTACCCTATTAACAACAAGAGACTGCTTACTGTATTTGGCTTACAGCTCCACTAAATCCAAAGTCAGTATGGAGCTGTAATAGGCAGGTAGCAATACACTCCCTGTATTAATAGCAGCTTTTGTGCTCAGGCAGCCTTTACTAGAATTGGTAGCTACCAATTTCATTTGATAGCAATTGGAATTTAAGGGATGTTATACCTTATCTAATTGAAAATAGCTGTATATATTAAAGAGCCAAATTAATGGCATGATAAAGGAAAATTTCTTATCCCTAAGTAGCCACTAATATAGGGGTGGAAGCCTATGTTCTCTATGTTTTTGGAAGCCTGATGTGGTATTCAGGCATTCTTCATTAATCAGAAGCTACCAGCCACATTATATAGCCAGATTACTTTATCTACTGGGAGTTAGCTGTATATAGGTTATAATCATAAATATGACATTAAAGGGAGTTAGTAATAATTATCCCTCAAGTAATACAGCTTAATCCATTATCATACTTATAGGCCTAATCTCTTACAAATTCAGAGTAATTAAGAAGGTATTCACAGCAATTTTATGTTACACAATTTGTTTAATCACCTGCACTCATTTTTCCTCTTTAAATAATGTTGCTGTCTCAATAAATACATTATTTTAATGGTATTAAATAAAAGTTATATTTTAACTTCATGATGTTCCTCTTAGCTTTATATTCATATTTATATTAGTGAGTTATAGTGCACCATACAAGTTCTCAACAAACTTTTTTGTTTATTTTTGAACATTATGCTCAAGTTTTTGGTGGCACACTGATGAAACTAAAGATAATCTAACTAATGGTCATGGTTGCTATATAGTGTATCTTCAGGGATTATAACTCCCAATAATTGGTGCAATGGAATTTACTCTCTACTGTTTCCCTCTCCCAGTAACTAGGGTTAAAAGACTTGTAATTCTCTCCTCAGCAACCATTTTTAGGCAGTTTCACAATAGAACTCTATATGCAATATAGACAGACTTTTGTGACAAATGATATTCCTTTATGTCCCTAGCACATTAGCTTGCAGATAAACTTTAAATACAGCAGATTGGCTGGAATAAACTCTTCCTTCAGACAGTACAATTACACTTCTCAATAGCAATATTATATTCCTCATCAGAGGTATTAATGACACAGCTGATGTCTCGTGTTTCATAAACGTATCTGTCTTCATATGAGTCCTGCTGACATTTTATGTGCAGTGACAGCAAGGTTTTTTTCTGTACGCCAAAGATGCTTCCTCTTGCGCTGATGTTTAAGTCTAGAACTATAGCTGAAAAAATCCCATAGAGCAACTGTTCAGCAATAGCATTCAGTGGCTCTTTGTGGTAAGATCATCCATTATTCCAGCCAACAGTCACACAGAATAACTCACAGCCAGCAGCCATAACCAGATAGCTTCTAACAGTCCGTTTTTGGCTTCTCCCCTTTTCCACATCAAGAATCTCCTGAAGCAATCTAGAACATTGTGGCATCAAAATGTCTGTTTTAGATGGGATTTAATTAAAAATTATGAAAAATAGGTAAACTAATGTGATGTTGAGCTGTTATTTTGCTCCTATATTATTCTTTATAACATTAATATTTATTTCCAGCCATTTCCAGTCTATTTTATAATGATCTCTTCACAACTGTTTTGGCCAAAGTCTGCAATGAGCTGTCTGGCTAAAATTAGTGACAGAGAGATGGCATATTATTCAACTGCAATCAGAAAATTAAACTAAATAATCATACCAAAAAAGTATGCAAAATATAAATAATAAGCAATAATAGCAATAAATATATAATATAGTAAAATCTACTATAGAGATATATAAAAATATATAAAGAGTAAAAAATATATAAACAATTCATTAAATTGCAACTACCCACACTGATTATATAAAATATAAAATAATCAAAGAAATGGAGTTATCTTGTAGCTTTCATTCAATCCTCTAAGAGACAGGGTGCTAAACTCAAAAATCCAGTACATTTCCCTCTGTGCATGTTCATTTTGCATATCACCACCCCTAGGTCCTAGGGTCACAAGCTCAATGGCCTTAAAGGTGATTTATTGGGGGTTCGAATCATGCTTCTGCAAAATATGTTTTGATATTGTATGGCTCTCTGCTTTATTTTTAATATTTCTTATGTGTTTCTGAATTCGGAGTTTCAAAAACCCATTTTGTTTTACCAATATACTTAAGACCACAGGTACATTCTAGCAAATATATTACCTATTTGGTCATACACTTCATAAGATCTGTTATTTAAATTTTTTTACTATTGTCATAATTGTAAAATATCCTCCTGATGCATTCACAAATTTACAAATATTGCAATGGCCACACTTAGTGAATCCCTGAACATCCAGAAACGTAGTATTTTCCCCATCCTTTTTTCCTGTAAGTAAATTGGGTGCCAGAGTTTCCTTCAGGTTGCAATTTTTAAGGAAAATTGCCACAGGCACAGGTTTATCCAACAGAATATTAGACAGTCTGGGATTCATCTTAAGTATATCCAGTATTTAGAAAAGACAGATCTGATTCTGTTGTCTGCACAATTAAATTGGGTAATGAATGATGTTTGCTCCATTTTCCTTTTTCTCTTAGAATATGTTAGGAGGTCCATCATCTCTGTTTCAACTATTTTCTTTATTGCCCCTTTAATTAGTTCCTCAAGATACCCCCTAGCTCTAAATCTATCAAAACATAGTAATAGCTGTTCCTGGCAATGCTCATTTTCACTGCAGTTCCTCTTAATGCGGTAAAACTGTAAAAACTAAATATTGGTTTTCCACTTCTCCATATGGCCGCTGTTAAAGTGGAGATAGCTGTTTGCATCTACATTTTTAATATGCATTTTAGTCACCAAAGTACCATCTATACTCACCGATATCAGATCTAGATATACTACCTGTCTGTTGTTAGATACAGCTGTGAATTTGAGATTATACTCATTATCTCCTATATATAGCAGAAACTTATCCAGTAATGCCCCATCACCTTTCCATACCATCATAAAATCATATATATATATCTCTTGTATAAGATAATATTCTCAGAATATTGATTCTGATTATAAATATATTGTTGCTCCCAAGATCCCATTAACAGATTTTTAAAACTAGGTGCAAATATTGTGCCCATGGCCATCCATGGCTGTCCCACAGATTTGTAAATAAAAATCATCTAAAAATTTAAAATAATTATGGGTCAGTATAAAACGCATAAGGTCACAAATAAAAGTTTATGTTCCTCTGTGAGGGAGGGGTCCGGATCCAGGTATTGTTTGCATGCCTCTGCGACCTTCTCATGCTTAATCGAGGTGTAAAGGGACTGGACATCTATGGTGAACCACAGATACTCTGGTTCCCATCTAAAATTATTAAATGTCTGTAGTACACTTGTGGTGTCTTCACGATACAAAGTCAGACCTACCACACATTCATATATTTAGAGAGATGTAATGTAAGGGACTCGATTCCAGCTATAATGTGTCTACCTGGAGGGTCCACTAAGCACTTATGTATTTTTAGGAGAAAAGAAAAATAGGAATAATAGGATTATTAATCATGAGATATTGATATTCCTCTTTAGCAATGATCTGTTTGTAGAGACCTTTTAGTAATAGTTCTCTCAGTATGGAAACATATTCCACTGTCGGATCTTTCACTAAATGGGTATAGGATGACTGATCCTCTAGGAGTCTTTAAGCTTCTTTCATATAATCAGCTGTATTCATCAGTACTAATCCACCCCCTTTGTCCGCCTGTTTAATAATAACATTTTGATTGACCCTAAGTTGCATAAGGGCTTCTTTTTCCTTTCTAGTCAATTTCTTATTAGTAGAAACTTTAGAATCATGATAACAAAGATTATAAGTTACCAATTCTTGAAATATATCAAGGTAGCTGCTTTGAGACTCAAGGGGTTAAAATTTAGAGGCCAGCTTTAGACCTAGTTTAGAGGAATTTTCATAATTCGCTATTACAGCCTGATGTTTCCTCAGAAAATGTCGTTTAAGAGTGAGTTTTCTGACGTATTTATTAATATCGATGTACAACTGAAATTTGTTGTTTTTTTTTGTTGGTGCAAATGAAAGACCTTTGCTTAACAGACACTTCTGATGTAGATAATACATGGCTCAAATAAATATGCCATTGTTTGTTAATTGGCCATTGCTGTTAACAAATTTATTAATTATAATTTTGTAGGACCATACCCCGTGGCCCATTTCTGGTGACTGGTTCAAACTTTATATGTCTCTCACGGGTATCACTGAATTGTGTATTGGATTTCTTTTTTGAAATAATTTCCCATGGGTTACTGGATCTAGTTTCCCTTTGTGGATAAGTGGTGTTTCTGGCTTTTATAGGAGGATGGTCTTGTCCAAGTCTTAACAGTTATCTGTGTGTAATCTTATCATGAATATATTTACTATTTCTTTCACTTTAATCACATCATCTTCAATCTGATCTAATTTATTATTTAATACTGACCCATTAACCTTAAAATCTTCTTTATCTTTTAGTGGTTCCAAGAGGACTTCCTTACTTTGTAACTTATTCTCAATAGAGTTAAATATTTGTTTTTTTTCATGTATGATGAGTTTTATAAAATTTTTGAGCATTCATGTAGGATTCTGACCCATTCCTTCATGAATGTGGATTATTTTGTGCAAAGGTAGGGGATTTTTTTAGTATGCAATCCCCTAGGGATGCGATCCCCTTTCAAATAGTATTCAAGACTTTGTATATCTCACCATGCCTTTGTTTCTTTGATTAATAGCTTCTCTACCTCCCAAAACAGATTATCTAAATCACTAGTCTCATCCATCTGGATGGCATCATCATTAAAAATCTTTTGACAGAATTTCGTCCTTTTATTTATCCTGTTAACAGATAAAAGTCCATTCATGAAGTACAGGTCTGAAAAATCACTCCTCATGTATAGGTGGCTGCCTCACTTTACAAAACCGGTGGTCATTCCAGACAAAACTGGAAAAAAGAGAGAAAACAGGCTGCCTAATAGTGCAGTATTTCAGAGCACTTGGTCACCCCAACACCTAGTAACATATATGCGTACCAGATGGATGTGGGCAAGAGGCACGTATCAGATTCCCAAAAGTTATAAGAAGGTTTCTTCAATGGTTCCTTGTCACCTCAAATATGAAAGCAAATAATACCAACAATAGTGTAATATCATCAGGCAAAGGTGATTTTGATATATAAAGATATATATCAAAATGGAGGAAGCACTCAATACTTAGATCTGTCTCAGAGCAATTCATCCAGTATAGCATTAACAGAAATTCCACTGTGCAAGGTTCATAGGGATAATGTAAAACATTCATATGTCCAAACAGGGACAAAGAACAGCACAAGTGTTGAAAAACAAAAAACTGAAAAAACTATAAAGATGTTTTTAGAAAAATAGTCATACGTACTGAGCCTTACAGAGACTGAAACCCAACAACTGTTTCAGTCAAATATAATGACTTCCCTCAGGAGATCTAGAGATCCGATTTTATATAAAGTCATTCCTATCAAACCTAAGAAAATAATTAGAAAGGTGGGCAATCTAAAATCATTAATAACCCCTAACTTTCTATCAATTCACAGGGGCCCTGATTCACTAAGGAAAGTAAATCAAATAAATTAGTAACTTTGAACCTTTGAACCATGTTGCATTGGAGGGGGGTAAATTTAAAATGCGAGGACAGATTTATAATTGGGGGAGAACATGTCCTAGATCAACTTTTAATGTCAGTGTAAAAATAAAGCTATCAAGTATTTGTGTGTTACATAAAAGAACAGCCAGTATTTAAGTTATGTGCAAAAATAATAAACTTATATGCACCCCTTGCATTTTAACATGGTTTTGTCCAGGAGAAAACGTACTTATTTTTTTGCTTTATTTTGCTTACAGAATCAGGCCCATAGCGTCCAAGTACCTTAATAATTGGTATACAAACACTACTTTTTTTATATGTGGGAGAGAGAATCTGATTTTCTGATTGTAGGAAATGCTAAGTAGACTATTCAATATGAGTGACCAATACTTGAATACCCAACAGGGAGCCGTTACCTGTATCCTGATTAAAGTGAAAGTTAATCGCTTATCAATGTGATTTAGGATATCACAGATTACTGCAAATTTTGTTAAGTTTAAAATGCATTTAAATCTATGTTTGGGGAAACATATTGCATCCTGATACTAAAAATAACTCAGACTTCAGGGGGCTGGCTCACCTCCTGCGAGGCTGTGTCCAGACCTGTATAAAACAGCACTGGTTTGTACTGAAATTCATCATTTTTGTTTCTTCTGACCTCTTGATAACTTGTACATTAAACCAGTGTTATTTGTCCTTATCAGGGCACTAGAGCAAATAAACATCACTTGTTTCAAAGACCTGCTTGAAAACTTCTTCCATGCTGAACTCTAGTTACTTGCAAGTCAGCTTTTTCAACAGTCCGGAATACCAAGATGTCGGGAATAACAGTTTCATCATCAGGATGTCAGGGTAAGTAGTGTTGCTGTTATCATCATCGAAATTTAGTACCCAACCCCCTGTAATTAATGTTTCTAAGAGTGGTTCATCAATTTAATAGAACATTTATCAAGATTTTGTGGAGGGTAGGACAGGAGAAAGGTCCAAGGTTCTTTATTTATGGGAATTTCAATAAGAGAGTTAAGTAGTTTATACATTTTATCTCAAAAGAGGGGATTTTTTCAGGCATGTCCACCATATATAGTAAAATGTTTCTCTGTGGTGTTTGTCAGGGGTAAGGAACTATCCATAATATATTTTGCATGCTGTCTCCTTGATTGTGATTCTATGTCAAACTGTTAATTTGTTCATGAAAATATTAATAAAATGAGGAAATCATACTATTTCATAAAGAAGCTTTTGTAAGAAACTTTAAGTATTGAATAAGTTTGACGTTTAACAAAGAACATTTTTTATTTAAATTTGCTTTCAATTAGGATCTATGGGAAACGCAGAGTTGTCCCATATGGGTGTAATAGGAGAAATTAGTGATCAGCGATTGAATTTTAGAAAGCAATGGCCCCATATTTTAAAAGCAAATTTAATGGTATGAAATTAATTTGGATTTATGTGTTTGCATGGTTTAATGCAGCCCCAGAGAGCTGATAGAGAAATGAGCGCTAAGAAATTTGTTTCTATATCTACTGATGTTATAGGATATGGGCGGTAACGGTTGCAACAATCTCCATTAAGTGTGAGGCCAAGTAATATAGTTTAACATCAGGGAAAAAATCTCTTTCACCTGCTTTATTTGATTTTCTGCAATGTATTTGATTTATTCTAGGTGACTAAACCCAGAAGAGTTTGAAAATAGTGTAATAGTTTTGGGAGTATGCTTATTTTAATGGCTTTAATTGGCCACATAATAGTCAAAGATTCACATGATGGATAACGTTTGTAATCTTTTTAGAAGAGGAGGGAAATTTCCTATATATAGGATATCATATGATGAGGTGATAAAGGTGCCCAAGAATTTTACTTTTCTAGATTTCCATTTCAGAATAAAAGATGAGGTTAGGTAAAATGTATCAAGAGCAGGAATATGAAGCCTTGTATCTTCTGACTTCAAGCACTACTTTCCATTGTTCTAAATGTAATATATGTAAATGTGTTAATATACAGGGTTCTTTTAAACAAAAAATAATATACAGGATGTATCAATGGGAATACAACAATAATATTTTGGTTGCTAAAATATGGTTGCAATTTGTCTTATATTGGTAATAAAAATGACAGCTAAAAATTAAAGTGCAGGAACATTATAAAAATGGATTAATGTACATAATAAAGATCCAAGAGTGTCAGATTTCAAGACATGTTAAATTGGGATATAGGAGAGACAGAAGGGAAATATTATGGCTGAAAGTGAATTTTAATAGATTCACCAGTTAAACATAATGATAACCTTTGTTCTCAATGAGGACATAGATATTGTATATTTTTTAAGATAAGTATTGACTTGGCTTTTTAGTGGAAGTATCTCATTGTGAGCTATCTTTATATGATTATATTTTCTCTGTACTGATATGATAGTAATCATGATTTCTATGGGATTCTGTTTACTGTAATCATTGCCTATACCTTTGTTTTATTTTCCCTGAAAGGTAATATTTAATATGATATATGTTTTTAATATAATGCAGATAGCATGTTATCAATCGTCTCATTAGTCATCGGAATAAATTGGTCAATATCTATATGTATTATGAATTGTATTAGGTACTTCTTGGCTCCTTCAGTGTAAATGCAAGCTTTGTATTTATGGCTTTTTAATGTCTGTGTAGTAAAGTTGTAGTTATTTATTAACATTATTATTTTATTTGTAATAGTTTAATGATATAAACTATGATAACTTATTTTGAATTATGTGTATATTTATTTATATTTATAATGTATTAACTATATTATTATGATGACCCTTATTATATATTCACACAGCCAATTAAGGTGCAACCAACATGATTTGTCTAGAAAATCTTTGTTAATCAGAAAGCCAATCCCTTGACAACGTTTTCTAGGACACAAAACAAATCGGGTATGGCTTTCTGGTTATTTCCGATCAATGCCTGCAGTACTGTCTCCCGTGTCTGTTCTACGAATTTAAAACAGCTGACAATATGGATAGTTTGTATGCAGTTGACTCTCACTTGCAGTATTTTTGCTAATTCATTCTGGCCACTGATCCGCTGAATAGTTGAGAGCTGACAGCTTAGATGTGTTCCTATGCAACTGGCTTTTTGTACAGTTCATCAACTGCCACTATACATCACTCCTTGTTCATTGATTTTGGTGTTTGACCTGCTTAGTTGTGGATAGATGACAGTGTGGAGGTGCTCCATTCAGCTATCTTCTCCAGCAGTTCATCTACTTCCACTGTACAGATTGCAATAGTAGTTTTTCCCAATAGCAGCTATTATTATTATTATCATTATTATTATTATCATTATGCTTAATTTATAAGACACCACAAAAGGTCTGCAGCACTGTTCAAAGAGCAAACCACAAAACAGTACATTACAATACAAAAGGACAGCAAAACAGTGCATTAGTGTACAGGACAGCAATGTAGCAGCAATAAGGTGCAAGGTAGGATATAGTACCTCATTAAAACTTGAAAAAGAAAGCATGAAATGTGGACAACAGAATAGAGAGCAAATCGGAGCATAGGCATAGCAAACATGATCAGATTGAGGTAAAGATATCAAGGGCTGAGAGCCCAGAAAGAGGAGTAAGATAAAAGTGAGCTGGTGGCATAGGTAATGAAAGGGGGAAGACATTAGAGAAGAGTTCCAGCTTGTCAGAGCTAAAAATACAAAGGGGAATGGCAGACAAACAGGGTGACATGTTTTGATGAATAAATTAATTTTAAGAGCCATTTTCTCTGGAGACTAGAGGAGCCTAATTGGGAGAAAGAGTGAGTTCCAGCGGTGAGGAGCAGCACGGGAGGTCTTGGAGACAGGAGTAGGAGAGGGTAAATAGAGAGGAGGAGAGGTGGCGACAGATCAGAGAGTGTGGGAAGGAGTGTGGAGGGAGATGAGTTTGGAGAGAGGGGTAAGGAAAAAAGTAATAAAATAGCATAATCACAGATGTGCACTATTATATTACATCAATGTACACATTTTAGATAAATTAAATTAAATACATATACACCAAACAAAACACAGAAAAGTATGCTAATTGTACAATATTAAAACTCATATATATTCATTACACATTCAAATGGAAAATACACAAATTTGCATTATATATATATATATATATATATATATATATATATATATATATATATATATATAATAGTGGCAAAAGCACGTTTCTGGAGAAACACACACAACGACTTTCTTTTGACTTCGTTTTAATATCAGGTTGGTAAAATATGTGATGGCACAAAGATTCCATACAGTTTCTTGAGGCCCTAAACATGAAATAAACAGAGACCAGCTCTCTAGACACTGGCCACCTTTTCTAGCATTGGTCACACTGAACAAACGGACAGTTTTTTATACCTTCTCTTTAAAAATGAGTTCTCATCAGGTGCTCTGTTTGCTTTCACTACAGTCACACCCTGTCAGCCTGCTGTGGGAAAAGACACTTCCCAACAATGTTAGTTAAATCAGACTTTATACCATTATTTTGTCACACATATGACCTCCACCTGTTTATCTTTAAACTAGATGCACAAATGTGTTCCTCTGCTTACATTCTTTCTATGCAGATTGCCAGCTAAATGCCTCCCTTTATTACATATCCCCCATCCCCTAGTGTCAGCAAATAGGGGGGTGCGGACTTTGCGAGAAGCACAAATTTTCATGACAACACATCTGCATATTTATGCAGAATTCCAGGTCTGTATTCTATTGAGAACTTGAAAGGTTGCAGTGCCAAGAACCAGCAGGTTACCTTGCCATTTACCTCCTGATTGTTCTGCATTCACCACAATGATGTATGGTCTGTTACTAATGTGAATTCTCTACCTAGGAGATAATAGCACAGAGCTTCTGTAGCTCATTTTATGGTGAGACATGCCTTCTCCACGGTGGCATATTTTTGTTCCCTTTGAAGAAACTTCTGACTAAGGTACAAGACAGGACTCTCTATTCCATCCTTCTCTTGTGACAAGACTACATCTAAGCCGACACCAGAGGCATTATTTTGAAGGAAGAACCTCCGGGTAAAGTCCAGTGCTTGTAGAACTGGAGAGGACCAGAGAGCTAAGCGAAGATTTGACCAAGTGTTTTCTGCAGAGTCAGATCAGGCTAATCTATCTAGACAAGTTTTTTTAACTTGTTGGTAAGTTGAGCAGTTCTAGTAGCAAAATGGCTTATGAATCACCTGTAGTAACCTACTAAGCCTAGGAAGTTTCTTAACTGCGGTTTTTTTTCCTGGTCTTGGCCAATTTTTGACAGTTTCCACTTTGCTTAGTTGGGATTTTACTCACAGTCACCCAACAGTGTACCCCAAATACTTGGCTTCACTAATGTCTATGGTACATTTTTTTGGTTTAGCTGTTAGACCTGCAGACCTTAATGAAGCTAAGACACTCTCGACTTTGGCCAGTTGTGATTTCCAGTCAGGGGTATAAATCCCTATATCATCTAATAAAGCAGCTGCATAAGCAATATGGAGTCGTAGCTACTTATTCATGGCCCTTTGCAAGGTGGCAGGTGCTCCATGTAACCCAAAGGGTAGGACTTTATATTGGAAGAGACTGTCAGTGGTGGAAAATGCGGTATTTGGCTTTGCTGAGGATGTAAGGGGAAACTGCCAATACAACTTGGTTAAGTCAATAGTAGTTAGATAGTTATATTTTATGCAATATTCAATGCCTTATTTTAAACTTGGCTGTTCATTATATCACCCTGCTTTATCTGAAAAGGTTTACATTGCCTTACAATTTTGATGAATCCCTCTGTAATATTTATGAAGTTTCTTTTTTAATATATTTTGGTAAGATTGAAATTACTTTATGACTGCAAGTGGGATTTTGTCTTCTGTTGCTAAGTTGGTAAAGTCATTCTCTTTTAACTTCAAGAGTATTTTTATTAGTTTTTAAAATTTTGGGAGTACAGAAACTATAGAAGGAAGGTGGAAGGGAAGGACATAAAAAATAGAAGGATGGGGGTTACATAGTGGGGAGAAACACTTCAAACAATGCAATATCTGTAATACACTCAATATGTATAGTGAGAAACTTTATAAGCTACTCGTATAAAAGAAGTTAATCTACGTTTTAGCCACCTGGAGGAAACTCTGGAGACTGATGGGGAGATTCATTAAGTGAGGGTGGAGCAAGAGGTGGAATATATAGTTTGATTGGGCCGAAGGCCCTCCTTCATCTTCTGTAACATACTCATGCCAACTGGACCATCTTACTAATGGAGATGAAGGGGCAGTAGAATATGGCATGCCCACAGTCTCCACTTAAAAGCAATGTTCTACTTTGGCCACTACCTTCTTTATCGAGGTTGGGAGTGGAGATTTCCAGCTTTGTGCTACAGAAGCTCTTGCGGTAATCAATATATAGCCAAGAACATATTTAGCGTGAAGTTAAAACTGCATGGGAAAGTGATGCAATAATGAAACTTCAGGGACAGGAGTAAGAGTCAGGGCAGTAACTTTATTAGCTAGCTTAAAAATTTTCACCCATAATGGCTGTATGGAAGTACAATTCCAGAATACATGCATTATGTCTCCTGAAATACCACATTGTCTCCAACAAAATTTCGACTGAGCAGGCTACATTTTAGTGAGTTGGATCGGGGTGAGGTACAGCCTGTTGATTAAATTTAACATAATTTCTGTATGACTCATACATTTAGACATTCAAAGTGAGTTAACAAAAATAGCTTCCCTTTGTTGCCTATTTAGGTCAATGTGGAGGTCAGGTTCCTATTGCATCTGAATTCTAGTCTTAGTTTCTGACAGGGATGGAAGAAGGTATCTATACCAAAAGGCAATGCTGGCTTTATTAGTTCCTTTTGTCAAGTTCATGTGTATCATTGCTGGGGGTGAGCCACACACAGGCCTTGTCTAGGGAGGGCTGCGAAAAATGTCTTAGCTGTGAGTATTTATATAATTCTCAGGTGGGGAGGTGGAACTTTTCCTGTATTTGGGTAAGAGTGTAGACCCTGTCCCTCAAGTAAATCAGAGAGTGAAATGGCCCCATTCATTGTCCAAAGATAAATGTTTAAGTCTGGAATAAGCTTGGCTAATGCTGCTAATGAGATATTTTTAGTAGGTCAGGGTTTGCCTCCAACAATCTGTCCCGCACTGCTAGGGAATCACTAGTTGCTCATGGTAGATGAACAGGCAATGGACGCAGTGGTTTAGGAATGGTTGCAGGTATGGTTCGAAATAAGTACAGAATTTTTGGTAACAGAAGCATCTTGAAGGCCACCAGCCTTACCAGCCTGGAGACCTCGCAGCAGACCCAAGATTTGGTTAAAGTAACAAGCTGTTGTATTAACATTGTAAAATTTTAATTAATCATATTTTCCAGGGTTAGGGTGATTTTAATGCCCAGGTACAGAAGTGCCATTGTGTGCCAGAAATAGTGAAAGGCATTTTTGAGGTGAATCAATTTCAATGGGGTAATATTTATTGGAAGAGCTTCTGATTTGGAAGAATTTAACTTATAATATGAAGGCCGACTGTAAGCGTCTAGGATGTTATATGGGGTTGGCAACAAAGTCTCCGGGCTGGTCACAAAGAGCAATACATCATCTGCAAACAGACATAACTTATGTGAGGTATTTTTAATAGTGATACCTGGAATCAGTAGTGAGGATCTAATAGTTGTTGCAAGGGGTTCTATTGTTAGAATAAAGTTCAGCGGCGACAAGGGCAGCCCTGTCTTGTACCACTTGTAATTAATAATCTATCAGACAAGAAGTCGTTGCTAAACACCTTAGCTGAGAGATTAGAGTATAGAGCAGATATGGCTATCATAAAATTACCCTGAAAACAAACCGTAGAAGGACTCTTTCCATGTATACCCAATGCAACCTATCAAATGCCTACTCTGCATCAAGGGAGAGGGCAAGAAGTTCCGACCGTGTTTCTGAGTCCCATTCTAAGATATTAAATACCCTCCATGTGTTGTCTGAGGCATGACACCCATAGACAAAACCCATCTGGTCGGGATGGATCAGGGTCGGGAGGAGCCCATTGAGCCTATTCGCTATCAGTTTAGCATATATTTTAATATCTGAGTTTAAAAGGGCTAGTGGTCTGTAGTTAGAACATGAGGCAGGGTCCTTCCCTGGTTTGGATATAGTGACAAGTTGGGATTCTAGCATTTCGAGGGGGAATGACCCTTGTGTTGTACCCGAGCAATGAGAGGAGCTCCTCCTGAAATGTGACACAGAAGTCATTGAAATAGCCATCAGATTCTGGAGCCTTGTGCCTGGGGAGACTTTTATGACTGCTAGGATTTCAGCTATGGGCCAAGGGGCAGACAGGGCATATGCGGTCTCTGGACCTATAGTAGGGAGATGTAAGCTACTTAAGAAACTATCTATATTTGTCAGGCTCGTATGGTGTGAAGTACTATCCTCCTTCAGATTATAAAGTTTGGCATAGTACTGTGCGAACATGTTGGCTATGTCTCTATGGTTAGAAACTTTCTGTCGTGTTTCAGCTATCAAGTGTTTGATTCTAAGTTGAGTGTATTGGCCCCTAAATTTTCTAGCCAAAAGTTTTCCAGCAACATAAATTATTTGCTGAAATCTTGTCAATGCTTGTTGAGTTTTGGACTTTAACAATTTCTGACCACGGACCTGTAGAAGCTCTTATTTCAGTTCTGTAGAGGGGAGCTCTTTAATTTGGGATTCTAAAGTTTGCAGCTTTGTTTCTAGCTCGCTTTTGGAAATGATCGTTGTCTCTTTTCAAATGAAACGAGACCCCGTCTGGATCGCTACACCCCTCAGGACCACTTTCAAAGCACACAAAAAATTTAAAATGTTTGTGTCCTCTGGGATATTGCTGTATGGCATTTTTAAGATCTAGCTTAGCTTCTAAAAGGGTCAGGAGATATGCCGGCATATGGCATGGCCTAGAAGGTACATAAACTTTTTCACATTGCCACTATCAGTGTACTGGGGCATGATCGGACCGTATCAGTGGTGAGATTTTAATCTGTTTAGTAGCCTAAAGAGTCCACTTGTCGGTAATAATAAGACCTACATGGGAATATGAATTATGGATGGGGGAAAAATATGTGTTGGGATCTAAGGTTCGCCAAATGTCAATGGGATCATGTTCTGCCATTAGTTTAGTGAAAGCTAGGGAAGGGCCGGAAATGTTAGGGGAATTAGAAGAAGTTGGAGAAGGGTCGGCAACTATATTAAAGTCCCCCATTACAATCAGCCCACCCTCTCTATGTTTCTCAAATTCCTGAAAAACTTTCAGAAAAGGGATCTGTCTGGAGTTTGGGGCATACAGTGAGGCCAGGGTGACTGGTTTATTTTCTAATAAGCCGATCAGAATCATATATCTGCCTCCTTTATCTGCTATAGTAGTTTTGTGTATAAAGACAACTATATTACTAAATAATATAGCTACCCCGTTGCATTAAAGAGGACCATTGGCTGTAAAACAAGTTGGATAATGCTTATCTCGCAGAATAGGAGGGGCCGCAGCCATAAAGTGTGTTTACTGCAAGGCTACTACGTCAGCTTTAAGTTTATAAAATGAAGTTAGGGCTAATCTCTGTTTATTTGGAGAGTCCTTAGCATTTTGAGTAAGAAAATTAACCGTCTATAACAATAACTATATCTATAGGAACCAACACCTGACAGTTAAATGTTAACCAATATCTCAACCCATTGAGCGGACAGCTGAAATAAGGATTGAGAAGGTAAAAGTATGTCCAGTACAAGTAGCTGAGATCCAATCAAATAGATAATGATAAACAGGAATGTTTATAAGTATTAGGGTGTTCCATAAACAGAACAGAAGGAAGGTAAAGGGGAGAGATGGGGGGAAAGTTTTTCCAACAGATTAACACCAGTATGTTTCTTTGTGAAACCAGCATTACAAAAAAGAGTAGGTTGCCTATGAATGACCTGGCATTGAGTGCTATATCTACTAAGCAGAAAGGATGAGGAGGAGGATTGTAAAGCTACCGTCACTGATGAAGATGTTGACACCAGTGAGGATTGCATCTGTCTATTCAATTGGCTGGTAGCTGATGATGGGCTGCTTGCTACTAAACACAATTTCCCACAATTTTCCACATTTGGAAACGTGACTTGAATGAACTCGCTTAACATAACAGGGAGGAGGTGCATAGATGATCAACGTCCATACCGCTACTTAGTTTGGCCTGATAAATGCTACAGATGCCTTGACAAATGTTGTCTGAGTTGGAATAAAAATATTTTCAAACAGAAGAGTTGCTTTTTATCCTCTTATGCCCCGTTGTGATAATGCACTTACCATGGGCGTGAACTGGTGGTAACACAGGTGGCAGCCTTTGGTCAATACAATCATCCTCCTCCTCATTATCTTGTTCATGTATAACACATTCATTTTCAGATCCACAATTATTCCCCTCATCCTCTTGCACATTTGCAACTTTCAAAGTAGCCACCTCAATTATAATGTGTAAATCATCACCAGTACTAATACTACTACTACTCAGCCTCACATTTCCAAATAGTTGTATACTTTTCAAAGGAGGCTGCTCTACAATGACAGTGTCAGAATTTGAAACCTCATTCTCACATATAGCACTCATGGATACCCTCTTTAGACTCTCCTCAAGATTCTATGACTTTTCAAGTTGTTCTTCAGCCTCAGTGTTATTTTCAGGCACTGATCTGGCTGTTCTGGAAGTGTCAGTAACGAACCTATATTGAGCGACATGAAGTGGTGCATCAGAAATAAAGGAAGATGCAAAACCGTGTTGGACACACTGTTTTCGAATGGTTAGTACGTATACCAGTATCAACAACAGCAGGACCCCTGCTAGCAAAAACTGGGCATAGTCTGAGCCTTGTTTTCCCACTGAGAGTGGTGTATGGAATGCTAGCTATTATCTTTTAGTTTTAACAAATCATCCAATTCATCAGAAACTTGTCTCTTACTCCTGCTCCTTACATCAAAAGCTGATGTTTTCCTTGAGATTGAATTTGACAAATAGTGTTTGGACTTTGAGGACACTTTCAGCAATTTTCTTCCTGCATCACCTTTTTTTTACTAGTAGAGGTTGTTACAATAAAAGTGCTGCTACTGCCAGTACTGGTACTGGGAGGTTTCTGATGTGTACAGCGATCCATGGTTGCCAGAGGAGTAATGCTTCTTGAACAGATTGGAGCTACTTGTAGCTGCCTGCCACCACACCAGGGGATCACTCAATGAGATAGGGAAAGCAGGAAAAGTTATCTTACAATTCTTATGGGCACTGTTCCACAATATACTTCTAATTTAGAAAATGTGTTCTTATTTGTTAACAAACAATTTATATATTTTATTGACTGGTTGTGCTGCTCTGAGTCTAAGACAAGAACGTCCTGTTTACTTTTTTGGGGTGTGAAGCTGTGTTGACCTGTACACTCAAACATTCTTTTTTAAATAGAGATGTCACTGAATGACCCTTTACAAATTGACAAGTATTGCAAAAAAATAGTATGTAGAGTTTTTTGGATGGGTTCTACTGCAGTGACGCTCACAAGCAAACACCCAGTTTTTTTCAAAATTAATTCAGATGTCACTGCCCCACACAAGATGATTTTCACTGGAGAAACTTAAAATTTTAAAATAAATAAATCTATTTGTTTTTTGGATTCTGCAGCTAATAGTCATACAGCGAAAGCACTCTGTTTTTCTGCACTAAATATACTACTTAGTTCAGAATGATATCTAATATATGCTATATAATATGTATTATGGAACTGTTATATTTGCATTAATAATAACCAGTAGCCACCACTCTGTCTAAACTCTCTGACAGATTGAAAAAAAAAAAAAAATGATCAGCAAAATATTCTACTTAACTGATCTCAGAATTGCTTTACAATAATCACAACTATTCTATTGTTGTATCTGTCTCTCTTTCACCCTGAATGCTATTTTCAGAACAGAGCACTCCAGCTAACATGCTCCCTACATGCTGCCTGTTCTAAAATGACACACAGAAAAAAGAGGGAGGGCTATATATATAGTTTTGATCCAAAACTGTTGCAAACTTTATATTTCTGGAAATTATGTTTTGGCTCCTTTAGAGATCTGAATTTGTCCACATTCAAGTAATATCGTAATCCTGTTGAAATGCTGGGATACCACAACTCTAAGTGGAAACAATGAAGTCCCAGTTATCACCCTTCATCTCTTAGGAGGTAAATGCCACATTGTCAATATATTACAGTTCTGAGGAATAACTTGGATATAGTGACAGCAGTGTGAAATAGAGGAGATGGAAGCCTGCTTTAAGGATTCAGGATACAGTACTGATGTCATCAATTCTTGTTTGTCCAGAGCACATTTAATACATCAGGGGAACTCTAAGAGATGTAGGAGTTGTTCCCGTGACCCTGAGTGTAACATATTTGCTATTTCAAGAATTGAAACAGGTATTCTGTGAGAAAGGCTATACAGAGACATTTGCACATTGTTGCCACCAATCCAGTTTTTCAGTACTCTCTATTAGCTAAACTATCATTCAGCTTGTTTAAGCTTTGCTTTGTTTCTCATGTTTGGAACACATTTTTGTCCTCGAAGTTTGTTATTTTTACTGTGTGTTTCCTTACACACATTGGTCCCATCTGCATGCCACTAATCACAATAGGATTATGTTTTTTCCGGGTTTGTTTTTCTCTACTTCTAGTACAGTTCTGCTCTGCATTCCACTGTTGGAAGGCTAGTTGCTGTACTTCTGGTTCTCAATTTTGATGCTGTATTTTTTAGATTCTTTTGTCCTCTCAAGACGTTTTATTGTGAACCTATATACTAGCATTAAATAGTTTGGAATCATTAAGAAGTTTCTTGGAGTTTGAAAGAATTGATACTATTTTTTTTATCTAGGTACCATTAAATTGATTTAAAAATATAGCTAGAATGTTGCAAATGACTACTTGAAATTACTGATTTATAATTTATTTTTTACATATTACTGCAAAGCCCCATTTTTAGCAGCGATTACTACATTTTACGAATTTTGGGTTCAAAAATGACCAAAACAAAATAGCTCTCTCAAGAAACATATCAGACTATTCCATGCATTTGATTGCCAAGAAACTGAAGATTTCATACAAAGCTGTCTTTATAGAAAATAGAAAACTGGATCTAACCAGGATAGAAAAACAAGTGGAAGATGCAAAACTGCACATGAGGATAAGTACATCAGAGTCTCTAGTTTGAGAAACAGATGGCTTCCTTAAATATTACAATTACAGTACTACAGTGTCATCTGCAATAGTAAAACTACAACTCCTGGATGCTGGCTTTATAGACAGAGTTGCAAAGAAAAATCTTGCAAACAGGGAGAATAAAGTTTACAAAAGAATACAAATATTGGAAGAAGGATGGCTGGAAAAGGGTATTATGGTCAGTTGAGTAAAGGTTTGAGGTGTTTGGTTTGAAAAGAAGAACAATGTGAGATGTAGACCAAATTAAAAAATGCTGGAGGAGTGCATGACGGAAAAAATATGGTATGGGGCTGTTTTGATGCTGGTAAGGTGGAAGATTTACACAGAGTGTATAGAATAATGAGCCAGAAAGGTTACCACTCTATTTAACAATGTTGTGCTATCTGCTGTGACCAGAGCTTGGTGCAAATTTCATCATGCAGCAACAAAATGATACTAAGCATACTTCTAAGCTATACAAAAATGACTTGGTGAAGTAACAGGGAGCTGGAGTAATGTCTTTGATGGACTGGCTGGCATGAGTAACATATCTCAACCCTACTGAGCTCTAGTGGGATGAGTTTGACCGTAAGGTCAGGGAAAAATGCCTACAAAGCTTTAATTGCTGCAAATGGAGGATTATATGATGAATACAAAGTTTTTTGAATAGTATTTAAAATAAAAATAATAAGTTATGACATTATCAATGTAATAAGTACTGTTTAATATATATATATATATATGTATATCTATCTATCTATCTATCTATCTATCTATCTATCTATCTATCTATCTATCTACCCATATATATATATATATATATATATATATATATCTATATATAAATATATATATATATATATATATATATATATATATATATATATATATATATATAAATTAGGGCAAAGAGGGATATTTGCCACACCTTTCCTACATCGGTAAAGGTAAAATCACAGAGAGTTTGCAGGTACATACAGCAGACAGGATTAAATTACCACTTAGGGCTAGATTTACTAAGATGCGGGTTTGAAAAAGTGGGGATGTTGCCTATAGCAACCAATCACATTATAGCTGTCTTATTGTAGAAAGTACTAAATAAATGTTTCTAGAATCTGATTGGTTGCTATAGGCAACATCCCCACTTTTTCAAACCCGCAGTTCAGTAAATCTAGCCCTTAGTCTTTCTCACAGCACACAGACACACAGGTGCACGACATGGGTGTGATTGCTGTGGTGTGCCTGTGTATATAAAAGGATTGTGGGAACTGGTGTGTGGGACTTCTGATGCTGACAAGCAGCCGGACAATAGTGAGGGGCTGTGGACATAGTTAGCTTGTTAGGAAGCTGTGGAACCTTTATGTCTGTGATGTGCTGTTTTGTGCTGAAAATAAAACAGCTACTGCTTAAGAAGCCTGGAGCAAGGAGTCTTTACTTGGTGATTTTTACAATATATATATGTACAGTATCTTACGAATGCATTCAACCTCCTAAAAAGGCAACATTTTGTCTATGTTACAACGACACTTACACAGTTTTTGTATACAGTATTTTTTATCAGAGAGTTCTTAGGGTAAATTAACAGTCTTATAATTCATTATTTGTGTTCATATTTAAACAAAAAAGGAAATGGTGCATGCATAATTATTCAATCTCTGTGCTGTGGAAGCTCCAGGTTGACATAGATGAAATATATTGCCTGACAATTGGCTTTCAATTAGCCTCTCTACCTGCGAGTCATTAAAAAAGCTTTTATGGATAAAAGACATCCTAATTCAAATAACATTGGTCATGCTATGAATCTGAAGGAAAGCAGTAAACATGAAGACCAAAAAGCATTCTAAGAACATTAAAGATAAAGTTATAGACATAAACAAGATAAGAAAAGGCTACAAATAATATCCATCATCATCATCATTATCATCATTTATTTTAATAGCGTCAGCAAATTCCATAGAGCTTTATATCCCAGTGAGCATTGTTGGATCAATTGTGAGGAAATGGAAGCTGCATCATACCACCCAGGCACTGCCTAGATAACGCTGTCCCTCAAATCTCTACATCAGAACAAGAAGGGGACTTATGAAGCTCAAGAGAGGCCATCTATCACTTTGAAGGAGCTACAGAGTTCAGTGGCTGAGACTGTAGTGAAAGGGCATTAGTCAACCATATCAAAAGCTCTGCATATAACTGGCCTGTATGGGAAGGTGGCTAGAAAGAAGCCATTACTGAAGAAAACTCACATAAAAACATGTCTGAAATTTGACAGAAAACATCAGAGTAACCCAGCTAAAATGTGGGATAAGGTTTTATAGTCAGATGGCCTATTTGTGGCGCAAACCTAACATTATCCCTTTGACACCATCTCAACAGTGAAGTGTGAGGATGGCAGCATCATTTTGTAGGGATGATTCTCCTCAATGACTACTGGGAGTCTTGTTCAAGTTGAAGGATGATGCAAAATGCAAGGAGATAATGCAAGATGACCTGCTTCAATCTGCTAGAAAACGGAACCTTTCAGCAGTGCAATGATCCCAAGCACTAGGCCAAAGCAACACTGGTATGGTTAAACAACAAAATGGTGAATGTTCTACAATGGGCAATTCAAAGTCTAGACCTCAATCCAATTGAGAGTCTGTGGCACTATTTGAAAATTGTAGTCTACAAACGTCATCCAACCTTGTATTTTGTTTTTTTTAAAAGTGCATGGGGTCCCACCCTCCTAGTTATATTAACCCTAGTGATGGCAGTCTATTGCTTGCTACCTCAAAATCTTGGGGGTGGGGAAGCGTGGGGTCCCCACGATTTCATAAAAAACCAGCAGTAGACACTAATGTGGGTGGTGGCACTAATACAAGGAAACCTGCAGCAGGGGGTTCCCCTGCCATTATGAGAAACCAGCCCCAGTCTGTTAAATATAGGACTTAATTCCATAGGGAGTGAGGTTCGCAAAAAAGCAAAAATAAATGTGCAGGACCCCCTTCTAGGGCCCCATGCTGAAAGCACTACGGCTCCTCCCACATCCCTGGGCGGTGAGTGTGGGTAATAAAATGTATCTAAAATAAGAACAATGTATAAAACACTATTTAACTTTGTGAAACTACTAGTCCCAGCCACCCTGGACTGCCATTAACAGTCAGGGCATGCTGGCTGTCATGTCTGTATGTATCATATGCAATAAAGATTCTCCATTGCGATCGCTTTAGTTCCAAAGCTTAAAGGTTTTAGTTGCAAAATAGATTACAGGCTTACAGTAAGCCTGAGCAGTCCAAACATTGCCACTTTAAATTAACATAAATGAACGGCCCACTGACGTCCAACTGAAGTGCCGGACAGCTGCCTCATCAGAATGACTGGCTGTCTGCAGGCGCTGCCGTCGAAGAGCTGGATCTTTGGGTTTAAGGTAAGTCTGCTTAAATTGCCTTCTTCTTTTTCAGGAATCGTCATTTTAGTGGAGGTGTAAATCGTGTCGGAGTTCTCATCCCCGTTAACACATACCCAACCCTGCACAAGACCCCCTGAACCACTAGCAACATAACAGCCACAAAATATCAATGATCCACAACCATGTATGAGGATGGTGTCGCTTTTCTTTGTATGCAGTCCCTTTTTTTCTGCAAATGTGATGATGGTGTGCGTGGCCAAACAGTTCAATTTTCGTCTCATCTGACCACGTCACACAATACTATTTGTAGTTCCAATGACATTTTGCAAGGTACAGGTGCTGCATTTTGTGTCTTGCTGTTATGAAAGGTTTCTACCGTGGAACAATTCCAAAATACTTGCAGTGGATTTTGCCATTTTAAAACCCCAAGAATCAAGTAAAGTGTGCAGTTTACTGAAACTTTAATCTTTGGATTATTTTTTCCTCCCTTACTATCTTCCTCACTGTACGTGAGAGCAGTATGCTCATGTATTTTTTTCTACTAACTTTATTTAAAACATTTCCTAATCTGTGCAGGTCCAAAACCCTTTGTCTCATTTGAGTTACCTGCTCTTTGGTTTTAGCCATGTTGGTGGATGACAAAGGGATTTTACATGTGTATAATCTCTTATTTATACCCCAGGGAATAAAAAAATGGTCATAGCAAACTATGGCATTCCTGGAGCCTAGGAGCAATAAAAGACAGTGTTTTTTGCACTAATTTGCAAATTAGTTTTATGTAATATGATCTTTAGGGGTGCCAGTCATTTTGTACCATATGTTTTTGAAGGAATACCCTATTCTTTAAGTAAACCAACACTCTTGTAGGCATGATGTCTGTTATATAAATGGTATGCAATTTTTCCTAACATTTTTGAGGAACATTTCAATTATTATATGTATGGTTCATTTTATAGGATTGTTTTTGCCAAATTTCTTAGGGGTGGCAATAAATCTGTAGTTGACTGTATAGATAAGTCCTTGCTGTTCATCACACCGCTAGGTAACACCATACTTGCCCACTCTCCCGGAATGTCCGGGAGACTGCCAAATTCTGGGTAGGTCTCACAGACTCCCGGGATAATCCCGCACCTGCCCACATCATATCATATCAAGAATTGTAAAAGTGAGGAAGATCCCTTAATGGGTCATATGGATATGTACTTTTAGTTTGTAATTGTGTATTGGAAACTATGGCTGGCAGCAAGTAATAGCACCTTATCGTGGGTCAGGGACAGAAGTTTTTCCACAGTACTTATATCCTGACCAGCTAAAGACACTATAACAACTTAATCTCCATAGTGGGAGATGTCAAGTTATTCTGAGTGATCAAATATTTTATTTATACTATATGTCATACAAAGTTTGCTCTGAGTGATTCAATATATTTGTTGTAAAGACAACAAAATGGTCAGAAGCAAGAAGATTAGTGAAAGGGACCACATTCAAGACACAGGCAGGAATTAGGGACCTATGTGGCCCCTGGTTATTCACATAAATATTGACTGGTCAAGTGACAGTGGGTCGCACAGTGGCCTAGTGGTTAGCACTTCTGCCTCACAGCGCTGGAGTCATGAGTTCAATTCCCGACCATGGCTTTATCTGTGTGGAGTTTGTATGTTCTCCCTGTGTTTGCGTGGGTTTCCTCCGGGTGCTCCGGTTTCCTCCCACACTCCAAAAACATACTGGTAGGTTAATTGGCTGCTATCAAAAATTGACCCTAGTGTCTGTCTGTGTGTGAGTGTGTGTCTATATTAGGGAATTTAGACTGTAAGGGACTGATGTGAATGGGTTCTCTGTACAGCGCTGCGGAATTAGTGGCGCTAAATAAATAAATGATGATGATGATGATGACAAGAGAGATATGAGGAACAGAGATGTAAGGACATGGGAGAGATGAAGGGACACAAGTAGGCATCAAATAATATTTATAGGGACATGGGGAAATGGTGAAATGGAAATAATAGAGCAGGTGGATACAGAGTTGATAGCCTTGCATAATTTCATATGTCTTTGTGTTTTACTATAATTAAAAGCATCTAATTCTAAATTCCCAGAAGCTTATGAGGGACTAGGATCCTAGAAGGTCCTGGCAAATCACTTTTTCACATTTTCCATAACACCACTTCTAAATTTCCACTTCAACCATTGGCTAGTCTTATACTGTTCATATCATTGGGGTGGGACGTTGTGGGCATGATCAGGTCTAAAAAACGGGCAGCAGTCAAAAATACACAAAACCTTAGGCTTGCTCATAGCCTACAAAGCTATAGCATGCCTAACATATTCATTTCTGTGTGCTAAGCACACCATATTTTTCAGGTTAGTTACCTTTTAATATGGCAGGTAGCATGTATAGATATATGTTTCTGGCATGATTCGCAGCATTATTAGTCTTGCCAGCTTGTCCTCCACAGCTGTTCATATTTGCTACTCAATAATGCAGGATGTTAAATGACTGTGTGCTAAATTAATTAAACTCAATTCATCTTTAAGTTTGCCAAAAGAGATGTGGACGTTTTAAGATATGGGAAAAAATTATTTATTTATTTGATTTTTACGCTTCTGCATTCCTAATCCATTACCTATATTATCCATAAATAACATGTTCCACTTTTACATCTGAGCCATGATATATTCATGCTACAAAGCATGTGCATGCATTCTATGTCATAAAATATAGATGATTCCCCAGTTATGTATCAATTTAAGAATTAATGTAATAGTTTGCAGAGGTTGGATAAAAATGGCTGAGACTACAACAGCTTTTGAAGTGAGTATTGAAAAACCCATTGAAATAATAATATCCTATCTCATCCCTAAAGCAATTGATGGGAGTTCTAAGAAGCACTGACAGAGAACTTTGAATGCTGTACGTTAACAATACAGTTCACTTAATAAGGCACCTCAGCAATAAAAAAAATCAGAATTTATCTAGAATGCATAATACATTTTAGATGGAGTAATTAGGTTATGGGTGCATGAACTTCAGCTCATATTAAGTGCATTAAAATAATCTTCATAAGAATAATGGCCCCTTCAGAAATAAGGGCATCTAATCAGGTGTAACATGCTCCATTGAGAATTTGTGCAAAAGACTTGCTGACATTTAAAATTGAACATAATTATTAAAAGTTCTTTAGAAAATAATGCATTTGGTAAAATAATAACTTAAAACTACTTTAATCTCTATGTGCTTAAAATATATTAAAAAGAAAAATAATTCATAATATATGTATTATTAATAGACCACTTTACAGCTGTATAGATGCATTTACTGTTGCTTAAATATGTAGACTGCAACATTGAAATGCAGTGTGCAGTGCTTACATATTTGTTTCTAGTTAAAAACAACTATAGTTCAGAATGTCTAATGATGTCAATATCAAGTGTTCTGCTACTTAGCGACGGAGTTATAAAAGATACTTAAATAGAGCACAAAATAAAAAATATTTTAACAAAACAAAAGTTTTATTTTTCTTATACTGATTTGAGTGGAATGATGCTGATTTTCAGATATCAGTTCATGTCTGTTTTTCTCACAGCTTTTCAAGAGATAACAGTTACATAATATAATTGTTCTTTAGGTTTTTTTTTTTTGTTTTATTTGTTTTTCCCTTGTTACCGTCTTTATTGTTTTCACTGTGGAATTGTGGGTCCTTCAAATCTAACGCTTCACAGCTTGCAGAACATTTTAAACCTGATTTACTGTGCACTTGTAAGTTAATTAAAATATTTTTTCTTAATACTACAAGTTATTAATTTGATTACTGGTTGAAACTGTGTAACCTAAACAAAATATAGACTAGTTTGGTTTATTTTAAGCATACGTTACTGGATCTTTAAACATATGTTGCCCTAAGTCACCCTAAAATGCATTGCTAGCAACTGTTAATATGCTATGAACAGATTAACTGCCCATGCCATATTTTAATGTTTGGTTTACTTCTCTGGCATGGTATTTACTATGTAGATATAATAAGTGTAAAGGCACTGTATCAACTGAAAGGGATTAGGATGATGTGTCATTACCAGTTTTTGCCACTCTTTCTCCCAACTACCTTTACTATTGCAATTCTCATGATTCCCTTTACTTACCTGCAAGCAATGCTACACTGACTTTAATGTGAATGCAGCTGCACTTCTGTGCATCCTGTCATATAAGTATCGTAGCAATACCAGTCCAAGTAATAAAGATCAAGATCTAGCCCATCTGGCACCATTCATTCCCACTTGGTACTAATTCACAACTGTTCTTTCCCAGTTATACAAGTATGCCCAATGCCACATTCATTCAAGAAACCAGATCCATGTTTACTACATTGAGAATGGTAACCTGTCATTCTAGTACACTTTTAGCCTGATCCCAATAATAACTAAATTAAGTTGGATGGAGGGGTAAATCCAAATAGCCAATGTTTCCGGAACAAAAGCCCCAGACCTTCTGGAGTCTCCTCCACAGTGGACAAAATGACAATTATCTCCCAGTTTGGTTCTCTTCCTGTTTCCAACTAATAGGGACCTGGGTTCCCATAGTTAGAAGAGAAAATCATGCAACAAGAGTGAGAAGTGATGAGAGTTAAAAGAGTATCAGCCTGTAGAAGGGGTATGGTGAAGTGGGGTTCTTCTTTAAACTAGCAGGGATTGGGGATTGTTATTCTCATCAGGCTGGACTATTTGTGACACAATTGTGGACAGTTTACCAACAAGTGTTTTGGAATGGGATTTTACAGTGCAAGCACATCCAGTGGGCAAACCAAAGGGTGGTAGATTGTGTGGACTGTTGTCTGTCTGAGCTTAGTGGCAGAAGAGGGAAGTCAATCCTTAGGGCATGCAGTTAACAAATAGCTCCATACCAGTCTACTATAGGAACAACGATCTAAGCACAGGAGCATTGCTCGGTGTGACCTATTGTTTCCAAGCCACCAGGATATCAATTGCTTTGTCTTCTAGTCTCTAGTAGGAGTCTATGGAAGCTAAAAATGACTCCCCAACAAATTTGAGGTTAACATGGAGAACTGGGGCTTTGAATTGTCATCTCATTTGGGTTTTGTGAGCAAGATATACAAGATATACAAGAAAGCGCCGGCTGTACAACTTTTTCCCCACAAACACTTCTACATTGTACAGCCGGTGATTTCTTGTATACCCCCCTTAACAGCAGTAATAGTGTCGCATTTTACACTGACGTCATTTACTATAACCAGGATTGTGCATTGTCGTTGTTATGAAACGTCATTTTTTTTTACAGTTGCAAGTATACCTCGATGGAGCATGTCAGCTTCAGTGTGTTTAAGTCGCCAATACTACTTTCGAGGTTTCTTTCATCGTGATAGTGAGAACCACCGCTTGACCCTGACTCATCGTGTGCCTTGAAAGGTACACGCCTCCTAAGGCTGCTTCTTATGGATACAACTCTTTAATGTGTTTCTGACTGCTACTTTGCTATTGTCTCAATGTTTCCTGACCAGCTTTATGTATTGTCATGAATTAGTGATCTCTTCCTTGACCTTCTCCTTTTCCCTGACTTCACTGTAATATAATACAAACTGGTCATCTTGCTGCCTTCCGAGGCTAGTCTGGGAGCTATATTCTATTGGCACCTTTTCACTAAATCCATATTTGAGCATATATCTCACCCTTGAGGGTGAGACTGGTAAAAAAAAAAAAAAAGGCTTGTCCAGGCTACCGAGCAAACACCACTAGTGGACATAGTCTTTCATTATATTGATATCTCTATAGGGCTCTCTGTTTAGTCTCTCAAATGTAAATAATTTAACTAGTTATTAGTGTCAAAAAATACTACTTGACATGTAAGTCAATCCCTAAATAATATAATAAATATTTATCATGTCTGACATGTAATAAAAAATGCCAGGCACCCAGAGTAGGCACACACACTTGACTACAGCAACAGATACCTTTTTAATTGAGAGGAACTTCCTGACACATGTTTGCTGCCGAAATTTGAGCACAAAGCCATTGATCATAGTTTAAAATCAGACAAGAGATCCAATAGGAAAACAGGAAAGCTACAGAGAACGTAACACAATCAGATTGGGCAAGCTGGATCAATAAATATAGTCGGGGAAAGAAAGATTCAGAATACAAGTTAGAGTTACTGGAGGAAAACTCTATAAATAAATAATATAAACAATTAATTGCCTAAACAGAAAACTATTGGAGCAAAATATAACATCCATGACGCAGACCACAGGATATTCATTAATCTCTATTTCTGTATACATCTACTTTTGTCTGTTATCATTGTACTGTGCCATTCTTATTTTTTATCTAACACAACAATTAAACAACAATTAAAGTCCTGTATGTCATTCATTTAAAATAACACAGACTTTTCAGGTAGATCTTGGCCATATTTATTCTCTATTTTGCTAACTAATCATGTCTAATGTTAACATGGCTGCTGTCTAACAGAGCTGCAAAGGATTATTTAGGTGTGGTTTAAAAAGCAACCTTCTTGTCACATTTTAGCCTGCTAAGTACTGAGATGAGTGCACATGAACATGCTTTTTTTTATCTTACTTTATAATTATAAAAATAAAATTACATTTATATATTTTCAACATATATTTTACTTTAAATACATTATGATTCCAATTCACTAGAGATGGAGAAATTAGTTTGGACAATTCTGAAAATCAATATGATTTTAGAAGAGATGTTCACTGACCCTCTGTCACGGTTCTCAAACAGAAGTACAGCTAGGAGTCATGAATTCGGTGAAAAACACTGTGTTTATTTGCAGAGAGGTGATAACAGGTAATAAGGAGCAGTGATAAATACCAGGTTCCAGCTGATGCAGCAAGTAGCATGAAATGTCCAGAAACAATCAGGTAAGGACAACAGGAAATGACATCAGGATTAGGACAACAATAACCAGCAATGACTGCTGGGAGGATCAGGTATATATAAGGGGAATGAGACACACCCAGGTGCATGAGATAATTAGTGAACATACAGGTTAACTCCTTAAGCACAAGAATAATGCACGATAGCAGCACCTCTGGTGAAAAGAGGTACTGCTGGAACACAAAATAGAAATACAAATAATAGAATGACAAAAAGGCAGGAGCTGCCATGCAAGGCAGCATGTAATGCATACGCTGTAGGCAGATCATGACAGTACCCCCTCCCTTAAGGGCGGATTCCAGACGCCCAATTACCAAAAATGTCTGAAATCATCGGAATCATAGTCCAGAATTGGGGGGCCAGCAGAAAAGTCCTCGTCCATGGGTGGATGAGCAAAGGAGACTATGCCAGCTGCCAGTTCAAGCTCTGTAGACCTTGCTCTCTTCTTTCGCTTTTTCTTTTTGCGAGAATTTCCTGGAACAGCAGTTTGAACCAATTGGGTGGAGCACAAAGAAATCTCTAGGGCAGGTGAGATGGGTGGACCTGCTGACAATACAGAGGCCCCGTAACAAGGCATAGCGGGAGGTGTTGGTGAAAACTTGTTGATCACTGCCTCGACAAATAGTTGTAAGTCAGAAAGAATGGGGTGATCAGACTCAACAAAAGGGTTTGTCCATTCCATAGCCTCTCCTCTAAAATGTGTTAACAAAAACAAAACTTGCCTCTTTGGGTCACTGGCAAGGCTAGGTACTGAGGGGAAATAAGAAGCACAAAACCTCAGTAGAGCACTAAATTGAGAAAGGTGCCCATCAAAGGTAGATGACAGCTCACACTTGGCACCCTTGGCAACGGATGGTTCGGACTTGGCAGCAGGCTTGACAGGAGACCCGGACTGGGCGGCAGGCTTGACAACAGGCCCGGACTGGGCGGCAGACTTGGGAGCAGGCCCGGACTGGGCGGCAGACTTGGGAGCAGGCCCGGACTGGGCGGCAGACTTGGGAGCAGGCCCGGACTGGGCGGCAGACTTGGGAGCAGGCCCGGACTGGGCGGCAGGCTTGGGAGCAGGCCCGGACTGGGCGGCAGGCTTGGGAGCTGGCCCGGACTGGGCGGCAGGCTTGGGAGCTGGCCCGGACTGGGCGGCAGGCTTGGGAGCTGGCCCGGACTGGGCGGCAGGCTTGGGAGCTGGCCCGGACTGGGCGGCAGGCTTGGGAGCTGGCCCGGACTGGGCGGCAGGCTTGCCAGCACTTTGAGAAGCCTGAGGGCAGACAGCACTTTGAGAAGCCTGAGGGCAGACAGCACTTTGAGAAGCCTGAGGGCAGACAGCACTTTGAGAAGCCTGAGGGCAGACAGCACTTTGAGAAGCCTGAGGGCAGACAGCACTTTGAGAAGCCTGAGGGCAGACAGCACTTTGAGAAGCCTGAGGGCAGACAGCACTTTGAGAAGCCTGAGGGCAGACAGCACTTTGAGAAGCCTGAGGGCAGACAGCACTTTGAGAAGCCTGAGGGCAGACAGCACTTTGAGAAGCCTGAGGGCAGACAGCACCAAGTGGTAACTCGGGCTGGACCGCATGGACTGGCAACTCGGGCTGGACCGCATGGACTGGCAACTCGGGCTGGACCGCATGGACTGGCAACTCGGGCTGGACCGCATGGACTGGCAACTCGGGCTGGAGGGACAGAACCCCCTCTGGAGCAGACTGTAAGAGCAGCGCCCCCTCTGGAGCAGACGGTAAGGGCAGCGCCCCCTCTGGAGCAGACTGGAAGGGCAGCGCCCCCTCTGGAGCAGACTGGAAGGGCAGCGCCCCCTCTGGAGCAGACTGGAAGGGCAGCGCCCCCTCTGGAGCAGACTGGAAGGGCAGCGCCCCCTCTGGAGCAGACTGGAAGGGCAGCGCCCCCTCTGGAGCAGACTGGAAGGGCAGCGCCCCCTCTGGAACAGTCGGTAAGGGCAGCGCCCCCTCTGGAGCAGACGGTAAGGGCAGCGCCCCCTCTGGAGCAGACGGTAAGGGCAGCGCCCCCTCTGGAGCAGACGGTAAGGGCAGCGCCCCCTCTGGAGCAGACTGGAAGGGCAGCGCCCCCTCTGGAGCAGACTGGAAGGGCAGCGCCCCCTCTGGAGCAGACTGGAGCTCAGGAACAGAGACAGCGGCTGAAGACTCAAAACTGGACACAGTGGCAGGAGACTCGGAACCGTACACAGTGGCAGGAGACTCGGAACCGGACACAGTGGCAGGAGACTCGGAACCGGACACAGTGGCAGGAGACTCGGAACCGGACACAGTGGCAGGAGACTCGGAACCGGACACAGTGGCAGGAGACCCGGAACCGGACACAGTGGCAGGAGACTCGGAACCGGACACAGTGGCAGGAGACTCGGAACCGGACACAGTGGCAGGAGACTCGGAACCGGACACAGTGGCAGCAGGCTCCAAGCTGGAGGCAGATGATGTGACCTCAGAGCTGGAGGCAGATGATGTGACCTCGGCACAGGAGACAGAGGCTGGCACCTCGGCACAGGAGACAGAGGCTGGCACCTCGGCACAGGAGACAGAGGCTGGCACCTCGGCACAGGAGACAGAGGCTGGCACCTCGGCACAGGAGACAGAGGCTGGCACCTCGGCACAGGAGACAGAGGCTGGCACCTCGGCACAGGAGACAGAGGGAATGGGTGCCTCAGGACAGGCGGCTGGAGCTGGCAGATTGGGTCTCTTCGCAGAGAACAGGAATGCTGGAGCATAAACAGATTTGGAGTGCCGAGAGGAAACAACAGGAGATGGTTCAGTAAGCTGACGTGGTCTACGGACAGGACAGTCCTGCAAGAAATGTGCATTGCTGGCACAGTAGAGACACAGTTTGTTGGTTACTATGCGCTGTCGCTCCACTTCGGTCAGATGGGGGCGTGGCCCACTTGTGAACCGGGCATTAGTTAAACTGCAGTTGTTAGTTAAATGCAAATTTGACATGGTATTATTGCAAGGTGTTGGCGGCACGGATTCAGCAGCAGACAGAGTTGGCTGGGTCAAATCAACAGCATTAGATTTCAGTGAAACCGTCTCTGATAGTCTCCTGAGTGGGTCCAAAAGCAAAGCGGAAAATCCGGCCAGCTGGGAGCGCAACAATATAATGTCCATTTGTAAGGTTTGTAGCAGGGGTAATTCCATGATAGGTAAAACAGACATGTTGCAAAAGACAAATGAAAACTTGATTGCAGCAAAAATGTCCCAGAATAAAACAAAACTTTCACCTGACTCCAAAGCTGTTTTTTGGGCTGGTTATACTGTCACGGTTCTCAAACAGAAGTACAGCTAGGAGTCATGAATTCGGTGAAAAACACTGTGTTTATTTGCAGAGAGGTGATAACAGGTAATAAGGAGCAGTGATAAATACCAGGTTCCAGCTGATGCAGCAAGTAGCATGAAATGTCCAGAAACAATCAGGTAAGGACAACAGGAAATGACATCAGGATTAGGACAACAATAACCAGCAATGACTGCTGGGAGGATCAGGTATATATAAGGGGAATGAGACACACCCAGGTGCATGAGATAATTAGTGAACATACAGGTTAACTCCTTAAGCACAAGAATAATGCACGATAGCAGCACCTCTGGTGAAAAGAGGTACTGCTGGAACACAAAATAGAAATACAAATAATAGAATGACAAAAAGGCAGGAGCTGCCATGCAAGGCAGCATGTAATGCATACGCTGTAGGCAGATCATGACACCCTCGTGTTCTTGTTTAGATTTTGGTTTTGGATCTGGAATAACTTTGTGTTTTAGTTTGGGTTTTGGTTTTGGCAAAACCGCCCTTGCGTGTTTTGGTTTTGGTTTTGGATCCCTATTTTTTTCTAAAATCCTATTTTGTTTTTGCTAAAATCATGTTATTATGCTTTTTTCCCCGCTACATTATTATTAACCTCAATAACACTAATTTCAAGTCATTTGCAGTCAATTTTGACCATCTCACAGGTCACAATATTATTTTCATACACTTTCGAACAAAGACTGCAGCGATCTGGCTGTATGCTAAGCGACAGAGCAATGACTCAAACACACGACAGTTCATAGCACATCTACGAAATATTGCCACACAGCAGTGTCAGAAAAGAAAAGTGATGCAAGATGGAATTGTCTTTGGATCATGAAATCAGTTATTGTTCATTTGATCGCTCCACCCATTCTTTGGATAACTGTGGTGGTTCTACAGCTAATACATAGCGACGACCGCTGACCCCCCAGAATGCATGCTATTATCAGACCCAGACCAATCCAGGGTGCTAAACAATGCACTAAAAAGACCCATTGTAATTCACAGCAAAAAACACTGAGATTTGAATCAGCCCGAATTCTCAAAAAAATATAATATAGTTAAGTACCTTTGGCGTAAAGTGCAGATTACAAACACTTTGTGTAATACTGATGAAACAGCAGCAAATTGAAAGGAAATACATATATACGTCAATTTAGACATCCATGCTTACATTACTGTGGCTTTATAATCACTACAAATGGCTAGACAACTGTTGTCAGGATTTGGGTAAAAATAATTCCACACATAAGAGGTGGATTTTTTGGTCTTATGACCAGGCATGACAATGGCCTTCTTCTTATCACATGCAAGAACTGCTTCCACTGGGGCAGAACTTACACAAACAACATCATCCTCATCAACATCCTCATTAGCGCCCTCATCAGCTGCACAAATATCCCCCTCAACCTGTTGCAATTCCAAAGTGGCATCCTCAATTTGTGTATCACCGGCTACACTTGGGATGGTCATGCACACATCTGCAGAAATGCTGAAAGGGACCTTCTTTATGGATACACTATCAGACAGGTCAGTATTACACATAGCACTCGTGGATAGACTCTCCTCATTTTCCTCTAATGCCTTACTGTTCCAGCTCGACTTTTACATGTAAAAGTATTTGGAGTCCTTAATGACAAGGTCTTGCTTGGTCATGACTGACCTTACAGGAAGATGCTACAGTAACAGTTGCAGAACTAGCACTCATAGAGAAAGGCAAAGGCAAAGGAAATACATATACACATATTTTTGGATATCCATGCTTACATTACTGTGGCTTTACAATCGCTACAAATGGCTAGACAACTGTTGTCAGGGTTTGGGTAAAAATAATTCTTTCCTTGCCACTCCATGTGTACAATGGCATGTTGGCAATTTTATTTTTTTCTGCAGATAACTTTGCCTGGGATACAGGTCTTTTTGTTCTTGACCAAGGTAAAAGGTGTTTTTTTTACATTTTTGTTTCCCTGACTTATAAAACACTATGCACTTTAACATAGGCTTTAGCAGATGACGTAGAAGGATTACTATCATCATGACTGGTGCCAGCAGCTGCTTGGTGCTCCTAGTCTTCTGTGTACTGCTGTGAATCCATTTTGATAAAACAGTACAATGTGATTGCAGATTAAGAACAACACTGCCAGCCCTATTATTTCTATTTCAGCCAAGACAATTAGCAATGGAGCAATGGAGCTCTCCTGAATGTCACTGGAGACTTTGAAGCACACTGCTACCCCTCCTCTTTCTTTTCTACCTATGACGCTGCCCAACTGCACTAGAGAGTGCCAAGAACTGTGGTACCCCTTATGTGTCCCTCTGTGAAATGGCCCTGGATCGCCATGAAGGGCGGTGACTTATAGAATCCAAATTTCGTGAGATCCGATGACGTAACAATGTCGTTTTGCCTCGTTTTCAATTCCGAGGACAAGCAAAAGTATCAAGCCAGCTCGGTTCGGTACTCGGATCTGCTAAGTTCGGGTGTGTTCGGTTCTCGGGGAATCGAGCCAGAGCATCTCTAGATTTTAATGATTTATGTATAAATTCATAAATCTATCCAGATTCACCCAAACTTCACCACATAATTTAAGTTTAAGGATCAGGCCAATTACAGTGTACTAAACATAAATAATCCAATTAGCAAGTTACAACAAATTTCATGCATTTATAACTTTTTGGTATTTTTCCTTTTCGAGGTGAAGACATCTCTGAATGGTAGCATTTGTGATTGTTACTTGTCAAGTAAGCTGTGACTTAAGCTGGGTACACACTGCAGATTTTTCGTCTAATAATCGTCTCAACCAGCCGATATACAACCGTTCATTTGAAAGTCGGGTTAGTGTGTGTAGTGCCACGATGGACAAAAGTCTTCTCAAATGGTCAATTGTCGCCTCACTTAGTTGGTCAAACCGTTCAATATTTTCGTTCCAATCACCTTTCCATCGTGTAGTGTGTATAAATTTATGGTCGATCCATGATAATCCTCCAATACATCCTCGAGATGGGGCTCCGTTGGGGGCGTGTGTATGGAAATTTCAGATGCCTGTACCTGTCCCACTTGGTGCGGTGTCCGCACATCACTGACTTGTAATAGCAGTAGTCTATTGTATTGATGCGTCTAGTATATGGCAGCCAGTTTAATAAAGTGTAGTGTTATACCAACCTTTACATCTATATTTACAACCTAATCATATTTACATTTTCTAAACTTATACCTGTATAAACGAATAGACGTATAAACTTTATAAACTAATATTAACCTTTATTAACCTTTATTAACTAATATTTGTAACATACCCAGAATAAATCACACAGTGTTCATGCAACATTTTTATTGCAGACAATTTTTCAAAAATATTTAGTGCAGAGTAATAAGTTATATAAATAGTACTACACTTAAAAGGGTGCAAGTGGTTTGTGGCAGAACCATTCCAAACAGCATAGACATTTCAACAAAATTCTTCACCAGCTTTTTATTTTTTTTCTTGACGTCACTTATAATTGTTGTTATTTCTTTAAAATAATCATTGAGCTTTACAAAAAAAAAAATCTCCCTCAGAACTTTTAACCTGAAATTTCGAGACAAGTTATATGTAGGATAAAATTTAATTTTCTTCTTTTATCTATTTAAAAAAAAAAAAAAAAAAAGCTAAAACTGTCCAGATGTTATACTTTGTCTCTAAGTTCTCTTTAAAATGTATTTTTAGAACAAAGTAAAGGAATAGATAATAATAAAATGGTAATAATGGTAATGTAGCAACATATTTTAATAAATCTTTCCCTAAAAGTTTTCCAGTATTAATTAGAATATTATGCCTTCAAAACAACATTGACTAAATCTGTTAATTCTTATGCAATACCTATAATATAGCATATAGCATAAAAAAAGTGGTTCCCCTTTAGAAAATACTGTCATATGGCAGCATGAAGGAATACAAAAAATGAGACATATTTATTTTTTGATTTTTGATTTCTTAGCCTATAATTTAGACAGCTGAAACTCTGTAAGATATCTAACCTTTGATTGATGCCAGACTAAAAGACTTAAGGCCATAAATGTCTTAGACATAGCCTGTCTCAGAGATGAGCATTAGTTGACTTTATTGTAAATCCTGTTGACTGGGCTGACAGGACAGGCTCCCAAATGTACAAAGACTGAATGAAACAAGATGTGCTATCTAAGTAATGTTTTTTGCAGTAACAAATAAGTTTTCAGCTATCACAAAGTATCTTGAGGTTTCTACCTGACGTTTTCATCTTCGACTATTGTAACAATTTTCTGCCAGCATTCACTCCAACAAACTCTATATCTATATAATCAAGTAACATGCTCCAGGCCACAATCTTTTAAGATACCTTATATATAATTGGAGAGAGCTATTTGGGGTTTTATTTATTTTTATTTTTTTTGTACATCAAAGGCCACTTGTATGACCTGTCAGTTCTTGTCTCAATAACTGCTTACAGTATGTGCAGCTTATATGGAAAAAATGTGGCAGCTGTTTGATATATGGAATGGATCAATGAGTTTGCAAAGAAAAGCATCACCAATTTATTGTATTATTGAACTCTTTTATTTTCTGTAATATCTTACATATAAAAACTTGGCTACATTTATATCTCTACTCTCTCTACCTGCTTGTTATGTACGCAACAACTTCCTGTAAAGATATGCTTGAGCACGTTCAATGCTACACATTCCTGCCTTTTTTCATTATTACAGCATCAAATCTGATCCTGGAATTTATATTTATTTTAAATGTTTTTCCCTGTACATAGTTCAATTTGAAAGTGTCTATCAAATGCTTCTTTCTAATCTTATCTTAAATCTACACATATTACAGTCACTGTCATAGCATTACTATTGCAACACAGACATGTATAACTAAATGCATGGATCTGCTCTAACCTTTACTGAAAGCATAAAGGTATAAACAGTTTAATAAAATAAAATACATGTTTTTTTTCAAGTTGAATAGATTGCTACTACTTTAAAACATAAGTAAATTTAAATATTTTACATATCAGGACATAATTAACAGTCATTTAGTACTCACCAAGTCCTAAAATTTGCTCTTTTAACTCTGCGTTGCAAAATAACACAAAACGGATTTTACTTTGCTATTATATATTTAATAAGAAATAAATCAACATGAGCAAACCATGTGTGAAAAATATAGAATGATGAACACTTCACCATTCATAAATAAATGTCAAGTACACTGACAGTTTCTGAATTATATTATTGAAACAGTAGCACAGTAATCCACTAATGATTTTAATTATGGTACTCCACTATTAAATATAACAAAAAGTATATAGAAAAGGCTTGTCAAAGTAGTGGGGTAACCTCCATTGGACACACACACACAGCTATTTTATTTATTTTAATTGAAACATTTTTTTTTCATTGAAGAATTTGTACACACACATTCTAATTATTATGAAATTTATATAGTGAAAATGCATAGCAAATTAATTTATTGTGATTATTCCATTTGCACACACCCAGGGGTGCAATTGTTTTCAAGCACTATCTGATCAAAATCATAGAAATCATAAGTATGAATACCTTTTCCATTAGATCACAGGCAGCAAAACATAAAAGTCAGTCAAGTACAACAACTACAATTGTGCAACATGCTTAAGGGACTTTGCTTTACCTAAACAATGGAGGCTGTGGTAGGATAGGAAAGCAAAACACACAGTACAGACTGGTACAGAACCTCTGTAGCATCTCCTGTTTCATTTATATGAATAAAGTATCTACCTTAAAGGACTTAAATGAGCACAAAAGATGATACTTCATAATTTAAAGAAGCAGTAATCTAACTCCAAACTCTAAACTCTAATCCATATTTCAAGGTGACGCTAGATTGGTATTAGATTTATCCTACCTTCAATCATAGTGAGTGTAACATTTTGCCTTTCATCATAACCCAATGTCTATTTACAGTGATGTATTGTATTTGTGATTAGTTCAAACTGTTGTGATTGCTTTCACTCTTAGGTTTATTTTAGCTAGATATCGTGACTGCAGTAGCATCAGTTACATAAGGATGCTGTAACAATGACAACCTCCTTTCTCTGATTCACATCGCACCTTCCTTTTATTGACCAGTTCCTTTATCACTAAATACATGGGTTTTTGCACTGTGGAGCCATCAACCAAATAAAATAATAAAACACATCTGCATGGCAAATGCTGATGTATACTTAATAACTGTGTGTACAGTGTTTGAGAAACAGTGAAGTGGCACAAAGGCAATTTCCCTTCAGTTATTAATTTGACACATTGGGTAACATGAAAAAGCTCCACCTCCCTACAGTCTTAATAAATTGCATACAAAAATCAGTTAAAAGAGTTACCCATAAGAGTAATTATAGAAAAATTATAGTACAGATAGAAAATCCATAATGTTATCCACAAAAATCTCATTATTAGTCATTGTCAGTTGTCATAATAATATGAAACTGCGTATACTATAATTATAAATGAATGTCCATATTCTCTTGAGAGTTCTGCTCATATATTTCTTACTTGTTTTCCAATTCCACTAACCTGGGCTGGGATAAGTAATCCATGTAAAACTGGTTTTTAGTATACAGTGTTTAATTAAATTGGAAATGATGTGGGAAAATTGGTTTAGAATGTAGTACACTGCATGAAATAGTTTTTTTAATTTGTTTTATTCAACCTATGAGCAAACAGTCATTTGCACAAAGGCACATATTCATGCATAAATGCATTTTTTAATATAGAACTGACATAACTGACATAATACTTGCTCTATCAAGGTACTGGTGTTTCTTATGTATGTCTCTTTCATGTGTTTGGATGTTTTATTATGTTGCTATTTGTGCATATGTACATGTGCTTAACCACATCAAATGCACCTGGATGGTGAAACAGCCTTCCCATAGAAAGTATAGGATGACTCAATTACACCTCCTGATCACCCCTATAAATACAGCTTAGTAGAGGCCATCTCTGCTAACTAGGCAATGATCCCTAAATGTCCTCTTTCCATCCCTTGAATCTCAATTAGAAATTTCATCCTACAAAGCAAATTATATTTTTTGCATGTTGGTTGGATTTGAGTGCGCCTAGTCTACAGTACATGTAACCAGCAATGTCCTTATCTACCTAGATCCTCCTATCAGACACCCAGTTTTGAATCCACCCACAGAAAAAAAAGATTTTGAAGTGTGTTATGAGGAAAGGAAGTAATATGGGAAGCAATAAAATACATTATTAAAAATAGTTTTTTGATGTACTATAAATGTATCCTTAAATATGTAAAAAATGTGGATGTTTGAGTTAATATTTCAAACTATCATTAATAACAACAGGAAAAGGGAAAATTAATTAAATCTCTTTAAAAGCTCAAATGCCGGTTACGTGGGCTGATGAGACATAGATGACAGACACTAATGAATTGGTTATATTCATCGCATTTGCTGTCTGATAGATTCTCCACTACACACATTTTATGATTCTTTACACGACTTCCCAACAGAAGAAATTCTATTCCTTTCATTGTGAAACTGTATCATTACATGATCCCATATGCGTTCTTATGATTATATTCTTAACATAAGAATTCATTCAATGGCAGTGATTTCATTTGTTTTGCAGAATATTTTTGCCAGTACTGCTTTTCACCCACTCTCTTTATCAAGGAATATATACAAATTATATTTCAGGACAACCCTGAAACAATTTGCCAAGGTACAATCCAAAGTGAAATTAAAGTATGGTAGCTCAAGATAAAACAGATACATTCAGGATAATATTGGTTACACCAGTATATTATGTAGAACAATACAAAATAATTTCTTTTTAGGATATTTTTAACCCTTCTAAACATTAATTATACAGTAGAGATAACCAAAATGTTGTTGAAATTTTGTACAAATCAAGTTTTGCTGTGGAGGAGGCCATTTTGCAGAAGTCCTGGCAATATAATCTTTGAGTTCAAATTATGTTTCACCATTTAGTGAATTATTCATTATTTTCTTTGTTTGTAAATGCTCATTATGCAGAATCTATTATCTTTTGAACAGAGTTGGAAAGGCAACAGTCAATTCATTCTACTATATGGTGTGATGGAGGCATGGTCAAAATTTGCGGTTAAAATGGGTGAAATTTTGCAAACAATCAAATGCGGAATGAAGTAACTATATCATGCTTTAAAAAAATATATAATATTTTAGTTCATTAATTTTAATGTCTGACAGATTCTCCAATGCACAAATTGTGTTATTTTTTTCACTACTTCTCAACCGTAAAAAAAATCTGCTCCGATGTAGCTGTGTAATTACAAGTTCATATGTACGTTGTTATGATTATATTCTTAACATATGAGTTCCTCACTTTTTGTCCAAATGACTCCTCATACAGGCCAGTGAGGTAGTGTTAGCCATTTTAATTGGCATTACTGGAGTTTGTGAACAGTTGCACAGTTTTCTTGAGTACCTCGTAGAATATGGATTCTTTTTTTGTTCAATTTCAATTACTTTTGTGCTAGTCGGGGAGGCAGATGCCTTTTGATACTAAGTCACCGGTTCATTGTAAACAAAAATTAAGAAATGCACTTTCTCTGCACATTTTAGGTACATATACAGTTTATTGTGTCTGTCTGAGCCACCATAACATAAAATATTATTTGCACAGCATACAGAACAGATGTTTACCCAAAATTTATTTGGGGCTGCATAATAACTCCAAGGGGTATCTTTACTAAACTGTGGGTTTGAAAAAGTGGAGATGTTGTCTATAGCAACCAATCAGATTCTAGCTGTCATTTTGTAGTATGTACTAAATAAATGCTAACTAGAATCTGATTGGTTGCTATATACATCTCCACTTATTCAAACTAGCAGTTTAGTAAATATACCCCCCAAGTCTGCTATATGTTAAAGGAGCATTCTTTTACATGAACAACAGAGTCTATAGTAGAATTGGAAAGCAAATAGCACCTAGTTTGTAGTATGTACTTCTATAACATTTTCCCTTCTTATCCTTCTTAATGAATCAAATACTACAAATAATTAAAAGACAGTAATGACAGTAAGCAGCAGGAGCACACAAGCCCTATATGATATCTGTAGTGATTAGAAACATTTGACAGCTGTCATTAATCTATCTGTTGCCAATAATCTAGTTTTCAAATTATAGCACAGATTACAGGATGAGGAAGCGTCTTCATGTAAACCAGGTAGGATGATTTTTTTAAGGTATGATATTCTCCAGGCCCAGGCCCAGATTTTTGAAAATGTCTCATAGGCAAGACAAGTTTAAAAGCATTTCAATATACTTATATTAATATTTGTTAGTTGTTGAGGCCTTTGAGAAGGGAAGAAAAAAGTGGCCTGGAAGGGCTAACAATGTAGGTCCAGGACTCGTCCTTCACACACAAACATCCCATCTTCTTCCACTTCACGGAAAGAATACAAAACATGCGATTAAATAACATAGCTAAATATTTGGCTTAGGATTTAACTCAGTGATGGGCAACCAAATAGAATTTAAGGGTCGCATGTGCAGCCCTCTAGTCTATAGAAGGGTTACCCTTAATCTCATTAATAAGTTAAAAAATATATTGAGTCAAAGAAATAGAGACACCTACCTCTAATAACACATAAACAGGTATTTTAATATAAGACTAAGAAGTGTTACAAGCTAATACAAATGAATATAACAATCTAATGTGACTACTGGGTGACAAGATTTTCAACTAGTTTTTAAAAGTTAGATGTAAGACAGAAAGAGGCACAATATAATTTTCATCATGATAGAGCATTTCTGTTATCGTGACTAAACAGAGCCAAAAATAGACAACAAGTATGCAGAACACTGATACATATTATGGCCTGCCTAAATATTTCATACAATGCTTGAATGCATAGAGGAGGGTGGAAAACCCTGTTGTGCACACTGTACAACCATCTTCCACTGATCTTAGATGTCCTGCTGCTACTGCGTTACCTTACTGCCTGTGTGGAGGAGTCTATGTGATGCAGAAGAGGTCATTTGAAGTGGTCGTTTGCTCCTATGAGCAAATAATAAGATCAAGTTCTTAATCTCTGTTTTATGACCTGTTGAACCTCACCTGCTGCTCCAGCTTTCAATAAGTGTTGGGGCCATGGGTAAAGGCAAAGAAAAGTAAAAGGAAAGAACTGATAAGATAAACAGAGCTGTGGGCAGCAAGTGAAGGCTTAGGATGCCTAGAGACGCCTGTTATACATCACTGGTTTATCTATTCTCTTTCTTACAAATTTTACTCTCTCACTACAACACATTGATATGTACAAAACAAAATAGTTTTTCTTACTTGTCATTATTGTCATTATCCATCTAGGTGTACAAATACACAGGCAATTATTGTGCTCCCAACCAGTGTATTTGTTAATAAGCAATGACTGGCAAAAAATAAAAATGTACTGTTTCTGTCATTGGCAGCATTAGGAATATATAGGTGTACACATACACAAGAAAGTCATTAGAGCAGGACTAGATTAAGTGTTCAGGCCACCCTGCACTAATATGCTTATAGCACCATGAGGGGCACCTTCCATGCCGGACTATTACTTCACTTGGGGCTAGATTTACTAAACTGCGGGTTTGTAAAAGTAGAGATGTTGCCTATAGCAACCAATCAGATTCTAGCTGTCATTTATTTAGTGCACTCTATAAAATGACAGCTAGAATCTGATTGGTTGCAATAGGCAACATCTCCACTTTTTCTAACCCGCAGCTTAGTAAATATACCTCTTGGTCTTTAAAAAGGATCATGGCAATCTTTGTCACTCATTTTATTTTCAGTAAAATCAGAACTGTATAGCAGAATAGGCACTAATGCAGGATTTAGATATGAAAGTGGCTGTCAAACATGCATCTGTCGCCAGGGCCACGAAGAGAAATTTGGGGCCCCGGTACAGTAATTTTTTTGCCCTCGCAAATAGACAACTAGCAAGGGTGCTGTATGCCGCCACTGCGCAGCAGCGCCTTTAAAGGGGCGTGGACACATCATGTTGGGGGAGTGGTCAACATGGGCATGGCTGCACTTTTTAGACTTAGTGGTGAAAAATCAATTGCCAGCGATGTGCCACCCAGACATTGTGCAGCGCACATTGCTGGCAATTATGGAAGAAATCTACGCTCATCCTCCCTCACACCTCATAGAGGTGCAAGGAAAACTGGGAGGAGATTTCTGTCAAATCTCCGCCACAAAGTGTTTCGCGTACGTTACGAAGACAGTTTGCGGCTAATTGAATTCCCCCATTGTGTATTAATATGGTGTTACTGTCACTTACCTGTTATTGCAGCTTTCACAACCTGGTACTGGATTCTTGCATGGATCCTGGAATGTTGGGAGCTGTTGTAAATATAGAAGAGCAAGCAATAAGTGAACACCGCACATAACACAGATCATGCAGTATATAATACATACATTATAATAAAATATTACTTTTATCACACCCTCCCCAGCAACATCATGATCATCAACATAATTTATTTATTCATATAGCGCCAGATTCCGTAGCGCTTTACAATTGGGAACAAACAGTAATAAAACAATACTGTGTAATACATACATACATACATAGAAGTAAGAAGGCCCACATCACGAAACCCTTCAACTACATCACGCATCACGTCACCCCCCAGACACACCATGTCACCCTCCAGACACATCACGCCACCAGTCAGCTACATTACACATCACGCAAACCTCTGCCACATCACCCATCACGCCACTCCCCAGACACACCATGTCACCAACCAGACACATCACGCCACCCCCCAGACACATCATGCCCCCTCCAGACTCATCACATCACCCCACAGACATATCATACAACACCCCAGTTATATTATCATGCCACCCCCCAGGCACATTATGGACCCCCAAGACATAATAAAACCCCCCCAGCCACATTACAACCTGTCCGACATATTATAACACCCCCCCCCACACATTATAACCCCACAAAGCATTTTATAACCCCCCCAGCCCACTGTACTTACCTGTAGTGCTGACAGAAAACGTCCTGATGTACTCTGTAGGCTGCTAGGCAGTGTGTGATGACACACAGTCATTACACACTGTCCAGGTACCACTCCCCCCCCCCCACTCGCGGGAGCACGCGCCACCCGCGGGTGCAAAGAGGTACTTTAATTTTTTTTATTTACTATAGTGCTCCTGTGGGGCCCCGGGCCCCTAGGCAGCCGGGCCCATGTAATTTGTTCTCACCCCATCCACCACTTGGTGCCCCTATACATACACACATGCACACTGCCATACACATACACATGCGCACAATGCCATATACGTACACATGCACACAATGCCATATACATAGACACACAATGCCATATACATACACCTACATAATGCCATATACACATACAAAATGTCATACATACATAATGCCATAGGCATACATACTGCCATACACATACATACTGCCATATACATAGACACATAATTCCACATATTTACACAAAGCCAGGCTATAACACCACCACCCCCAGTCCCTTGTACACACATCATCTCCAGAGGCTGATAACTCTGCGGCCATGCTCTGAAATGATAGGCAGCCTTGCAGCAGTCTGATTTATTGTCCGGCTGCCTGTCTTCATTTGTTCAGTGACAGCCTGTTACTCCCAGGCCTCTCCCAAAGTTTTGATACCTGTTATTAATGTAATTAACTGTATAGGTGTACAAATACCCAGACTTTACATTGTGATGTGAACTGTTAAAATGCTAAGACTGGAAAAAGGACACATTTTTGGGGGCTTTTCCTGGCCCCACCTGGTGTGATGTGAAGCTAGAGAAAAGTAAAATAACCCACCATGCCCATGAAAATCATGCCATAGAGATCACTCCCATGCGATGATGGGGTGTCTTCTGACCCACACATGGTGCAGGGTGATTTGGCTAGTAAGAGCTCATGAATATTTTAGTGGTAGGTCTGGTTATAATTGTTAGAGAAAGATACACAATTTTATTTGCTGCGTCTACTGAAGTACAGCCCTGAATACCCCATGTTGTGGCTCATCCCAAAATCATAGTGTCAGCTAAAATTGACAAGTGAAAAGCTGCTGTATATTGTTCATAGGGTTTTCTGGACACCATGTCTGTTATCACCTGTTAGGGGCCTATTTTGTTTCTCTATCCACCACTGTATATGATGGTTATTAAGAGTTCCTGCTCTGTTCAGTGTTGAAGATGGTGGTATTTAGAGAATATCCCCCTCTTTAGTTTGGCCCCTCCTTTACTAAAAGTAAAATCAGACCTGCACTAAGTAATCCAAAGGCTGGCTAGTTTAAATGGGAGACGCCATGTCTTAGATCACTCCAAAAATCATGGCACCAAGTCAGCTTGATTATCGCATAGCGTTGCAGAGTAATGTGATATTGCGCTTCATCACTGCCTTGGAGAGGTGTATCAGGGGAGTTTACAAGCAATTGCAGTGCCAACTTAACCTTGCCCCTGTGGGATACATCTTATTGTGAGTTACATGGACCTTGAAATATGTTCATTATAAGATATATTTTTGCACCTACATACAGTAAATTGATTGCAAGTCTTGGATTTAGTAATGACGTCTATCACATCTTTGGTCCTGTCACATCTATAGGTTTGTTTTACGATCGCACATATTTTAAAAATACATGAAATTCTTAATAAACACAAGGCAGCCTTGCTCATATGGGCATGTTATATATATATATATATATATATATATATATATATATATATATATATATAGAACCTTTTAACTCCCTGCACTTTCACGCTCCCAAAACATGTGATGTATAATCTAGGATTGATAGGCACAATGACTACATGTCATCATGTCTATCCAATCATACAGGCAAGATTACTGGGTCTGTTCTACTGTTCTAGCATGCAGGCATAGAGATAGTGGTAAGGGGTGGAATATTTAAAGTTTACACAGAATCCAGCTTTCTGTATAGAGGCAGAATCCTGCATAAAAAGTCATCAGGGCTCACTACAATGTTCCACTATGGTAAAGCATCACATCATTGTTGAGATCTTTTATAATCTCCCCCATGAGTGATTTATATCTCTCTGCAACACAGTAAACCACAATTTGGTCATTCCAGATACCAAGAACACCTATTATAACTGCAAAGGATCCCTCCCTCTTAAATCAATAATACACATAATATTAAAATCCTTAACAAATATTAAAAACAATATACTGTGTCTATGCAGTCTATCTACATACTAATCCATATGATTTATTACCCTGCAGTCCATTACACCTCACTGATATTTTATTATGATTCCTGCCTAACTAAATTTAAAATGATTATCATATTTACCATCTTCTTGTCAGGTCACAGACTATATAATGAAGTTCAATGGACAATTTAACATGTTCATCTCAGGGAAATTCCTAGTGGAATGGATTCATAAAATCTCATGGGAATATTGGGTCCAACATATGTATTCACTGAGCATCTCTTTTTAGAAGCATAACATCCCTGTCACTACCTCGTCCAGGGGGTGGTTTACAATCTATCATCATGCATTGTACTGCGGATAATTGGTGATTTGCCTCCATATACTGTCTAGCAACAGGCTAATCCATAATGCTGCTAGTCAATGCAGAACATATAAATGAAAGGTGATTTATCAGATGTGCACGGAAATTCCTTGTGGTCTTCCCCACATTCATCAGTCCATAAGGGAAAGTTAGTAGAGATACCACATGGTCCATGGTGCAAGTCTATAACATATTTTCATTTTGTGTCCATTGTGGGGCAGTAAGAAATTTGTCCCAGACATCATGCCCTGTTATATTATACAATTGAAGCACCTGTCGCACCTGGGCTTTTCATTACCAAGCCATGTTGTAATGTAAATGGTGCTCATTTTAATGTCAATGTCACGACTATGTGTTGCGTACCTGCCATTGTTGGCACTACTCAGAGGAAGGTGGGGAATCTAATGTGCCCCTGATATTCATCAGGGACCCCCGCAAGGAGGTATGGACTCCTCTGCAGTGACACGCATTTCGCAGTCCTTCCACGAGTCGGGTAGCGAGGTACGTGAGAAGAGTGTCAAACTGGCCAGGTCGGTAACTGTGCTGGCAATGGAAGTACACAAGGAATATCCGGAGGGATGGAGAGACAAGCCGGGCCGTAACGTCTGGAAGCACAGTACAATAGGGAGATCCAAAAGGGGTGGTTAACCCTTTACAATGCAGCGCCGCTTGAAATTTAATCGCGGAAGAGGCTGAACACGCGGGTGTTGAAGAACCCGCATATTGATACATTTACCCCCTGGAGTTGATTCTAGGTGTGACATTTGCATTTGGAATCTGTTGCTGTCGACTCTCAATATGAGATCCAAAGAGCTGTCACTATCAGTGAAGCAAGCCATCATTAGGCTGAAAAATCAAAACAAACCCATCAGAGAGATAGCAAAAACATTAGGTGTGGCCAAATCAACTGTTTGAAACATTCTTAGGTGACGTCAAACCCGGAAGTGGGCGGGGCCAATCGCGGCGTTGTGCCGCTGCACCTAACCATCCACTGTTAGGGGGAATCTCTCTGTTTATAAAATAAATAATAATTTCCAGTGCAGCGTCTCGTCGCTGAACCGAATTACTTACCTACAAAGCAAATCTCTTTGCTTACAAGCGCACAACAATAATAATTATGGCGTCCTATCGCTGCAAGAAATAACCTATTTTTAGAGTAAATATCTCTCTCTTTACAAGTGCACATTAAACCCAAGTGCGGCGTCCTGTCACTGTATTATACAATCTATTACCAGGGGGAATCCCTTTGTTTACAAGTGTACAATAATAATATTAAATAAGGTGCCTTGTCGCTGCACTGTGCAGTCTATTGGCAAGGCAATAACATAGGCTGTATGAATGAGTGGTCTCACTGTACTATACAATCTATTACAAGGGGGAATCCCCTTGTTTACAAGTGTACAATAATAATATTAAATAAGGCGCTTTGTCGCTGCACTGTGCAGTCTATTGGCAAGGCAATAACATAGGCTGTATGAATGAGTGGTCTCCCTGAAATTACTATTATATGCTACAAGGGAATACAGTAAGGCCCCTTTATACATGACCTGTTTATCTGGGAACACCCAGTGATTTAGGCTCTGATTATGGTTATGATTCAGATACATTTATAACAGAGGGATACTCTCCAGTGGATTAACATTATAGGGAAGAATTTCACATTCTACTGCCACCTAGAGTCCATATAGATATAACAGGAATAGTGTTTTGGTGAATGTAACATTGTTACCATACTATAGGATTTTATAACTTGATTTATACTCCTTGGTTATTTTACACCTTACCTATCCTGTACACGCATGTGAAAGGGACCTTTATTTGGCAGATCTTCCCTTATTATCAGTATTCTAAAGATTGGCTCCACCACAGGGTTATACTAATTTTAACTCTATTCTTTTCAACACTATTACTTTTAAATACTTCGCTTTTTTAAAACAAGTTGTATACCTATATACACTCTTTTTAATGCATACCATTAAAATATTAGTATTAATTGATTATTTACTTTACACCTGGAGTGCTACATAGGTCAAGATTCTGTTCTCTTTCAAACTCATATGTTATATATATGACCTTAGCACCCCCTCACATAGTTAAGTTAACTCAAGAGTGAGGTTGGTTATTGTCTAGTGCGGAGCGGTTTTTCCTTTTCCCCCTATTTCCCCAGCCTTCCCTTTGGGATCCAACATTCTTAAAAAGAAAGAACGCAGCCGAGAGAGCTCAGCAACACCAAAAGACCCGGAAGACAACGGAAAACAACTGTGATGGATGAAAGAAGAATTTTTTTCCTGGTGAAGAAAAACCCCTTCACAACAGTTGGCCCAATCAAGAACACTCTCCAGGGGGTAGGTGTATATGTGTCAAAGTCAACAATCAAGAGAAGACTTCACAAGAGTGAATATAGAGGGTTCACCGTAAGATGGAAACCATTTGTGAGCCACAAAAATAAGAAGACCAGATTAGAGTTTGGCAAACATCTAAAAAAGCCATTACAGTTCTGGAACAACATTCTATGGACAGATGAGACAAAGATCAACTTATACCAGAGTGATGGGAAGAGAAGAGTATGGAGAAGGAAAGGAACTGCTCATGATCCAAAACATACCACCTCATCAGTGAAGCATGGTGGTGGTAGTGTCATGATGTGGGCATGTATGGCTGCCAATGGAAATGGTTACCTTGTATTTATTGATAATGTGACTGCTGACAAAAGCAGCAGGATGAATTCTGAAGTGTTTCGGGCAATATTATCTGCTCATATTCAGTCAAATGTTTCAGAACTCATTGGACGGCACTTCACAGTGCAGATGGACAATGACCCGAAGCATATTGCAAAACAACCAGAGTTTAAAAAGGCTAACAAGTGGAATGTTATGCAACGGTCAAGTCAATCACCTGACCTGAATCCGATTGAGCATGCATTTCACTTGATAACTTTAACATGCATTTCACTTGATTCATGCTTTAACTGCAGACTTTCAGTCTGCAGTTAAAGCACATCTTGTTTGTTTCATTTCAAATCCATTGTGGTGGTGTATAGAGCCCAAAATATGAGAATTGTGTCGATGTCCCAATATTTATAGGCTTGACTGTATATGCCAAGCCTCTATCTTTACAATAAACAGTCATCAATGTGATTATATCTCATTAGAGGGGGTGCACCAATGTTAACCAGATTAAACCAACTCAAAGACTAGAATTTTCTTCCCAGCTTGAAATAATCTACTGCCTATTCAAACTCATCTATTTATTTGGTTAATAGAGAGTTTTTTTTAAGTGTCAGCACATATTTTTATGTCGTAAAAATCAGTTGTATCTGGCCCTTCCCCTGCAGAACAGTTCTTTTTTACCCACCCTGTCACACATGTGTCCTGTGATTTACAGCACCTGGTGTGATCTGTGATCTAGCACACAAGGCACTATCAAATATTTACATATCATATCAATTACCAAGTTTCAGAAAGGAGTGATTTAAATAAAGTAAGCTCCCTTTTCAAGCTACAACTATTATTTTATACATCATATATTTTCAAATGGTCTGGATATGTGGGTCAAAAACAATATATGTGCTTGAGGACCAGTATTTGATATTTAAGAAAAACGTTGTTTTATAAAAATCGGAGTTACTTCAGTCAAGGTGAAAAAACTAATCTCAGGTGGTACTAGGATACCTCTCCTTCAGGCCCCCAACATGCATCCTTCCACCATTCCCCATACTCCAGTCACTGGACACATCCCAATGATTGAATGCAGAATGAAGACATGGTGACATAAGTCTTCAGGGCTGTTTCCTGCAGACACTTTAGCACAATGACTCTTCCTCTCCTGTATTTTACTCCTCGCACTGTGTTAAGCACTATACTAGCTAATGCATTCAGAAGATGGTGACTGGGGCAACAGAGTGGAGGTGTAAGTGTACAAACCACCTTAAGCATTAAAGTTTTTAATATATTTACTTTACAATTAAATAAATATGCATTACTGCACTGCACATTCTTAAAAGTTCCTACACATTTTCTTTTAGCTGAAATTTCAGATATTAAATTATACCAATTATAATCTAACGACATGTTAGTTTTGTCTCAGGAATGGAAAAATTATCATTTTAACTGATTTAACTGATTAATGGTTTGCAGTTTGTATTTCATTAAGTTGATAAGAGTTAATTAATGAAGTGACTAATTTCAAATAATGAAATTTGCAGAAAGTATATTCTGTACATTAAGCAAATAACTGAGCTATAAAAAGAATAATAAATAAATAATTGCTGTGCTTTATATGCACATAAATTCAGTATCATTGTTAAATATCCTACATTACAAAATACCTTTTGCTAACATTATTGCGCATGTAATATAGTAGCATGTATTCTGTATGTATTATTTATTTAATTTGTAGTATTGCTCATAGGACAAAATAATAATGCATCTTTTGTTTGCATTTCAGTGAAGTCTAATAAAGAATAATATATAGAAAAAATTTGGTAAATCACTTTTTTGCGCTGAGGTTTCCCATACACGATAGGTAGAGTAAATCTAATGAGTATATATAACGGAAAAGAATACTTATATTGGTTGATGGTATAGTATTCAAATCCTTTCAAGCGATCATAGGGAATTGTCTGATGATAAACATACCAGGCGGAAGAGAAAGAATATACAATAGTGTAATACTGTATGTTACGACAATATAAAATCCTAAGTATCACTTTTGTATAATGAACTTTAAAAATCTCCAATCCCGATGTTTGGGACTAAAAAACTGATACTATAATCAGTGTTACACCATATATAGGAATAGTCCTGGTAGGTATATAGTGTGGGATGCCCCACAATTCAATCTACTTACACCGTAGATTCTTTAAAATTGGCACTTCAAAATATAGACCTCCGCTCCTCCCTTCTTCTTCAAAACCTCTCGATAGATGTAAGAAAAAGAGAGGTATACTTTTTAGGTAGTAGCTAAAAACATTTATTAAATAAAAACATAGATGTTCCTACCGCGGAGTATAAAATAATCAGCGTATTCTGTGTGAGCTTTCCCAGCGGGTAGATTGTGCACGGAAAGATGTTAACCAAGAATCAGTAATGTCCAGGTGATAGTAAGCTTGCTGGACAATCACTGAGGTATCCGTCTAAACGAGTCCCATCTCGGCCGGCAAACACACAGAGAGGACACGGTAGCAATCACCAACTAGTTTTGATCCTGTTAGTTGGATCTTTATCAAGGTAATGAATGTAGCAAGCCGTGTATCCTTTTATAGTTCCCTCCGATCACATGATCAGGTCAAAAAATATAAGAAAGCGCCAATTTAGTAAAACAAACATTATTTCCATTACATAAAACTTCATTTAACATGAAAGAAAAAAGATATATACTAACAGATAATCCAGTCCGTTATATTTTGAACTTTTTCAGTGTATTAATAAAAATTTACAAATCATGTGGTCAAATGTCAGACTAAACTGTAAATTAATACATGATACATATATATCTATCCAAAATTACAGAATATTTTCAACAAAATATATTTTCATATAGAATGTTACATTCAAATACAAAAAGTATATAATATACGAGAATTACAGAAATATAAGATATAAAAGTATAAATATTAACAATGCAAAAGTGTTAATAACATGAAAAATATTTAACAATAGGGGGAAAAAGACAAACTATGTCGCATCTAGATAGATTCCTATAAGGTAGTATGGAATATATAATCCCTCAAATAAGGAAGAGGACCTCTGTAAAAAAATGTTATGAAGATGACTTAGTTTATAGGAAATAGTAGATGTGAGAACATGTGTCAATCTCCTCCTATACAAATAAATTCAATTTAGTACATAGATATCATATATGAAGTGAATATGCACAATTATTTCCCTCTGAAATGAGATAAACAGAAGAAGGAAGAAAAATTAAAGCAGGGTTAATTCATTCTAAAAAGCATTTCAACTCGAAATCCTTATTTAGTCCAGTTGGTATCAAAGTGTTAAGTTTAAAAATCCACATCATTTCTCTCTGAGATAATTTATTATTAATATCTCTGCACTTCCAATCTCCTTGTACTAAATCTATTCCTATAAAATTCCTAATATCTCTAATATTGCATTCATGGTGATCTTTGAAGTGCATGGATAGAGAGTGTTGTTCATATCCTAGTTTAATATTTCAAATGTGTTCATATATGCGCCTCTTCAGGGGGCGTGATGTTTTTCCCACATAGCATAATCCACATTTACATTCTATTATATAAATGACATTGCATGAATTACATGTGATGAAGGAATCTATTTTATAAGAATTATTATGAACAACAAATTCTTCTATCTTACTGTTACTGTGAGTAATTTGTCTACAGGGAAGACACTGTCCACAGCGGTAGAATCCCTTCGACTTAATTCTCCCTTGTCTGGGAGATTCAATCTGGGCTCCCTTAACCAATTTATCCTTTAGAGTTTGAGATTTTCTGTATATAAAGGAAGGTTTCTCTGGGAGAATCTCTGCAAGATTTGTATCTTTCCCTAGAATGTACCAGAATTTAAATATAATATGTTCCATCTTTTTATAATTATGGCTATAGTTGGTGACAAAGGATAACTGGAAGTCCTTTTTATCAGATTTTTTTGCGGGTTCCAACAGAGATTCTCGACTGGTCATTTTTATCTTTTCTTTAGCTTTAATAAGTTGTTGATCATTGTAACCTCTGCTTTGGAAACTTTTATACATTTTATCCATCTGTATAGAAAAAGATGTATCATCTGTACAGTTCCTCCTAATACGAAGGAACTGTCCATATGGAATTCCCCTCAGCCAATTAGGGTGATGTTGGCTGGAAGGTGGAATATGTGTATTAGTATCAGTAGGTTTTTGATAACATTGTGTGTTAATCTTTTCATTCTCTATATAGATATGCAAATCTAAAAAATGAACTGAAGAGCTGCTAACATTGAATGTATACTTGATGTTCCAATCATTAAAATTTAGGCTAGAACAAAAAATGTCCAAAGAGAATCTATCTCCATTCCAAAGGAAGAGTATGTCGTCTATATACCTCCTCCAAGATACCAGGTTCGCTCCGAGTCTATCATCAATATGAAGATGTTCCCAGTGGGCCATGAATAAATTAGCATATTCTTTTCTGTTATATATACTCATTAGATTTACTCTACCTATCGTGTATGGGAAACCTCAGCGCAAAAAAGTGATTTACCAAATTTTTTCTATATGTGATTTATACTTAGGTGTAAAGTTTTAATTCTCTGATTTGCAGCAGTGGCATATGTAGCGCTGTAAGGGTATTATATATTTTATCAATTTGTCCACTCTACACTACTATACCCTATTTTAGCGCATCATGTTCCCACACATCACTGATAGAGTGAATATGGCTACTAATATTTTTGATAGAGAAAATAGCCTTATAGATTTATGTGATGAAGATATTTACTCTGTAATGGGTAAATTAGAAACTGTACTCCTTAAGGAAAATAGAATTTGGTGGGAAGTAGTAACTTTAGAACAATATTTAGCTGATCAAATTGTACCTAAAGGATTGCAAATTATTAAAAACCCTTCTTTTACATCTGCACCAATTGAATTCAAAGAAAAATGGGATTTAATATTACAAAACTGTTCTTTTTCGTTAATGGAGCTTATCCTAACAGATAAGAGGAAAATTCTTAGCCAAATGGAAGAAGAAATTCTGTGTTTACAGTCCCTCATTACCCCATTTGAGGATCTCAACGATGTAAAATTAAAACTACAGAATATTAGAGATAAAATCTCCCGTGACACTAAATTAAGAGATACTCAGCAACATAAGACTTATGAAAATAATTGTCCATCGGGAAAAGGAAAGGATTATTTTCCCTTTGAAAATGGTCATATAGATAAGGATTTATCTATACCTCCACAGAGACTAAATTCATCTGATCACGATATTGATAACCTCCCTTCTACATCTAAGGGTGGAAACATCTATGATTCCCCAAAATGGTTCAAATCATCAAAAACTAGTAGAAATAGAAGTTATAAAGAACGTCAACAACACGTAAATTTTGAATCCATCAATAGGTTTGATATTTTAAAAGATAAAGATGATTTTCCTTCTTCTTTTCCCCACTCCCACTCCACGTGGAAGAAAAAGAGACCACAGAGACAGAGAAGGAGGGAAAGGAGGTCTCAATTCCAATAATTGGAGAAAAATGTACCCTTTTAAATAAGAGCATAAACATCAAGAATAAAAGGGGACAAAGGGGTGGGAATAATAAAGTAAGGTTTTTGAAACTGAAACAGAAATTGAAGGCTAGAAAATTGTTAGCCAATAGCAAAGCCGTTTCTGATTCCACTCATTCAATTATACCTTGTAATGTTTTTAACTTAAGTTCACGTGTACTGAGCCAAGAGGAGTTATCACTTCTATGAAAGGTTTAAAATTTGCACCTACTTCAGGATCAGATTTCTTTAGAACTTTCTTAGATTTACAAAAATGTATCAGAAAGTTAACCATTAAGAAATTTTTCCAGATGAAAAATAAGAACTCTGACCTTGTAAATTGTAACTTAAATACACATACCAAATTTAAAAAGCCTTCAACATTTTACCCATCTCACATCAAGGGTCCTTACATAGAGACCTTTAGCAAACTTGTGGCTGATGAACTAAAAAACTTACATGAAAAGAAAGAGAGAATTCATCATAACTTGTCGCATAAAGAAAGATTAGCACTAAAGGGACTTCAGGACAATCCTGATCTAATTATTAAGCCCGCTGATAAAGGGGGAGGGGTTGTAGTTCTAAACAAAGTCGACTATTCGACAGAAATTAATAGACAATTGGCAGATTAGAATACCTACCACAAACTAAAGAGCGACCCCACTTATGGGATTAAGAAAAAATGTGAAAATCTAATTATTAAATATGAAAATATAGGCACTATAGATAAAGTGGTGGGTGATTTTTTAAGAGGACACTCTCACACCACCCCTTACATCTATATCCTTCCAAAAATTCATAAAGATTTAGTTCATCCTCCAGGCCGCCCCATTATTTCTGGGGTAAACAGTCTGACAGCCAATTTATCTGCCTACATTGACCATCACCTACAACCCCTAGTACAAAACAATCCATCGTACTTGAAAGATACGAGAGAGGTGTTAAACTATCTTGGGAATACTCCTTAGAGCTCTAGTATGTATATGGTGACAGCTGATGTCACCTCACTATATACTATAATTGAACACCAAAGGGGTTTAACAGCAGTTAAATTCTTTCTGGATAAATCCACCATAGATGAGACTTTGAAACAATTTCTCTTGGAGGGAATAAATTTCATCCTGGAGAATAATTATTTTTATCATAAGGGTGAATATTTTCTCCAGAAGACCGGAACAGCAATGGGTACCAGGTTCGCTCCGAGTTATGCTAATTTATTCATGGCCCACTGGGAACATCTTCATATTGATGATAGACTCGGAGCGAACCTGGTATCTTGGAGGAGGTATATAGACGACATACTCTTCCTTTGGAATGGAGATAGATTCTCTTTGGACATTTTTTGTTCTAGCCTGAATTTTAATGATTGGAACATCAAGTATACATTCAATGTTAGCAGCTCTTCAGTTCATTTTTTAGATTTGCATATCTATATAGAGAATGAAAAGATTAACACACAATGTTATCAAAAACCTACTGATACTAATACACATATTCCACCTTCCAGCCAACATCACCCTAATTGGCTGAGGGGAATTCCATACGGACAGTTCCTTCGTATTAGGAGGAACTGTACAGATGATACATCTTTTTCTATACAGATGGATAAAATGTATAAAAGTTTCCAAAGCAGAGGTTACAATGATCAACAACTTATTAAAGCTAAAGAAAAGATAAAAATGACCAGTCGAGAATCTCTTTTGGAACCCTCAAAAAAATCTGATAAAAAGGACTTCTAGTTATCCTTTGTCACCAACTATAGCCATAATTATAAAAAGATGGAACATGTTATATCTAAATTCTGGTACATTCTAGGGAAAGATACAAATCTTGCAGAGATTCTCCCAGAGAAACCTTCCTTTATATACAGAAAATCTCAAACTCTAAAGGATAAATTGGTTAAGGGAGCCCAGATTGAATCTCCCAGACAAGGGAGAATTAAGTCGAAGGGATTCTACCGCTGTGGACAGTGTCTTCCCTGTAGACAAATTACTCACAGTAACAGTAAGATAGAAGAATTTGTTGTTCATAATAATTCTTATAAAATAGATTCCTTCATCACATGTAATTCATGCAATGTCATTTATATAATAGAATGTAAATGTGGATTATGCTATGTGGGAAAAACATCACGCCCCCTGAAGAGGCGCATATATGAACACATTTGAAATATTAAACTAGGATATGAACAACACTCTCTATCCATGCACTTCAAAGATCACCATGAATGCAATATTAGAGATATTAGGAATTTTATAGGAATAGATTTAGTACAAGGAGATTGGAAGTGCAGAGATATTAATAATAAATTATCTCAGAGAGAAATTATGTGGATTTTTAAACTTAACACTTTGATACCAACTGGACTAAATAAGGATTTCGAGTTGAAATGCTTTTTAGAATGAATTAACCCTGCTTTAATTTTTCTTCCTTCTTCTGTTTATCTCATTTCAGAGGGAAATAATTGTGCATATTCACTTCATATATGATATCTATGTACTAAATTGAATTTATTTGTATAGGAGGAGATTGACACATGTTCTCACAACTACTATTTCCTATAAACTAAGTCATCTTCATAACATTTTTGTACAGAGGTCCTCTTCCTTATTTGAGGGATTATATATACTATACTACCTTATAGGAATCTATCTAGATGCGACATAATTTGTCTTTTTCCCCCTATTGTTAAATATTTTTCATGTTATTAACGCTTTTGCATTGTTAATATTTATACTTTTATATCTTATATTTCTGTAATTCTCATATATATTATATATTTTTTGTATTTGAATGTAACATTCTATATGAAAATATATTTTGTTGAAAATATTCTGTAATTTTGGATAGATATATATGTATCATGTATTAATTTACAGTTTAGTCTGACATTTGACCACACGATTTGTAAATTTTTATTAATACACTGAAAAGTTCAAAATATAACGGACTGGATTATCTGTTAGTATATATCTTTTTTCTTTCATGTTAAATGAAGTTTTATGTAATGGAAATAATGTTTGTTTTACTAAATTGGCGCTTTCTTATATTTTTTGACCTGATCATGTGATCGGAGGGAACTATAAAAGGATACACGGCTTGCTACATTCATTACCTTGATAATGATCCAACTAACAGGATCGAAACTAGTTGGTGATTGCTACCGTGTCCTCTCTGTGTGTTTGCCGGCCGAGATGGGACTCGTTTAGACGGATACCTCGGTGATTGTCCAGCAAGCTTACTATCACCTGGACATTACTGATTCTTGGTTAACATCTTTCCGTGCACGATCTACCCGCTGGGAAAGCTCACACAGAATACGCTGATTATTTTATACTCCGCGGTAGGAACATCTATGTTTTTATTTAATAAATGTTTTTAGCTACTACCTAAAAAGTATACCTCTCTTTTTCTTACATCTATCGAGAGGTTTTGAAGAAGAAGGGAGGAGCGGAGGTCTATATTTTGAAGTGCCAATTTTAAAGAATCTACGGTGTAAGTAGATTGAATTGTGGGGCATCCCACACTATATACCTACCAGGACTATTCCTATATATGGTGTAACACTGATTATAGTATCAGTTTTTTAGTCCCAAACATCGGAATTGGAGATTTTTAAAGTTCATTATACAAAAGTGATACTTAGGATTTTATATTGTCGTAACATACAGTTTTACACTATTGTATATTCTTTCTCTTCCGCCTGGTATGTTTATTATCAGACAATTCCCTATGATCGCTTGAAAGGATTTGAACACTATACCATCAACCAATATAAGTATTATTTTCCGTTATATATACTCATTAGATTTACTCTACCTATCGTGTATGGGAAACCTCAGCGCAAAAAAGTGATTTACCAAATTTTTTTCTATATGTGATTTATACTTAGGTGTAAAGTTTTAATTCTCTGATTTGCAGCAGTGGCATATGTAGCGCGGTAAGGGTATTATATATTTTAATAAAGAATAATATAACATGGAAACATGGAAGTGTGATGATTAACTAAGAGAGTGAATGATTGGAACGCATGTATATCATTTGTCTCTGGGAATAATTTTTGGCTGAAATAAAACTTACAAAGTGTTAATTATGACTCAAAGCTAAATGCTCAATATAGCACCATCTCTCCAGTGATGGAAGCAGCAGAGCTGCCGAGAGGGGGGGAGAGCAGGTACATTTTACCCAGGCCTGGCCATGCCAGGAGGCCTGGGCCGGGCCCTCTCCGCTACATTAAATTATTTATTTATTTATTTTTAATTTTCTTTTTTGCTATTTTTTTTTTATTATTATTTTTTTTCCTGTGGGGGGGCGGGGGGGGGAGGGGGTGGTGGGTATTCGTTGGCGGGGGGGAGCTGGAGGAATAAAAACCCCAAAAAACCCCAATACTCACGTGATCGCGCGGCACCGTGTCCCTCCTCTCCTCTTCTCCATTCACACTGACTGCCGGGCGTGACGTCATCAAGTCACGCCCGTCAGTCAGTGAGGAGCGCCGCAGCCAGCATGAAGAAAAAAGACAGAAGAGGAGACAGAAGAGAAGAAAAGAAAGGAAAGAAGTTAACAAAAGGTAAATAAAGAAACGGAGAGGCAAGGGGAGGAAAACAGAGAGGGACAGTACTATAAAGAAAGGGGAGAGAGAAACAGAGGAGGAAAAAAAGCAGAGAGCCACAGAGAAATAAAAAAAAAGTGGGAAAGAGGAACAGAGGAGAAAAAAAAGGAGAGAGGAACAGAGGAGAAAAAAGGTAGGAAAGAGGAACAGTGGAGGAAAAAAAAGTGGGAAAGAGGAACAGAGGAGGAAAAAAAATGGGAGAGAGGAACAGAGGAGAAAAAAAAGTGGGAAAGAGGAACAGAGGAGAATAAAAAAGTGGGAGAGAGGAACAGAGGAGAAAAAAAAAAGTGGGAAAGAGGAACAGAGGAGAAAAAAAAGGAGAGAGGAACAGAGGAGAAAAAAAGGTGGGAAAGAGGAACAGTGGAGGAAAAAAAGAGGGAGAGAGGAACAGAGGAGGAAAAAAAAGTGGGAGAGAGAAACAGAGGAGGAAAAAAAGCAGAGAGCCACAGAGGAATAAAAAAAAAAGTGGGAAACAGGAACAGAGGAGAAAAAAAAGGAGAGAGGAACAGAGGAGAAAAAAAGGTAGGAAAGAGGAACAGTGGAGGAAAAAAAGTAGGAAAGAGGAACAGAGGGGGGAAAAAAGTGGGAGAGAGGAACAGAGGAGAAAAAAAAGTGGGAAAGAGGAACAGAGGAGAATAAAAAAGTGGGAGAGAGGAACAGAGGAGGAAAAAAAAGTGGGAAAGAGGAACAGAGGAGAAAAAAAGGAGAGAGGAACAGAGGAGAAAAAAAGGTGGGAAAGAGGAACAGAGGAGAATAAAAAAGTGGGAGAGAGGAACAGAGGAGAAAAAAAAGTAGAGAGGAACAGAGGAGAAAAAAAGGTGGGAAAGAGGAACAGTGGAGGAAAAAAAAGAGGGAGAGAGGAACAGGAGAAAAAAAAAGTGGGAGAGAGAAACAGAGGAGGAAAAAAAGCAGAGAGCCACAGAGAAATAAAAAAAAAAGTGGGAAACAGGAACAGAGGAGAAAAAAAAGGAGAGAGGAACAGAGGAGAAAAAAAGGTAGGAAAGAGGAACAGTGGAGGAAAAAAAAGTGGGAAAGAGGAACAGAGGAGGAAAAAAAAGTGGGAGAGAGGAACAGAGGAGAAAAAAAAGTGGGAAAGAGGAAAAGAGGAGAAAAAAAAAGTGGGAGAGAGGAACAGAGGAGGAAAAAAAGTGGGAGAGAGGAACAGAGGAGAAAAAAAGTGGGAAAAAGGAACAGAGGAGAAAAAAAAGGAGAGAGGAACAGAGGAGGAAAAAAAAGTGGGAGAGAGGAACAGAGGAGAAAAAAAAAGTGGGAAAGAGGAACAGAGGAGGAAAAAAAGTGGGAGAGAGGAACAGAGGAGGAAAAAAAAAGTGGGAGAGAGGAACAGAAGAGAAAAAAAAGTGGGAAAGAGGAACAGAGGAGAGAAAAAGGAGAGAGGAACAGAGGAGAAAAAAGGTGGGAAAGAGGAACAGTGAAGGAAAAAAAAGTGGGAGAGAGGAACAGAGGAGAAAAAAAAGTGGGAAAGAGGAACAGAGGAGAAAAAAAGGAGAGAGGAACAGAGCAGAAATAAAGGTGGGAAAGAGGAACAGTGGAGGAAAAAAAAGTGGGAAAGAGGAACAGAGGAGGAAAAAAAAGTGGGAGAGAGGAACAGAGGAGAAAAAAGGTGGGAAAGAGGAACAGTGAAGGAAAAAAAAGTGGGAGAGAGGAACAGAGGAGAAAAAAAAGTGGGAAAGAGGAACAGAGGAGAAAAAAAGGAGAGAGGAACAGAGCAGAAATAAAGGTGGGAAAGAGGAACAGTGGAGGAAAAAAAAGTGGGAAAGAGGAACAGAGGAGGAAAAAAAAGTGGGAGAGAGGAACAGAGGAGAAAAAAAAGTGGGAAAGAGGAACAGAGGAGGAAAAAAAAGTGGGAGAGAGGAACAGAGGAGGAAAAAAAGGAGAGAGGCACAGAGGAGGAAAAAAAGGAGAGAGGCACAGAGCAATAAAAAAAAGTGGGAGAGAGGCACAAATGTTGTGATTCTAGTAGAGACAATGGCAATTTTTGGTGAATGTTGTGCCCAATGTAAGGTGTAGGCCAAGACTGAACTGTTTGTGTACACACTGCATTCTTTGTATACTACACTGTGGTGGTAGATGTCCTGAAAGTCAGGAGTGCTTGAACATATGTGACGCTCCAGCGAATTCAGAGTCTAGTAATTTTGATGCTAGCCACGCCCCAATGGCGCATTTGCCACGCCCCCAAATGCATGACCACACCTCCAAAAAAATTTGCACCGCCGTTAGGCTAGCCACGCCCCTGAATGTATGACTACACACTAAAAAATTATTGTAAATACACATGTGGTAAAAATAGTGCAATTGCTCCAAAGAAACGAACCTGTATGCGTATCTACGCTTATGGCGGAATAATGTAATGTAACTTAATTACTACCGTATTCACATCATAACTTAGTTTAAGAAACATGTGTATTTATATACAAGCAGAACTACACAACAGTAGAATAAGCACATTTTGTGTTACAATTTAAATCAGGCACTATATTTGTAAATTCACATTTCACATAATTTATAGTCTATCAATAGAGCTAGATCGATTTATTCTACTTTATTGTGTGTGCCTATTTTTGCCAGTGTAAATATAATATATTTTATATTATATATAATATATCGTGGAATAATCCAATCTCTACTAACAATTTAGAAGCCAAAAAATCTCAAACTTGCAGCAAACATTAATATCAACAATAACACTATTGGTGAAATTTATCATATTGCAGTTTAATCAAACAACAGTATTTCAGAGTTTTTTGGGGCAATGTAAAAAATACACAATTTGTAAAACTCCAAACCATTAAAAACCTTCTAATTTTTAAATATCACATTAGACATTACCATTCCAATTTTTTTTATCATAGTAGTGTCACGTGCCAGACCTTCCTGTCTAGTTACCGGCATGCTCCCCTTGCAGTGGTCCTACCTTTACTGCCAATCCAGCAGCCCTGACAAATAAACGTAATAAAAATAACAATAACAATAACAAATTTATTAAAGTAATAATAAAATCAATAATCCATAAGGCTAAGCATATCTATTATACCATGTAATAAATAACAATTAATAAATGACTCCTCATAAGCATATAGAAACATCAATAACTTTCATGTATCTAGCATATAAATTTGCCTATTGTCTTTCCAATTCTGGGGCAATTAGTTAACATAAATTAGCCCTAAGGCTGAAAAACAGTTTTACAGGAATGCTCCCCAAATTGAAAATGATGGTACCAGTGCTACAAAGCCTGAATGCTCGTTTCGCTGTGTAGCTTTAGCCAGGTTTTGCCTGGATAAAGCTGCACATCGAAACGCGCGTCTGTGTTCACTGTGTGTGACACTTCCACTAACTAAATATGGGAATAGGGAGCAATGGTGACCATGATAATTTGAGACTCTAATAATAGGCGATTCTGCCCAAACCCTAAGTTAGATTCCAGTAAGATGGCAAATCACCTTCACCACTTCATCTAAGAGCTGCACGAGTTAGCATATTAGCTGCTGTGATTGACGTAGGCTCAGTTCTCACTGGAATAGATGAAAACATATCTTTTACCATTAGTGGGCACTTACAATTTCAATAATTATTGGCAATATCACTGTGCGTACTTTAGCCAGCGGCTGTCATAGTAACTTTGTGCCTAACTTTGAATTCAATTACTCTTACTGGAGATCACCTAAGTAAATAAATACTGAGGAGCATATCCTATTTGCTTCCTTTACTAATGATAAGAATAGACTGGAGTCACGCACAGTATTTTAAAATCACTTTATTTTCACTTAATACTCACAAATTTTGCAGCTTTTATTGACCTAGATTTAAACATTGTTATTAATAAAAGTTACTTGTAACCTATCGATATCAGGGAGCAATAGGAAAATAAACCACAATGCAGCCAGACTATTTTCTGCACCAATTTATCTATTCTTCTTCTCCTTCTTTCTACTGTTTATCTTGAATCTTGGTTGGTGGTTGCACCTGTACATATATAATGGTATATATAATACAGGCAAGGCTGCCAAGAGGAATTCAGGCCCCGTTACAACAAATTCATGGGGCCCCCCCTTATAGTTGAGTAAGCAAAAAAATTTTGCGCCCCAGGGTGGAGCAAAATTTTTCATTTGTATGGTCGCACAATTGGGGGCGTGGCAATGCGCCGTTGGGGCGTGGCTAGCACAATAAAATCAATAGGTCCTGAATTCCGTGGAGCGTGACATTTGTCCAAGCATTCCTGACTTTCAGGACATCTAGCACCCTTGTGTAGTATAGGAAGAATGCAGTGTGCACACAAAGAGTTCAGTCTTGGCCTGCGCCCACTGGACTCACCAAACATTGACATTGTCCCTACTAGAATCACAACATTTCACACACTATGCTGCTCTGTCCTACCTGTTCTTCTCACTTTTACCACATGTGGCTGCAGATTTCTTTAGTTGCGGCTTGTCTGGATCATGGAATGTTGGAGGACCTATTTGGAAAATAAATGGCTACATTTAGAAAATTACAGCCAGCCCCACCGTTAAATCAATAACATCCATTATTAATAATTAGGCCTTCCTCCAGCCCCAACATTAAAATAGTATTCCCATTACCCCGCAAACAAAAAAGCAGCCATTAATTAGCCACCATCTACCTCACACACACTACATTGCCAAAAGCTCCGTGCCATCACACACACATTACTGTGCCCTGTTATCATCACCACGCTATGCCCCCTTATGATCACACTGCGCCCTCCATGCTGCCTTTGCCCCTTTCTTTAACCCCCTGTGCCATGCTGCTTTCCCTTTTCTTTAACCCCCTGTGCCATGCTGCTTGTCCCTCTTTTCTTTAACCCCCTGTGCCATGCTGCTTTTGTCCCTCTTTTTTTAACCCCTCTGTGTCAAGCTGCTATTGTCCCTCTTTTTTTAACCCCTCTGTGTCATACTGCTATTGTCCCTCCTTTCTTTAACCCCTTTGTGTCATGCTGCTATTGTCCCTCTTTTTTTAACCCCTCTGTGTCATACTGCTATTGTCCCTCCTTTCTTTAACCCCTTTGTGTCATGCTGCTATTGTCCCTTTTTTTTACCCCTCTGTGTCATACTGCTATTGTCCTTCCTTTCTTTAACCCCTTTGTGTCATGCTGCTATTGTCCCTCTTTTTTTAACCCCTCTGTGTCAAGCTGCTATTGTCCCTCTTTTTTTAACCCCTCTGTGTCATACTGCTATTGTCCCTCCTTTCTTTAACCCCTTTGTGTCATGCTGCTATTGTCCCTCTTTTTTTAACCCCTCTGTGTCATACTGCTATTGTCCCTCCTTTCTTTAACCCCTTTGTGTCATGCTGCTATTGTCCCTCTTTTTTTAACCCCTCTGTGTCATACTGCTAATGTCCCGCCTTTCTTTAACCCCTTTGTGTCATGCTGCTATTGTCCCTCTTTTTTTAACCCCTCTGTGTCATACTGCTAATGTCCCGCCTTTCTTTAACCCCTTTGTGTCATGCTGCTATTGTCCCTCTTTTTTTAACCCCTCTGTGTCATACTGCTATTGTCCCTCCTTTCTTTAACCCCTTTGTGTCATGCTGCTATTGTCCCTCTTTTTTTAACCCCTCTGTGTCATACTGCTATTGTCCCTCCTTTCTTTAACCCCTTTGTGTCATGCTGCTATTGTCCCTTTTTTTTTTACCCCTCTGTGTCATACTGCTATTGTCCTTCCTTTCTTTAACCCCTTTGTGTCATGCTGCTATTGTCCCTCTTTTTTTAACCCCTCTGTGTCATACTGCTATTGTCCCTCCTTTCTTTAATCCCTTTGTGTCATGCTGCTATTGTCCCTCTTTTTTTAACCCGTGTCATACTGCTATTGTCCCTCCTTTCTTTAACCGCTTTGTGTCATGCTGCTATTGTCCCTCTTTTTTTAACCCCTCTGTGTCATACTGCTATTGTCCCTCCTTTCTTTAACCCCTTTGTGTCATGCTGCTATTGTCCCTCTTTTTTAACCCTTCTGTGTCATACTGCTATTGTCCCTCCTTTCTTTAACCTCTTTGTGTCATGCTGCTATTGTCCCTCTTTTTTTAACCCATGTCATACTGCTATTGTCCCTCCTTTCTTTAACCCCTTTGTGTCATGCTGCTATTGTCCCTCTTTTTTTAACCCGTGTCATACTGCTATTGTCCCTCCTTTCTTTAACCCCTTTGTGTCATGCTGCTATTGTCCCTCTTTTTTTAACCCCTCTGTGTCATACTACTATTGTCCCTCCTTTCTTCAACCCCTTTGTGTCATGCTGCTATTGTCCCTCTTTTTTTAACCCCTCTGTGTCATACTGCTATTGTCCCTCCTTTCTTTAATCCCTTTGTGTCATGCTGCTATTGTTCCTATTTTTTTAACCCGTGTCATACTGCTATTGTCCCTCCTTTCCTTAACCCCTTTATGTCATGCTGCTATTGTCCCTCTTTTTTTAACCCGTGTCATACTACTATTGTCCCTCCTTTCTTTAACCCCTTTGTGTCATGCTGCTATTGTCCCTCTTTTTTTAACCTCTCTGTGTCATACTGCTATTGATCCCTCCTTTCTTTAATCCCTTTGTGTCATGCTGCTATTGTTCCTATTTTTTTAACCCGTGTCATACTGCTATTGTCCCTCCTTTCTTTAACCCCTTTGTGTCATGCTGCTATTGTCCCTCTTTTTTTAACCCCTCTGTGTCATACTGTTATTGTCCCTCCTTTCTTTAACCCCTTTGTGTCATGCTGCTATTGTCCCTCTTTTTTTTAACCCTTCTGTGTCATACTGCTATTGTCCCTCCTTTCTTTAACCTCTTTGTGTCATGCTGCTATTGTCCCTCTTTTTTTAACCCGTGTCATACTGCTATTGTCCCTCCTTTCTTTAACTCCTTTGTGTCATGCTGCTATTGTCCCTCTTTTTTAACCTGTGTCATACTGCTATTGTCCCTCCTTTCTTTAATCCCTTTGTGTCATGCTGCTGTTGTCCCTCTTTTTTTAACCCGTGTCATACTGCTATTGTCCCTCCTTTCTTTAACCCCTTTGTGTCCATGCTGCCCCCCCATTTTTTACCCCCCCCCCACCCCCGTTTTTTTAACCCCCTGTTTTCCTCCCTTCACTTACCTTTACTTCTCTCTTCCTTCTTGTCTTCTCTGCTGCTCTGTGTTCCATTGCTCCAGACTGACTGAATGCTGGGCGTGACATGATGATGTCACACCCGGCATTCAGTCAGCCTGGAGCAATAGAGCACAGAGCAGCATAGAGGAGGGACGCCGGCGCCGAAATCACGTGAGTATGGTTTTGGTTTTTTTACTACCCTGCTCCCCCCACCAACGACCGAGCCCCCCCCCCCCCCCGCCGAAAAAAAGAAAAAAAAGAAAACAAATTAGTTTTGAAAAAAAAATTAAATTAAATAAAAAAAAAATCGTCGGCGCGAGGGCCCGGGCCCCCTGACATGCCCGGGCCCGGGTAATTAGTACCCGCTCCCCCCCCTCTCGGCGGCCCTGAATACAGGTATACTTTTAAGTACCTGAAATAAATAAAAAATATATACAATATATTAATGTAGAGTTTATAGTCTGCTGAATCTATCACTAGTGTGACTTATTTCATACATTTACCAAATAAATTCATATGTCTCAGTAGGCTATAATTTTTTTTATTAAATTTATCATGCCACATCGATATTATAAAAATCTAACGTTCAAAGACCTAGTCATCCTACCAATATATTATATTCCACATTTGCATTAGATTAGATAAATAACCTAGGTTGATGAACAGTTCAATTTACAATTTTGAACCATCAGCACATTATATTCATATTTACTAAGCTTTATCAGCTGCAGGGGCGGGCTGGGCAGGGGGGCAGCGCCCCCCCGGGCCGCTTGGTGAGAACGCTACTCGGGCCGGGGCGGTAGGCCGGCCGGCCCCCCCACGGATGCAACATTCAACAATTTCCCCCGCAGCCGCGTCATCAATGACGCGGCCGCATCATCAATGACGCGACCGCATCCCCTGTCATGTGATGCGGCCGCCTGTGTGCCCCCCGGGCTTCCCTCTCCCAGCCCGCGCCTGATCAGCTGACCCACTATTATGGTTTGAGAAATATTTGAATAGCATGCAAGCTTCAAGCAAACATTTATGATGTCTACCTTACTCCAGGATCTTTTGAAAACGTTTGTTTCTATGCCTAAAAATTTCAAGATTATCTGATTACAAAAACAATTGCTTCATTTTAGTATGAAAGGATTTTGATACTAATGTTACAGAGAGAAGAAACGTAATAATTTTATTATTTATGTTATCAATTGATGTATTATATTCTTAATAGTAAGCAATTCCACTAGGGCTGTTTGACAAATGTTTTTTTTATAATATGCTTCTTTTAACAAAAGAGGTAATTGATTTTAGCGCAGGTTTTTACTTTGTTCTATATATAATGGTGCCACCTATTGTAATTAATGGTGTCCACTTTTTTGTTCTGTAGTGCAAGATAAGAAATATTTATCTACTCTTGCTCCAATATAATCCATAGAGAGGGGAAAAAAACGTCGCAAAGTGAGTTATTGTCTGGTAATTCCACCTACTTAATGGACAGGCAGCCAAACAGAATCGGTCTCTCATTCTACTGTTATTATTTAAAAACAAATAACTGAATTGATATTGAAGCTATGCCTTTCCTAGACAGTAGAGTGGAATTGGATTGTAATATTTAGAGTCTCGTTGGACATGTATTAAAAATATCAGTTTAAATGTAATGCATTTTAGAAATATGTCTTTAGTAACTGCTTTGGGTTATTTTTATTTGATATTTTTACTGCTTTAGTGCCAGAGGGGAAAGTGCTCTAATTTATCTTTAGTGCTTTCATATAAAACAAAACAACTCAATCTGTACATAGTGTGAATCTCAACAAAACTATTCACTCATCTCTATTAATAGCTTTCATGAAAAAGCTGCTCCAAAGGAAATGCAAAATCAATAGGTAGTTACAGCGTTGAAGCAGACGTTAAAAGAGAAACATATTAAAACAATTTTTATTTAGTTTGCACAAATATTTAAATACAATGTCTCTAGCTTTTATTTGGCATCAAACAAGGGTCCATTAGCAGATAAGAATTTATTGCAACAACATTATTATCATATTGAGATTTTGCCAAAATGTGGTACTGTGCAGTTGATTTTCTTGTGATTCTTATAAAAAAAATTGCTTGCTTTGCCAACTGCTCAATTTTTTTACCCAGTATGCCAGTATGGCTGTATTGTTGTCCATAAGAAAATCAATGAAACAGGGAAATATTTTGTATTACCATACTTCTACATTTACTGAGTTTATACATAACCTACAAAAAATACAATAGTCCTGCTTTGGGGGGAGGGGGGGTCAGATAGCTGCAGTGCAAAACTTACATAAAAATACAACCCCTTCAAATTTCATATATTCAACTTCATAAAATAACAATTAAATACAATAAAATATTATCATGTTGCTGGGTGTTGATCAAACATTGGTTTTTTTTATATAACTAGTGTGTTATTGTAAAAAAAAATCACATTCTTTTGTGAAAAAATATGACTTTCTTTGGTAGATTAACTAAAAAGAAACTCCTTCTGCCTTATTAGTGAAACCCTATAAATGTGCCGCAAAAATAAATTGTCTACCTCTGCTGAGTATAGGAACACTAAGGGCTAGATTTACTAAGCTGCGGGTTTGAAAAAGTGGGGATGTTGCCTATAGCAACCAATTAGATTCCAGCTGTCATTTTGTAGCATGTACTAAATAAATGTAAGCTAGAATCTGATTGGTTGCTATAGGCAACATCCCCACTTTTTCAAACTCGCAGCTTAGTAAATCTAGCCCTAAATGTCTGAACATTCTGCAAGATATAATGGACATTTAGGGAGTGGAAATACATGTATTATTTTAAATTTTATTTATTTTAGTTGAATTGTTTTCTTTATTAATATACATTACATGGGGGCCTGTGCCATGTCTCCTCTATTATCAACATTGATAGATTCAGTGTAACAAAGATTTAACAGCAGCTGACATGTCAGCCACTGTTATATGCAGGCTACACTGTACCTATCAGGGCAGACAAGGTCTACAACAGATCTCCATTGCAACAGCAGCGACTTCTTTGCACTCAAGGAAATCCTTGATGAAATCATAACATTTTCAATTAGTGAAGTCTGGACTGGAAAACTCAGTAATTTAGCATTATTCCTTGCCAAGCAGCCTATTTGTATGCGTCCTTATGCTTGCACAAATATTTATATATAAAAGCAAACAGTTGACATTAATGCAAATATACAATGTTTTATTTATGTGCCACTGTCAACCACAGTATTGATCAAATCAGCATTGCCTCCTTTTATTGTCCCCACACGGAGTATACCAGTGCAGTCTACAGTGTTGTACCTGAACTGTCCTATTTATTGTACCAGTAATGTGCCCTTCTGATTATACCCGCACTATTACCACAACTGCAACGTTATTTATACTAGCAGTGTGTGCATCCTGACATAATGTCCCTGTACCCCCAGCATTGCCCCATTGATTATAAGAGCACAGTTCCACAGGCTACCAGAACAAAGCTTTTATTTTTTTAGATATGTGAAAGATATTTGAGTTACTCAAATAAAAAACTATTGTTTTTCTTTTTCTTTATCTACCATGATTTTTTTGGGTGTAGTAAATATCAAGTGTGCAAAACCTGTAAAACAAATAAGAAAACAATTATTGAAGTTTTGTGTATGAGTAATGGTGAAAAGTTTAAAATCAAATAGATTATTAATTGTGACACAACAAATGTGGTACACGTACTACAGTCACATTGTACACTTCAGTATGTAGGGACAACAAGGACTTGGTTAATGACCATATCCATTATGGATAAAGAGAGAGAGGAAGCACAGTGTGTCTAAATACTTCAGAGTTAAGCACAACAAGGTGGTGGTTGTGAACTAATTTATGTGAGTGCAATTTCATATATATTTATGCCAGTTAATAAATTGTTTACATTATATGGAGTATTTTGATGTTCTTGGAACATCAATGATGAGACAGAGTTTATATTAATATTGTTATCCCAGCTGAATCAGGAAAATGGTCCGAAAACTAGAGCTTGTTTCTACAAGGTGACATTGATTTGGGGTGGGCTTGATTTGCAAACTCGCTTACATCTATATCAATTGTGAGATATGAAAAAATGTCCATGAACAGCCAGTTTTCTCAATAGGTATCGTTTTAAAGGCTAACATAAGTATTTTACTAAGCGGTGCTGTTTTAGAATTTACTCTAGATAGATTGTTTCTAAAATCATGTAGTAATAATCATTAGCTCATGACCTGTACCTTTCGTGCCTTAAAGAATACAATTTAATACAAAGCAAACAATATAGACAAAGGCTCCTACCTGGTCAACCACAGATCTCAGTGTCAAATTACATCAAAGTCTATTGTTATGCAAGGCTCAACATAGTACAATACTCTCTGGTAAGAAAGAATTCAGGGACCTTTTGTTTCTGATTCAGATATCATATGGTTTTTTTAACCATCATTTTGTAAGAAACTACATCTTGGTATTATGTGGAATGAATGGCTAACCTGTGGTTGACCAGGTAGGGGCATTTGTCTATATTGTTTGCTGTGTATTAGTATTAAATTGTATTCTTTAAGGCACTTTAAGGTAAACTTCCTTTCACACTGCAATTAATCCCACTATGGCATTGCCTACAGAAAGTAATGGTGAGCCAAAGTCATTACAGAGGCAGCTTGCTGAAATGAAGCTCAATTTTCAGTTGTTAGATATGTAGAAAACGGTTTGCATGCACCCAAGGAGTTCATGGGGATGTTTACACTTCCACTAAAAAGAATCATACAGACTATAATAAAATTATGAGGATAACACAATTGTATTCATCTGATTTGTAATGCTTTTGTGCTAAATTTTTTGCAGGGTCAGTGCTATGTTTTACCCCAGAGCACAGCCTCGTGACTTATGCTGGGTACACACTACAGGGTTTTTGTCCAATAATCGGCTCAACCAGCCGACATACGACCGCTCGTTCAAAAATCGGGTCAGTGTGTGTAGTGACACGTTGATCGAAAGTCTGCCCAAATGGACGAATGTCGCCTCATTTGGTTGGTCGTGCTGTTCAATATTTTCATTCCAATCTTCTTTCTATTGTGTAGTGTGTATAAGTTTCCGACCGATCCACGACAGTGAGTACGAAATTACAATCATTGCCCAAGGCAACATGGCTGTAAAAAGTCGGTAACGGGATGGCCACTCTTCCCTTTATCGTCCTAAACAAGGCTAGTGTGTATGCAGTCCATGGACCGAGCGATCACACCATCGATCGGATGTAAAATCGATCAGCATGAAAAGTTGTGGAAAATTCTGTAGTGTGTACCCAGCTTTAGCTAACTTTTTAAAGCATTTCTATGTTGTGTAGCTGTAATGGTGTTGAAATCTGACAACAGTTTAAGTATATCAAAGAAGTTGCTCTAAATCAATTAAAAATGAATTTAAAAGGCATCCCAGAGCACTGTGATTGAGGCTTGAGGCCTAGATCCCTAGTGTCATAGCCTATCAGCACCATCTGTTTAGAAAAGAATAGTTCTTTAACAGAGACAGTAATGCTAATTGCAACCACCAAAAGCTTTGAAACTGGGTGTTTTTGTGCATAAATACATACATACAGCAGGCTTTCCTTAGCCAAATAGAAATGTCTGATGCATGATTGGTACAGTATTTTTCAGAATATTTAAAAAAATGTAAGCAACAACTAATTATATAAGATATATTTTGAATTATAGTTCTCACTCATCCACCAGGGAATTCCTTCTTTATTTGCAAGCAAGGAATTTGTTCCATGTCATATAAAACAATTCAAAGGTAATAAAGAATGGCTATGCATGCAGATTTTCTATGTATAAAAACATATCATGAATGCATCTATATAAAGTCCTTAAATGGGAACTATCATGAAATTTACACATAACATTTCCCTAATAAATCAATGTTCACATTTTCAGCAGACCAGAGGTTAAAATTCTTAATCTGTATCATATCACTCAAGTCCTGGAGGTAAATATATCAAACCTTCTAAAAAGGAAAATTGGAGGTGTTGCTCATAGCTATCACTTATCTAGTACATTCTAGAAAATAATAGCTAGAATATGATTGGTTACTATTAGAGATGAGCGGGCTCGGATATCTGAAATCCGAGCCCACCCGAACGGTGCCGATCCGAGCCGGATCCGAGACAGATCCGGGTATTCCCGCCAATTGCAAAACTGAAACCGAGGCTCTGACTCATAATCCCGCTGTCGGATCTCGCGATACTCGTATTCTATAAATTCCCCGCTAGCTGCCGCCATCTTCACTCGGGCATTGATCAGGGTAGAGGGAGGTTGTGTTAGGTGGTCCTCTGTCTTGCTATATCTCGTGCTGTGCTGTGCTGTGCTGTTTTTTATGTTTTTTTCAAAATAAATCCGAATTCAAAACCTTAAATCCGAACCAAAACCTTTCGTCAGCTGTTTTGCGAAACAAATCCGAACCCAAAACCTCAAGCAAATCCGAATCCAAAACACAAAACACGAGACACCAAAAGTGGCCGGTGCACATCCCTAGTTACTATGGGCAAAACTCCACTTTTCCGTTTTAAAAGGTTTGATACATTTACCCCCTGAAGTCATTTGCTATCAAGAAACATTAGATGTATAAAGCAAATATATATTTTTTTACATTATATTCATTATTTTACAAGCTTTACAACATCATAATCTTTTAAATAGATGTTTTCATATGTATTCACAAAGGGGGGAAATATCAGGAAATGGGTTGTGTACTAATAAAAAGACAGTTGTCAGCGCTTATCCTTAATACTGCATATCTGTGTGTATCTAGCAAAATTAAAACATGAAGCATTAGTTCATATTTTGATCAAAACATTTAAGCCTGCATTCCAGGGTCAAGGGCACCTCATTATATGCAGGTCCTACACTTTTGGTTTGTATACATATATGGGCACGCAGCTAGTACCATATGTAATATGGGATGTACTGAGCGCGGGCTTGTTTTTTCTCTGGTTGTGTACTAATAGCGTATACAAACCATTAAATATTAATGATTATGCCTAAAATAGAGCAATACCTGTTATGCCTAAGCAAGATTAAAATGCATAATGCACCTGTTTCATATGGCACCCACCCACATGTTGTAAAGGAATTAAGATTGATAATTAATATTCCCCTGTTTCTTAAATTTATGGACTCCCTCATAATCAAATTATTACCACAAGATTGGTGTACAATAGATGAGGAATCAAGCTTAAAAAAAAGAACAAAACCAGAACCAGAAAATTATAGAACTGTGGGTGTGACTTGTGTCATTGGTAATTAACTGAATGGATACAGAGGGATGCAATTCTGAAATATATTGTAGAAAATTATTTGATTACATAAGGTACCAGATATGTTATTTGCCAGGGAGAAGGAATGATGAATAAAATAAGGTTAGTGCAGATAGAAGTGGAATGCCTTTATACAAGCCAAAGTCAGTACACGTGTAATCAAACAAAGATGTACTTAAGGACATCACAATTCAGCTTCCCGGTAGCATTATTAGAAGTAGTGAGTTCACAGCTACAAACCAAAGTAAAGTACATCATACAAGGGAAAAACCTGCTATAATAACTGATGCAGTGGCAGACAAGCAAGGCAATTGACACTGAATTTATTGTACAACTCCTCAATAGGTTCAGATCTTGAAATATGGAACAATCAGCTATGCTCTGAAATATGATTTGTTATTATGAGCAGATATGTTTCAAACTGGAACTTTGTAGTGCAATTAATGCAATATATTTGGATTTTGCAAAAACATCTTAAATGATTCCACATAACAGTCTGGTACATAAGAAGAGTACTAGTTCAAGGGGAAAAAAAATATTTGTGGTCAGAGAACCAATTAAAGGATAGAAGACAAATGGAAAGTATTTCGTCTGGACTAAATTTATTAGTCATAAACACTAATCAGCCACAGCTTTAAACCAGTGACAAGTGAAATGAAAAATATAACTTATTTTGTTACAATGGCACCTGTCAAGGGGTGGGATATATTAGGCAGCAAGTAAACAGTCAGTTCTTGAAGTTGATGTGTTTGAAGCAGGAAAAAATGGCAAGTGTAAGAATCTGAGTAACTTTGAAAAGGGCCAAATTGTGATTGGTAGATGAGTAGATCTGTGCATCTCCAAAATAGCAGGTCTTGTGGGATTTTCTGGTATGCAGTGTTTATTACCTATCAAAAGTGAAGCAAAGAAGGACAACTGGTGAACCAGCGTCATGGGTGCTCAAGGCTCATTGATGAGCTTGGGAAGCAAAGGTTAGCCCATCTAGTCCAATCCCACAGAATTACTACTACTAATTGCTTGTCACGAGTCACAGGGACTGAAGGCCTCTTGCAGATACTTGTGCTGCTAAGCTAGGAGGCACAGAGTCTAAACACACCCCTAGTTTTCGCCAGGGACCCCTGCAAGGGAGTTTGGAGTTTGCTGCAAGGGACGTGCAGGTCGTGGCCCTCCAAGTTCGCTATCAGCAGAGTGAAAAAGAAGCCAGCACTTGCACGAGACGAAGACTTCCTGATGAATCCTCATTGGAGGTTTTCAGCAATATATTGGGAGATTGCTTGTGTCTCTGGTAAGGAAAGTAGATAAATCCGACCCCTAGGAATAGGTTTACCTGGTAGCAGATCGATGGGACAGTCCCAAGGACGATACGGAGGAAGGGTCTCGGAAGCCGCTTTACAGAAGACATCCTTAAAGGAAGTATAGGGACCTGGGAGCCCTGGTAGGGATGAGGTGATTCTGCAAGGAACAGCGGATCTTCCAGGTGTGATTGTAGAGAGACAACTTCCGAAACATTGAGTACCCCAAGAAGTGACCTGGACTGAATTCCAATCGAATTGAGGAGCATGGAGCCAGAGCTAAGGCAACCACAGAATGACAGAATTAATAGACTGAGGAAGGACCAAGAACTCAATCCACTCCGAATGTAGCACCCCTACCATCAGCCAAATAGAAGAAGTGATCCGGGAGACAGAACCATTAGTAATTCAATCCCATCCATCGCAGTGAAGTATAACGGCTGAGACAGATCTCGAGTAGGAATGTGGAACTGTGAAACCAGGGTGGCGGAGTCCACAAAGGCAGAGGTCACGAAGGGGCCATCAGGAGTATCAAGAGTGATAGACATAGAGAGATCAGAACCCACAGGAGTATAGGAAGTAGGGAATTTGACTCCTAGATCAGCCTCCCTGTTACCGGCTAGGAAGAGGCATTTACTCGGTCTCTTAGGGCAGGCAGAAATTAGTTGGCCTGGTTCCCCACAGTAAAAACAGAGGATCTGTTTGAAACGCCTCTTCCTTTCTTCAGGTGAGAGACGAGGCAGTCCAATCTGCATGGGCTCATCAGGAGGCACCGGATTCTAAAAGCGAGGGGCCAGACATGGTAAGAAACGTCTGCCAGTTGATCTCTCTTGTGCTTGTTCCCAGAAGCGTAGGTTGATTCTATTGCATAAAGAGATTAAGGAATCGAGGTTCGCTGGGAGCTCACAGGAGACCAACTCATCCTTTATGTGGTCTGTCAGGCCCTTCCAAAAGGTTGCCACCAGCGCATCATTATTTCATTTCAATTCAGAGGCCAAAGTGCGGAACTGGACTGCATATTGACCCACGGTCTGGGTACCCTGGCGTAAATTCAAGAGACTGGAGACAGCAGAGGAAACTCGACCAGGCTCATCAAAGATTTTGCGGAAGGCTTCAATAAAAGCAGAGGCATTCTGCAGCAAAGTATCCTTGCATTCCCATAGGGGAGAGGCCCATGCCAAAGCCTGACCGGAGAGCAGGGAGATAATAAACACAATCTTAATGCGTTCAAAGTTCAAGGATCCAGGGTTGCATTCAAAATGTATCAAACATTGGTTTAAAAATCCCCGTCATCTCTTCGGGTCTCCGTCAATTTCCCTGGTGTATGAAGGCATAAGGCTGGAGCAGCGACTGTATAGGGGGTCTGGGTAGGTAGAGTAACCCCAGAGAAGATGACAACAACTGCCTAAGAGACCGCCTCCGATGCTTGAAACGATTTCATTCTAGCAGTAACCACCTGAATATACTGGAGGAGCTGGGCCTGCTCAAATTCTTGTTTAACAACTCTGTGAGCCAAGTGCATAACAAGATCACGAGCCGAGGGTTCACGGGGCCCTTCAGTAGACATGGCCAAAGTATACTGTCACCAGACACAGGGACTAAAGGCCACTTGCTGATTTTTGCGCTACTAAGCTAGGAGGCGCGGAGTCTAAACATGCACCCGATCTTCACCAGGGACCCCCGCAAGGGAGTTTGGAGTTTTCTGCAAGGGACGTGCAGGTCGTGGCCCTCCAAGTTAGCTCTGCCTGCATGGCGACGTCGTCATGCAGACAGAGGTCAAACCGTACTGGCAAACATGGTATCAAAGGGTAAGGTAAATCGGAGTCAGTAAGCCAAAAGTCAGATACAGCGAATGCAATCAGGCCGAAGGGAGATCCAGAAGCAGAAACAGGGATAGCCGGGTCAGTACACAAGAGGTCAGTCACAGAGCAGGGAAACAGGCTGAAACGCTGGAGCATAGGAAGGCCTAGATACTGTGCCACCTACCTAGTGTTAGAGGCAGGTTTAAATAGTGGATCGCTATCCCTGATTGATGGCAGTGGAGGAGGCGGCCCGAACAGCTGACTGCCATCAGGAAATGCAGAGAAGCGTCCCGTTGCTAGGAATCAGAGACACAGACACACATGCACACAGCAATCCTGAGGAGAGAAAACGGCATCCAGCTGCCTAGCAACAGACAGCGCTGCTGGCAGAGGAAGACGTCCGTCCCTGGCACCGATGGTAAGTGTGGGGACGGTGCCAGACCAGGTCCCATGCTGGCCCCTGTCCACCGCAAATAGTGCCTATAATGGCATTGTAACTGCCAAAATTGGACCTTGGAGCAATGGAAGATGATGATCTGGTCTGATGAATGACATTTTCTTTTGCATCATGTGGATGGCTGGCATGTGTGCATTATATCCTGGGGAAGAGATTCCACGAAGATACACTATGGAAGAAGACAAGCCAGTGGAGGCAGTGTGGAGCTCTAGGCTATGTTCTGCTGGGAAACCTTGTGTCCTGAAATTCATGTGGTTGTTACTTTGAAATATACCACCTACCTAAATATTGTTGCAGACCTAGTACACCTCTTCATGGCAACAGTATTCCTTTATGGCAGTGGCCTTTTTCAGCAGGATAATGCACTCTGCCACACTGCAAAAATTGTTCTGGAATGGTTTGAAGAACATGACAGAGTTCAAGGTGTTGACTTAGCCTCCCAATTCTCCAGAGCTAAGTCTAATTCACCCCTCTGGAGAAGTGCTGGGAAAATAAGGACTTAAAGGATCTACTGCTAACGTCTTGATGCCAGATACCACAGGACACCTTCAGAAGTCTTGTGGAGTCCATGCCTCGATGGGTTAGAGCAGTTTTGGTGGCTTTGGGGAAACCTACACAATATTGGGCATTTTTTTTTGTTGTTGGCTGATCGGTGTATCATTGTCAGTATGATGGCTTAGAATTTTCAGTGTCCACATCTGCTTAGTTAAACAAATATAGTATTGCCTTTGTATATGTCATTAATAATATGTTGAACAAGAAGTATGGCTTTGGTCACCTCACTGTAAGATGGAAATATGAGAACTTGAAAGGGTTTAAAGGTAGGAAAAACTTACTAATAAAGGGACTGCAAGGGTTAAATTATTGAAAGAGATGAGAAAAACTAGGTTTGTTTACTTTGGAAAAAGGCAATTCAGAAGTGACCTATTGAATTGTACAAATACAGTATGTTCAAGGTTGGTACAGAGATTTGTCTAACAAATATTTAATACAAAGAAATGGAAGAAAGCTTTCACTATGACATGTTCTTTAATGTAAGTGTGTTTAAGATGTTGAATTTCTTATTCCACATGAGGTGGTGATAGCAAATTCACAAACAAAACTTAAAATGGATTGGATACCTTCTTACAATAAATGGTTTCTGTAGCTATAATAGTAGAGGACATTATGAAAATGATTGATCCAAGAACTCCGTTGTCATATTTTAGATAAAAAAAAGATGAACCCTAGGCGCTAAATAAATCAAAATTATTTTATAATTTCAATAGCAGCTGGTAGCTAAAAAAAGAGATTGCGCAGCCACCAAATAAGGGTCATAACAAAAATGGAAAAATGGCAGCACTAGACTACACCTTAAAAACACAATGAAATCTTAGCAGAAACCAGCATTCAATTAAAACTGTTTATTAAGAACATAAAACAACATTAGTCACCATTTTTGTAGATGGGAATATTCTCTGTATTTTGTATGATTTCCCTATACAAAAGAGCAAAGAGTATTCCCATCTACACAGATGGTGAGTAATTAATACATTAAAATCATTATAGATTGGAACTACAAATATCAGGATTTGATGTGGTTAAGAAGAGACAAAAAAACAAACATGTCAAGGGATAATATAGTTGTTGATACTGAAATACTACACATCAAATTTGTGGAAGCTTACCAGACTGACCTTTATGGATGCAAGTCACCACTGCTGATTGTGGAGGAGAAAAATGAACCAGACAAATGTTCTACATGAGTGGTGAGAGTACCCAGGACCAGCATCAAAATACTGCTTTAAATACAAGCTAATACTCCAGAGAAACTTCCATAGTTTCATAGCCTTTCACTACACTAATAAGAAATTACTATCATCTCTCTTCTTCAGTTGAATCATATACTATATGGTAGACTTTATCTATCCTGTTTCATCTATGGTTATACTATTTTGAGCTTCATTTTTTTTAAACAATGTTATTTTATGTTCTTAATAAACAGTTTTAATTACATACTGGTTCCTGCTAATTTTTAATTATTTTTTAAGTGCATTCTAGTGTTAGTCATTTTTCAGGAAACTAGTAGATGACCAGACTCTCTACAATAGAGACAGAGATTCTGTCTTAATCTTCTCTCTCTCTCTTTAGGGGACAAGCGGGAATGCCCTATCTGCATGGGCTTTTCCGGAGGAGCTGGGTTGGGGTTCAGAAACCAAGGAGCAAGGTGAGGAACAAAGCATATGGCAGAGGATCGCTCTTGAGTACGTTCCTGGAAACGAAGATCTAACCTATTACATAGGAAGATGAGGGAATCAAGATCTGCTGTTAGTTAACGGGAGACCAGTTCATTTTTGATGCGATCCGAAAGGCCTTGCCAGAATGTAACCCTCAGTGCCTCTTCATTCCACTTAAGCTCGGAAGCCAGGGTGCGAAATTGGACCACAAATTGACCTACAGTCTGGGAACCTTGACATAGAGAAAAGAGGCTTCATGCTGCAGAAGAAACCCGACCAGGTTGGTCAAATATTTTCCAGAAAGCTGTTATAAAAGCAGAGACAATCAGAAGGAGGGGATCATCCCATTCCCATAAGGGTGAGGCCCATGCCAGGGCTTGTCCTGAGAGAAGAGAAATAATGAAAGCAACCTTGGAACATTCAAAAGAAAAGGCTCTGGAGTTACATTTGAAGTGAATGGAACATTGGTTCAGAAATCCCCGACATCTCTTAGCATCCCCATCAACCTTCTGAACCAAGTGGAGCAGCAAATCCCTGGCAGAGGGTTCACCTTGACCTTCAGAGGTCATGGCCAGAGTATACTGTCATGAGCTGGGTTGCTCTGATGGCCTTACCTGCCGGTATTGGCGCTGCCATGTTAGGAGGCACGGAGTCTAACCATGCCTCAGGTCTTCACCAGGGATTTCCGCAAGGAGATTTGGATTTAGCTGCTGAGACGTGCCGGTCGCGGCCCTCCCAGGTAGCTAGCAGCAAGGTATGGTGAATAATCGGAGTCGTACAAACCAGGGTCAAAACCGAGAGGACAGAAACAGGTACTGAAGAATAAGGCAAACAGATAGGAGGCCAAAGGTCAAACTGGAGAATCAGGATGGGTCCAAGAGAGAATACAAAAGAGTAGTTGGGCGGAGCAGTGGTCAGGAATCTAAATAGTTAGGTATGCAGGATAACAGTGCTGGAGCATAAGAAACTAGATACTCTGGCACCCTAGTGGAGTCTGGTTTAAATACAGGCAGCTGATGATTCATTCATTCAGCTGATATGATGGCCGTCAGGAAGTGTTAATAGCAATGGAGGCTCCAATAGCAATGTTCGTGCGCATGTGCCCAAACTTCCTGCTTGATCCCGGAATTCATGTCCCGTTGCAGGCAACGGGATGGCCGGAAAGAAGAGGAGGCAACTGTCCCCGACACCTAGCCTGTGTGCGGGGATGGCGCCTGACACAATATACACCCACTACACCGTTCTCATCAATATCATAAGTAGCAATCGGAGTTTATCCTGCATCCAAGTTGCTAAGGCTAGATGACTCCTCCACTATCCTGGATTCCTCAGAAGAATTCTTGAGGCACTGCTGCTGCTGCTGAGGGTGAATCTTCATCCCAGAAGCAGAACAAGAAGACTACTAGTAGTTTACAACAATTGAGTGCTAAACAATCCTTTGCAAGATGAAGCAAGTATGAAAGCAGTCACTCAGTCGCAAAGCAAATCACAGACACCATGGTGACTTTGGTAGTGTTAGATCTGCATCCAATATCCACTATTAATGCAGCTGGTTTTAGACAGTTACTTGAGGTCTTGTGTCCCCGTTACCAAATTCCATCATGACACCATTTTACTAGAAAAGCTTTTTCTCACCTCTACCAGAAGGTTCGTAAAAATGTAATTATTGGATTACAAAATGCCATTCTACCCACTGTACATTTAACCACAGATATGTGGACAAACGGAACTGGGCAAACTAAAGATTATATGACTGTGACAGCCCACTGGGTTGGTGACTCACCTGCACCAGCAGAAACAGCACCAGCATGTACCCAAGTACGTCACATTTTTCAAAGGCAAGCTACTCTGTGTATCACCGGCTTCACTAAGAGGCATACAGCAGACACTCTGTTACAAAAACTAAGGGATGTGATTGCAACATGGCTTATCCCGCTTGGACTCTCCTCAAGATATGTCATTTCTGATAACGCCACCAATATTGTGAGAACATTACAGTTGGGTGAATTCTATCACAGTCCCTATTTTGCTCACACAATAAACTTGGTGGTGCAGAGCTTTTACTCCATGCTTACTCCACAAGCCGTAACATTGGGAAAGGAGGGGGGATGCATTTTACACAAGCGCAGTGGAGAATACTTTCCATGTTGTGCAAGGTGCTGAAACCATTCACAGTAGTCACCTGTGAATTGAGTTCAGACACTGCTAGCTTGAGTCAAGTGATTCCCTCAATTAGACTTTTGGAAAAGCAGTTTGAGAAACTGAAGGAGGAGATTAAACAAAGCAGTTACGCTATGTATGTCGGACTTGTAGATCAAGTACTTTATTTTCTTCACCAGGATCCAAGAGTTATCAAAATCTTGAAAACGGATCACAACATTTTGGCGGCTGTGCTTGATCCTAGGTTTGAGAGCTCTGTCCTCTCTTTGTTTCCAACTGACCAAGATCTGACGAGATGCAAGGAGCTCCTGGTGAGCAAGATGACAGCTCAAATGTTACGTGACAGGACGGCGTCTCCTCCATCAGTTTCTCACTCAACTGCTGCTAGGAAAAAACTTAGCTTTCCCAAGAGACCCAGAGATGACTCAGCACAACATTTTGATATCTGGTCTGGTCTAAAAGAATTGACAATGAAACGTGACACCTCTGCCGTAACTCCTCCTTATCCTACTATCAACATCCAAAGGATGGTGGAGAATTATTTTAACGACAGCATAGAAATAGACACATCAAACAATCCCTTTACACACTAGGAGGAAAAAAAGGGAATTTGGAGACCCATGTACCAACTCGCTTTGCACTGCCTAAGCTGCCCACCCTCCTTGTGTACTCATAAAGAGTAATTTTTTTGAACGGTATAAAGACAACAGTTTTATTAACAAAGAACAACATTGCTTGCAAAAGTAATGTAAACATGGATGTCCAAATAGATGTGTATATGTATTACCTTCAACTTTGTTGCTGTTTCTTCAGTATTGCACAAAGTGTTTGTAACCTGCACTTTACGCCAAAGATATTATTATTATTATTATTAATTTTTATTTATAAGGTGCAACAAGGCGTCCGCAGCGCCGTACAGAGACAAACAAATTACAATACAATGGGAGACAGCACAGTACAGTAAACAGTAAGCACAGCAACTCAGTAAGCTCAATGCACAGCTAGAGAGGGCGGGGAAGGGGAGGTAGAATCCGCAAATGACGGGCCCAAGAAGGAGGGCGCAGAAGACAGGGAGACCCCCAGGGGGGAGGAGGGAGCGAGAGTAGACGTGGAGTGGAGCCTCGAGGAGGAGGGCTAAGTAGCTGGAGAGCAGAGTTAGAAGTGGTGGAAACAGGAGGAAAGATGGCCCTGCTCAGAGGAGCGTACAATCTAAGGGGAGGGGTGGACAGACAGAGAGACGCAGGGGAGAGAGGGAGAGTAGGGGGACGGAGGCAGAAGATAAGGTAGGAAGTTAAGTGGGAGACAGAAAGGCTTTAAGAAAAAGGTGGGTTTTTAGGGCCCGTTTGAAACTGGACAGATTAGGGGAAGTTCTGATGGAGGGAGGGAGCTTGTTCCAGTGGAGGGGGACAGCGCGGGCGAAGTCTTGGATATGCGCGTGGAAGGAGGTTATAAGGGGGGAAGAGAGGCGACGGTCAGAGGCAGAACGGAGAGGGCGGGATGGAGCGTGAATAGAGAGAAGGGTGGAGATGTAGGGTGCAGTGGAGTTGGCGAGGGCCTTGTAGGTGAGTGCGAGGAGCTTAAAGAGGATTCTGAAGAGGAATGGGAGCCAGTGAAGGGCTAGGTAGAGGGGGGAGACAGAAGATGAGCGGCGAGGAAGGAAAATAAGCCTATCGGCAGCGTTAAGATCAGATCGAAGGGGATCGAGATGAGAGTGGGGGAGGCCAGTGAGGAGGAGGTTGCAGTAGTCCAGGCGGGAGATGATCAGAGAGTGGATAAAGCATTTGGTGGCATCTTGGGAGAGGAAGGGCCGGATGCGAGCGATGTTACCCAGCTGGAAGCGGCAGGATTTAGCAAGAGAGAGGATGTGGGGGCCAAAGGAGAGAGAGGAGTCAAGGAAGACACCAAGGCAGCGAATTTGGGGGACAGGGGAGATAGAGGTGTTGTCGACAGTGATGGAGAGGTCAGAAGGGAATGAGGTATGTGAGGGAGGAAAAACTATGAGCTCAGTTTTGGCAAGGTTAAGTTTGAGGAATCGAGAGGACATCCAGGAGGAGATGGCAGAGAGGCAGGCGGACACCCTAGAGAGGAGGGAGGGAGAGAGATCAGGAGAGGAGAAGTATAGTTGAGTGTCGTTGGCGTAAAGGTGGTAGCTGAAGCCGAAGGATCTGATGAGTTCATCCAGGGAGGAGGTGTATAGAGAGAAGAGTAAGGGTCCCAGAACAGAGCCCTGAGGGACCCCGACTGGAATGGTGGACGGGGGGGAGAGAGAACCAGAGGTGGTGACAGAGAAGGATCAGTGAGAAAGGTAAGAGGTGAAACAGGACAGGACTGGGCCGGAGAGGCCGAAAGACTGGAGGGTGTGAAGGAGGAGGGGGTGGTCAACGGTGTCAAAGGCTGCAGAGAGGTCAAGGAGGATGAGAAGGGAGAAGTGGCCCCTGGCTTTAGCAGAGAGGGGGTCATTGGTGACTTTAGCCAGGGCAGTTTCAGTGGAGTGGAGGGGGCGGAAACCAGACTGGAGAGGATCAAGGAGAGAGTATTCAGAAAGGTAGGAGGTGAGACGGCTGCAGACGAGCCTCTCGAGAATTTTGGAGGCAAAAGGGAGAAGAGATATGGGGCGATAGTTTGAGAGAGAAGTGGGGTCGAGATTAGGTTTCTTAAGAATGGGGGATACGAGAGCATATTTAACTATATTTTAATTTTTTGGGAATTGGGGCTGATTTGAAGCTCAGTGATGAACTTTCTTTTTGCTGTGAATTACAATAGCTCTTTTTAGTGCATTGTCTGGCACACTGGATTGGTCTAATAAAAGCACGCATCCCGTGGGGGGGGAGGGGTCAGCGCTCGTCGCCATATATTAGCTGTAGAGTTAACACAGTTATCCAAGGAATGGGTGGAGCGATCAAATGAACCATAACTGATTTAATGATCTGAGGATAATTAAATCTTGCACCACTTTTCTTTTATGACACTGCTGTGTGGCAATGTTTCCTAGATGTGCTATGAACTGTCGTGTGTTTGTGTCATTGCTCTGTCGCTTACCATAAAGCCAGGTCGCTGCAGTCTTTGTTTGAAAGTGTATGAAAATAATATTGTGACCTGTGAGGTGGTAAAAATTAGTGTTATTGAGATTAATAATAATGTAGGGAAAAAAAACTAAATTATGTGAATTTAGCAAAAAAATTATGGGATTTTAGAAAAAAAATAGGGATCCAAAACCAAAACACGCAAGGGCAGTTTTGCCAAAACCAAAACACGAAGTCAATAAAGATCCAAAACCAAAACTAGAACAAGAGGATCTCTATTCAAAATATAAGCTATATAGGTTGATATATGCACCTCAGACTAGTGTACACTTAACTGCAAGAAAGACAGCTATGAAATATTCAGTTAGTTGATCCCTAACCACCTTTATTGCATATTACATTATTTTTTTTAATCTGGAGCTCTTCTTAGCACAAACATTAGTTAACATCTCCTTTTCAACATTCAGGAGTTGTGATAATAAATACTTGGCATTTGCCTCTCAGTATTTTGGACTTTCAGGAATAGACACATTTTAATGCGCAGATACCACAAAAGTTTTCAAGAAGATACTTTTCTGCTTTAGATACTCCCCTAAACTGAAGGAATGAAGCCAGGGAGTATATATAGACACCTTTTATAAAGTGAATCTCAAATATTTTTAAAATCTGTACCAAAATTGATAATGGACAAAATCCAAAGTAATAGAAATTAATAAACAAAGGAACCCTCCTCAAGCAACCCTAGATAATCATCTCTCTCCCCATTTATGGTTCCACCTAACTGTAAATATTGAAGAAAAAAATAGGTGACGTAGCTAGTGAGACTGACTAGGAACAGCCTTTTGCTTAAATATGAGCATCTTCAATGCAGCTACCTTGAGAAATGAAAATGCTCCTTGCCAGATATCATAATCATACATGGAAGAGATAATGACAACACAAGCAAAAATCGGGCACTTGCTGACATAGGGTAACACCATGTGAGGAATGAGAGCCTCCAATACACAACTGTAAATTATGATTGTTCTCTTTTATCTACCTGTGCCTGAGGGAATTCCACCTTGGAAAGGTAAATAAATCAGCAAAGACTAATGTACAAGCTCCTAAGCACAGATATCAATGAGTTCAAAAGAAGATTTGAAAGGGATCCTGTGTTTTGGAACCTGTTCCATTGGATATGACATTTTAATGTTGAACTAACTTCCATAATACCATTTGATATCTTTGATGTTTTGCACCAGTGTTCAGGGGCGCACGCAGGGGGGGTTTCTGGTTCTCCAGAAACCCCTCCCCTCCGCGAAGAACGGGGGCTAAACAGTGCCCCTACATAGCGTCACTGTACTGTACAGCAGCCGCGACACTGTCAAATAAGCGTCCGCGGCGGTGCTGTATTGTGCCGCCGCAGACGCTTCTTTGACAGCGCCGCAGCTGCTGTACAATAGAATGACACCGAAATGGAGCTGCTGCGCATGCAGCTCTCTCAATATATTTTTTTTCGGGGGGCAACCCCCCTTAAAAATCCTACGTGCTCCCCTGGTGTTGACACTATTTGTCAGTTTGGATGGCGGGGCACCCTAGTTGTAAGCTGGATTTATTTCTTAGTATTTCAGGAGTGCTCTTTGGAAGTATTTTTTATACCACTACACCATATAATGGTTTGCTTTCTAATTATTTTTTGGGTGAGATATAGAAAAGTGATCCAGCACCCCCCAGAAGATTCAAAGTAATCAGTGCAAGACTCTTTGAAAAAAATCTGTTTTATTTCTGTCAAGAATTCGATGAAAGATTGACTGTTTGGTATTAGGCAAGTTGTAATCCTGCAAAAAAAAAAGAAAAGAAACTACTTACCCTGCGGTCACGTCAGATGGTACTCCGGCTCCCTCCCTTGTCTCCTCCTCCGTGCGGTGCTCGCATTGAATGTCGGGCGTGATGTCATCACGCCCAACATCTATTGCGGAGCGCAGCACAGAGGAGACACCCGTGCGAGAAGAACAATCAGCAGCAGAGAATTGGAGAAAAGAAGAGAAGAGGACAGGAGAACAAGCCGATTAAAAGGTAAGTTAAGGGGGATTTTTTTTTATTATTTTAAGGGACGCTGACAAGTGAATAAAAGTCACCTGGTCCTGGAGCATCATGGACCTTATCTCCCTGCTACATACTTCTACTTGTATTACTAATGGGGCATTATATATTATTCTCTTTGGCCCATTATAAGTTGTTATCCCTTAACTAACATAGTGGTGTTATTATCAAAACAGGTGACAATTTGGGGTCGCAGTGGTGTATATGTCAGGTACCGCAGGCCTGGTCAGGGCACCCTGATATACAATGCCTGGCTTAAATACACTTTATTGATATTGCATCGAAACAATACAAAAAGTGATTATAGTATAATAACTAGAGAGGATTTTTTGAACAGGGCGAATGAAAGGTAAGTATAGGGGGATTTGAAAAAAAGTGATATATATATATATATATATATATATATATATATATATATATATATATCTCACTTTTTTTCTCATATATATATATTAACTATGTTTTCTATGGTTTTTTGAATGATCAGCTATCGTTATTGTTAGTGTATTTTATGTGCGGCCCAAACCAACTCGTCGTCTTCCAATGTGGCCCAGGGAAGCTAAAAGGTTGGACACCCCTGATCTAGATCCTCTTCTCAGGCCTGAACTAACTCAGGTATACGGTTTGTGAGGGACCTTTTGGACCAGAAGACCCACTTATACTTTGATGGCCTCTGCCCCAAATTTCCCGACCTCACGCTGAAATTTTTGGAGTAATTGCAGATTAGGCATTTTCTTCAATCTCTCCTGTCTGTAGGTCCTACTGATTTCCCCTTTTGAGACACTATAGGCCTAATTCATCAAGTCAAGTATCTGCTGTTTTTGTGCGTATCATATTTAAAACCACTCTGTGCATGCCCAGAATTGGACCACATGCAACTAAATGCAAAGAACACTTACTACAACCTACGATTTCTGAGAGTGGGCAGGGAAGGGGCATTCGCATGTAGTCAATGTACAGTAAGAGCATGCTAAACTCGAGCAGATGCAGCAACGTCCAAATCAAGCTTTGAGCATCTCAAAGTTAGTTATTTTTCTGCCGTATCTCTTGCTCCAGGAATTGTCCAAGTCCTGAGTTCTAGTGATGAGAGCCTCATATGCATACTATAACATGTGTTTGCCTTCAGGAGCAACTGTAAAAGTGTATTTTATGTTCAACAGACTTAAACATCATCTAATAAATATATTTCATGAATTTAAAAAAAAAATATTTTTTTTCTGTACCTTCTTTTGCGAATCTATATTCCACATAGGCATTGGATGTATCCTTCAGTGTCTTGTTTAGTTGCGCAGAACAGACCTACATGCAAATTCACCAGTACATGTATCTGCAGGTCCATTCCTTGTTGAATTCGGGAGCACGCATGGTCAATTTATGTGTGTTTTTGCCACACATTCTGCTCATTATGCGTGCCTCGATGGATCGTGCCCAATGTCTCTCCTCACTGCTATGGAGAGGTATGATTTCCTCTCTTTATTATATTCTCCTTGACAACATAGACTCTGGGAACAGGCATGAGAGAGGGTGGGAGAGGAACCTGGGACCACCTACGGAGAAGGACTGCTGGAAGAGCATCAGGTAGAAAGTGCCCTGCAGCTTTATCGCTACTCTGATCAAAGAGATGCCTATAAAGTTTATTTTAGATAGCATCTCACTCCTTATAAACTCTCTAAAATATATCTCGCTACCTCTCCTAATTACTGGCGGGGCTTTGGACAAAGAGGCACCTTTCTACACATCTGGTGGTCTGCTCAAATATCTCACCATTCTGGGAAAAAGTCTATTACCTTCTGTCCTCCCTCATCCAAAATTGTGTTAGAAAGACCCAGCAGTCCTTCCTCCTCTGTTGCCCTATCTAGGATATAGACACTCATTCAGTAAATTTGGCCTCTCATGTCCTGGCCGCGGTGCACTGTTTGGTTGCCAAGCCGTGGAAGTAGGTTGACCTTCCCTGCATCTCTTTGATGAAATCTCACATTTATTTTATTTGTTATATGGAAATATTCACCTACCAGCTGCACCAGATGTGGGCCTCTTTATATGTTATTAATAGTTTTCTTATATCTAATCCACTTATATCTGATGGACAGCATGAATTTGTTCTAAATTCTATTAATATTCTATTGGCACACTATCATCATCATCAGCTATTTATATAGTGCCACAAATTCTGCAGCACTGTACAATGTACATAGATTTATTTACACATGATTGCTTTTCTGATATATTTAATGTTTTGCATTATAGTTACGCCTTGTTTTGTTTGCTGCTTGCTTATATTGCTCTAATTTCATCCCCTTGAATATGTTTGTGTGCAGTGCTTTGTATGAGTCATCATCATCATTTATTCTTATTAAGTATCCTCCAGTGACACTGTATGATTAGTTAATTAATTTGATAATGAAGTTGTAGAATTTTTTGTTACTATATTGGTCATTTTTTAATCTGCATAGGTTCACTTGCCTATTTGTCTGTATGTGAAGTTGGGATGTTAAGTATGATTGAAGAGTTATGCTACAGTTAAGATGGATTAAGCTAGGCCTGACACAACATTATATCATGTAAAATACAAGTAAGCAAATGTAGCAGCAATCATGTTTGAAAATTCAACAAACAATGCCAATCCTAACTCTCTCCATATGCCTTTAAACTTCAGCACACACATATCCCTATTTACAGCCAAAGCAGGTGATTGCTGTCAAAATTACCTTGTATATTACAAACACACTCCCATCAAACTTCTCTGCTGTGTCACATTTCTCCCTTTCAATCTCTCCCAATGAATGTTATTGCATGCTACCACTTGCACCGATGCATCTTATCTTGGTTTCTTCAAATGTACTAAAACAAATGAACCTGACAAAGTGGCATCCACCTGCACTATCAAAACTGTCACACTGCAAATTGCAAACCACTCCACATAGCCTAACCACATTAATTTTTACTATATATTTGTTGCTAAAACACATGAGGTTTAGGGGTTTGCAAACTGCCACATATCGAATGTGGTTTGAGATTTAACACTATAAACTCCAGATAGTAAATCGGGTAGTTTGGCTCTGAAAATCGTATGCAATATGTGGCAGTTTGCAAATCGCTTACAAAAACGCTGATTAGTAAATTTCCCCCATAGTGTCTTGCACCATTGCACTCAACCATTATGGGGGCCACAAGACTGAAACTGAAGATGTTAAAAATATACTTAGAGAAGGATGCTTTGTAGATGAGAAACATATTTGGATTTTGAATGGTAGAACTTTATTTCCAGAGGGACTTAATGGAAATATAGAGTTGAAAAGAATCTAAATATTTAGAGTTTCTTTTCCCTCTCCCTTTTTTTTAAATAATTTTCAGACATTTATTTATGTATATGCTTTGATATATTTTTTCATATTTTTTTTTATATTTACTTATACATACATTTGCATTTAAGTAATTTTTATACATGTAATTGGCAAACGAAAATACACAGTGGATTGTAATACTTAAACCATAATTACACTAATAATCACCTGAACTTTAAGCACAAGTGGTAATACCTGTCATAAAGTTGACAGTAAATATTACAAGAAATGTAAGAATAGAATGTTTGAATGTGTAAGAGAGCACTTTTATTACATAATGGGAAGTATCTTAAAAAAAATACATAAATAATAATATAAGTAATTGCTATTTATTAATGCTGTTGTTGTAAATGTTTACAACAACAGCATTAAAAAGTATCATAACTATTTATTTATTTTAGCTTGGGGCTACCTTAGGAACGCCTGGTTGATGGCCACCTATCTTCCCTCATATGCACACTAGAACTTTGTGGGATAGGTGTTGTTTATGTTGTTGGCATTGTATTCTGGCTGCTCTTGCCTGAGGATGATGGCACAGGTAAGCGGACCATAAGTAGATGTTGCATTTGGCCACAGGCTGAAACATGTACTCTTACTGCCCTATTAAAACTATTAATTGCAGTATTCATGCGCACAAGGTTGATATCAATACGTTCCAAAATAGTACAGATATGCAATTGTGTCTCATGGATGTAATACAAATATTTCAGTCCTTTAGTGAGCTGTCTTTAGATTCCCCTCCTTGAATCTAAAAAATGCAAATTACTTTTTTTCATATTAAACATTACCTGTTCAAAACTATTTATAAGGGGTTTATGTCTTCAGTAAAAGTTTAATGACAGTGCCAGTAAATAAGTAACTTTGTGATATTAATAAAGTTAATTTAAATTTTATTTTTTAAGCATACGCATGACATTATCACATTATCTTATATGTGTCAGACGACTGACTTCAATTTGCATGTATCACGCAAAATCAGGTAAGTTTTGAATTCTAAGCTTGCAACCAATCAGAAGTGATTACTGTTTTAAAAACTGTGTTGTTTGCTACAAACTGCCGACAATTTTATGCTTTTGCGGTAGTGTGAAAACAGTTGCAGATCACTGGACATTGATGGTGAATTTATTTTTTTACCCTCAACAAAGCAGTATAATACATCTGGGGGTAAATGTATTAAGCTCCGGGTTCTTCAACACCCGCGAGTTCGGAGTCTTTGGCGTTTAAATTTAAAGCGGCGCTGCCTTGTAAAGGGAAGTTTCCCTTTACAAGGCAGCGCCGCTTTAAATTTAAATGCCAAAGACGCAGAACTCGCGGGTGTTGAAGAACCCGGAGCTTAATACATTTACCCCCTGGTGGTCTGGTGCTTAAAATCAACGTCAATGTGAGACTAATGGCAGCGGTTTAAAATCGTTGAATACAATCATCATCATCACCATTTATTTATATACAATGCAGTTTTATACATTTTGCCCCAGGAGTACTTACTCTAACACCCTTGATATATATTAAAGTAAATTAGCTGTCCTACAATTGGACAAACACACTACACTATTGCACAGCCTAGCAAACACTATTGTGAGGCTATAGCCATAACTCATAATCATCCTAGGAACAGTTTTACATTTTCTTTCTCTTTTAGCTTTAACTCTGCCTAATAAATAGAGCTCAAGGTATGCATACATAACCTTGCATCCATTAAGCCACAAAAATTATCTAGGTGAATAACTGTGTAACAAATAAGTCACCTGTATTTCTGGAATGTGTGGTCCCTGTCAATTGAGTTCCTTCAAAGGTTAAGAGAGCTTCTGGAGACTATAATGAGAGTTTTACTACTCTTTGCTCAAGGCATGAATGGGTGCAGTAGTAGCTTGTCCTTTGATGAAATTTCTATAGTCATTTGCATAGCCTAGGAATCTCTGTACATACTTTTAATTCCTAGGCTGAGCCCAGTTTACTATTGCTTGAACTTTGTTTGAGCTATATGATAGCCATCTTTAGAAATAATGTAGCCATGTCTTCAAACTGTCACGATAATGACTTTGAGGATGCCGCTGACTGTTATTGGCACTACTAGACAGGGAAGCGCAGAGTCTAATGCACCACTGGTATTCACCAGGGACCCCCGCAAGGAGGTATGGGGTTGGTTGTGTGACGTGCGCAGGTCGCAATTCTCCCAGCTCGTTTACAGTGCAGCAGTACACGAGGATGATCCAAAAGGAAGGTCAGGAGCAAGTCAGAGGTCGGTAACCAGAAAATAAACTGAGCCAAATCGCAGGACAGAGAGAGTGGTAAGGAATAAGCCAGGAGTCAGGAACCAGAGGACAATAATGGAAACAAGGGAGCAGGATAAAGCACGCTGGAGTAGGTGAAATTAATACTCTGGGCCAGACATATGAGAGGAAGTGCCGTATAACTCCTAACCTAGCCCTTGTTTGGTGGAGGAGGATAGTGGTGGTCAGAGGCACCTGACCACTGACAAAACCGAGTGGAGAAGTGTCCCATTGCGGGACGCAAGATAGTCTGCGCATGCATGCCCCGCGGACCCGGAAGTGCGTCCCGTTGCTAGGCTACCGGACAGGGGCAGTTCAGAGAGACAGGCATCCGTCCTCAGCACCTGTGAACAGTGCAGGGTCGGCGTCTGACAGATTCCCCCTCCTCTCTCTCTGGATTTCCGGACGCATTTCTCAAAAACTGTGCTGGAAGACGAGGAGGATGCAGATCCTTTTTGTTGATCCAGGATCTCTCCTCAGGTCCGTAGCCCTTCCGATGGACCAAGAACTGTCGTTTACCTCGGAAGATTCGCTTTTTTAGAATGGAAACACATGTACTGAATACCTGACTCGTGCTCCTACCTGATGCTCGTCCTCCTGGCGCCCTGCTGCTGACTCCCGCCGCTGCTCTGCTCGTCTGTTCATCGCCTGCCGTGTGGACTTCCATGACCGCTGCTCCCGCTGTCCTGTGGATCCTGTGTGCTGCAGCTGTTCTCCATTCTCTCCATGACTCCCGCTGCTCGGTCTCCCGCCGCTCTGACTGAGGGTCTCCCGCCGCTCCGACTGAGGGTGAGCCTGCTGTTCCCTCCCAGGCATCCCCTTCCGCCACCACACCACAGGCCGCAATATCTGCCTGCTCCCCCCTGTTTCTGTGGCTTTACTACTTAACCCCTGGTGTCCCGTCTGGCCTGCTGCCTCTCCACGTGGTGCCCCTGTGTCTGGTCTCAGAGGCCCCACTGTACTGCCTCCATCTTAGGCTGCCTCAGGGCCCCCAGGGTCTACCTCCATACTGGTCTGCCTCATGTGCCCCCTGCCCTGGAATATGTTTGCAGCATAACAGCACAGAGCTATGGGCTAAGAAAGCTACAGGGCTCATGTACATTTAACATCCTCTACCTTGTGGCCCCCTGCACCAGTTTCCTTGGTTTCCCCTGTCACTCCTTGTGCCGCTGCCTTATCATACTGACTCCTGACCCCCTGGTCTCTCCACCTTGTCCCACCGAACTCACCTGGACTCCGGACCCACTAGGCCCACCTGCTCTCGCCGGGTCTGAACTGAACTGTTTGGCTTGACCCTCTGGATCTCTGATCCCCCTGGATTGCTCGACCCCTTGGATCATTCCAGCTCCTGCACCTACCTCCGGATCTCCAGACCCCTTATTCTACTCCGGCTCCGGTGACCACCTACCTCGGCCTCAGTAACTAACTTATTCCTCCGTTCTCCTCCCACATCTCCTGGTAAGGGCTCTCCGTAGCCCCATCACTGCCTTTGTGTTTTCAATTTTTTATTTATTTACTTAGTTATTTATTTATTTTATTGAACCACACTTATTCATCCCATCTTTATTTTATTGTTCCCCACCACACATTGTTTTCATTGTTTGGATAGTTATTTTATTTATTGTTATTTTATTCTCCTTTACTCTTCATTGTCTACAGTGCTTTGTCTACAGTGCTTTGCCCCTGCTCCTCCCCGCTTTGCATCGTCCATACTGTTTTGCCTCTCACTCCTGTCCCCGTCTCTCACTATGCCACCCTGTTCCTTTCCTATACCTATCCTCTCCCCGCGCCCCCCTCACCAGTCCTTCTCTCACAGTCCTATCTCTCCCCCTCGCCCCAACAACCTCTCACCCAGCCCCCTTCACTGGTCCAACTCCAGCTCCACCACTCGCTCCATTAACCCTAACAATCTTATCCACATCTCTCCTCATCCTTCCCTCCCTTTCTCCTGCGCCCTCTGGAACTCAAGATCCATCCGTAACAAACTTACCTCCATCCACGACCTCTTCATCTCCAACTCTCTTAACCTTCTTGCCATCACTGAAACCTGGCTCACTCCTTCTGATACCACCTCACCTGCCGCTCTCTCCTACGGTGGCCTCTCCTTCACCCACTCCACCAGACCAGATGATCATCCAGGAGGTGGAGTGGGCCTCCTCTTGTCCCCCTGCTGTAGATTTCGGGTCATGCCCACCTTACCTTCCCTCTTGTTCTCCTCCTTTGAAGTTCACTCCATCCGTCTCTTCTCTCCCATCCACCTCCGTGTCTCTGTCATCTATCGTCCCCCTGGCCCCACCCCCCTCACTACCTTTCCTCTGACGTTCCCTCCATCATACTTGGCGACTTCAACATCCCCATCGATAACTGCTCCGACCCTGCCACCATCAAACTTCTCTCCCTCACCTCCTCCTTAGGCCTCTCCCAGTGGACCTCCACCCCCACCCACCGTCTCGGTCACTCACTTGACCTTGTCTTCTCTCATCTCTGCGACCTCTCTGATTTCTCCAACTCTCCCTTCCCACTCTCTGACCATCATCTGCTCTCTTTCACTCTGTCCTCCTCCCCTGCTCCTCCCCCACCAAAAGGTACCCTCACCAGACGCAACCTTGAAGCGATTGACCCCATCTCCTTCTCCTCCTCTCTTGATTCTCTCCTTTCCCCCATTCCCTCCCTGGCCTGCCCTGACCAAGCGTCCTGTCTCTACAACCACTCTCTAACTACTGCTCTGGATGCTGTCGCCCCAGCCTCTCCCATTTGCCGACGCCGCCTCATTCCCCAACCTTGGCACTCCAAACTCACCCGCTTCCTCCAAAAATGCTCTCGCACTGCAGAACGCCTCTGGAGGAAATCTCGCTCCCTGGCCGACTTCCTCCACTTTAAATTTATTCTCTTCTCATTCTGCTCCGCCCTCTCCCTCGCCAAACAAACCTTCTTCAAGTCCCTCATCTCCTCTCAGTCCTCTAATCCCCGCCGCCTTTTTGCCACCTTCACCTCCCTCCTCTCTCCCCCTCCCCCTCCGGTCCCGCTGTCCCTCTCTGCTGCTGACTTCGCCACTTTTTTCTCTTCTAAAATTGAAACCATCAGACTTAACATCTCCGCTTCTAAACCCTCACCTGCTGTCCTCATCGCTCCACCCCCATCCAACAATCAACTCTGGTGCTCCTTCTGCCCCACATCAGGCGAAGAAGTCTGCTCCCTTATTCTTTCCTCTCCACCCTCCACCTGTCCTCTCGACCCCATCCCCTCCAACCTCCTTCTCTCTCCCACTGCCTGCTCCTACCTGGCACACCTTTTTAACCTATCACTCTCCTCCGGTGTAGTACCCTCCTCATTTAAACACGCTCTTATCTCTCCGATCCTCAAAAAACCCAATCTTGACCCCACCTCTGTCGCCAACTACCGCCCCATCCCACTTCTCCCCTATGCCTCCAAACTACTTGAGCGGATAGTCTGCTGTCGCCTCACCAGATATCTCTCGGACAATTCCCTCCTTGAACCTCTCCAATCTGGATACCGTTCCCTCCACTCCACTGAAACTGCCCTGGCCAAAGTTACCAACGACCTCCTTTCAGCCAAATCTAAGTGTCACTTCTCCTTACTCATCCTCCTTGACCTCTCCGCGGCCTTTGACACTGTGGACCATCCCCTCCTTCTGCAAACTCTTCTCTCTCTCGGCCTCTCCGGTTCCGTCCATGCCTGGTTCTGCTCCTACCTCGCTAACCGCACCTTCTCTGTCTCCATGTCTGGCTCTTCCTCCATCCCCTCCCCACTCCCAGTAGGCGTCCCCCAGGGCACTGTCCTCGGCCCTTTACTCTTTTCGCTATACACTTCCTCCCTTGGTGCGCTCATCTCCTCCTTTGGTCTTCAGTATCACCTGTATGCTGACGACATTCAACTCTACATCTTTTCTCCTGATCTCTCTTCCTCCCTTATCTCTCGCGTATCTGACTGCCTCTCTGCCATCTCCTCCTGGATGTCCTCCCGCTTTCTCAAAATTAACATCTCCAAAACTGAATTCATTGTCTTTCCTCCCCCCCAAACTCCCCTCCCACCACAACCTCTCTATCATTGTTAACAACACCACCATCTCCTCTGTTACCCAACTCCGTTGCCTGGATGTCACCCTTGACTCCTCTCTCTCTTTTGCCCCCCATGTCCAATCCCTTGCCCAAGCCTGTAGACTCCAACTTCGCAACATAGCCCGCATCCGACCCTTCCTCTCACAAGACGCCACCAAAACCATCATCCATGCACTCATCATCTCCCGCCTCGACTACTGCAACCTTCTCGTCACTGGCCTCCCCCTCTCTCATCTCGCCCGCCTCCGCTCTGTACTCAATGCGGCCGCGCGACTCATCTTTCTCTCACACCGCTCCTCCTCCGCTTCCCCTCTCTGCCTTGCCCTACACTGGCTCCCCATCCCCTACAGAATCCTCTTCAAACTCCTTACCACCACTTACAAAGCTCTCTTCCAGTCTACTGCCCCCTACATCTCCGACCTCCTCACCATTCACACTCCTGCCCGATCCCTGCGCTCTGCCACTAACCGTTGCCTCTCTTCCACTCTCATTACCACTTCCCACTCCAGAATCCAAGACTTCTCCCGAGCTGCCCCCCTACACTGCAATGACCTCCCTCGCTCCATCCGTCTCGCTCCCAAGCTGTGCTCCTTCAAGCGAGCACTTAAAACTCACCTGTTCCTTAAAGCCTACCAATCATCCACCTAACCCCTCACCTACTCTGCTCGCTCTTCCCTCTCTCCCCTGGTATCACCGCTCCCGCTTGTGTCTGTTTCGTCCACCCTCCCTTAGGATGTAAGCTCATTTGAGCAGGGCACTTCTTCCCTCGTGTCTCCCCACCTGTTCTTCTGCTTCGTCCTTACTCCATTTGTCTGTCCCGGAGTTTCTGAAGCACTGGTACTTTGTGTTTACTGTTCTGTACTGTTTAACCCTGTATGGTTTACTGTTTGTACTATGTACGGCGCTGCGGACACCTTGTGGCGCCTAACAAATAAATGATAATAATAATAATGCATTCAACTTCAAACTCAACTCCAGATATGGTCCTGATGGGAGGAAAAGCAGACGTTTTTCTGGAAAATTCATTAATAACAAGAGGTTTGAGAAGAGAAATATGAAAAGAGTTATGTACTTGAAGAGAGGAGGGTAATCAGAGTTTATATGTAAAGGGGTTTAGAACTTGAATAACAGGATAGGGTCCAATGTAACGAGGTGCAAGTTTCATGGACGGCACTCTGAGTTTAAGATTACGAGTAGAAAGCCACACTTTATTCCCAATGTGGAGTATAGGGATGTTCTTTCGATGGCGATCCACAAAGTGTTTGTAGCGATCCAGAGAAAGTTGTAACTTGATTTGTACCTGATGCCAAATTGAGGAAAAGTTGTGAACCAAATCTTGAGCTGCCAGTACCATATAGACAGATAAATCTGAGAAGGTAGGCAGAATAGGATGTCTCCCAAAAACGATGAAGAAAGGAGACATGCTAGTGGATTTGTGCAAATGATTGTTGTGGGAGAATTCTGCTCAGGGAAGAAACTTACTCCAGTTGGATTGCTGTTCGCAACAAAAGCATCGAATGTAAGACTCCAAATACTGGTTGACCCGCTCAGTTTGACCGTTGGTCTGAGGATGGTATCCAGAGGAGAACTTTAATGTCACGTGCGACTCGCTCCTTCTGGTGCCCCCCGCTTCCCGGCAGTCATCATGATGACCGGGACGTCACTTCTCCTTTGTCCCGGCCATTGCCAAGGCAACAGTCGGGAAGCTCTCTGGCTGCAAGCGCTGCGTCCCGGCATCTAGGGAAGCCGGGCGCGCGCGCAAAGTAAATTAAGTTATTGCCCAGCTGGTCTGTTTCACTCACCCTGCTGCTAGGACATTTTTCTATTGCGCCACATCAGTATTTAAGGCAGGAAGGGGCAAGCCCTCCCTGACGGTTATAGTCCCTGCTCCTGCATACTTTTCCTGTTGAGCTGCTGTTGCTGTATTTCAACATTTATTTCCTTCTGTTGCCGACCCTTGCCTGGATTCTGACTTTGATTGATTGCCTGTGACCTTGACCCCTGCTTGTATCTGACGCTGCTGATTTTCTTGTGACCCTGAACCTTTTGCCTGGACTTGAACCCTGCTGTTTTGCCTGTGATCTTCTTTGACCTCGGTCTGGTCCTAACGCTGTTGTTCGCCAACCTCCAAATAGCTCTAGCCGGGATCTTCACTCCTCCTCAGTGTAAACACCTGCGCTACATTCTCAGGTATCAGCTCCTACTACTAGAGTACAAAACCTGGGGGCATCAGAGTACCTGTGAGCGCATCTAGCTCTACGGGAAAAGCGGTTCTTATAGGCAAAGACCTCTGAAGCGGTTCTAGGTGTTGATGCCTGGGACATGATCCATAACATTATAACCGGCCTCATTAAAAGAAAAATACACTAGGAGTGAGTGAGTTGTCTGACATTCGGTCCTATGGAACCAAGTCCGGCTCAAGTATTGGCAGGACAAATCCAGACCCTGTCTCAAATGGTCCAGGAATTGTCCCAGCGGCAGGCTGCCCAAGAACAGGCGTCAAGAGCCTCGCAAGCCACTCAGCCTTCAGTTGTGGAACCCAAGATGCATTTACCAGACCGCTTTTCGGGAGACCACAAACTCTTCGGTAACTTCCGTGAAAGCTGCAAACTTTACTTCAAGTTGAAGCCACTCTCGTCTGGATCTCCACAGCAAAGAGTGGGGGTAATTATCTCCCTCCTACATGGGGATCCCCAATCTTGGGCATTCAGCCTAGATTCCAACAGTCCTCAGCTGCAATCTGTGGATGCCTTTTTTGAAGCTCTTGGTTTGATTTATGATGACCCGGACTGAGTGGCTTCTGCTGAAGCACAGCTTCGATCCTTAACGCAAGGTCGGCGTTCTGCTGAAGAGTATTGCTCCAACTGCAGGCGTTGGTCCTCGGACTGTGCATGGAATGACCCAGCTCTTCGTAGTCAGTTCCGCTTGGGTCTCTCCGAGCAAATTAAGGATTCCCTGGTCCAATACCCTACTGCGGGATCCCTCAAGGAGCTTATGCAGTTAGCTATTCGGATTGACAGAAGACAGAGAAAGGAAAGCCGAGGAGGAAAATTCTTCCTCCTATTCTCCTGTGCTTCTTTAAACTGCCCCCATTGATCAAGTTGAACCTATGCTACTGGGAGCATGTTGGCTGTCGTCTGAGGAATGTACCTGGAGGCGTACCTTGGGCCTCTGCCTATATTGTGGAGAAAAGGGCCATCTGCTTCACACCTGCCCCGTCAGACCGGGAAAAGATCAGGCCAAGTGAACATGGAGGGAGTACACTTAGGCCACCGAGTCATCTCTCCAAAAAATGCTCTACAAATTCCTGCCCAACTCACATATGGTGGACAAGTCATTTCCGTTCCTGCATTTGTGGACAGTGGAGCTGCTGGGAATTTTTTAGATTTAACCGTTGCTCATTCCCTGGGATTCTCAGCCATTCGTCTAGACTCCATAATTGCTGTATGCAGGTTGGATGGGAATCGCCTGAACCACGGTGAAATTCATCATCGTTCTCCTCTTCTGCAGCTGAAGATTGGCACTCTTCACTCCGTGACCATCTCACTGTACTTAATTCATTGTCCCTCAGTACCGTTGATCTTGGGTCATCCTTGGCTAGCTCTTCATAATCCTCATATCAACTGGACTAGGGGTGAGATAACTCAATGGGATCCTAAATGCTCTTCTTCTTGCTTGTCCTTGCCAATTAGGATTACCCATACTGGTCCCCAGCTACTGCCTCCTCCTTACCGTGAGTTCCTGGACATTTTTTCTAAAAGAAAAGCAGATACTCTTCCTCCCCACCGGGAGTACGATTGTGCGATTGACATCATCCCTGGTTCGAGATTGCCCAAGGGAAGACTGTATGCACTATCTATTCCAGAGACCCAAGCTATGGAGTCATATGTAGAAGAAAATCTGCGGAAAGGCTTTATTAGAACTTCCAAGTCACTTGCTTGAACGGCGGGTTCAGGCCCTGTATTGATTACTGGGGATTAAATAAAATAACCATCAAAAACACGTATCCTTTGCCACTTATCTCAGTCATCTTTGACCAACTAAAAGGAGCAAAAATCTACTCTAAAATAGATCTGCGCGGAGCATACAATCTGATATGAATCCGGAGTGTCGACGAATGGAAAACGGCCTTTAATACTCAAATGGGCCATTATGAATACCTCGTCATGCCCTTCGGCCTCAGCAACGCTCCTGCTGTCTTTCAAGATTTGATTACTGATGTTCTTCGCAAATTCTTGGGCTCCTTCGTTGTGGTCTATTTGGATGACATACTGATTTATTTCCGCTCTTTAAAACAACATCGAGATCATGTTCGACAAGTACTTCTGAAACTCCGTCATCATTCTCTATACGCCAAATTAGAGAAATGTGAATTCGAAGTTGCCAAAGTCACTTTTTTGGGATATGTTATCTCCCCTGATGGCTTTGCTATGGATCCGACAAAAGTACAGGCAATCCTTCACTGGGTGAAACCCTCGAATCTTAAGGCCATCCAAAGATTCCTAGGATTCGCTAAGTATTATACGAAATTCATCAGTTCCTTTTCTATTCTCGTTGCTCCCATCACAGCTCTGACTCGCAAGAGTGCTGATCCGGAAAGCTGGCCATCTGCCACAGTATCAGCTTTCAAAGCTTTGAAACGAGCTTTCGTGTCTTCCCCTGTACTGAGACATCCTAACCCAGACCTTCCATTTATTGTAGAGGATGATGCCTCAGAGGTAGGGGTAGGGGCCGTGCTTTCGCAAGAAGACATAGAAGACCATCACCTCCATCCTTGTGCTTACTTATTTCGAAGATTTTCTTCCGCTGAAGAGCATTATGATGTGGGCAATCGAGAGTTACTGGCCATTAAATGGGCATTGGAAGAATGGTGCCACTGGCTTGAAGGAGCAAGACATGTTATCACCATCTACACCGATCATAAGAACCTATCTTACATCCAATCAGCCAAAAGGTTGAACTCCAGACAAGCACGATGGTCCCTCTTCTTCTCCCATTTCCGTTTTATTATTACCTTCCGGCGTGGCTCAAAGAAACTTAGGGCGGATGCCCTATCCCGTAGTTTCGTCTCATGTTAGACTCCTACCACAGAGCCATGTCCTATTGTCCCAGCCTCATCTGTGTTGATTGCCTTTACTCAAGAATTGGGAAAAATTCTTCTACAAGCTCAACCACAGGCACGTCCTGAAACCCCTGCAGACAAACTGTTGTGCCTATCCACCTCAGGAAAGCTGTTCTTTCAGAACATCATGACAACCAGACTTCGGGACATCCTGGTATTGCCAAGACCACTGAAATCATCTCCCGAGTTGTATGGTTGCCATCTATGTCTGCGGATGTTAGAGAATACATATTATCTTGTGATCTATGCTCTAAAAACAAGGTTGCTCGGAAATCACCTACCGGTCTATTGTTACCCTTACCAGTCCCAGTCAGACCTTGGACTCACTCGTCCATGGACTTCATTGTCGACTTACCTTCATCCTCTGGGTGCAAACCCATCTGGGTTACTATAGATAGGTTCAGTAAAATGGCTCACTTTATTCCGTCAATTTAACTACCTTCAGCACATGCCCTAGCTTCATTATACTTTAAGCATGTGTTCCGAATCCATGGCCTCCCTGAGAATATAGTATCTGGCTCTCAGTTCGTAGCAGCCTTCTGGAAATCATTTTGCTCCCTGCTGGGTATTAATCTAAGTCTGTCATCTGCCTACCATCCGCAGTCAAACTGACAGACTGAAAGAGTAAATCAATCTCTAGAGCAATACCTGCGATTATATATTTCTAAAAGCCACGACAACTGGGTGGACCTTCTTCCATGGGCTAATTTTGCCTACAACAACGCATGCCATTCGTCATCCCAACATTCCCCTTTCTACTGCATTCTTGGGTATCACCCCAGAGCTAACTCATTGTCCACTTTGCCTGCCGTTAAGTTTTTTGAACCTAGGTCTACGGCCACCCGGCTTAGAAAAATCTGGAAGATGGTACATCAACCCTTACTCCGAGCCTCTTTTAAGTCCAACGTCTTTGCCGATCTTCACCGTTCCACTTGTTCCTTTAAGGTTGGAGATTTCGTGTGGCTGTCGACCCGGAACATCAGACTCCGCCAACCATGCAAAAAGTTAGGGCCCATGTTTATTGGTCCTTTTCCCATCCTGAAACAAATTAACCCAGTGTCTTTCAGGCTGAAGCTTCCAGAATCATTAAAGATACCCAACATGTTCCACTGCTCCTTGTTGAAACCCGTTCTCTCCTCCAAGAAGACAATGACCTTCTAAACCTCAGCCCTTATCCATTGATGGACATCAAGAATTTGAGGTCGAGAAAATCTTAGACTCAAAGAAAGTCCAAGGTCAAACTCATTTTCTTGTTCATTGGAAGGGGAATGGCCCTGAAGAGCGGTCCTGGGAGCCACAAAGGAATCTACATTCTGACAAGCTGCTTATTAAATTCTTTAAAAAATTCCCGGGGAAACCAGGTTTTCGGGGGTTCCTTGACGAGGGGCACTGTCACGAGCCGCGGCAGCTTTAGGCACCGCCACGACTCACTCCTTCTGGTGCCCCCACATCCCGGGCATCGTCATGACAACCGGGACATCACTTCTGCTTTTACCAAGGCAACGGTCGGGACGCTCTCTGGCTGCAAGCGCCACGTCCCGGCATCTAGGGTAGCCGGGCGTGCGCGCAAAGTAAATTAAGTTATTGCCCAGCTGGTCTGTTTCACTCACCCTGCTGCTAGGACATTTTTCTAATGCGCCACATCAGTATATAAGGCAGGAAGGGGCAAGCCCTCCCTGACGGTTATAGTCCCTGCTCCTGCATACTTTTCCTGCTGTGCTGTGCTGCTGTTGCTGTATTTAAACATTTATTTACTTCTGTTGCTGACCCCTTGCCTGGATTCTGTCTTTGATTGACTGCCTGTGACTTCGACCCCTGTTTGTATCTGACGCTGCTGATTTTCTTGTGACCCTGAACCTTTTGCCTTGACTTGAACCCTGCTGTTTTGCCTGTGACCTTCTTTGACCTTGGTCTGGACCTGACGCTGTTGTTCGCCAACCTCCAAATAGCCCTAGCCAGGATCTTCACTCCTCCTTGGTGTAAACACCTGCACTACGTTCTCAGGTATCAGCTCCTACTACTAGATTACAAGACCTGGGGGCATCTTAGTACCTGTGAGCGCATCTAGCTCTACGGGAAAAGCGGTTCCTATTGGCGAAGACCTCTGAAGCGGTTCTAGGAGTTGATGCCTGGGACGTGAGCCATGACATTTAAATTGATTCCTAAGAGTTTGCAGAAGAACCTCTGAAAACAAACTGTACCTCACGGTCTGAGATGATCTCTTGGGGGCAATCATGCAGGCGAGATATGGGAAGAATAAACAAAGATGCCAATTCAGAAGCAGACGGTAGGCCTTTGAGAGGAACAAAAGGAATGAATTTGGAAAATCGGTCAACAACTACCCATATACAAGTATGACCAAAACTGCTAGTGAGATCAGTGATGAAATCCATACTCATGCTGGACCAGGGATGTTCAACAATGGGAAGTGGAAGCAGGAGTCCGGCAGGAGGTTGTCTAGGAGTTTTATGTCTGGCACATACTTCACAGGCTTTGATAAACTTCCAGACATCAGGAATCAATGAGGACCACCAATAAGACTGGGAGAGAAGCGCCTCTGTTTTCATTGAGTCAATGCTAAGATTTTCTCAGGATTAATAATAGTTTTAGCGGGCATTGACATTTGAGAGTCAGAGGGGTCGAAGGACAGTGAGAGCGAATCTGCCCTGAAATTCTTGAACCCGAGCCGGAAGGTCAAAATGAGCTGGAAACAACTGAAGAATAAAGACCATCGAGCCTGCCGGGAATTTAGACGTTGAGCGGATTGTAAATAGATGAGATTTTTATGATCATTAAAAACGGGGACTGGAGTGAGCTCCCTACAATAGATAGCACCATTCCTCCAATGCAAATTTAATCACCAAGAGTTCCTGGTCCCTAATACCGTAGTTAGATTCGGAGAGAGATAATTTTTTAGAGAAGAAGCCACAGGGTCTGAGGGTACCAGAGGAATTCATCTAGGACAGAACAGTCCCTACACCTACAGAAGAGGCATCAACCTCCAGGAAGAAAGGTTTAGGTAGATCAGGCTGAATCAAGATAGGAGCTAAAGAAAAATCTTATTTGATAGGTTTGAATGCTAGGACTGCTTCATTAGACCATGATTTAACTTGACCTCCCTTACGTGTCAGAGAGGTAATGGGAGTAATAAAAGTGGAGAATCCCTGAATAAATTGCCGGTAGTAATTAGTGAAACCGATAAAGCGTTGAGTAGCTTTTAGTCCTGCTGGCTGGGGCCAGTCAAGGATGGCCTTTACTTTATCCGGATCCATTTGGAGGCTAGATCCGGAAACAATGTATCCCAAAAAGGGTACCTGGGGTAAATGAAAGAGGCATTTCTCCATTTTGCAGTATAAGTGGTTCTCCCGTAGGCGAAGAAGCACTTCTTTCACGTGATCATGGTGGGAAGGTTGGTCTTGGGAAAATATCAAAATATCATCCAAATACACTACCACAGACTGATACAATAAATCTCGGAAGATCTCGTTGACGAATTTTTGGAATACGGCTGGGGCATTACAAAGCCCAAAGGGCATTACAAGGTACTCCTAGTGGCCGTCTCTGGTGTTAAATGCTGTCTTCCATTCATCCCCTTCCTAATCCTGATTAGGTTGTAAGCCCCCCTTAAGTCAAATTTTGTGAAGATTTGAGCTCCACGGATACGATCAAACAGCTCAGGAATGAGGGGCAGGGGATTCCGATTGTTGACTGTGATAGCATTGATATTGCGATAGTCAATGCATGGTCTAAAGGATCCATCTTTGTTTTTCACAAAGAAAAACTTGCGCCAGCAGGAGACGACGATTTGTGAATAAACCCTCGTTTTAGGTTCTCAGAGACGTATTCGGACATAGCTTGGGTCTCCCGTATAGACAGAGGAAATACCCTGCCCCAAGGGATGCACTTGCCTGGCACCAGATCAATGGGACGATCCCAAGAGCAGTGTGGGGGGAGAGATTCCGCAGCCACATTGCCAAAAACATCAAAGAATTCAGAGTAGACCTTGGGAAAAATATTGCAGGAGGAAATAGCTCGACAGGAGATGAGTGAGTTACTGCGAATGACAGGAGTCAGACAACGCGACTTACAGGAAGAACCCCAGGAAGTAACCTGAGTGTGATGCCAATCGATTTGAGGAGAATGTGTCCTTAGCCAGGGTAGGCCCAGAATAATAGGGTTGATGGATCACTGGAGACCAGCAATTTAATCTATTCCGAATGGAGAGCTCCTACCATCAGCCAAATGGGAACAGTAATGCAGGTGATAGAGCCATTAAAGACCCAGTTTCCATCTACTGCAGTGAGTATCAATGACTGAGGAAATGGTGAGGTTTCTAAACGGAGCTGTGAGACCAGACTGGAAGATTTGAAGTTCCTCGCAGATCCCGAGTCCACGAAGGCAGAGAGAAATTGAGAACCATCAGAAGAAAGAGAAACAATGGGCATAAGAGATTCTGATTCTTTCTGAGGACAGGGAGAAAAGGACTGGGGTCCTAGGCTGCCCCCCTGCAATCACCTAGGAGGTGGCTTTTCCTGGTGTCCAGGATCCCCAAAGTAGAGTCATAACTGATTTTTCAGGCGTCTATCCCTTTCTTCAGGAGATAATCGTGAATGACCGATTTGCAAAGATTCTTCCATGGGGAGAACAGGAGATTGAAATTGAAGTGCAAGGTGCGGAAAGGATCTGCGACCTCGTTCCCACTTCTGTGTGCGTTCTTGGTTGCGAATATTCACCTTGATGCATAAGGAAATTAAATCACCTAATTTGGGAGGTAGATCCCATAAAGCTAGATCATCCTTAATCTTGCCATTCAAACCTTGCCAGAATGTAGCGATGAGAGCCTCCTCATTCCAACGATGCTAGTGTCCGCATATTGACTCGCAGAGAGAGTTCCCGATGAAGATTTAAGAGGCCCGTGGAAGCAGAGGACACGCGAACAGGCTCGTCAAACACCCTGTGAAAGCTTGCAATAACAGTCACGGAATTCTGAAGCAATGGGTCATCACGTTTCCATAATGGAAATGCCCAGGCAAGGGCTTGATCAGAAAGGAGGGAGAATATATAAGCCACCCTGATTCTGTCTGAAGAAAAGTTTTCAGGAGCAAGTTCGAACTGAATGGGGCATTGATTAAGAAACCTGCGGCACTTCTTTGGATCTCCATAATATTTCTCTGGTGAGGGTATGCGCAACCTTCGGATGCTTGCAGGACTGGCAGAGCTGGCAGAAGTTGAAGCAGGAGTAGAGGCCACTAATACAGAAGGAACCACGGGGCATGTGGGTAATGACTCTTAAACGATGTCCAGATGGGTGACTACACCCTGAATTCACTGTAATAGCTGCACCTGAATGGCGTCTTGCTAGTCCACACATTGGGCCAGATGCAACAGAAGGTCCCGGGCCAACAGTTCATCCTGGTTACTCATGGCCAGAGTATAGAGTCATGATATTGACTTTGAGGATGTCGCTGACTGTTATTGGCACTACTAGACTGGAAGGCGGGGAGTCTAATGCTCCCCCGGTATTCACCAGGGACCTCCGCAAGGAGGTATGGGCTTGGCTGTGTAAGGTGCGCAGGTCGTGGTTCTCCCAGCTAGTTAACAGAGCAGCGGGAGTGAGCAAGTATGGTTGTATGGTTCGGTTCAGGTGCCAATCAATAGCGCAGTACACGAGGATGATCCAAAAGGAAGGTCAGGAGCAAGCAAGAGGTCGGTAACCAGAAAACAAGTGGAGCCAAATCGCAGGACAGAGAGAGTGGCCAGCAATAAGCCAGGAGTCAGGAACCAAAGGACAATAATGGAAGCAAGGGAGCAGGATAAAGCACGCTGGAGTAGGTGAAACCAATACTCTTGCCCAGACATATGGGAGGAAGTGCCTTAAAACCCCTAAACTAGCCCTTGATTGGTGGAAGAGGATAGTGGCGGTCAGGGGCACCTGACCGCCGATAAAACCGAGTGGAGAAGCGTCCCGTTGCCTAGCAATGGGACGCGAGCCAGTCTGCGCATGCACGCCCCGTGGACCCGGAAGTACGTTCCATTGCTAGGCAACGGGATGGGGGCAGTTCAGAGAGACAGGTGTCTGTCCCCAGCACCTATGCAGAGTGTGGGGACGGTGGTTGACACAAGCATACATTTCTCTCATTTAGTAAATAACATATTTGAACTCAATCTTTTCAAGACTAACAATAGATGTTTATAATTATAGGATAACAAATATAAAAATAAATCCACTTAAGCTATGAATCCACTTAAGCTATCCTACTCTTTTTCTGATGAGTCTAGAGGAACAGACAGCACACTTTAAACCTTCAGCCAATGAAAACTCAAAGAAATTGCAAGGAAATTATCAGCAGCACAACAATCCACATCTGCAAAACAAGATTCAGAGTAAATAAGCAAGCTAGGAGACAATACCTGGTCACTGAGATAAGCCTCCCCAAACTCATAAAGATATTGACGCTTCCTTGTTTCTTTAGGCAGTTATTAGATGAACCATTTGTGAACAAAATAAACGAAGCCCTAGAGCATGATTATGTTTTTCTTTGAGTGCCAATCTCTGGTCACAGCTTGCATGAACTTCCAAAGTGGAATCTGGAGAGGATTTGAAGATAGTAGCTATAGTAGCAGAGTGATATATCATTTTCCCTTTCGGTCTCCTTTTATTTTAGTCTTTTACATATTTTACTGTCTAACTACATGAATGCACTTTTAATGTCTAAATACACTTCCATGAAGTCAGGCAATGAACCAAACAATCAATGAAGTCAGGAAGTTCTAAATCAGGGTTGTCCAACCCGCAGCCCGCATGCGGCCCAGCACGCCTGTAAATGTGGCCCAGAAGGAGTTTGGTTGTGGCAAGGGGGCAGCGCTCTTAATGGGAAAAAAAAATCCTGCACGAAAAAAAAAGATAAGAAACTACTTACCTTGCGGTCACGCGGTCACGTCAGCTGGTACTCCGGCTCCCTCCCTTGTCTCCTCCTCCGTGCGGCGCTCGCAGTGAATGTCGGGCGTGATGTCATCACGCCCAACATCCATTGCGGAGCGCAGCACAGAGGAGACACCCGCGCGAGAAGAACAATCAGCGGCACAGAAATGGAGAAAAGAAGAGAAGAGGACAGGAGAACAAGCCGATTAACAGGTAAGTTAAGGGGGATTTTTTTTTATTATTTCAAGGGACGCTGACAAGTGAATAAAAGTCACCTGGTTCTGGAGCATCATGAACCTTATCTCCCTGCTACATACTTCTACTTGTATTACTAATGAGGCATTATATATTATTCTCTTTGGCCCATTAGAAGTTGTTATCCCTTAACTAACATAGTGGTGTAAATATCAAAACAGGTCACAATTTGGGGTCACAGTGGTTTATATGTCAGGTACCGCAGGCCTGGTCATTGCACCCTGATATACAATGCCTGGCTTAAATGATATTGCATCGAAACAATACAAAAAGTGATTATAGTATGATAACTAGAGAGGATTTTTGAACAGGGCGATTGAAAGGTAAGTATAGGGGAATTTGAAAAAAAAGTGATATCTATCTATATATATATATATATATATATCACTTTTTTTCTCATATATATATATACACATGTTAACTATGTTTTCTATGGTTTTTTTGGATGATCAGCTATCGTTATTGTTAGTGTATCTTATGTGCGGCCCAAACCAACTCGTCGTCTGCCAATGTGGCCCAGGGAAGCTAAAAGGTTGGACACCCCTGTTCTAAATGATGTTGAAAGTGATTCCAGTCATTCCAGCTGGAGTAAATTATGTAGCCCAACAACATAATTTAGAACTAAATTTTTAGATTCTGCAGATGTTTTTCTGTCTGGATCATCATTCAATATATTTAAAGTCTCAAAATATAAATCAGCTGATGAGAGGATTGGGCTCTGAGAATCCAGATTAAAATATTAAACTCAGGACAGAGGAGGATAGGGCTGACAATCATCCTCAGGAGGCAGCTAATTAATTACTAGTTAGAACTAGCAAAGGTAATAACATAACCAGGAAGCATGTATAAAAATATAAGTGAACCAGTTTAAATCATATGAGAGCTCCCCCTGGTGTTGGAGGCTGTCCCTACACCCTCCTACATCTATGCCACAAGGATAATAACAGAGCACAGAAACTAAAACACAGGCCCGGCTGCTAGTTCATGCCAGGATGCGGCGTACCGACGCGGCTCGTGACACTGAAATTGATTGGAGTTTCTATGTATTAATCTCTAATTCAATTTATTAAAAATATACAAATGTGTTCAATATAACTCAGATTAAATTAAAATAACCAGCATGTCACTCACCGGACTGTGAGTGCCATTTCTCCTGTGTTCAGGAACCGTGGCCGTCCGCCATCCTGAGGGTCTGCGCATGTGCAGCCCTTATGAAACCTTCAGTACCTGTTGCTTTTAATTGATTGGATGATCAGGCAACCCTCCCTATTTAAACCACCTGTGATCATTACCTGGTTGCCTGATCTTGGAGTCTCATTCCCCATGAGCCTCTGAAGGTGTTCCTGTGTTTCCTCGTGTATTCAGCTCCAGCTGATTCCTGTCTACTACAATTGTGGTTTCCAGACCACTTCAACTCTCCTGTGTTCATCGTGTCTGCACTCAGCTGATTCCTATCTGCTATTGCTGCTGGATTCCAGTCCGTCTAAACTCTCCTGTGTTCATCGTGTCAGCTCTCCACTGATTCCTATCTGCTACTGCTGCCGGATTCCAGACCGTCTCTACTCTCCTGTGTTCAGCGTGTCTCACCCCCGCTGCCTTCGCTTCTACTGCCGGATTCCAGACCGCCTCTACTCTCCTGTGTTCAGCGTGCCTTCCCTCCGCTGCCTCCGCTGCTACTGCCGGATACCAGACAGCCTCAACTCTCCCGTGTTCATCATGTTTCCAGTTTTACTTACTACTGCTTCCTGAGTATTGCTCCATTGATTATCGGTTACCTTCCGTGCGCTGCACCAACCTGATTACCGCTTCCATCCTCCAGTGGTCTCTCCTCCTGCCGGCGTTCAGCCGTTCAGGTGTCCCTGCACGTCTCCTTGACAGCCTGCTCTCCTGAACCGCGGTATGCATACTTTCCATTGACTTTGCTATTGTATTGCATATCCGTCTGGACTGTGTTGTGTTCATCTCCGGAGTCTTCCATCTACTGAAGCTATTATTACCATTGACTTTGTTTCCTATTACCTGGATCTCTATAGTGACTTTGTATACTTCAAGCAGCGCTTGTCAGTTATTATTATATTGTGGTTATCATCGTGGGATCAAGTTCCGTGTGCCCCGTGTATCCTCTGCATTCCATTCATCTCCTCGTGCCCCTCCTCACATATATATAGCAGTGGTACAACTTGCTGAACGCAGACCACTGACTCCTGTTTCCCATTGACACCAGTTTCAAGTATCCTCTCACATAAGCAGTGGTACAACTTGTTTTACGCAGACCACTGACTTCCCCGTTACCTACTTGCACCTGGAATCCATTCCTTCACTATAGACAGTGGTACAACTTGCTATACGCAGACCACTGACTCTCACTACCTCCTCTCTTCTCCTGGACATTCCTCCTCACTATAGCAGTGGTACAACTTGCTGTACGCAGACCACTGACTCTCCTCACGTTTACTTGTCCATCTGGTTCCTCGTGTACATACATCTAAGTCATTACCAGTTGTTGCTAGTCATAGACTTTCCTTGAGCATTCTCTCACCATCTGCTGATTCTCCTGTTCCTTTGTCACCCTGCTACCAGAGGACCATAGTAACAGCTATATTACTCTGGTAAGAACATCATCTGGTGATATCCTGGGCAAAGACTCCTAGTGCCCGTGAAACAGCATCATACTAACATGTTCAATGGATATATATGAATAAAGGCAAAATAATGTGTTCAATAAAACAGTGTAAACACACAGTACATCAGACACAGGTCTCACAAAAAATGGATTGGGATAGATGAAGACATCTCTACATCACGATTGGGTCTAGTTATACAAGAGCTGCAATTCGAGTAAACTTTTAAATTACATCTTCAACATCTTCTGCACAAACAAAGATTAGTTCTCTTTAATAATATGGTAACTGTGGTATTTTAATTATGGATCTCTACAGTGGAATCTAATCAGGAGTTCACTCCTTGAATTGTGAGGACAGCAATAGGAGTTTGATCCTCACTAACAGCATCTTCTCCGTGACTGATGAGATCACTTTACTTTCTCTGTTCCCTAATTTAGACAACAACAGCCATGATCTTCGGACAGAGCTTTTTTTGCCAGTAGCTTTAGAACTATATCGGAAATTGCAACTAGAAATATGGCCTACTTATACCTACTACATCTAAATAAGTGAACTGGTCACTCACTGTAGGAAAAAGTTAGCTCTTCAGCCAATGAGCAACACAGGATTGGGACTCGCTTTTGTTCGGAGACATTTGGGTAACCGTACCCATATAACACAAATTTAAAATTGCCAATCCATTCTCTGAGAGACCCATGTCTGATGTACTGTGTTTTTATATTTTTTTTGTTGAACACTTTTTACCTCTATTCATATATATCCATTGAACATCTTACGATGATGGTGGTTATTTTAATTTAAGCTTAAACTTCAACTAAGTTATGTTGAACATATTTCTATATTTTTTAATAAATTGAATTAGATGTTAATACATACAAACTTTGATAATTTTCAGTTTGTTATTATTGTGTCTAGGTTCACATTTAATAAGTTAACTATTTGGCACCCCTCTTCTAGTTTTGTTTTTTCAAATTAGAGACTAAATCAAACAGCTTTTGTCCTGAATTGCATATTCATTACTTTTTCCATCATAAATATATATTTCTTATTAAGCAATGATTTTAAATATACTTTAATAGCTTTCTCAATAATGTCTACTGGTTAGAAAGTTATATTCTGCTTTACTAATGATAAAATTGTCTTCTTTCACCTTTCCACAGTGCTTCTAGTGTGTTTGCTAATTTGAAGATATTACAGTAAAAATATTCAAAAATAATGTTATGCATATATTGCAGAACAAATCCAGAACAGAACCACATTACCAAAGGGTATAAGTGATATGATTAAACTAACATTTCTTTGGGATTAATGAATATGTGATGTTATCCCTTTTAAAAAGCCCTATAAAATATTTAAATTCCCAAAGAGACAGATTTTTAAATTGCCAGAGAGGCAAATACAGTATTTAACGGGTTTCATGATTTTTTGCCAGTTCTCCTTTTCAGAAATATCATAGAATGTGTAAATGTACTTTTTATTCACATTGATTATTCCTATTATTCTTATACTCCCTCTAAAATAGGGTCATATAACAGTTCTTTAATTAGCAATAAACATAATATGGCAGTTATTACTGTGAATATTTTTATTTAATGTTATTTCTCTTTCAGAAATTAATATAGTATTTTTTAGTTTGTTTTTTTACAAATTCAATTAAATATTTTAGGTTAAGGTTTTTTATATTGTTCATGTTTTACTCGATATAGTAGATACGTTTAGTTGTATCTATTTAGCAAATTTCAATTTTATTAACCGTTTATCCTCAATTAAGAAAATTCTTGGTGGGCATAAATGTTTTCCTTATGTATCCCGGTTGCTCAATAAAATATCCAGAAACCACTTGTTAATACTGATACAAACAGATATGTAAAGCAATATATCCAACTGCAACTATTTAAAACATATTAGCAATCATCAGGTATGATATGGTCAAAGTGACAAAATAGCATAGGACTTTTAGTGGATCTATTGATGAGAATCATAAAGGTTAGGATGAGGTGAACACAGAGTCTAGGGAAAATGTCTGCATGAAGTATATATTGGGAGGGGTCATGTTAAGGAACAAACATGCAATTCTCTGTAAGTAAAATACAATAATTGCATACTTAAAATAGAAGCTATTCTCATGTACTGGCAACAAAATATCACTGCCTCGCAAAATCAAAATATGAGGGATTTCATTTTCACTTAAAGAATTGTTGGAGACATGCAAATCATTCCTTACATGCTGCTGTTAGCCTACTATAAATCAAAAAAATACAGGTTAGTAGCATAGAATCAGCTAAAAATAGCCTCTTTCATTATTTGCACCAATGTATTAGTTGCCTTATAAAAAAGTGCTACTAGTAACAGTCACAATTTATATGCAAACGTTTCAGAAGCTTATCAGGACTAAACAGTGGTCGAAGTGGAAAATTAGAAGTAGCGGTATGGTAAATGTAAGTGAATGGAATTTGATAGTTTTGTATTGAAATCAATAAGAGGAGTGGCAGTATGGCATATAAATGATAGATATTTCAAATAAAGGTGTGATAGTGTAGGTATACCATGCATACTTCTTTTCTAGTTATTACATTGAAGGACATGGGCAAATAATGAATGACTCTAGGGTGCACTTAGTTATATAACTCACCAGCTCCTCTCCACTCTTAACTATGTAAATGAAAAAATAATATACACATTGAAGAACTATATAAATAGTAGAATATATATTTTATAGAATTCATATTTATATAGAATTTACATAAAGCATACCAATACAGTCACATTTAAAAATAGGATCTATATGGTCAAAAAGCCAATTTTTTTGTTACAGTATTATGCTCTGATGGTTGTCAGGGTGGTGACATAGGCATCCTTTTATCTCCAATCTGCATCTTCCACATTTTTTCCTCTGTCCCTTCCCTCTCCTTCTCTTCCTTCGAGACTCACACCATACGTCTTTTCTCCCCTTTTCAACTCCATGTTGAAGTCACCTACCACCCCCTTGCACCACCTCTCACTTCCTTGACAATTTGACCACCTAGCACTTCCATTACCCTTCCACTCTCATCCTTAACATACCCATTTATAGGCCCAGTGGTAATTCTACCTCCAAACTCCTCTCCATCTGCCCATGATCATACCAAGTGGACCTCTTCTACCACACACCATGATGGGAATTCCCGTGACCTTGTATACTCTGACCTCTGTGTTATCTCCAACTTTTCTAATTCATTATTCCTGCTTTCTCACCACAACCTCCTCTCCTTCCACCTCTCACTATCACCAACCCCTCCTCCTGTAACCAAAACCTTGTGAACACTACATAACCTGTGTGATCTTGACCCTTCCCACTTCTCCGCCACACATGAATGACTCCTCTCTGCTATCTATTCTCTGACTTGCGCTAATGCAGAAGTCTCCTTTTACAACTCCACCATACAAGCAGCCCTAGATGAAGCTGCCCCTGCCATCACTCTTCACCTGTGTCATTCTAATTATCTACCTTGGCACACCAAGCTCACTCGCTACCTTTAGAGATGCTCCCATTCCTCTGAGTGCCTATGAAGACAGTCCCACTCTGATGCAGACTTTGTCCATTTTATCCTGTCATTCTATTATGCTGCCCTCTATCAACAGTCCTACAAAGACCTTATCTCTTCCCAGTCCAAAAATCCCAATTGCCAATTTTCCACCATCAACTCCCTTCTCTGCCCCACACCTCCCCCCTTACCCCATCAACACCCTCACTGCCCACAACTTGCTTCTTACTTCAAGGGGAAAATTTACTCCATCTGCCATGATATTTCCTCTTTACAGCTCTCCCTTCCCCTACCCCAGCCCAATTTAAAGCTCCCTGTCACTGTATCCATTTTGACTCCTTTCTTCGGACTCTGAAGTTCTCTCACTCCTCTCCTGCTCTTCCTCCTCAACCTGTTCTCTCTACCCTGCTCCATCCCTCCTCCACTCTCTCTCTCCTCTTACACTCACCTAGCCCACCTTTTCAACCTATCTCTCTACAGGCATATTCCCTTCTGCCATCAAACATGCACTCATTACTCCCATTTTCAAAAAAGAATCTCTCGACCTCTCTCTCTCCAGCTACCTCCCCATATACCTAGTCTCATTCCTTTAAAAACTTTTTGAATGACTAGTCTACAACTATTTAACACACACCCTCCATAATCGCTTGCGATCAAGCTTCCACTTTCCACTCCACTGATACTGCCCTCACCAAGGTGACTAAAGATCTACTCCAGACTAAGCCGCAGAGCCACTTCTCCCTGCTCTTGCTCCTTGACCTCTCCACCACTTTTGACCTAGTTGACTATCATCTCCTCCTTGATTCCCTTGGCCTTCATGACACTGTCCATTCCTGGTTTACCTCCTACTTCTCTGATCGTTCTTTCAGTGTCTCTCTCTTGTACCAGCTTCCCTCCTATCTCTCTATCAATTGGGATTACTGAAGGCTCTGTTCGTGACCGAGTACTTTTCTCACTTTACACCTCCTCTCTTGGTCAACTCATTCCCTCCTTGGGCCTTCAATATCACTTTTTTGCCAGTGACACTCTAATCTACATTTACTTTCCTGATCTCTCTGCCTCTGTCCTCTCCCATGTGTCAGACTGCCTCATTGCAATCTTCACCTCGATGTCCTGATGCTACTTCAAGCTCAATATATCTAAAACTGAGATTATCCTCTTTTCACCACCTAGTGTCACATCCACTCCTCTAATATCCCTTAAGGTTGATCTTTTAACTCTCTTCCGTTTCCCACGCATGCTGCCTGGGGGTTATCATTGACTCAGTTTCACTCGCCACATCCCATCCCTTGCTCATTCTGGGTGCATCCATTGCCAAGATTCGCCCTTTCCTCTTCTTGGATGCCACCAAGACCATCAGCCATTCTCTTGTTATCTTCCACCTTGATTATTGCAATCTTCTCCTCTCTGGTTTACATGAAAAATGTGTGCCCCCACTGAAATCTGTGCTGAAAATGGCATCATGACTAATCTCCCTTTTCCACTATGTCTCTCTACAAGGCTCTCTATTGGTTTGGTATTCCCTTCAGAATACAATTCAAGTTGCTTACCCTCACTTATAATGGTTCCCCCTCCTACATCTCCAACTTTGTCAAGAAATACTTGCCTACTTGCCACTACATTCTGTCAATAACCTATGCCTCCCATCTTCAGGACTTTGCCCATGCTGCTTCCCACATTTGGAACTCTCTGCCCCGCCCAATCAGACTCGCCCCCCCATCCTCGAATGTTTCAAACGCTAACTCAAAACTAACCTTTTCAAACTTGCCTACCTTACTGCATCCTAAGACAATTCCCACCTCACGCTCCAAATTCCCATTTCAGTCCACCTCTTTCATCTCCATTTACTATACTAATCCTCTTAATTTTAACTCTCACATGTTTGGCCCTGCCTACCTCCTATCTTCTCATCTTCTTTGTAACATTTAACTTCCTTTGTTCTAGTTGTGTCTCTTTATATAGTTGCATTCTCTTTAGTCTCTTGTATTGATTTTTACTGATTCTATTGTTTATCTTGTACCTTTCTTATCTTATCGTATTTCTTCTGGTTATTTTTTGTTGATTGTGTGGCACTGCAGATTCTGTAGCACAATGTAAATACAGATGATGACTATTTTAGCCTTAGACATTATAGTAACCGCTGAAAATCAGAAAATTATAATAATCTTCTAATATTATCTATTTTTGTTTATTTTTTTCTTTTTAAAAGAAGCTTTACAAAGTGAAACCTTAAGGCTTTTGAACTATCTGGTTGTTGGATGTTGTTCACTCTGAACTGGATTAAAAAATATGTTTTCTTTTACAACTACAAACACTAATATTATCTGTATTAGTCTCAGAAACTATTTTACAATCAAGCAGGATCAGACCCCAGGTTAAAAATGATAAAAGTTCAGTCTTTGAATAACAGGTCATCTCCAATACTCCTCTCATAATAAAGACCAGGATTGTAACTAAGACTGAAGTATAGCTAAACCAGAATGCATAGATAATAACTTGACACACCCCAAGAAGCAGATATATATATATATATATATATATATATATATATATATATATATATATATATATATTGTAACAGAAGACAGGCAGGGCGCCTCAATGTGTATTATCACTTGTATAGTATAAATGGATGTAATATAATGCGTACCATAAGGTATTAGTAGGTCGTCTAATCAGAGAGGGAAAATCCTCCTCATAGGTTCCTCCCAGTAAATCAAATAACGAACAATGCAGAAAACAAAACACAGCATAGAGTAGTATTGTCAAGATGTGCAATCACACCACCTGTGAGTATATACACCACCTACAGGGCTTCCTTAGCGTGAGCAAACAACTACGCCCAGAATAAAAACAATAATAAAAACATTTAAAACAAGTTACTATTTTATCACACACATATGTCCTCCTCCTGTCTCTCTTTAACTTAGGTGCACTATTGTTCAAATGTGTAAGTTTCTTTGTCTCCTCTACATATCTCTGCAGATTGCCAGCTAAATACCTAGCTTGTCTATATATATATAATGTATGGGTTAGAGGGAGACAACAAATGTTCACAATGAAAAATACAAGCAAGATACAGTACAATAACATTAATATGAAATTAAATATTAAAAAAACAACTTTTAAAATACTGATCAGATTTCGCATATCAAAGCACTTATTTTACTACTCTATGGAGACCCCTCCAAAAAATAAAAATAAATTGACATAAACATACTTGCAAGTTTTTGCTTAAACCTTTAAACATCATGCTTTACCAAAAATGAATTTCCAGTGGTTTATTATTATTTTACCTTTCTCAAAACACTTACATTATGCATTTTCACAATGTATCCACATTTTTATTATTGCCCTTTTTTCCATGTCTGTGATTTATATAAAAAAAATGTTTTTACATTATTGGGTAGAGCTTAAGGCATGCTTGTTTGCATAGTGGAGCGGGGCATCAGTAAAGAGTCAGCTTACCCTATCTGGGTGGATTTATCCATCCAGTGTTCTAAAATACATAATTATCTAGCATATTTGTTACTACATCCTGTCTTGTCTAGTAATTTTACTAGTCAACTTAACACATACACATAAAATATCCTGTCTAAAGGAAAGGGTATTGTTTGTCTTTCACATCAAAGAGTTTCATTCCTACACATACTTACATCCTTTGTGGCCATATTCATGAAACATTATCAAGGTAGGTGACCCAGCAGGGAATTCTACCACACTTTGGTTGTTCTATCCTACCTTTATATAATATGGCGAGTATAAGAACCCCACAGTTTTCTTATAAAATTATTCAGAAACCATAGGTCTCTTCAGACTGTAGAATTTACAATGATAAGTATTCACTCTGATGCCTCGTCTGTGACTATATTTGTGAAAACATAGAGGCAGGCACACCATCAGTTATATTTCTACCATAGTAGAGTTTGATCTGTTCCATTATTATACCCTACCTTAATATAATATGGCACTCAGAAGAACGCCACAGTTTTCTTACTAAATTTACAGGTCTCATCAGACTGTAGCATCTTAGAGATAATTCACAATTTACACCTCTCGTAGGTCACTCAATCTCTATATCTAAACCCAGTAGGATTAGCTTATGATTTTACTCTGGTGAGTATTCGAAGAAATCACACAGTTTTCCCATACTAATTTAGACTATGTCTGATCCTGTGCAATCAGCTCTTCAATTACCTGACCACTTTCACCTGCAATGCAATCTGAAAGCGAAACTGCAGGTATTCTACTTTATACATTCAAGGCACTGAATTGGACGCTCACACACTTTAGGGATTGTTTGTGGGAACCTCATTCAGTGGCATGAGGCACAAGGTTCAGTCTGAGATTTGGGTTTATTCAGATCCCAGATATAGAGTCCTAGCCTTAGTCACTTCCACTTATAAACACACCGATATCACACAAGGTCTTTTTCATTCACTCATAGACAACTAAATATACTAAATCCAGCTATAAACAAGAACAGTATAATAACAACAGAAAAAACACCATAAAAACTACAACAGTTACACAATTTATTTAATAACCAGGTTATAAGCAATAATATGATTTCATAACTTACTTGAGGCTCAAGATTTCGTCACTACAATCATCTGATTCTCTCTTCCTCTGGGCCCGTTAAAGAAAATAGGTAAAAATGCTTATCTTCTTCTTCTAGCCAGTAGATTTTTCTCCATTGGGCATCGTAATTTTGAATTCACTTTATTTAGCTTGACCTTTGTCATTGTCCTTTAAACCTAAATGCAAATAAGTTTGTCTTACTGCAATAAGAATACATCTGTTCAGACCATGTCAAACTTTGACCCCTTCCAGCTGAATTCTGAAAGGAACAGAATTGGACACATGAAATATAAGACTATTTTATTGCTTAATTTATACAATCTTAACCATAAACAGTCAATATTGTATCAATCAGGTTGGCTTCCACAACAATATATCAGTCAATTTTTATCTTGTATCTCTTTCCTTTTCTTCTGATTTCTGGGACTGGATTATAACTCCCCATCTTGTCAGAAGGATTAACAGTTATTTTCCTCAACTCCCATTCTCAACAGTCTTGTCCTCAGGTTTAGCTGCCAGCCCATACCTCCCCAGTTCTTTTGGTACCATTACAATTAAGGACAGTTACCATAGTTAATTAGTTCCTATACAAATAATGTCAAACGTTGTCATTTTTTTACATGGAAGTACAAGGGGGTTACATTTATATATCTATGCACAGTTCATATTTTTGATAAGCAGCAAAAAATTCGAAGAACATCAGTATTTGGATTTCATGCAACTATCAGCACATAAGACAGACAAGTTCATTCTGATCAACACATAAGTTGACAGACTACCGGAGGTTGCAGCACCTTTACTTGCAATAGAATATATTAGACACCTGAAGAACTCACTGGCCATGAATTGGTCAAGCTTCAATGAAACTCAACACCCTTGCTTGAACAAAGATGTACTCACAGTATGATCAGCAATTACCGACAATGAATTAGACAAGCTGGAAGCCTTTTAGCGTTGACATCTATATGGCAAACACAAACGGAGTGTTAGGAACTTACCTTGTTCCCGTTCCGCTGCGCTGTCAGCGGGAGCTGACAGCGGTGTCCATCTCTTCAGCGCTTCTTCTGTTAGCGCTGCCGCACTTCCGGGTTCTCTCTGCTGCTGATCATGTGACTCCTTCGCTCAGACTTCACTCCCCCACTTTAGATTGGCAGAAACCGGAAGTTCTTGCATGGGGTTCAGAGTGTCATTCCCGATGTCTTCCCAGGATTCATAGACCCGCTATGGGCTGCCTTCCAACACCCTCCGGTATTCCTCCTCAATATCATTCGTTTTCTGATGTCTTTTGTGAAAAGGAGGCTTCCAAGTTACCCCCTCATAGACCTTGGGATTGCTCCATTGAATTGTTGCCGGATAAGATACCACCTAGAGGACGGGTATTTCCATTATCTCTACCCGAATCAGAGGCCATGTCCCTATATATTAAGGAGAATTTAAACAGGGGTTTTATCCGGAAATCCTCGTCACCAGCAGGAGCAGGTTTCTTTTTCGTAAAAAAGAAGGACGGCGGATTGCGTCCTTGCATAGACTACCGTGGCCTCAACGCCATAACGAAAAAGAATAGGTACCCCTTACCATTAATCTCTGAACTCTTTGATAGGATCAAGGGAGCTTCAATTTTTTCTAAACTGGATTTGAAAGGGGCCTACAACCTTATCCGTATTAAACAAGGGGATGAATGGAAGACGGCGTTCAATACGCACGATGGGCATTTTGAGTATCTTGTCATGCCATTTGGACTTTGTAACGCTCCTGCGGTTTTTCAAAATTTCATTAACAAAGTTTTTCAGGATTTCCTGTATCAATTTGTTGTCATCTACCTAGACGATATTCTTATTTTTTCACCTGATATTATTACTCATCGCCATCATGTCTCCTTGATTCTTCAACGCCTTCGGTCGCATCATCTGTACTGTAATGTGGACAAGTGTGTCTTTGAAAAAACGCATCTTCCTTTTCTTGGTCACGTGGTTTCTGGCTCCGGATTACGTATGGACCCTGAGAAATTAAAGGCGATTTCTGATTGGCCCCAACCGGTTGGACTTAAGGCCATCCAGCATTTTATTGGGTTCTCTAATTATTACCGCCACTTTATCAAAGGGTTTTCGTCTGTTATTGCACCCATCACTTCCCTGACCAAGAAATCTGCCAACGCTAAGACCTGGCCACCAGAGGCGGTAGAGGCCTTCAAGTATCTTAAAGAATCCTTCATATCGGCACCTATTCTTCAACAGCCAGATTCTTCCTTCCCCTTTTTTCTCGAAGTTGACGCATCCTCCACTGGAGTAGGAGCTATTTTGTCTCAGAAGAATTCTTCTGGAAAGTTTTCTCCTTGTGGCTTCTTTTCTCGTAAATTCTCATCCACCGAAAAAAACTACGGCATTGGAGACAGAGAACTACTTGCTATCAAATTGGCCTTGGAGGCCTGGAGACATCATTTGGAGGGAGCCAGATTTCCTGTTACTATTTTTACGGATCACAAGAACCTGCTTTATCTACAAACTGCATCCTGCCTCAATCCCCGTCAGGCCAGATGGTCTTTATTTTTTTCACGATTCAATATGATCATTACCTTCAGACCAGGGTCCAAGAACAAGAAGGCTGATGCTCTCTCTCGTTCCTTTGATTCTATGGATACCGAAGAAGAGAGTGTTAGGTCTATTCTAGATCCAGAATGTATTTTGGCTACTACTCCTACTCGGGTGATCATTCCTCACGGGAAGACTTTGGTTCCTCCACATCTCCAAACTAAACTCCTTAAATGGGCTCATGCCTCCCGTTTTTCTGGTCATGCCGGTATAAAGAAGACCTTGGAATTTATCTCCCGTAGTTATTGGTGGCCGGCTATCCGTTCGGACGTTCGACAGTTTGTGACGGCGTGTTCCACTTGCGCTCAGAATAAAGTTCCTCGTCAAGCTCCATACGGTCTGCTGCAGCCTCTGCCAATTCCGGACCGACCTTGGAGTCATCTCTCCATGGATTTTATCACAGATTTACCCTCCTCCAGAGGGTTCTCAGTAGTGTGGGTGGTCACCGATCGCCTTTCCCGAGCCGCTCATTTTGTGGCATTAAAAGGTCTCCCTTCTGCTCCTATTCTGGCTCAACTCTTCATTAAAGAAATTTTCCGCCTACATGGCTGTCCAGATATTATCGTTTCTGATCGAGGAACTCAGTTCGTGGCAAGATTTTGGAGGGCCTTTTCTCGTCTTTGTGGAATTAAGTTAAATTTCTCTTCTGCATATCATCCGCAAAGTAATGGTCTCACAGAAAGGACGAATCAAGAATTGGAGAAATTCCTCAGATGTTTCATTTCAGCTAAACATGATGATTGGGTTGATTTATTACCTTGGGCAGAATTCGCCCACAATAATAATTCACACGACTCTACCTCCATTTCTCCCTTTTTTGCTCTTCAGGGATTTCATCATAAAGTTCCACCCTTCAAAGAGTTAACCGCTTCTGGGGTTCCTGCAGTGGATTCCCTTCTATCGGACTTCTCGTCTAGGTGGGATCTTATCAAACGCAAATTACTTCACACCTCTGCCATCAGTAAAAAAGCATTTGACAAAAGAAGAAGACCGTCTCCACTACTTACTCCTGGTGACAAAGTGTGGTTGTCTAACAAAGAATCTTCGCTTGTTGGTTCCTTCTAGGAAATTCGCTCCCCGATTTATCGGTCCCTTCAAGATCATTGAGGTCATTAATCCGGTGGCCTTTAGATTAAAATTACCCCCTACCTTGAGGATTCCCAATGTCTTCCACATTTCCGTTCTCAAACCACTTGTTGTTAACAAATTCTTCTCTTCAAGAAGACCTCCTGCTGCTATTTCTGCACCAGATCAGGAATTTGAGGTGAAGGAGATTCTAGATTCTCGGATTTCCAGAGGTTCCTTGCAGTTCCTGGTTGACTGGAAAGGTTACGGTCCTGAAGAGCGTTCTTGGATTCCTGCACGAGACCTTCATGCTCCGAGTTTGTTGAAGAAATTCCATACCAAGTTCCCTCTAAAGCCTTATAGGTTGTCCGGAGGCCACCCCTGAAGGGGGGGGTACTGTTAGGAACTTACCTTGTTCCCGTTCCGCTGCGCTGTCAGCGGGAGCTGACAGCGGTGTCCATCTCTTCAGCGCCTCTTCTGTTAGCGCTGCCGCACTTCCGGGTTCTCTCGGCTGCTGATCATGTGACTCCTGGGCGGGGAATTCAAACTCCTATATCTCCCCTGCTCTGACACGCTGCCTGTGTCAGAGCAATGTGTTTCCTGTTCCTGGCTACAGTTCCTGTGTCCTGACTCCTGTGAACCTGCTCCCTGTTAACCCCTCTATTCCTCCTACTCCTGTGTACCTACCTGGCTGTGACCTGACTATTCTTTGGCTTATCCCTGGCACTACGCAACTGGACTATCTTCTGTGTACCGACTCGGCTGTGTTACCAACTATTCTCTGGATCTCCCTCTGGCACCGTATACCTGATACCTTCTGTGTACCGACCCGGCTGTGTTACCAACTATTCTCTGGATCTCCCTCTGGCACCGTATACCTGATACCTTCTGTGTACCGACCCGGCTGTGTTACCAACTATTCTCTGGATCCTGCCACGCACCCATTGCCTCCGTGCATCTACCGGTTACTGTTCCAGACCTACTACGCCTGGAATTAACGGTTAGTGCCTGTACTTGCACCGCATTGTCTATTTTCTTGTCTGCCTGCCATCACTTAGAACTTTCTCCCTTACGTCAGTAGGCTAATCTGGGGGCCGCGACCTGCGGTTCTTCGGCAGCTAAGCCCACACTACCTTGCGGTGGTTCTTGGTGAAGACCGGAAGGCCGTTAGACTCCGCGCCCTAGGTAAGCCTGTGCTAATACTGACTAAGGCATCAAAATCGTAACACGGAGTAGCTGATGAGCTGTAATGCAGCACTGTGCTGACACTGTATCAGGATGCACAGTGACAACCACAGACTGAAGACAGGACAGGCATTTCCATCAATGCCCAAATTTCAGTAGGATTAGATAATACACAGCAGATACAGGAGTTGAGTACACTTAGTAGTACAGTGCTAAATATCAGCAAGTGGAAACTGACATAGACAATGCAGGAATTGAGGATAGTAATAGTTCCATGTTAGATAACAACAGGTAGAATCAGACATAGCAAATGCAAGAGCAGAGCACAGAAATTGTACAGCAAGTATAGGCGTCAGCCTTAAGGAATACACAGAGGTATAACTCTTGCACAGTCACATGTACTAGTAAGATGTTTAGCAGATTCAGTTGATTTTTCTGTCGACAAACTGGACTAGCTCTGGCAGTAATAGCGGTGCAGAGCCTAGTGAATCCTTTGTTTCCACCACATACCCCTGCAAGGTGGTTTGGGATTCAGTGCTGGTGGGTTTGCAGGTCTCAGCCCTCTGCCCTGCCTGCAGGCATAACAAGCTGGCATCAAACAACAAGAGGAGACTGGTCAACATAGCTGGGCCTGGTACATAAATATATTGCAGAGTGCAATATCAGAACAAGCCAGATCTGCAAAAATCAGGAACATAAGCAGAACAAAACAACAGTCAGAAGAGAGTAGAAATCAGCAAGGTGATGCACAGGAACGCTAGAGTAAAGGTATACCCTGGCACATAACTGTGCACAGTTAAATACTGACTGTTTTTTTATGTAGCACACAAATATTAACTTTACATTTCAGTGTACAAATAAGCTATCAAGTATTTGTGTGCTACATGAAAAAACAGTCAGTATTTAACTTATGTGCAAAACAGAAAACTCATTTGCACCCCTTGCATTGTAACATGGTTTTGTCCAGGAGACTTAAATAAGAAACTTCTTAATTTAAGATCCTTAATGAATCAGGCCCCAGGTTATTAATGTAAAACAGTTTCAAAAAGAGTATTTCAACATGTGACACTTCAAGTTCCAGTATCTTTTTCCAGGTATTGATACATTGAAACATTTATATATTTTTTATTAATACTATGAAGTCTGTTGAGTCATTATGTTAGGTCTATTTGCAGCTAACTAATCAGAGCAGCTTTCTCATGCTCTGGCTAAACAGAGCAAAACTACTCTTGATTGGTTAGTTGTGGATTAGCCTCCCGGTCTGTCATTTGTGTTGGGGCTCTACAAGAAGCAATTCAGAATTACTAATATGTTCCCCCTCCCTTTCTTTTTTGATTTACATTGAAAAGAAAAGGAAAGAACAGGATTCATTAGGTGTGTAAACAACTGGTGAACAAATGATTGGGGGGTGTCAGGAGCCGCGGCGGCCACGGGCACCGCCATGACTCTGTTCCTCTCTGTTCTGACGTTCCCGGCCGTCACCATGGGGACCGGGGCATCACTTTCGGTTTTGCGGCCCCGACCGCTGCCAAGGCAACGGCCGGACACCGAAAGCACCTAAACAGCGCGTTCCGGCATTTCTGAGCAGCTGGGCACATGCTCATACTGTCTGTGGGCTAATTAATCTAGTTAATTAGGGCATTATCATCCCCTGTGTTCTGTTGCAGGGCTACGCCCTGATTGGTCTATGGTACTATTTAAGGCAGGGAGGGCTTAGCCTTCCTGCTGGTTATAGCATCCTAAGTCTGGTACTTGTGCTGACCTGCTTTATATTCTGCTGGATTTCTGTGGTGACCTTTTGCCTGTCTACTGGATCTTGCCTTATTGCCTCTGACCCTGACCTTTTGGCCTGTACCTTTGCTGATCTGCTCATGAACCTGACCCTTAGCGTGTTTTCTGACTATTCTACTCTGCAAGTGACCCCTGACCTTGGCTTTCATCTGATCATCCATTACCATCTGTACTGTCTCCAGGCCTATGCTGTGGTTAGTATAACGAACCTACACTACTTTGGAGTTAAGTCCTAGGGGCATCCAAGTACCTGTGAGCGCGTCTAGTTCTACGGGAAAGGCGGCTGCTATAGGCAAAGACCTCCGCCAGTTTGTTCTGCAGGTTCGTTATCTGATCACTAAGCAGCCTAACAAGGGGAGTATATATTTTAAATTATTTTTTTCTATGGTGTCTGTGGCCACAGATGCCAGGTCATGCTGGTACTTGTAGTTCTACCCAAGCAGTTTATGGCTGCCAAGGTTTGCTCGGATCAGTTGTGCCACATATAAAAATTGTTGTAATTTTACTTTTAAGCATTATTACAGCAACATACACTGGCCAGGGGTGTTGGGAGCTGCTTTAAGCAGAGGCTTTATTTTATTAGCGGAGAGCATTTTTTTCTTGCTCAGGCCTGAACATGCTGTCCACTATAATATGGGGAACCCACTCTACGGGTTTACCTGTTATAGTGTCATCTCTTGGTGCTCTTTGCATCCTGTATTTACTAACCCCCCCTCCCCCTTTATTGATCCCCTCAAATTTGTCGTAATCAGCCCAGGCTATGATGGCTGGTGCCTGGTTAACTTTGGGGCACGGGTGATTTAAAAAAATAAATATTCATCCATCATCATTAGTGCGGATCTTTACTCCAGAAGTCAAGCACCTGCAGCAGATATTTCAGCTGGCAGGCATATCTGTGGATGGGTCCACATCACATTTAGATGTAATTGATCACACCCTTTATGTACTTGGCCTATTATTGTCCGACCTTTCCCTCCCATGTTCCAATTCTCTGATGCAGATTTATTTGCAAACGGACAAGTGCATTTTTCGTACGTGTGTGTGTGTGCGCAGTATGGAAATGTATATTTTACTAAAAAAATAATAAAAAAAAGGACTTCTAACTCTACATGAGGCCTTAAGTGAGTAAAGTAGCAGCAGGAGAAGGAATATTTTCTCTCTCCTGCCCCTGTATTACAGTTACCAGTCCCTGTAGTTTCAAAGCATTGATTGCAGGAAGGAGAGCAGGTGAACCGTGTCAATGTGATTCGGTTTGCTTTCAGTTACTGCAGAACTCTTCTGGTGATCAGGTTGCCTGTCTTTGTCCAAGGGGCGTAAGCAGAGTGGAATTACAAGTGCAGTCTCAGGCAGCACAAAAGGACATGAAACCCTTGAGTGTTACATTGTTTCCATGTAATTGATTAAATAAGTAAGGAGATATTTCGATATATATCTATTGTATACCGATGTGTCCTTTGTACAGATGAGTGGAATAACTTGGCATGTTTCTAAATTTGTCAGATAATGTCCAGTGTTTCAAACGTGTAAAAAGAAATGCAGGAAGAGCATTAACATGCAATTAATCTGTAGCTATTTTTGCTAAAAATTAGATATTTTATCATATTGTTTCTAAACAACAAATTCTATGAAAATAGCAAAAATAGCATTAGTCTTAAATGACTACAACTAGTTTTTGTTTGTTTAAACTATAAATTGTGATTCTCAAAACTATTAAAAGAAAAACAAACCAATACAAAACAAATTACAAGAATGTTGTTGATTTGTAATCATCGTTTTTATTTACCAGAAAAACATGTCTTATCATTACAACAAACTAGCAAAATTACCTGGTTTACACTTTATAGAAAGCACTGCATTCCATTAAACCTTAGCTCATTTGGATTAATGACATGTGGCCCTGTTGAACAGGATGTAGTGCAAGTGTTACTATTGTCACACCTAATAATGCCAAATTCCACCCTATTTCTATGAATAACATTAGCTACCATCTTTTTTGCAAGGGACATTATTTTGCACACACTGTTGTTGTTTATTAATAAATCACCTTATATGAGAGCACAACTATTGCCATATAAAAAAACACTAGTTAAAGATAATTTATGCATACTAAGCCCTAAGCTTACACACTGGTATAACAAAAGAACAGAACTGGTGGATGTTCCATGAACACCCTAGAGCAGGCTTGGCTAACCTGTGGCACTCTAGGTGTTGTGAAACTACAAGTCCCAGCATACCCTTCAAGCAATAAGCTGCTATATATTGGCAAAGCATGCTGGGGCTTTTAGTTTCACAACACCTGGAGTGCCACAGGTTAGCCATGCCTGCCCTAGAGACTTCTCCTCACTGAAGCGTCCCCATCTGGGGTATTATACTTCCACCCCCACTGCTTCTTACCTTAGCAAGTGTCAGGATTCACTAAGATGAGTGGAATCCTACTGTTATGCCTGGGATTCGTGGTACTTCTCCCAGAGGCACGGAATCTAACAAAGTGGAAGGTTGCCATCAGAGGTTCCCACATGGGAATTTGGGCTTGGCAGCTTCCACCCTGGAGGTCGCGGCCCTCTAAGGGAGTTCCCAGTGAGCAGCGATAGTGGACCGAGTACAGAGGAGAATGTAGGCAATAGATAGTCACAAATGAATAGGATTACTGAGTGATGCTCAGTGATAGTCCACAGAGAGATAATATGTGATTTGCAGCAGCCCACTTGGAGATATGGTAGCGATGATCTGCAGTAGTTGCCACTAAGGAGTGGAGCAGGTAATAGGTGATTTGCAGCAGTACACTTGGAGAGATGGTAGCGGTGTTCTGCGGTAGTTACCGCTAACGATTCGAGCAGGTAAAGGTGATTTGCAGCAGCACGCTTGGAGAGAAGGTAGCGATGATCTGCAGTAGTTACCACTAACTAGTGGAGCAAGTAGTAGGTGAGTTGCAGCAGCACGCTTGGAGAGATGACAGCGATGAAGTGCAGGAATTACCACTAACAAGTGGAGCAGGTAATAGATGAGTGCAGCAGCAGAGTGCATGAGCTGCTTCCAGGACAAGCCTTATAAACGAGAGGTAACCAATGGATGAGCGGGACAGGTGAACACAGGTGAGATGATTACCTGAGCATGTGCAGAGCTGATTGCCGGCCTGACAGCCAGGGAAGAAGCAGGGAATGAGGAAGGAATGATATTCAGGTTACCGGGTGGCAGCCGTGGGACAGCAAGCAAGAGTTGGGAGCAGAATATTCTGCTCCCGAGATTGAAATTGTAGTGTTGGACTAGGACATCATAGTCCAGCACCACACTCCCAACCCATCACTGACATTAAGGAGCAGCAGCCAACAGTTTCAAAGGTCAAAAAACAACTTGTGGGAGCACTGCAGACATTTAAAATACTGGATGAGTTACATTATGTCATGAATTCAGCTTTTTGGTTGCCCCATTACCATTGGCGTCTCTAGGGAAGCACACATGTTCACCTAATTGTAGAACCAGCTATGCAAAACAGTGGAAGATTAACCCCTTTTCCACAAAAAAAACTTTCTGCCTATATGCCCAAGTCAACTACCAAAAATATAATTTCACTAGAGGCTTTATCTCGATTATTAGTGTATCATTGCCAAATGCAAATTTGAGGACAGCTGACAGTGGTATAGTGGGGATAAATAGCTAAAATATTTAGATCCTAATCTGAATTTAATATTGAATTGATGTCTAAAATGGAACTGGTGATATCCCATGTTTATCTTTCTTCTGTAAGATACCAAGAAAACTAAGATATCAACACCATGAGCATTTTAATTAAATCTTAAAAGCCTATCAGATTTGCGAACTGAAGGCCTCTATAGCAAGGTCACCTTTAGTTGTACTACAAAAAGAGCAACAAGAGTCAGTGCTCTATCTGATTAAAGCAATTTAATTTCCACAAGAAGACTTAACATGAAATTTCATGAGCATGCAAATGTCTCTAATTGTCTGTGTGTTATACTGAACCCATTATTTACTCATTTCTACAAGAGTGTCCTGTAGTTTAACTTCTCATATTTCAATAAATGTAAATATATTTTTATGGATGTAATAATGTCAGAGTATATTAAGATAGCACTCAGACATTATAATATGTTTTGGCAATAACCCAGTTTAAATGGCCTATGAAAACTTTGATTTTGCTTCTTGAGAGACTAATGTGCATTTATAAGCTTGGCAATGCCATTGTAGTTTCAATTATTTATTAGAAAATAGTAAACATTTCTCTGTGTATTTATTACATATCACAGAGCACATACTTATCTGCTATATGAGCAACTTCCCATTGGCATTACACGTATATTATTATTTTCTGCGCTTCTACTTTTTCACAATACAATAGAGATTTACCAACAAAATCAAATTAACATTCCCATCAGTAGATGCTGCATCAAGCTTAGAGAACAATATATTATTCTAGGAAAAATGATCTGGTTCCAAATGAGAACTCATTTCCATGGCAATGCGCATTCAGGTCTGTTTTTATTTTTGCTATTTTCTTGTAGATTTCATAATCCAAAACAAAATGGTGATGAGACTATATGGTAAGCCTCAGGTGTGATTATGCATGGGAAATATAAGAAAATGTAATCTGTTTTCTCAAAAAATATATTCCATTGAGAACTCGCAATAAAAAGATATGGAAAGATAATGTCTTCCCTGAATGACAGATACACTGTTTAATTGCTGCAGTGGAATTCCATAACAAGTATTTATGGCAGTACTGATTTTTGTTGTTCTTGTTGCTGGTCTGTTTAATCGCAAGGAGACAGGGTGCTTGTGTGAGTTGGAAGCAAATCATGCTGTAGGTTAAAGTTTAAAATACATTAAATGCATTCAGATCTAGGTAAACCACTTAAAAGAAATAGGAAAATGAAAATAACCACAACATAGTGGTCAGATTAAGTGATTTATTGCAGCTACAAAATCCTCTCTAGATTTGGTCCTTGACATTAGTGCTGGCCCTCATCATTGCTACACATTTTACACATAGTGTATTCTCTCCCTGTGCTTGGGAACTGTTCCATTCTGTTCAGTGAAATTTTCAGATAAAATGTTCTGGCAGAATCCTAAGCAAGGTGAATGCAGAATGCATACAGATAGCATTGTGTAGCCTTGATTTTAAGCAGCAACAATTGCAAAGAAAGACAATGCCCTTGGCCAATGCTATATGTCTATCCAAATAACAATGGCATAAGGAACTATGGGGGGGGAGGGGGTGAACAAAATACACTTTCATAGCAGCTTGGTACAGCCTATATACCAGACATTTGTCCTCTACAAAACATTGCAAAATACATTTACTGCATATGAATTTAAAACTCATATATCATGCTATCATAACTCATATAAATTTTAATAACAGGAGTTTAGCTTCTCTATATTAATAAACCACTAACGGAAATGCATTATGCATGACAATGCCTTTGCTATAAGAATACTCAGTCATAATTTAAATTAAAATGTTTGAATTTTCTATTAAAAAACGCTAGCTAGCTTGAGCCTACAATTTTAAACAATATGTTATCTATCAGTGATCCAAGCTAAATCAGTGGAAATGTTATTTTAACTTCAAGGAAGTTTCAACCTTTTCTACCTTTGTTGAGCAAGTAAAGAGCTAGTCAAGCTATATTACCAGAAAATCCGTTGGGTTATTTAATAATAATGAATAACTGAGATGAAAATGTTCTTTTCGAATCATTGGAAATGTTAACCTGGAATGTTTGAACATGCTTTGAAGTGTCATACATAAAACAACAATGGGCAACTCTGAATTTACTGAGTCACATCACATTTTTCTTGTTTCTTTTTAACACATATTAAGGGTATCTAGAACTCTGAAATGTAGATTTTTTTTTGTTGTCTTTAATATTTAGTATGACTGCATGAGTGTATAGAATGTACACATGTGCATAGAACCCTTTTGAAGTAATGAAAGACAATAAAAGTTACTTACATACTTCATATAGGGGATGTCAGGTGCAATGAGACAGATAGCATGCCATCATCTCAATAGCCAGTGAAAACAAGGCTAATCAACCACATTCTACAAATATTAATCCTGAGTTGGGCATACAATAATAACATAAGTGTTTCCTTTGCATTGTCCGTGATAGTAGTACCAATGGTTTACCCCAATTATTTATCCTAGGACAGGTAGAACAAAAAAAGATTAATTTGCATAAATAATTGTTGTGGTCATCTTAAAATCATGCTGTCAACCTGGTTGTCTAGTGCATGGGTTTCTGTGTAATAGCAATGATACTCTTTGGACCCCTTGGGCTAGATTTACTAAGGATTGTGTTTGGTGGCGGTTTGAACCGTCATGCATCGCCGCATTTTTCCGGCGGTTTTGCAGGTCAAACAGCCGGATTTACTATTGGGTGGTTTTATGGTTCAATGTGAATCCGCCATCGATTGTAACAGCAGTATGGAAAACTCCAGGACGCCACCTGCTTTGATAGAAACATGGCGGTTTTGCTTCAAAACCCAGCGGTTTCGTTTTCTGGCGGGTTTTTTAAATAGTCACCTTTTTCATGCCATTTTACTATTGGCTTTTTTCTCTTTTAGGAGATTTGACATCACAAGCACTATATAAATCATTGGACTTCCACATTTTCTTTGATAGGATTTGAGGAGTCAAGAGATAAGAGCTTGGAGGTAGTAGTACTGTAAGTGAGGTGTTTTGGAGGGTTGTTGTGCTGTGATTTCTGCTTGGAGTGGAGTAGTCCTGTGTTTTTTTTCAGTGTTGTGGCTTTATTTTCTGAATTAATTTCTGTCTTGTTTTTTTTTTTGTAATTGTCTAGTCCTTTGTCTCTATTACTTGTATCTGAGTGTGTTGTGCGTGATTCATTAGTTAGCATAGTTTGGCCTTTGTGTTTGTCAGTAGTTCAGTGTTACTTGTTTTTGTTTAGTAGTTGGAATTATGGCCAGAGATTGGAGGGGGGTAGAGGGTGAGGAGAGGGAGGTGGAGCTGGAGGGGACAGAGGAAGGTGAGGAAGGGTTAGAGGAGACAGGACAGGACAGGGGAGAAAGAGAAAGTCAGGGAGGAATGTCAGATTTTCTCACAATGAGAATTGTGTGTTGGTGCACAATATAGTTCCCTGTTACGAGATTATTTTAGGGAAGCTTGCAGCCCGTACTCCGCTAAGGCGGCGACACCAACTGTGGTTTAAGATATGTGAGGCCGTGAATGCGGTGGGATCTTTAAAGTGGTCAATTTCTCACTGCCGCAAACGATTTTCAGACATCAGGAGACGCCTTAAAGAAAAAATAGGTCAAGAGAGGAGGACAGCAAGAGGCACAGGTGGTGACCCACCACTTCATGTGGAGTATACCAGCTATGAGGAGGAGTTGCGTGAAATACTACCCCGTGAAATTGTGGAAGGTGTAAATGTCCAGGACACGGATGCACCCTTTTTTGGTCAAGGAAGTGGTGAGTTGTTTGCATATTTTACTATAAGTGTTTTGCAATGAAGCATTCAATTAAAAAAGGGTGTGTTGTTTAATAAATAAATTCACATTTTCAAAGTACACTAAATACATGAGTAAATGTTTTCCACTGCTAATACGGATTTTGTTATTGCTAACACATTCAGATTTGCCTGTAAGAGAGTCCACTCCGAGTCCAAAATCGACTCCTCCAGCTTCTGTCAGAGATTCTGCCCCTGAAGAGCAAGCTGGTGAGTGTTGGCGATTTGGAGAAAAGACATTGTTTTCAATCATTTGTTATCATCATCATCATCATCATCAACATCATTTATTTATATAGCGCCGACATATTCCGTATCGCTTTACAATTGAGACAAACACAGTAAACTAATAAACACACTGGGTAAAACAGACAGAGAGGTGAGAAGGCCCTGCCCGCAAGCTTGTTATGTGTAAATGCTTGTGGATATGTGAAATACCTTGGTTGATATACGTTTGTAGAATGCAGCTGGAAGTACCACACAGAGGTTGCCCAAAAGGAGTAATAGTTTACCCCACTCCACCATCTTGCAACATTTTGCAGCCTACACCCTCTTGTTTGCATAAAAAATGTATTAGGTTTCACTGTGGCCTCACCCTAACACATACCTGAAAAGATGAGTATAATCCTTAAGCAGGACCTATATGCCAACTAGTCAGCAAGATTGAGCTTTGAAAATAGTCTGTAGTTAAATAATGTTATGTGTTTGCCTACAGTGTCCAAAATGCAAATGACAAACATGTGATTTTCTATAAACTTACCTTGGTCTTTTCTCCACAGGGACCTCATCATCTCTGCAAGGCCAGCACCAGTCAGCGCAGATGTCACCTCCTGACGACACATGAAGACACAGTCATCACTTTACAGGTGGTAGATGTCCTCGTGTCTAGGTGCCAGGAACAAGCAACTGGCCCTGTGGAACAGACACAAGAGCAACAAACTGCACCTCCTCAGCTGGATACAGGGCGAGAAATGGCCCAATTCATTGCCAAGTTTCAGGTCCTACAGTCTCAGTTTAAGGACACTCAAAACAGACATATGTCTCATATTGTTGGACATTTGAGGTGTTCCTACCGCAGTACTAGCCTCATTCCTTCTGCATTAAAACGCATAGCAGCAGCTATAAAGCAATCCAATGTCAGCATGATTCAAATGACTGGTGCTGTGGAGGCCTTAAAGGAGGTATTATTGCTACCTGTTATACTCCCACTTTATCACCTAGCAAGCTTTGCACCAGGATTGCTGGGATGCTTCTCTGCAGTGGAACAGGTTGTAATTGATACATGGAACCAACTTATTTTCTTTGGCCAAATTTTACCCATCCCAGCAATAATTGTCGTTGGGACCCAATGTTATGGGTAGCTCCAAAGTCATTGTAGGCATCCCAATTTGGCAAGTGAAATAGTCATGTGTAGTCTTTTGCTCTTATCAATGAAAATTACATCTTTTTGTTGCCATGATTAATAGTGATTCCATGTGGAGCTTTTTATGAAATTATATTAGTTGGCCTTTACTGGCTATCTTCAGTTTCAAACACATAATAGACAGGGCAAACGTTACTCTTTGCATTTGATCTTTCTGTCTTTCTAGTTAATGGATACATTATTTAATGTTAATGTTAAGTGTGGTTTAAATGTGAAAAAAGTTGTATTCAAAATATATCTGTAATTTCTGTATATTACAGAAATATTTTTAATTTGAAAAAAAAGCAGGAATTTAAAACCAAATATTTAAATAGCACAGTTAATTCTCTCCAGGTAAAACGTAACAGGAAATTATGATGTGTGATAAGTGATGTAGTAATGTTTTAAATGTTTTATGTTATGTTATTAGTGACAACAATAATTATGTGATTTTTAATGTGATTTTATGAATGATGGTGAATTGCAATTTTAGCTAACATATCTGTCATTTTTAGTTTTGGACAAAACCTTAACTATGTTTTTAATTATTTTTTTTCAATTACTATATATACACAAATGGGAACATTCATAGATTAGGTATAATCTGGAGTATTTCTAACCACATAGTATGCATCCGATCGCGCCACATGCCATGATCTATCTTAGTATTACTGACAACAGCAGAAGTACAAAATATGCAATAAATAGATCCAGCTAGATTTATTACACAATAAAATAATGATACATCAATAAGATAAATCGTTGCCTGTCCAGCACTAACTTGCAATATTGTCTCTTTCTAAGGGGGTAATTCAATTCAATGTGAAGCCCTGTCAGAGCCTTGCATAATATGCAGTAAAACCATCTACGAGTTGTGAAAAAAAATCAGTATTTTTTAGTATGTACTTTGTTCACAATTCAATTCCCTTCCAGGTGTGGAGGGGCTACTGTCCAACTGACAGACACAACAGATGTAAGCAAGTTTGTCTTCCCTACTAGTAACACATGTGTTTCCAGCCTCGGACTGGCCCACCGGGATACTGGGAAAATCACCGGTGGGCCCCATCACTCCCTTTTTGAAGAGAGATGGATCCCTCCCACCCGACCAGGGGGGGGGGGGCAATGGGCAAGCAAAAGCCAGCTTCCTTCTTGTGACCGTGAAGCAGCGGAGAGGAACAAAGAGCTAAGCTAAAGTCTGACCAGGTGGTTTCTGTACAGTCAGACCAGGTTAATCTGGACAACTTTTTTTTACCATGTCCCTAAGTAAAGCAGCTCTAGTGGTGAAGTGCTTTACGAACCGCCTGTAGTAACCTACTAGTCCTAGGAAGGTTCTTAACTGCGATTTTGTTTCTCTGGTCTTGGCCAATTTTTGACTGCCTCCACTTTGTCTAGCTGGGGTTTTACATGTCCTCACCCACAACGTGCCCCAAATGCTTGGCTTCTCTCATGGCTATGGCACATTTCTCTGGGGTAGCTGTTAGTCCTGCAGACCTTAATGAAGCTAAGACCACCTCAACTTTGTCTAGATGTGATCTCCAGTCTGGGGTATAAATCACTATATCGTCCAAATAAATGTCTGCATAAGCTGTGGGAGGTCGTAGCAATTTATTCATGGCCCTTTGGTAGGTGGCAGGGGCCACATGGTCCCACAATGGGACTATTCCACTCACTAGTGGACTCTTCAATCATGTCTAGTTGGAGCATTTTTTTTATCTCCTTTCTCACTTCCACCCGTCTTTCCTCGGGAATGTGATACGGCTTCTGTTTGACAATGACTCCTGACGGAGAGGCAATGTCATGTTCGATTAAGGTAGTGCGCCAAGGAATAGAAGAGAAGACATTCCTTTTCCAGCGCACATTTATATAGTCTGTTTTCTCTGCTTAATACACAAAGCTGGCTCTATGGCCACTTCAGACTTTTCAATGGCAGCACTCACTACCCGAGGAGAGGTTTCCTCATCATGCCAAGGTTAAAGGAGATTAACATGGTATATTTGCTTCTCCCTTCTCCTACCTAACTGGTGGACACTGTAATTGACAGGAACGACAGCCTCTAGAACTTCATATGGACCCTGCCAATGGGCGAAATGTTTGCTTTAGTGGGTAGGAACTAGGACTAGATCCTTGTCCCCAGGCTTGAAAAACAGCACTTTTATCATAACTTTTCTTTTGTCGTTCCTGCGCCTCTTTTACATGTTGTTGTACAATGGGCCCTATCTTTCCTAGCCTCTCATACATTTGGGACACAAATTGTATCAGATTTGGCTCCCTGGGACCTTGCTGCTCCCACGTTTCCTTTAACATATCCAAGATACCCTGGGCTGTCTCCCAAACAATAACTCAAAGGGACTAAATCCTTTCGAAGTTCAAGGTACCTCAAGGATGGCAAACATCAAAGAGGGAATAGGAGTTCCCAATCTTTTTTCTCTTGAGCCACGGTTTTCCTGAGCATGTGCTTTAATGTGCGGTTAAAGCTCTCCACCAAGCCGTCTGTTTGTGGATGGTACATGGAGGTGTGAAGAGCTGTCACCCCTAACAACTGGCACATGTCCTTCATCAGTTTGGACATGAACAGGGTGCTCTGGTCTGTGAGAATTTTCTTAGGCATTCCCAAGTGTTTAAACATCAATACAAGTTCTCTAGCTATGGTGCTGAACTTTATGTTCCATAGGGGAATTGCCTCTGGATATCTGGTTGCATAGTCAAGCACCACTAGCATATATTGGTGCCCAAGTGTGGATTTTTCCAGTGGCCCCACAAGGTCCATGGCTATCCATTCAAAGGGAACTTGTACTATTGGTATTGGAATGAAAGGTGACTTGTACATGGGTTTGGGACAGGTTCTCTGACAAATGGGACAGGACCGGCAATACTTTTTTACTGCCATGTGTACAGCGGACCAGTAAAACCCGAGCCTAACTTGTTCCCGTGTTTTATCCTCCCTCAGATGTTCCCTACAGATGTGTGTGTACTGCTTTTAACACTAGGGGTATATGGACCTGAGGAACCATTAATTGTTCTACTTTTTCACCCTGTACAATAGCAACTCTATACAGAAAATTATTTTTGACAATAAAATATGGTATACCTTCTGCAGATTGGGTGGCTTTTGCTACCCCATTCACATCAGTCACAGGTCCCGAGCAAAGTCCTGCAGAGGAAACCAAATTGGTATTGCAGACCAGTCCGTATCCAGACTGAAAGGCATGGTGGGCTCATCCATGACATCACCAGCCAATGCTAGTTTGGACTGTACATGCTTCCCCGCAGGTGGATGCTTTTGTGGAACTCCTGCTGTGACTCCCAGGATGACATTCTGGTTTGGCAGTTCCTAAAGATCAAGGTCCAGACATTGTGGATTCTTAGGTGGCTCCCGGTTTAAGACTGGGCTTCCGACCATTGCATCAGTTGCCGACATGTTCAGCCTTACCCGTCACCGAGGACCTCATTAAACAGCGGGAAGTCTCGCCCCAAAATTAGTGCCTATGGGAGTTTAGGTCCTATAGCAGCTACCACCATAACTGGTTGGTTTTTTAATGTGACTGGCAGAAGTGTTCTCTTATACTACTAAGTCGACCCATGTATGCAAAGGACCTTCACCTTTGGCAACCGAGTAGCTATGGTTTCAAGTAAAGCAAAGCTGGAAACCAACAAAAGTTCACTCCCAGAGTCAACCAAGGCCAAGACAAGGTTTTGATTAATTAGCACTGTCACCCGGAACAAACAAGGACTTCCTGATGTGGGACTCATGGTAAAACAACTTGGGAAAGCAGGCCCAATATGTGCCACAGAACAGTCCATGGGTTTTGGTAAGTTAGGACACCCTGCCTTAAAGTGACCTGACTCACCACATTTGAAGTACTTCAGATTAGACACCTATGTAACTGGCACTCAGTCCGTAGCAGTTTTGCCATTGGGCTCTGTAGCAAGGATGATCAAACCTGGCTTTTGATGTGGCATCGGCTTTGGCACGAATGCAGGTTCTTTAGTCATTTGCTGTAGCGTACAAAAACTCTCTACCACTGTGGCAAGCTCTTCATAATTTTGTGAGTCTGATTGCAGTAACCACCTTTACAGATCATGGTTCAGCCCCTGGATGCAGTGATCTATCGCCAGAGCATTAATAATCTGAGAAGGCGAATTCTCCTCAGGCTGCAGCCATTTCCTTAAAATTTTGGAAAGCTCTGTCAATTGTGCTCTGACTGGTTTATCTCTATCATAGCGCAATTTTTGATAGTGCTGGGCTCCCTCTGGCCTCGAAACCCCAATGCGAGCCAATACCTCAGACATTAGATGCGAATAATCAGAGGCCCGTTCTCATCCAGATCCATATAAGCTTGCTGAACTTCACCAGTCAGATATGGCGCCATCCTCTCAGCCCAATCTTCAGGAGGCCATTTTGCACTTTTTTTCAACTCTCTCAAAGGACACCAGATATGCTTCTACGTCATCAGTTGGCAACATTTTCTGCAGAGCTGGACCAGGTGGTTTATTTCTGTCACGCCTTACCTGGACTAACTCTTCCCTTAAGAGTCTGGTGTTTTTCACCTGTGCCTCGGCAACTCGTAGCACCTGGACTTGCTGCTCTTGCTGCGCAGTGGCCACATTTACGAGGGTTCTCAACACTTTCTCCATGTTAAGGTTTGTACTGAGTTGGGTAGCGGAAACATCCCTGAGGATCCCACTTCTAACACCACTTTTGGCAGGGCCCTGCTACTGCTGAAACACACGCAAACAACTTCTTCCTTTTTATGCAGTTTTAATGTTAGGATGGTAAATGTATTTGACATCATACAGATTTCACACCGTTTCTTGAGACTCTAAACGCTATCTAGACAAAGACCATCTCTCTAAAGACCAGCCAACTTCCCCAGCGTTGGTCTCCCTGAACAAAGAAACAAGCAAGATTTTATACATGATACTCCTTCCACAGCCCTAGCTTGATGGGCAGATGTCACACCCACCTTTCCATTAAGAGGAAACTCCCATCAGTGGTTCTGTTTGCCCAGCCACAGACACTCCCAGTTTCTTTGCTGTGGGGAAGGACATTTGAAACCATGTAAGTTAAACCAAACTTCAAACTATTATTTGTCACACATGAGTCTTTATCTTTAAACTAGGTGCATTGCTGGTGGCATATTTTCCCTGCAATTTGCTAGTTAAATGCCTCCCTTTGCTGATATATACATATATATATATATATATATATATATATATATATATATATATATATATATATTATTTATTATATATGAATGACCAATGATGACAACACATATGATATTTCAATCTTTATTACATCACTGATCATTGACATTGATGCACAACATCCCTTATGACATTGTTGACTACATTAGTAGACATATATTATGACAACTCTAGCTAGATCATAAATGTCAGGATCAATTTAATTTAGTATGTAGGCAAGGTCAGACTCCAATTGCTAGCAATCTCTTAACATCTTAGGTAAAATAATAATAAACAAAGAAGACACAGTTCTCCAAGCTGCATATATGCCACTAAAAGCAAGGCGTTCATCTTATGTAAAAAGAAGATAAAATAGCAGATCAGAGCCCAGCTGAATCTGAGGCTGTACATTTAACTGGATCACAAAATGTAAAATAATACCTAGGGGCATATTCTAATTGAAAATGTCCCCTAGACAGTTTCCAAGATACATGCATTGGTGTAAACAGTTCTCAAATTCAATATGCAGCACAATCATCCATAGCACAGTAATGCTTATAATTCATAGCAACAAATAGCAGGTGCAAGTTTAAGCTGGCTAGCACATAAAAAGTTTGTGCTTAATAATGATCAGAACTAAATAAACCCATGGAACACAGAAGAGCAATATCATACTTGCCAACTCTCCCGGAATGTCCGGGAGACTCCCGCATTTTGCGAGAGTCTCCCGGACTCCCGGGCGAGTGTGGCAATCTCCCGAATTCTGCCCACTTCACTAGGAAGTGCCCACTTCCTAGTGAAGTGGGCAGAATTAGATCCCAAACGCCGCGATTCCCGATGAATCGCGGCGTTTAGCCCCGCCCCCCGCTGTCAAATGACGCAATTTGCGTCATGCCGTCACAGGGGGCGGGGCCGAAATGACGCGATTTTGGCCGCCCCGCCCCCTCACGCCCCCCTCCACTGGCTGGCTCCCGGAAGAGAGCTGAAGAAAGTAGGTAAGTATGAGCAATATTAAGTCCAGAAACAGAGAAGTCAATGAAGAACAGCACTGACACTGTAATAGGATATTCAGCAACAACCAAAAGCATAGAAGCAGTTTAGGTAGTTGCGTTTCATCAATGTTGTCAATCATAATTTTCTACTGGTGACAGCAGAAGAGCAATCAAGTCAGTGAACAGGTACAGTGTAGGTTCAGCATTGTGCAACAACTGGTGTTCAATTAGTAACAGGAGTTCAATGTTAACTAGTCCAGAAGATAAGCAGTAGCAGGATTCTCACTGCAGGGATCCACACTCTAGTGCACTGGTTGCTATTTATAGAGCAACCAGATGAATCAATGAGGCGCTGGCTGTGTGGGAGGAGAGGACACTAGTCTTGTTGTTAGACAACTAGTCCAAAGTGTAGTGGCAAACATCGTGCACATACATGAGACTGCCTCATAATAAGGAGAAATGCTGGTAACAGATCAGATATGCGTCAGTGACCACCGCATAAATAAACACATCAGGGAACAATCTACAGCTGGCTGACAGGTAAATGATGCAGATTTTAGATATGACATGTAGTGTTGATAATCAAATTCCTAAAAATCTTGAGAGCACAATCCACTGTCAACTGACAGGGAAAGGACACTGGTAACATATCTGGTATGCGGTGTTGCTCACCATACAGTTGGTACATCGGGTACAATCTGCTGTTGCCTAATAGAGAAAGGATGATGATTACTGTTGCTAGTCAACTGATGAGGCAGTGACCACTATATTTCTTAACATTTTTTCCCTTTCAGTAGGGTAGGGGTCAAAGGACCCCAATATCAAGATTTCCTAGGGTTTTTCTTATGGAAGTTAGCTACCAACATCTTAACATGAAGGTCTCTAGCTGTAGCTCAGGGTCTTTCTTCTGGGCCATAACTTTTCCAATTGACAAGATAATCGACTTGTTTCTGGATTTCTTTACATCCAGGATAAATTCAAACTTGGCTTGTCCATCTGCTAATACTCGGGGTGACTGAACTTTGGTACTGGGTTTGAAATTTCCAGTTTTAAACACAGTTTGAAATAATGTAGTATGGAAGGTCTAGGGACCCTTAAAGAAGGAGGAAGATGCATTTGAAAACTTACTGGAGTTATCTTTCTGGTAATTTTAAAAGGTCCAATTAATTTGGGCCCAAATTTATTAGAAGGCTGCTTCACCTGATTGATTTTGTGGAGAGCCATACTCTCCCACTTTGAAATTACATTTCCTGCAATGTTTATTGAAAAATAGTTTTGACTGAGTTGGCACCCGAGAAAGAAATTTTAACTTTCTTCCAGATATTCTTGAGTCTTTTCGTGGTTATTCTGGTAACCTCATTAAGAGTGAGCATGGGATCAGAGAAGGAGCATGCTTTGGGGGATGAACAAAAAACAAAGAAGTGCCTGATGATGAGTGTAGAGTATAATTATATGCAAATTCTGCCCATAGTAATGTGTCAGCCAAGCTGTTGTGAAGATGGGAAATATAACACCTAAGATATTTTATAAGGACTTGAGTGACCCTCTCAGTTTGACCATGAGTCTGAGGGTAATAAGCAGATTAAAAACTTTATTCTACACTTAAAGTTGAGCAAAATTATCTCCAAAACTTTGCTATAAACTGTGAACCCCTGTCAAATATGATATCAGCGGAAAATCAATGTAACATAAAGATGTTTTGGATAAATTGAGAAGCAAGGTAGAGGCAGGAATGGGCCATTTTATTGACAACTACCACCCATATAGTGGTGAACCCATTATATGAATTTAACTCAACAATAAATTCCACTGAAATGGGTGACCATGGTTTATTGGGAACAGGAAGTGGCATGAGGGGTTCCAATGGAGGTCCTCTAAGACTCTTTGTTTGAGCACAAACTTGGCAGGCTTGACCAAATTCTTTAGTATCCTTTATCATGGAAGGCCACCATACAGAACGAGACAGAATTTGGAGATTCTTGGATGTCTTGCCATTTTTTTTTTCATGCGATTCCCTGAGAACCAATTGCCTCAGATGCTTGAGAGCAAACAAGACATTGGACGAAGTGTCACGTGGGGCCTGTCCTTGAGATGCTTTTAATTGCATGGACAGATCCCAAGTTAAAACAGCTACAACTTTCATGGATGGGATGATTGAAGCAGAAGGTTTGATTTCAGGGTGTTGCTGATGAAAACATCTAGAGAGGGTGTCTGCTTTTAAGTTTTTAGATCCAGGTCTGAATGTAATGGTGAAGTTGAACTTAGAAAAGAAGAGCCCACCGAAATTGCCTTGGCTTTAGTCTCTTTGCAGATTCTATGTATTGCAGATTCTTATGGTCAGTATACACTGCAATGGTGTACCTTGCCCCTTCTAGCCAATGACTCCATTCTTCAAAAGCCTGCTTGACGGTCAAAAACTCTCTGTTGCCTATGTCATAATTCATCTCTGCAGAGCAGAATTTCCAAGAGAAAAACGTACATGGATGTAGATTGTTGTCAAAATGGTTGAATTGGAAATTAATTACCCCAACTCCAAGATCAGAGGCATCGATGTCAATAATGAAAAGTTCCTGTTATGTACTTGCCCTTAGTTTTGCCCTCATTCAAGATGGCCGTGATTGTATCATGAAGTTTCCATCTTGGATCTCTGTTATGAACTTGCCCTTACAATAGCCCTTATCCAAGATGGCCGGGACTGTCTCATGAAGATTCCATCTTGGATCCCATTTCCTGTTTGGGCCTAGAAAAGGCACTTCCTGTTATGAAGCCTTTGCACGAGTATTGTGTTTGTATCTGAACTAGATGCTTCCACAGAACCTTGCCTCCTTGTGATTTGGACTACAAGTACTTGATACTTCCACCAGACCTTTATACTCTTGTTACTTTGGACTTTATTTGTTGGACACTGGAGATTTATTTGTATACCAAAATAAATCCTTTTGAATTCAGAAATACCTGGCTATTGGGTTCGTTTGTGATACCAGAAGTGTGACAGTTCCTCCAGATGTGGGTGTTTAAGCACAGGTGTTTTACAAAATGCCTCTTTTAGAGTATGTGTAATGGTTCTGAGACTGAATAGGAGTCCAATGGCAAGAAGGAAGGTAGGTACAAGAGGAATAGGGAGAGGTGTAGTTGAGGACAATCCAAGGTCTGTACACAGGTAGTAGATAACTGGAGGAAGAATGCAGGAACAGGAACTAGATTACTGGCAGGAGCACAATAATCTGGCAAGGAAGACATGCTTGTAGTTGACTGCCCAGAATCTGAGCAGGAGATGGTTGATCAACCTATATGTGTTGGGTCCTCATTTTTGGGCTGGTGGTAATGTTAAGGGCACTTTGGCATGTGATCCTCAACTACTAGAAATGCTTTGCAAGATGCTCACCTTAAGCAGCAATATTTCCAAGGAACTGTATATATTCTAGAGTACTCAGTGGCCCTCAGGATTTAGGCTTGGTTAGTAGTAGTTGTTTATCTCACTATTGCCCAATGGAATTGACAGAAAACAACTGGAGGTTGTTGTCATGATTTGCCCCTGGCTGCAGTTCAGCTTTTCCTCCCTAGATGGTGCTGTGCCTTCATCTCTTCCTGCCTGCAATGGATTAAGTTCTCATCATTGGATCTGGATCATGATCAGTTGTGTCTGGCTTTTATAAGACTGCCTTTCCCTGCAAACTGGGCCAGTTCATCAACCCAGATCCTAGCTTCATTTGACCTTGCTCCAACTTACTCTCTGGTATTATTGTGGATCTTCTGACCCTTGGCTTGCTTGACATTCTTTTTGCCTGATTCTCCCATGGATCATCTAGTGCCACTAGACACGCAATATCTGCAGTCCACTGTCGAATTGGAAAACCTCCAGCTTCTCAGCTTAACCTTGCAATTCTGACATACCATACCTGCAGACACCTGTCAAACTTGGTTAACCAGATTAACCAGCTTCCCATGTTAACCTGCCAAACCAGACACCCTGAATCATGTTGTGCCTGATTTCCAGCTTCCCAGCCAAACCTGCTTACTTTGATTTACCTGTACCTGAAGTTAACTTGTTAAGCCTGTTTCAACTGTTTCTATGAACTTGTGTTTGTTGCCTTATTATTTGCTTAATCTCATTTTTAGCTGTGTGACTTAAAAATAAATCACTTTGTTTCATTCAAATTACTCTCCATGGTCTTCACTTTTGTAATCCTGATCCACGAGAGTCAGAGCAGGGTTTATATACAGAAGCAAGTTTGAAAAGCCTGGACCAAATTGCGGTCACATGACCACTGACACCTAGAAGCATACTCTGCTGCAGAGGAGAGACAACACTGGAACCAGGACGGGTGAGTGATCGTAACATTTTTCCCTTGACCCAAGTGCCTCCAGCACTAGACAGAGCTAAATTTTTCTGCTCCATTTCTGACTGCAGGGGAGACCCAGAGCCCTAAGCTGTTTTATCGAGCCATCCACACAGATAGAGTGGCAAATTTATTATTTGACTATTTAAAGCCTATGAAATCAACTATCATAGCATTGTGCCATCAACATGTAGTGGAAATGAGGCTATCAGGGACAGTAGAAAGTGTAAATACTAAGGTAAATACATCTAAATAATTAAATGATTGCTGTAGATCTCATAATGCTTTTATGAATGCAAATGCTTTTATATATTATTATAGTAATTAATAATACATTGAATATATCACCATTATCTCATAAAGTAGTGGAAGAAAGTAAAAGCAAACTAACGGTAAAATGGATATTGATATCAAAGTGCTACAGATTGAAAAGTATATTCAAATGAAAAGGCAGGAAAAATAGAAAAGCATAGCACAGTTTGAGTACAGAGAGTGTCATTATTATTAATTAGCGTCGTACAAGGACAAACAATGGCACAGTACAAGGTAAAACAGCACAGTACAAGTAACAGTAAGTACTATAACTCTGGGAGCTCAAAGCACAGCCAGAGAGAGAGGATGTGGGATAGTCAGTACAGGCTGGTAACTACAGCCGAAAAGGTGGGCGTGGATGACAGGTTAAGAGCCACTGAGAGGAACAGAAATAAGCGAGAGGAGTCAGAGGACAGAAGGTCCAAGAGAAGGTGGGCTGAGTAGCTGGAGAGCGAAGTTAAAAGTGGTGGAAACAGAAGGCAGGAAAGCCCTGCTCAAAGGAGCGTACAATCTAAAGGGAGGGGAAGACAGACAGAGACACTAGGGTGAGACAGAGAAACGGGTGAAACGGAGATGGAGTCAAAGAGGGGGGAGAAAGGAAGAAGGGAGGAGAGGAAGAGGTAGCTGACAGGTGGGTCATGCCAGAGATGTTTTCTATTGCAAATACCACCTTTTCTAAATAGAGGATTTGCATCAAAAGTCATGTATTTTAACTCTGTAATTCAATGTTATGTGATATTTATGATATTTATGAAATGTAATTTTGGCACAAAGCTTCTTACTCATTTTCCCTCTTTGCATCTTAATGACACAATGCTGGGTATTAGGTAGAACATCAGTGCCTGATTCATGTTCAGACGCAAACTGTATGCAAGTTGCATTACAAAAATAGAGTTCCCAAAAAACTAAACTAAAATCAATACAATAAATAGCAAGCAATATTTTAATATGGTTAAAATATGTCAGAAAAGAAAACTGAGCAACACTACACTATAGTTAGGTTTCCATCTCTCATTCTGCACGTTCATGTCCTTAGTCAATGCTTCTCAAATACCATAAGAACTTGGTGGTGTTACAACTCTGCCTGTTATTTGTATCTAGCAGCAGTACCTTACACCACCAGAGGTGCTGCTGTTCTGTTCCTGAACTTTTCTACATGCCTGAAGGAGTTAATCACCTTGCATTATGCCTAATTAGAACTGCACCTGTCGCACTGCTTTAAATACCTGCCTCAAGCTGTGCTCTGTGCAGTTCATCCTTGTTTACCTGGCTGCTGCTTGTGTGCCCCCTGTTCCAGTTTGATTCTGCTGATATTTGATCTCCCGTTGTGACCTTGGCCTGTTTACCGTTTATGCTTGTCTGCTTGTGACCCCGAACCTTGCCTGGATTCTGCTTGACCTCTCGTTACCTTAGACCTTGGCCTGATTACAGGACTATGCAAGTTTGCTTGTGACATTTACTTTGCCTGGACTCTGTTTGCTTCCTGGACAAGACTTTTGCATCCTTGAATTGGGTAACTCACCCTTATTATCCCTGCATTCAAACTATATTAGCATTCTGTGGAACCTGTTATTTCTGTGTACCTTCCTGCCACACCTGTTCATGTTTATGTTGGGAGTTATACCTGTTTATGAAAACCTGCATGTTCCTGGAACTGAATCTTTGCTATACATGTTTATGAAAACCTGCATGTTCCTGGAACTGAATCTTTGCTATACCTGTTTATGAAAACCTGCATGTTCCTGGAACTGAATCTTTGCTTATATATTTTGCTGGAATAAAGACATTTGTATTATACTTCCGTGGCTGCTTGCTGAGTTTACTAGGAATCGTAACAGGTGGGGACAGATCTGTCTCTGCTATCAAACTCCCCCTCACCCTCCAAAACACTTACACACATGGTCCTCTTTCGTTCTGTCACGAGCACTAGGAGTCTTTACCCAGTATCACCCGCTGATGGTCTTATCAGAGCAGTAGAGTTGGTATATGATACTCTGATGGCAGGGTGATAATGGAACTGGAAACAGCAGATGGTTAGAGAATGCTCAGAAAGTCTATGACTAGCAGCACTGGTAAACAATAGGTAACTGAACACGAGGATCTGGATGGACAAGGACACGTGAGGGTAGTCAGTGGTCTGCGCACGGCAAGTTGTACCACTGCTATAGTGAGAAGAATGTCCAGGAGTAATAAGGAGGTGGAAGTCAGCGGTCTGCGTATAGCAAGTTGTACCGCTGTCTGTAGTGAAGGAATGGAATCCAGGTGAAGGTAACGGGGAAGTCAGTGGTCTGCGAGTAGCAAGTTGTACCACTGCTTATGTGAGAGGATATATGCAACTGGTGACACAGGGAAACAGGAATCAGTGGTCTGCCTCTAGCAAGTTGTACCACTGAATATATATGTGAGGAAGGACACGAGGAGATAAATGCTATGCAGAGTCTACACGGGTACACTGAACTTGATCCCACGTTGAACTGCACCCAATGATAATAATGAATGAACAGCACTGCACAGATAAACAAAGTCACTCAAATAGTCCAGCAAAAGGAACCACAGTCAATAATAGCAATAGTCTCAGAGGATGGAAACTCCGGAGGAGAACAACTCAGTCCAGATGGATATGCAATACACCAGCACAGTCAATGAGAAGTATGCATACCGTGGTTCAGATAAGCAGGCTGTTAGAGATAGCTGCAGGGATACCTGAGCGGCCGGGAACAGACGAGATGAGAAGTCCTTGCAGAATGGAAGCGGCAAGTAGGTGCAGCGCACTGTAGGTAGGCCAGCAAGGATGACAAATACTCAGGAAGCAGTAGTATATTGAATAGAACAGCAGGAGACCACGGGAGAGTTGAAGCGATGTAGCAAAGCTGGAAGCCGAGGAGCGTAGACTCGATGCAACAGGCGAGTTGACACAAATGGACACACTGTAGAAGCAGTAGGCAGTGGGTCAGCTGACTGCAGGTAGAATGCAGACTGGAGCGCTGAGACGAGCAGACTCTGTAGACACGCTGAAGTAGCGAACAGGAATCAGCTGGAACAGTAGCGATGTAACTCAGGAGAGTTTTCAGTAATCTGTAGCTGTAGATACACGGAGACAGCAGATAGGAATCAGCTGCTGGAGTCACGAAGAAACACAGGAGAGTTTGCAGTAATCTGTAGCTGTAGATACACGGAGGCAGCGGATAGGAATCAGCTGCTGGAGTCACGAAGAAACACAGGAGAGTTTGCAGTAATCTGTAGCTGTAGATACACGGAGGCAGCGGATAGGAATCAGCTGCTGGAGTCACGAAGAAACACAGGAGAGTTTGCAGTAATCTGTAGCTGTAGATACACGGAGGCAGCGGATAGGAATCAGCTGCTGAAGACACGAAGAAACACAGGAGAGTTTGCAGTAATCTGTAGCTGTAGATACACGGAGGCAGCGGATAGGAATCAGCTGCTGAAGACACGAAGAAACACAGGAGAGTTTTCAGTAATCTGTAGCTGTAGATACACGGAGACAGCAGATAGGAATCAGCTGCTGGAGTCACGAAGAAACACAGGAGAGTTTGCAGTAATCTGTAGCTGTAGATACACGGAGGCAGCGGATAGGAATCAGCTGCTGGAGTCACGAAGAAACACAGGAGAGTTTGCAGTAAACCATAGCTGTAGATACACGGAGGCAGCGGATAGGAATCAGCTGCTGGAGTCACGAAGAAACACAGGAGAGTTTGCAGTAATCTGTAGCTGTAGATACACGGAGGCAGCGGATAGGAATCAGCTGCTGAAGACACGAAGAAACACAGGAGAGTTTGCAGTAATCTGTAGCTGTAGATACACGGAGGCAGCGGATAGGAATCAGCTGCTGGAGACACTAGGAACACGAGGAATAGAAGTGGTCTGGAAACCACAAACGGCAAACAGGAATCAGCATCAGCTGAACACACGAGCAGGCACTGGAACACCTTCAGAGCCTCATGAGGAATGAGACTCCAAGATCAGGCCACGTGGTATTGACCACAGGTGCTTAATATAGGGAGTGTTGCCTGATCAGCCAATTAAGTTAAAGGAACAGAACTGAAGGTTAAAAGGGACTGCACATGCGCAGTACCTCATAATAATGGACGGACACGGTTCCTAGCTACCTTAGAAGTAGCACTCACAGTCCGGTGAGTGACACGTTCTCTGTCTTTTCCTCATGAATTGCACTGCGACCACTGGAAACTATGGAATTATTGTTACAACGTTCAATTGTGGGCTCGACATAGTAGTAACTTAAGTTGGGTCCCTCTAGTTTGGTGATGTTCTGGTTTCCTGCTGTTATTTATCAAGAATATAATAAAGCCTTCTGCCATTATAAGGTGTCCTCTTTCTTGTCACACTTGTTTTAACCTCTTCCATTATTTTGGACTGTGGTTATTTATGATGGATGATTGAGCTTCTTTTAAGGACACAAAAAATCTGGTATCATCTGTTGTATGTGCCCTTGTGATGAGAGAAGGGTACTGGTTGGGCTAAATCTGGTTTAATAGCTACTCCGTACCCTATTTTCATCAGAAACCTGCTGATGCAAATTGTTTTCTACTTGTCCACTGTCAAGGTTATAGGGACATATGGTAATGTAGATAACAAGCAGTCTTGATTTTATTTGCATATTATTCTCAGATTGCAGATGGGTAAATGAAGTTTCCCTCATGAAACTCAAACAGATGGTACGATTTATAACACCCATACTTGGAAGCTAGAAATTCAAAGTACACATTGATAAAGCACTTAATTTAGTTGTGTATTAACAATATATCACCATTTACATTTTCTTATTGTTGATAGTTCTTTTTCCAGTCTGTTCACTTATTTATTGGTTGACTAAAGTTGCAAAGGACTTAGTAAACACCATATAATTACAGTTTTTATTTAAATCATATTATTAGTTGTTGCTTCTCAAAACAATTGTTTTACATAAATTTACAATTGCATATATAAATTGAATTCCTTAGCATCTTTGCTACTAGATTGCTCATTGTCAATGATAGATATACAGTTTCTGTACACTATAGATCTACTAGTAGATGATAATGAGGCGAATAATCATATACTGCTTAACTCATTTTCTTGTGGTCAACCATCTACCGTCTTCTTTTTTAGTTTTATAGTGTTATTCAATTGTAGTTTTGCCTGCCTTTTAATTACTTCAAAATTGAAGATTGAGCAATTTGAAGGGGTAGTATTGGGTTCTCCTGCTTCACCTGCTTATATCAATACAAATCAGTGTTGTAACACACAAACATGGTCCAGGCTGTCCATTGTCCTTTACAAATAGAGTGGGCCTTATTCCACTTATTTGCAGACCATAGGAGAGTTTCTCTCCTGGTTAATGGGCATAATTCATTAAATCTTCAGCCATTCCATTTTTGTGTCACACAATTCATTCTCTATTATAACCCATTCACTCTAACGAAAGTATCATCATCATTTATTTATATAGTGCCAGCAAATTCCGCAGCGCTTTACAATTGGGAATAAATATTAATAAAACAATACTGGGTAATACATACAGACAGAGAGGTAAGAGGGCCCTGCTCACAAGCTTACAATCTATGGGACAATGGGAGTTTAAAACACAAGGGCACGTGCTACATCATATTGCGCATTGGTACAGCTAGAATGCAAAGGTAAAAAGTATTGAGTTGGCTGTGTGATTAGTCACACGGCAATGTTGGTGAGAGGGTTGCTGTCTTGTGTTAGCTGTGTAGAGGGTGGTAATAGGGTAACCTAGGGAGATTAAGATGCTGGTTGAGGATTATTATAAGCTTGTCTAAAGAGGTGGGTATTCAGAGAACACTTGAAGGTTTGAAGACTAGAGGAAAGTCTTATTGTGCGAGGGAGAGAATTCTACAAACTGGGTGCAGCTAGAAAAAGTACTGTAAACGGGAATAGGAGGATGTGATGAAAGTGGAAGAGAGATGCAGAACGAAGGTGTCAAGTTGGGAGATATTTTGAGACAAGTGAGGAGATGTATCTTGGTGCAATTTTGTTGATGGTATTGTAGGTTAGTAGAAGAATTTTATATTTCATTTATTGAAAAGCAGGTAAACAATGTAGAGACTGACAGAGTGGCTCAGCAGAGGAAGAACAGTTTGCAAGAAAAATCAATCTAGCCGCTGCGTGCAAAATAGATTGTAGGGGTTCAAGTCTGAGTTTGGGAAGACCAGTAAGGAGGGAATTGCAATAGTCGATGCGAGAGATGATAAGTGCATGAAGTAAGGTTTTGCAGTGTCTTGTGTGAGATATGTGCGTATTTTGAAAAATGTTTTTTAGATGTATGTAACATGATTTAGATATAGAGTCGATGTGGGGAACAAAGGATAGTTGTGAACCAAGGATTACACCTAGGCAGCAAGCCTGCGGGGTGGGGTTTAAGGTCATGTTATCAACAGAAATAAAATGTCAGGTAGGAAGCTTCTGTTTTTGGGTGGGAATATTATTAATTTAGTTTTTGAAAAATTGAGTTTGATTTGGTGATAAGACATCCAAAATAAAATGGCAGAAAGACAGTCATTAACGCAAGACAACCCAGATAGTGAGAGATCAGGAGAGGATAGATAGATTTGTGTATCATTTGCATAGAGATGGTACTGAAATCCAATTAGTTTTCCAAGAGAAGCGGTGTAGATAGAGAATAGCAGAGGACCTAGGACTGAGTCTTGTGGAACTCCAACTGATAAAGGAAGCAGAGCAGAGGTGGATTGAGAGAAGATAACACTGAAAGAGCGATTATATAGGTAGGATGAGAACCAGGATAGGACAGTGCCTTCAAGACCTAAGGATTGTAAGGTTTGTATGAGGCGAGAGTGGTAAACAGTGTCAAATGCAGCAGAGAGATCCAGGAGAATAAGAAGAGTGTAATGGCCTTCAGTTTTTGCTGTGATCAAATCATTGTCAACCTTGGTCAGCACAGTTTCTATGGAGTGTTGAGAGCGAAAGTCTGACTGAAGAGAATTGTTTGCTGTAAGAAAGTGTGTAAGGCGAGTGTAGGCAATTGTTTTGAGAAGCTTGGAGGGGCATGGAAGCTGAGAGATGGAGCGGTAATTTGAGAGAGAGTTCCAGGTCAGAATTTTGTTTTTTTAATATAGGAGTAATCACTGCATGCTTGAATAGTGATGGAAAAATACCAGAAGAGAGAGAGAGATTACAGATTTTATTTAGAGGTGAAATGAGCACAGGAGACATGGACCTACTAATTTGTGAGAGTATGGGATCAAGAGGACAGGAGGTAGAGTAGGAAGATAAGGAGAGAGTAGAAACTTTCTCTTCATTTGTGGGATCAAATGAAGAGAGAGTGTCAGAGGGCGCTACAAATGAATTGAGCTGATTGCTTGTCGAGGGAGATAATACCATTTCAAGTCTGATCTTATCACTTTTGCCTTTGAAATAGGAAGCAAGATCCTGGGCACTATGGTAGTCTGAGGGTTTGGAGTTGGAGGGTTTAGAAGAGATTTAAATGTGTTAAAAGGCGTTTGGAGTTAGAAGCCTGAGCATAGATGAGAGAGATTGGAAGAATATGTTTGTTTTGCAATGTTCAGAGCATTTCGATAGGAGTGGTAGATAGCAGAATATGTGATGAAATTATTAGAGGTACAAGATTTACGCCAGTGACGTCCTGCTTTACGAGAATGTTTTTGTAGAGTTTGTGTAACTTTAGTGTGCCACGGTTAGCAACAAAGTCTACGCACAGTATGAAGACTCGCTGGAGCCACTTGATCAAGGGCAGTTGCTAGGGTTTGGTGAGAATGAGGTACTGCCCGATCAGGGGAAGAGAATGTAGAAATTGGGGAGAGGTGAAAATCAATAGCGTTAATATTCCTGCAGGTGTTAGGAGGCTTGGAAGAGTATGACAGCAGGGAGGGTAAAGAACTGAGGGTGAGTGAGTAGCTAATAAGGTGATGATCCGAGAGGGAGAATGGAGTGTTAAGAAAATGAGAAACTGACCATAGTCTAGAGAAAACAAGATCAAGACAGTGGCCATCCTGATGAGTAGTGGATTTAATCCACTGCCATATTTTTTTATTAACCAACGGTACTTTAAACCCTATTTGGTCCTTTATTCTTTATAAGGATATTCTTATGTCTATCCCAAGCATGTTTAAACTGCTCTACTGTATTAGCCTTTATCACCTCTGATGGGAGGCTATTCCACTTATCTACTACCCTTTCTGTGAAGTAGTTTTACCTCAAGTTTCCTCTGAACCTACTTCCCTCCAGTGTCAGTGCATGTCCTCGTGTTCTAGTACTTCTCTTACTTTGAGGAATGCTTCCCTCCTGTACCTTGTTCAAACCATTGATATATTTGAAAGCTTCTATCCTGTCCCCCCTTTCCCTTCTCTGATCCAAACTATACATATTAAGTCTTTCTGGGTAAGTTTTGTGCTGTAGGTCATGTACCATTTTAGTTGCCCTTCTTTGAACAGTCTCTAATGTATTTATATCCTACTGTAGATATGGCCTCCAGCATTGAACACAGTATTCTAGATGAGGCCATACCAATGACCTATACAGTGGCATTATTACTTACTCCTTTCTGCTACTGATTTCTCTCCCTATGCAACCAAACATCTGACTTGCCCTCCTCATTGCTTTGTTACATTGCTTACAAGCCTTTAAGTCACCTGAAATAGTGACTCCTAGATCCCTTTCCTCCTCAGTAGTTTCCATTATTATACAATTAATACTATATTTAGCCTTTGGGTTTTTGAGACACAATTGCATGATTTTGCATTTTTTGGCATTAAACTGTAGTTGCCACTCTCTTGACCATTCCTCTAGTCTACTTAAAACATCAATCGTTTGCTTTTCCCCTCCTGGTGTGTCTACTCTGTTGTATATCTTTGTGTCATCTGCAAAAAGAAATACTTTCCCTTCAATACCATTTGTAATGTCTCCCATAAAGATATTGAAAAGCACTGGTGCAAGTACAGGTCCTTGGGACACTCCACTGGTAACCTTTCCATCCTGTGAATGCACTCCATTTACTATAACTCTCTGTGTTCTATCTTGTAACCAAGATCTTATCCATTTAATAACCTTCTTAGAATCCAATCCCAAGCTTTTAAGTTTATTTAACAGCCTGCAATGTGGGACAGTGTCAAAAGCCTTGCTAAAATGTAGATAAGCTACATCTACAGCCCCCCATGATCTATTACTTTAGTCACCCAGTTAAAAAAATCAATAAGATTTGTTTGACATGATCTCTCCCCGATAAATCCATGCTGTTTGGAATCCTGTAAGTTACTGGATTTGAGATATTCTACAACTTTTTCTTTTAAGCGTATTTCCATGAATTTCCCTACTACTGATGTAAGGCTCACTGGTCTGTAGTTGCTTGCCTCTTCCTTGCTTCCACTTTTGTGCAGTGGAACTACATTTCCTCTTTTCCAGTCCTCTGGAATTACTCCTGTATCTAGTGACTGATTGAATAATTCTGTTAATGGTGTTACCAGCGACCTGTAAACTCTTTTATCATCTTTGGATCTATCCCATCTGGCCCCATTGATTTATCCACTTTTAGTTTTTAGAGCTCTGCTAGGACCGTCTCCTCTGTAAATGTACTTGTATCTACCTCATTTTTATGAGTATACTTGCAACTTAACTGTGGCCCCTTCCCTGCTCTTTCTATAGTGAACACTGAGCAAAAATAATTATTAAGATCATCTGCTATTACCTTTTCTCCCTCAACAAGACCCTTACTATCTAACTTTAGTCTTATTATTCCTCCTTTTGTTTTTCTCCTTTCATTTACATACTAAAAAAAGTTTCGCCCCCTTTACCTACTGACTGGACAATTTTCTCTTCAGCTTGTGCCTTTGCACATCTAATTACCTTCTCAGCCTCCTTCTGTCTAGCAAGATACACCTATTTGTCTTCATTATTCTGAGTCTCTTTATATTTCCTAAAGGAAATCCTTTTTTTTTTTCTTTCACAATACTTGCTACTTCTTTTGCAAACCACACTGGCATCCCTTTCCTTGTACTTTTTTTAACCCTTTTGACACAAAGGTGTATTGCTTTAAGTACTGCACTTTTTCATTTTTCCCACCTCAACTGGACTCTTTTCAAGTTCTTTTACTTTGCCAAAGAGTCATTTACACAATTACCCATCTCTACAAAGTCTAAAATCTAACACCTTTTTTTTGTGTGGAATGAGTCTGTCTCTGTTTTTATATTAAACCATACTGCTTGATGATCACTGGATCCTAGTTTCTCACCCACATTTACATGAGATATTCTGTCACCATTTGTAAGAATTAAGTTTAATATTGCATCTTTGCGAGTGGGTTCCCTCACCATTTGCTTGAGGGATGCTCCCCGCAAGGAATACAGAATGTCCCTACTTCTAGTGGAACTTGCAAAAGACCCCTCCTGGTTCACATCAGGTAAATTAAAGTATCCGATGATTATTACTTCTCCTTTTAATGCCATTTTATTGATGTTCTGCAAAAAGTTCCTGTCCAGTTACTCTTCTTGACTGGGTGGATTGTTGATCACCACAGTACGAAGAATAGCCTTGTCCCCCATTTCTAAGGTCACCTAAAGAGCCTGTCTTTTCTTTAATACTTTGTATTAAAGTAGTATTTATGCTTTTTTTCACATACATTGCTATCCCTCCTCCGATTCTTCCCACTCTGTCCTTCTTAAATAAAGTATATCCCAGTATAGCTATGTCCCAGTCATGATTTTCATTGCACCCTGACTCAGTAATATCCACAATATCCAGATCATCCCTTGTCATTAAAACAATTAGTTCTGGAATTTTATTTCCTAAGGTTCTAGCATTAGCACACATAGTTTTAAGAGTTTGGTTTGTGCATTTTCTATTTCTATCCTCTAAGTTGATCTCACTCTCTATGTTTATTTTGTTTTGATCTGCACTGTGTTCTGTTGGATATGTGGATATGTTTCCTGTACTATTAGCATTCAGAAACTATACCTCTTGATTTGGGGAGAAGATTGTTTTAATCCTGTTTAGTTCACTGCCTCTCTGTGCTAGTTCAAATAGTTCCTGATAAAGCTTCCAAACTGCTCACTTAGTATTCTGGTTCTCTTTAAAGATGGGTTCATGCTGTCCCTTATGTATAGACCCTTATCTTGCCAGATGGCATGACTGTGGTCTATTAATCCAAATCTCTCCTGATAGCACCACTTCTTTAGCCACGCATTGAAGTTTCTGATGCAATGAGTTCTGCCCTCACCTCTATGCATTGGCAATACTGCTGAAAAATTTACAGTGGTTGCCACCTGTTATAGAGCAGTCCCTAACTTTCTAAATTCATCTTTTACTGCCATGACTACAGCATTAGCTAGGTCATTAGTCCCTAGGTGGAAAATGACATACACAGTATGTTAGAGAGAGTAGTTTGGAAGCAGCATTGAAACGTAGATTTGCAATAGGGATGTTGAAATCACCCATGATGATGGTGGGGATGTCGGAGAACTTCCCCTCCCTACATCTCCAATCTCATCTCTACCTACACTACTAACCGCCCCTCCGCTCTGCCCTTGACCGCCGCCTCACTACTTCACTGATCACCTCCTCTCACTCTCGTCTTCAGGACTTTGCGCCGGGCTGCTCCCCTTCTGTGGAATGATCTTCCACGTTCCATCAGGTTAGCATCTACTCTCAAAGGCTTCAAGCGTGCCCTTAAGACTCATTTCTTTATTCAAGTCTATCAATCCTCCTACTAACTTCCTTGTCCTGGGTTTCTCCCCCAATTAATACCATCCTTTTGTGTCTCCCCCATCACTTTAGGATTTAAGCTCTCATGAGCAGGGTCCTCTTTACTTGTGTGCTCCTTCTACTGTTCCTTCACCCTCTGCACCTCTTGGCCTGCTTCCTTAGTCCTGTTTTCCCTGTTTTCTTAAGCCTTGGCCTTCTTCTCACTGATTTCTACCATCCCTTTCACTATCTGTCCCAGAGTTTATCTGATTTGCTTTACCCATATTTTTGAATCATGTTGTGTCCTGGTTCTGTTTTCTGTATATGTAATTGTACGGCGCTGCGGACCCTTTGTGGCGCCTTATAAGTGAAAGATGATATTATTATTATTATTATTATTATTTATTTATTATTAAGTGAGGGAGCCATGCAGAAAAGTGTTCAAGAAATTGTTGGTGTGGTCCAGGGGGGGGAGATAGATGACAGCAATACGCATAGATAATGGGTTAAAAATCCTAACAGTATGTACTTCAAAAGATGTGAACGTGAGTGATGGGACATTTGGTAGAACTGTGAATGTGCACTGTGGGGAGAGAAATAGTCCACCCCACCTCCTTGTCTGCCCCAAGGTCTGGGGATGTGGGTGTAATAAAGACCACCTTTTGAAAGGGCTGCAGGTGAGGCAGTGTCTGATTGCGTGATCCATGTTTCTGTTATTGCCAGAAGGTTAAGGTTGTTTGAGAGGAAGAGATCATGTATGGAGGAAAGTTTGTTCCAAACAGAGAGTGCATTCCAAAGGGTACATTTATAGGACTTTGGAAGAGAAGGGAGACAGGTTATGTGTTTGAGGTTTGCCGGATTTCTGTACAGTTCACATATATGTGTGTGGGAGAAGTGAGAGGTACCTGGATTAGGTGATATATCACCAGCAGGGAGGAAGAAAGGTAGAAAAGATTGAAAGATGTGTGCCCTTTTAGTTTCTGGATACAGAATTAGGCTGTTAAAATTATTGAAGTTAAATAGGAAAAGAGTATCCATTTAAATAGATATTGCAAAATGTAATCATTGGTCTATGAATGTTGCAGCTCCCCACACCATGTATTAAAGTATTGTACTCATTTTACTACATAAATTCAAGCTTAAGGAAATAATTATTGTTCCACCTGTAACAATTTTATTGCTGTATTTGGATTTGTACAGTATAATCATTAATAAAAGAAATATGATTGGTTAAAAAAAATGTTTTTTTATATTTGTTTTTCATTAAATACATAAATCAAGATGTTCTTAATATGTACTCTACATAGATTGCATTTGTATGGTCTTTCTTACTTGTATACGTATGTTATGTGTTAGTTACTGGCATTCATATGTGTACTTTTCCAAACAAAGATTATGCCATGCCAGTCATTACTATCATTTAGCACCTACACCTGCCCTGTAGCTGGTGCAAATAATATGTCTGAAAACAAGCGAAGCCCAAGACTTGAATTGGCCACATCGACGTTGTGCCATCCTCAGCGTGTGCTTACTGTACATTACCTACATCCATCCCCTCCCTGCCACCCACAAATTATCTTCTACCCCTTTCTTTCTCTTGCACCATTGGTCTTTTTTCATTTTTCATCCCCTCCCCCAAGTTAGTTGTTTGGACAGTTTTTCCATATACAGCTATAACTATTTCACTCTTTTGTGCTCAATAACTAAAAGTACATTTACAATTAATAATTCTATTCCCAAGCTGATTGGTGGATGTTCTGCACAACAGCCCTTGTGCCCTAAGCTAGTTCATCAGAGCATGTAATTGGACACCTACCATTTGCAAGATGCTGCTGTTTTCCTTTACTTGTATTGGATAATGCTGCTGAAAAGCTTCATAAGCAATGTAGGAGAGCTGCAGGAAATAAAGGACCAATGGGGAAATAATCTGGGGACCTGGTATCTATGTAAGCCCCAACACAAATCTCAAATACATGTCAAACCTACATGGCATGTGTTGCATATTGTCCATTTGACATGCAGTTGAAACTTTGGTCCTGACTTACATTATGGGCCTGATTCAAGCCTAAACGCAACTTGCACGAAAGTTGCATTTTAAAAAAGAGCACAGAACTTGAGCATAGTTCTCCATTTGAATCTTGGTGTAAGAATGCTCTGCTTACAGTACACTGTACTTGCCGTATGTAGACAGAAAGTGTAGACTGCAGCATACGCACAAGCGTATGTCCTATATAAGGTTACATCAAAACACATAAAAAATATATATATTCTGAAATAAGAGAACAACTCTAAACAGTATAATCATTAATAAAAATATAGATTTCTTTTTTAATAAAGTTAATATTTTTTTAACAAAAAATATATAAAGGGGATTTTACTGTATACTACAGGGCCTGATTCATGTTCGGACACAAGTCCTGTTGGGTGCCCTTTCCGAAATTCCTTTGCGCATGCTCAGAAATGGACTTTAAGCCAGTGAACGTAATTGCATCCAATTCATGTCCAAAAGCAAATGACACTTCAAACTGCCTACGATTTGAAGGGCGGAACGGGGTCAGACGCACACAGACAATGTTCAGTAAGGGTGTGCTGAGGTTCAGTGCACGCACATTTGTGCGATTGAAGCTTTATGCATCTCTTAGCTCTATGTTTTTTAGTCGCTTGCACCAGCTACAGGTTAGGTGTAAGTAATGACTGACACGTATGCATGACAGAACATGTGTTTGTAATTAAGATAAACTATAAAAATGCATTTTATGTACCATATGCAGTAAGAATTTACTGATTTAAACCAAAAAATTTTTTTTATGTATTTTTAATTTATTTAATATAATTTTTTTTGCCTGTGTTCTGATTACTTTATATTGCACATATGCATGTGCATATCCTGTAGTCTGTTCTGTCTGTCTGCACACAGCAAGTTAAGTATAGCCAAAGCATAGTTTGACCCGTATTCAAATGTAAATGTTCTTGAGAGCCACTTGTACTGACTTGAACATGGGCGGATGTGTATGCAAATTACGTGTGATTATTTAGACACAAGTTGAGTTCACATTGCATTCTAAGGTGAACCAGGCCCACAATGTGTTTCTATAGTCTATCTCTTGTTCCGACTCTCAACATGAATTGCATACACAAGGCACATGATCCATGGCTTGTTTTATACTTCGTAAATTACATTCACTGTAAATTGATTAAAGGAAGATTTAAACATATTCTTAGAAAAGCAGAAAATGCTAGTACTTGTGAAGTTGCCAACCGTTTATTAATTTTGATGATTTAGGGCTTAACTTGATAGAAATATGCTTTTGTTCAATCTAAATAATTATTTAACTATACAAAAGCCAAAAAATTACTATCTCCATTTTGGAAAAACACAGGAATTTGTATTATCTCAGACTTGATAGTCTTTGGATCTTACTTCATACTTTTAATAAAACACATTTTACACCGCCATGTGGCACTTTGATTCAAGTCACACTATGACCAATATAATAAAAAAGCGTTATACACTCCCATGATTCATTTCAACCATTATGAGACTACATTGAGCAATATACTTGGGAGGAAATAGTTAATGAGAAGGTTATGCCTAAAGGTGTTAGAGGTAGAAATTTAATGTGATAATTACACCTTTAAACAGTGCACTTCTTCAGATGTTTCTGGTTCTCCAAACACCAAAGCACGCTTCTAGTTTATAAAGGTGTCTTCCTTGAGAGAGTAGATTTCCAACATGAAGTTATAAGTAGACAATTTAAGCAAACAAATGCAAAATCCTTGGGGGTATTTTTACTAAACTGCGGGTGTAAGAAAGTGGAGATATTGTTTATAGCAACCAATCAGATTCTAGTTATCATTTATTTAATAAATTCTACAAAATGACAGCTAGAATGATAGGCTGCTATAGGCAACATCTCCACTTTTTGAAAACCACAGTTTAGAAAATATACTCCTACGTGTTTCTGTTGCAAAATACTAAAAATCAGTCGCTTCAGAAATGAGGCCCAAATGTATGTCAACAATCCCCTTTGTACCTCTACCATTTTCACTTGTTTTGCCTGCAGCCTATTTTGTTTATCTAAACCAGAATGTAAGTTACTTCACCGTTAGTAGTAGCCACAAAAGTAGAAAATGTGATGATTCATAGTATTTTCTTTGATTTATTCCAGAAACTGTTTAAAATATTTTGTGGCTCTGCAGAAATAATATTTGGAACGTCTTTAAACTTTCCCAATTGTTTTGCTCATCTAAAATTGGAAACCACTTTTACATAATCAGTTAATACTCTAACAGATGACAAACATATTGCCTATCATGAGAAGGACAAAAGGCTCTGCTCTTGATAATCACACTGGACTTTGTACTTTTACAGATATAACTACTTAATTCCTTGTTGCTCAGGTTTAAATACATCAAAAGTCCTATTCTGACAATTCTGAAACCTATTCTCAGTCTCTTGAAAACTCTTATCCTTCAAGTGTGAATTATTTTTGCTACCTTCTCTGATCTATTTTCTGAGCTAGTGAAAGTTCAAGTGCCATATTCACTCTTGAAGTCTTGAAGGAGCATTGTTCATTTAAAAAATCAATAAAAGTATGACTTTTGGATGTATTCATAATTGTTGGGGTATTCTTCTCTATCAGTGCTCTGCTGGTAACCTGTATGTGGTGACCATCTTATCCTGGCATACCCTCCTGGCAATTTTGTAATTAGAGACCAATTTTTAAAGATGATGCTATTTGTCAAAGTGTAATGGCTCCCAATGACACCGGATAAATTCTTAGAACAAAACTAAGAGTGTTCTTCACCTATAATAAGCCACCACACCCATAGAGATCAATGTTCACACAGGTACTCAGAAGCCACCAGGATATGGGCTCAAAGTAGTAAGAAATTATTGCACTGCCAAGTAGCGATAGTGTATGGAGATTCACGGAGTGGGTGGACTGAGCAGACACACTAGATGGTAGATAAGAGGTAACCAAAGCATAGGCAAATGGTTGAGGCAGACAGCGTGCCAGGATTATCGGACACACTCTGAAGTCAGTGTGGTCAGCAAGCAAGAGAGGTCCAGTAAACAAAAGCCAAAAGGTCAAGACAAAGAATTATCAGGAACAAGCAGAAGGTCAGTTAACAGGTAATCAAACTACATAGAAACAGCAAAGGCAGGCAAACAATGTGCAGGCACAACCCTATAACCAGCAGGGAGGCTAAGTCCTCCCTGCCATTTAAACTTAAGTAGGCCAATAGGAATACTCCATAGGGAGTTCCCCCCCCCCACCCCACACACACACACAGTGCCTAGTGACTGCAATCACAGAACAGAGCATTTTTGGCTGTTTGACTGCTAACCGGGAAGGAGGAGGAGGTCTCCTAAACAGAACAATGTTACGGCAGCTAGGCAACAGCCGGACAAGACCAGTGTGACCCACTATGAGCAGAGCGGCTGCTCACAGACCAGCAGGTGGCCAGAACCAGGTAGTGTCCAAGCTGCTTAGCAACAGCCAGGATGAAAGATAGCTTGAACCGTCACAAGTAGCACGACGGCTCCTAACAGTACCCCCATGAGCAGGGGTTAAAAAAAACTCTCTCAACAACATTTTCCCAATGTCATTCGGCATTTACCAGAGGAGGTTTAGATGAAATTTTGGATCCAAACTTCTTAGAGAAGGCAACAGGTTTAAAAAGAGAACATTGTTAGGAAACCTTAGTGATCTAGTAAGATGCAGATGGAAGGCAACAGGATTCACATTTTTAATGATTCTGAATAAACCATTATATCTGGGCCCAAGTTTTCTAGACGGTTGCCATAGTTTCATATTGTGAGTGGATAGCCAGACACTATTACCTACTTGAAAGTAAAAGTTTTCCAATGTTGGACTGAATTTTTTTTTTTAACAAAACGAGGAATGTAATAAGGCAGTATGGACTTAATACGAGGAATGTAATCTTCCAAATGTACTTAATAAGTTCATCAGTGTATTTCGGGGAGATTAGTGGGTATGAGATGACACAAGGAGTTAGCCCGGAGATTCTGGCCAAGTATACAAAAGTACAGAGGGGTATTTGAGAGTGATATGATAGGAGTTGTATGCAAATTCAGTGCACCACAAATTGAGACTCTCATATCAAACGGCATACCATGCAATCTAAATACATTTTGAATAAAAAGAGAAGCTAATGATTTGGCAATAGGTAACTTAGTAAGTGGAATGAAATGAGTTATTTTGCTTAAACGATCCACAATTACCCTCATAGTATTATGACCAGCAGCAATGGGTAGTTCAATAATAAAATCCATAGATATATGGATCTAAGGTTTGCTAGGCACAGATAGAGACATACATTGTCCAGAAGGAATTTTCCTAGGAGACTTAGATTCTGGCACAATTCACATATAACCGAACAAATTATTTCATGTCCGTATTCACTGTAGACCACCAAATGGAAACGGACAATAGTTTCAGTGTTTTAGCAATTACAGGGTGACCAGTGGGTTTGCAAGAATGGAACTTTGATAGCACTGCTTTCCTAAGACCAGCAGGTCTTAGCAAAATAACCTTTGAACAATTGTTTCTGAAGGAGCTTGATCTTGCATTAATATTAATTGGGTTGAGAGGTCCTGTGTGAGCCCTTCTATAATGGATGTAGTAGGAATAAAAGACAGTTGTTCGGGTAGAAGCTTTAGGATAGAGCATTAGCTTTGATGTTTTTAGAACCGGGCCTAAATAGCCTAAATGTACTAATGAAGTTGAATTGTGTAAAGAACAATGGCCAACATGCTTGTCTTCAACTTAGTTTTTTAGATGACTCGATATACAATATGTTTTTGTGATAAGTAAGAAGTGTAATGGTATGACAGGCCCCTTCTAACCAGTGCCTCCAGTCTTTAAAGGCTGACTTTATGGCAAGGAGATCCCGGTTGCCAACATCATAGTTGGATTCAGCAGATGAAATCTTTCTAGAATGAAAGGCACAGGGACGTAACCTCTTATCAGCAAGATCAACTTGGGAAAGGATTGCTCCAGCACCAACATCAGAAGAATCCACTTCCACGATAAAAGATAAATCAGATTTTAGATGATGAAGCACTGGATCAGAGATAAATGCTCGTTTTAGGACGGCAAAGGCTTCCAGGGGTTGAGGAGTCATCATGGAGCCCCCTTTTTGGTCAAGGCAGTGATGGGTTCTACAATGACCGAAAATGGCAGAGGTGCTCTCAAGCAACATCTAAATGTATGTTTATAGTAGTCAGTTTTTTCAGAAGTTCCAATATTGATCACTAAATGGTGCATGAATACAGTGCTGCGAAAAAAAATATTTTCCTTGAAATCTTCAATGCTTGCCAAGTAAGGGGTAATAATTTGAGAAACCTCTCATTTGATCACGTGTTCCCGCAACCAATTCTGTAGTAGATTTTGATGTGTTTTTGGGGATATTATTTTCCTGGTAAACCAAGGGCCAAGTTTCAGCCTTCTGGCAGAAGCAGACAGATTTTGACCTAAAATCTATTGGTATAGAATGGAATTCATTATGCCATTTATTTTCACTAGAGAAACTAGACCACTAGTAACAAAACAACCAGAAAGCATCCATGATCAAATTCTCCAAATATGACAAAGGTCAAAAAGTAACATTTTTGTCTCATCTGACCACCTCACACAATTCCATTTGTAGTTGCAATGACATTTTTAAAAATTTAGGCTCTATATTTTGTGTCTTGCTGTTTGGAAAGGCTTCTTTCTTGAAACTTAAATAAAGCATGGTGGATTTTGAAGTTTTAAAATCCCAAGATTCAACTAAACAGTGCAGTTTTTAAACTTAGAGTTTGTCTTTGCTTCTCTTACTATCATCTACACTCTACATGGGGGCAGTATGCTCATGCGTCCTCTTCCTAGCAAATGTTCAATTATTCCATATGTAACTTGCTTTGTTATGATCGCCGTCATTGTGCTTAATGGTAATTTCAAATGCCTATTACCTTTTTTTAAAAAAAAACATTTCCTAATCTGTGCAGGTCCACAACCTTCTGTTTCATTTCAGTTTTTATTTTGGTTTTGGTTATAGCCATGTTGATGGATGACAAATGAATTATACATGTGTGTAACCTCGTATTTCTACCCTAGGGCAGTGGTTTCCAAACTGTGCGCCTAGGCTCCCTGGGGTGCCTCGTCGATCTCACAGGGGTGCCTCGGCCACGGCCAGTGGTAAGGCAGGGGACTACTTGGTAATTATTTTGGCTTAGGGGTGCCTTGAAATAATTCTGAAGACCCTATGGGTGCTCTGAACTGAAAAAGTTTGGGAACCACTGCCCTAGGGAAACAGGACATGGTCATAGCCAACAAAGGAGTTCCTGGAGTCTTGAAGCAATAAAAACACAGTGTTTTTTGCATTAAGATGCAAATTTTTTGGGGTTTATTTAAAATATTATTTAGGGTGCCAATCATTTTGCCCCACATGTTTTTGAAATAGTGCACTATTCTTAAAAGAAAACAACACTCTTGTAGGAATGATGTCTGTTAAGAGCCATGCTGCAAATGACTCAGAACCCTAAAGAAGTAAATGCAAACAAATAAGTCTAGATGAAACAAGCCTACATACAGCAGAGAAATGTTGTTATATACGTGTATTGTGGAACATAGACTAAGTTGAATACAGGAAGCTTATTTTGAAGACACTTTTCATTGCTCAGCTTTTGTAATGTATTTGTTAGCAAATGTATCTAAACAATTAAGACATACATATGTGACATCCCTGCAAGGGTGCCATCAAGAATTGTGGGGTCCATTACAAATCAAACAGGCAGGGCCCCTCTCTTTGTCCATGACCAAACCTGCCCCCCTCAGTTAGGTGGACACAGAGGTTTAGTATGGAGCCATGACACCCAAATGTTTTATCTTTACCTCCCCCTCCAATGCAACATGGCTTTGCCAAGGTTCAAAATGACTGCTTTTTTATGCTTTACTCTCCTTAATGACTCAAGCCCCTAGTGTGCAGTATGATCAAATTTCCCAGTAACAACCTTAACAATTTGGGATCATCATATACATTGCCCCTCGGCTGTATTGGGGAGGTAAATACGGCCTGCTGGGAAAATAGAGCTAAGGAAACATTGTTTTGGAATAAACCTATTTATCCAGATAAAAATATAGATGCTGATCTCCAACTGTACACAAGAGATCCCCTTTTGACTATTAGTGATTAGTGATAGTGATACAGATGCACTATCTGTAGGGAAACAGCATCGGACATTTTTGAACCTTTTAATCTTTTGAACATCTGGAGTGAACGACTATGGAGTTCATGCGGATGTGCATACTAGATGCAGGATGAGTACAACTAATTATAAAGATAATTTTCCTTTACATTCACCACAACTATACTGTAAGAGACCAGTTGGTAAATAAATCAAGCTCCGATTTTTAAGCGATTAAAAATCACGCCAAATCGCGGGTGATAACCCGCGATTTTAGTCCCCAAGTCGCCAGATGTATTAAGCTGCGTTTTTTACTCTGAATTTCAAAATCGCTGGTCATCTCTTGCCATTTGCTGGGAATTCAAACACGCCGTGTTTAGCCAACTCTCCCGTGTTTAGCTAACTCTCCCATGTTTAGGTGAAAATTGCCATATGCAACACGCTACTTTTTAGCTGTTACACTGCCCTGCCTATAAGGTCGCAGGTTCCGGCACCTGTCAAAAGTTTAAAAATAGATGAATGTTTGAAAAAAAATGGGTGGGCTCCCCCTGTCTGGGCACTATTAACCCTAGTGCTGCCAGTTTATTGCTGGTTGCGCGAAAAGTGGGGAAAAATTTGCTTGGGGTCCCCCAATTTTCATGTAACCAGCACTAGGCAAACCAACTATAGCAGGGGGACATGCGGCAATGCGGCAGGGGTCCCCCTGCCATAAAGACAAACCAACTCCAGGCTGTTCAGCACTGGGCTGGATTCCCTAGGGAGTCCCTAGGGAGCGCATACAAAATGAGCCGGTCCCCCTTTCAGGGCCATCTTGACAACATTACGGGCCCCGGGCAAAGCAGGGCACTATTTATAGTCTAAGGGGAAATCTAAAGCTGTCATTGGGGGAGGGCACTGTGTACAGTGTGGGGGGCAGCGGGATTGATCTTTGTCCCTCTCTTTCCCTCCACGACCACAGAATCCTCCCTGCGCACCCACCAGCCATATACTCTCCACTCTGTCTCACCCAGGTAAGGTGCTTTTGCTGCAGATATGCTGCTAAATTGTCGTTTCAATTCTGCAGTTTGCATACACATTACAGAATTGGAATGACTTAGTTCCATTATTAAACAAGATTTTCAGATCAGTTTAAAATCTCAGTCTGCAACTTCATGTGCTTTGGAATGATAATCACTCGTCATTCCAGGGTACACTGGGATATCGGGCCAATCAGTCGATTATTCACCCAAAACCCGGCTGAAACCACTGTAGTGTGCACCCATCCTTAATCACAGTACCCTAGTCGGACAGTATAATTATAATATAAAGAAGTTTCACTATCACAAGTCACATTAGTGGGATTACAGTGTAATTTGTAAATGCGGAAGTCGCATTCTCAGTATGACGTAATCAAAAATATACACCCTCACGCCCATAGTTTCACAGTTTAAAAATCAAATGGGAATCTTCTTACCTAAATTGGTCAAAAAAGCAATGACCAATTAGAAATGCAGTTATATGGCCGCAACTTGATACAGACGCATCTACTACACCAGCTGTAGAGGTCAATCAGCCAATCAGAAGCAGCTATATAGAGCTGCTGATAGTCATTATCATTAAGTATCATTACGCCAGAAGTTCAGTGACCCATGAGATATGCTGCCTACAAGTCATATGTGAGTATGTGTCCACACATTGCTCAAAGTGCAAATTTAAAAGTGGAGGTGTAGAAATTTAGAAGTGGCAGAATGGAAAACGTAAGTGCATGGAATTTGATAGCTTTAAAATCAAATCAGTAGGAAAAGTGGTACTATGGCATACCACCATATATCAGCCCACTTTGACCACTGTGTCCACATTCTTATTGTAGTAATCATCATTATTATTATTATTATTATTATTATTATTATTATTATTATGTAGAAGTAGTAGTATTCATAACAGTATTACTAGTAGTCAGGGCTTTTTTTCTCATAGAACGCTCCGAACGCCGTTCCGGCACCTTTTTCAAGGGGTTTTCAAACTTTAATTAACTTTTTTTTTTTTTTTTTTTTTTAAATTCTCTGTGGTGCTGCTACCGTGCAGCACCGCATCTTAGTGTGTGTCCTGCTTCCGGCTCCGGCAGCGTCATGATGCTGCCAGTGAGAGAAGGTGCGATCAAGCAGAGAAGCGAAAAAAGAAGCATAGAAGGTAAGTACAGAAAGTGTGGAAGGGGGTACAGAAAGAGAGGGCTACAGAAAAAAGAGGGGGGCAGAAAGAGGGCTACAGAAAAAGAAGGGGGCAGAAAGAGAGGGCTACAGAAAAAGGAGGGGACAGAGAGAGAGGGCTACACAAAAATGGGGAGGCAGAAAGAGAGGGCTACAGAAAAATGAAGGGGGTAGAAAAAGCTGGCTACACAAAAACAAGGGGGCAGAAAGAGAGAGCTATATAAAAATGAGGGGATAGAAACAGAGGGCTACATAAAAATGAAGGGGGCAGTAAGAGAGGGCTACACAAAAATGAAGGGAGCAGAAAGAGAGGTCTACAGAAAAACGAGGGGGGCAGAAAGAGAGGGCTACAGAAAAATGAGGGGGCAGAAAGAGAGGTCTACAGAAAAATGAGGGGGCAGAATAGGGGTGAGAAAAGCTAGTGGACATATGTGAGAAAAGTTGGTAGGCAGCAGGGGACATGTCAGTGTGTAACAGGTGAGTGATGTCCAGTTGTTTTGTTTTGTATTATTAAATTGAACATTTGGGGCCTCCCCTCTAGATATCCTGTGTTTGCACCTGGGCAGCAGTGAAGACTGGACAGCATTCTGCTTTAGACATCAGTGCATCAGGACTGCAGCCTTGCCGGCCAACCAGGAGGAGGCAAGAGTTAATATTTTTATTTTACAATTTTTAAGTGTATGAGGGGCAAGGAAGGGAGTATTGGGGGGAGGAGGAGCGGTAGGCTGAAGATTTGCCTAGGGTGCCGAGCAACCTTACACCGGCCCTGTGGGCGCGGTGCTTAGTGAGAAGTATATGATTATCTAGCACAGAGGTGTTTGTATGGAACATTGCACAGTTTGTATACACTAAACATGGCATAATACATTATAAAGTGGCTCAATAAGTTGTATAACATCAGTACAAAATATATTTTTTAAATACAAAATTAACAAGATGTGAGTTCCGGCACCTTTTTTCTTACAAAAAAAGCACTGCTATTAGTTAGTATTATTATTATTATTATTATTATTTTTTACATACTTAAAAGCTACTTGCAGTGGAGTTTACTGTATATTATGAAAAGTTACTGAAATGGCACAGGCTTCCTCACTGTTATGACATTATTGTCATTCAGAGTTCATCTTTACAAAGAGGAAAACAAGGAGCAATATTGGTTAAATCATTGTGAACTTTACATAATACATACATATTAGGCTTTTAGTGTGAAGCCTTAGGCTTTTCACTGTGTACTTCAACCCAACTAATAACTATCAAGTACAGTCTAGTAAAGGGTCATGAGCAAGAATATAAATTAAAGTAATTTGTAATGACCTAATTGAACCATTTTATGCATGGAGGACATTATATTGTCTGCCAACGTTGAGACAATTGTGAATAAACAATGACATCAGGAATTCAGCAAATGGTTAATTAAAATTAATCTGTAATACACTGTTGTTTTACAGAATGTAAGAAAACATAAGAATATTTAATAAAAAAACATTTTAATATGCAAATGCTGTAATAATAACATGATAATATACCCCCTACTGTAAACTATAATGATATTATAAGCCACCAAAGAGTTCTGTGGCCATAGAAACGCACATGGCCACAAGCCAAACGATTTTATTGAAGTCATGGAAATCCCAGGTGATTTATAATAATAATTAAAAAACATAATAATTTACATCAGGGGACTCACTATTGCTTAAAATTTACAGTAGTGGGTGTATTATTTCTTAAAATGTCACCTGATAGAAAATGAAGTGATATCATTGTAACTCACCACTTATTTGAAGGATTTTATACATACATTAGCATCATTAAATATTGTATTATAATAAAAATAATTATTGTCTGTGGAGATATAATACAATCACATGGAGTACATTCTGTTTCCATGTCCATGCTCGGATAATAATAATACAAATGAAAAATGATTTTCTTAATGGTTAAGGGACACATATTATTTGGTTTTTCTGTTGGTGGAAATTGTTTTACAATTCCTATGCAAAAATGCAAGCAAAACAATGATGTTATGATATATCCTAGAGTTAAAATATTAACAAAACAATGGGCAGAACCTCAAGCTCTTATTATTTTCAGCTAGTTTTTTTCATGAAACATGGTTTGAAAGGGAGTATTAAAAGAGGATTGTTTTTCATGTGATGTGAACATAAAAGAAAAACATTTTTAGAGCCTTAGATTTCAGATTTAAGTGTGTGTTTGATGTTTTGGTTTGCATACTATCTACAAAGTAGCAGACATAGCAAATAACACAATTTTGTTATAGTATTCTTTTGGATTACATGGTAAAATGTCCTTTATGTGAATTGTTTTAGTAATAATAATGTAAGCTACTACATGCATTTGTGAAGAACCCTTCTAGTTGATTTTTTTTTATATTAAACTCTATCATATGTAATCTAAGTCTGCCATCTATTGGACCTATGTGGAACTACAACTGATTTCCCATTAACATAAATGTAAGTAAGCCTTGGTTACTATTTCCCATGGTCAGAACGAAACTATAGCTCTATGCAATATCCATACTTGTTCTGATATATTTGCTTTGATACATCTGCATAGCACCTGACCTCCTCATTTTTTACATGTATCTATTTTTTTATACATTTTTTAGAATGTGTTAATGTTGTCATAATTAGTTTTTGATTGCTTTTCTTTTATGCATTTGAGTATTATATATATAATGTATACATGTATGTATGTATGTATGTATATGCATATATGTATATATGTGTACATATGTATGTATGCATGTATGTGTGTGTGTGTGTGTGTATATATATATATTAAATGAAGGGTGTGAAATAACACCATTTCTATGAATTTTCATCTGTTTAAATTGTCCTCTAAAATGTCTGAAAGTAATGTGTCTTTTTGTGATCCGCCTGTTGCTTTTTGTTATCTGCCTTTGAGAGGAGAAAATCCATTCAAAAATATATTTATTATTTTTATTATTTTTATTATTGTGGCTATCTTATATGATGGCTGTTTTTAATAGTTGAATTTTACTGTTTTAAATTGTGTATGTACGAGTTGGTATATGAATCTGCTCTATAATAGATTTGAAAATGGTTGTTAATTTGTGCATTTACTAAGAACATCTAAGGAGTGGAGATTGCTCCACCTGTGAATTAATTAATTAATTAGTCACTCCCTAGAAATAGGTGAATTGTGATACGAGGATCCACGCCTCCTGACGAAGTCCTAAGGGATGAAACGCGTAGAGGTGATTGTGGAGACTCTCTGACTTCGAGCTGCTTCAAATATTGCTGTTCGTATGTGAATATCAGAGCTGTTGTACTATTTATGCCTGAATACCTTTGCCATCTGGTACGTGCTATTTTAATGTTTGGAATAAAACATTTTACTTGGATAATACACTATGGAAGCGCCCCTGTGTTTTTGATATTGTAGGTGTGTTGGTTGTTTCCCCGTGGAGATCGGGAGACGGAAGGGAAGACGCGCAGACTATATACTGCTGGTGCTTTAGTAAATTGCATGAGAAGAAGAGTTGGATCACGAACAAAGCACGTTGGAACTTTTAATATCTACTATATTTGACTTGAGCGCACCGAATTGTTGGTATTGTGGTTATTTATTCTCTTACGGTTGCTGCCAGTGTCTAATTATAGATATGTCATTTAGAAGGTCAGGCTTGAATACGAAACGCCTAGAACAATGTAATAATGTATTTTCTGAGGGTCCGGCTTCTTTAGCTGCTTCTAACCCTCAGATACAGAGAGAATGTTCTAAGGATGTATTTGCACAAATTGAAGGTTTGCTAATTAAGGAAACAAAGGCCTGGTGGGAGGTTACAGGTCTTGAAAATTATATCAAAGCCAGACGAATTCCTCGAGGATTGAGAATGTTGAAATTACCTACATTTGGTTTATCGAATGAAGTTTTTTTGAATGAATGGTATCGTATATTAGATGAGTGCTCAGTGGAACTGATGAAACTTATTATATCTGAGAAGAAAAAGGCCTTAGACGAGATTACTAAGGAATTAAAAGAGGTTGAGACTGAAGTAATTACGCTTAAAACTTCAGCTGAGATAGATACCTTCAAGAGTGAGGTTGAGTATAAAGTCAATAAGATTGAAAATGAAGTTATTGAATCTAAAAAGAAAAAATTCCAGAGAGATAAACTTGATTATGAAAATGACAGAGTACGCAATTGGAGCAGATTTTCTGGTCCGACTGCGAATTATCCAAATAAACAATTTATGACAAATAGGGATTATCGTGGATTGCCCAACAATCAGAGAAACAGATCATTTAATAGAACTGATTCTAAAAGAGATCATTGGAACACTGTTCCTTATAAGCGAATACCTGAACATTCTTTAAAGCAGAAGAAAAATGTGATTCAGAATCCAGTAGATACTAGTAATAGATTTGAAGCTCTCGATGAAGTTGAATCTGATACAGTAGGTGATACTCCCCCTACTACTTCTACTTCTTTTTTAGGACAGCGAAACAAAAGAACAGAGTACAAAAGTTCACTGTCAGAGAGAATGATCTACTCTCCCAGAAAAAGGTCCAGACAGGACATAGAGGAAAGAGAGCAAAAAAGAGATCACAAAAAACGTTAGCTCCCTCTGAAATTTCAATACAAGGAGTTTTTAATTTGTCAGATAGAGATCTTAAACCTGATGAATTAAAATTATTGTCTAAAGGTTTGTCATTTGCTCCAACCTGTTATCCCAATGGATTTGATCTATTTATTGATGTGAATAAATATATCAGAAAATTAACTTTAAAGAGGCACTTTCTGAAAGAAGCACTAGCAAGTGCAAATAGATCAATTCCAGATGATTCAACTCCATATGAATCATTACCTACTACCGGTTTAAAAAAACCATCTAAATTTTACCCAATAGAGTCAAGAGGGACATATATCGATATGTTTGGTGAATTGGTAAAAAGAGATTTATATAAATTAGCCAATACTAAATCAGGAATAAAATTAAATTTGACTAAAAATGAAAAAATGGCTTTAGAAGTACTTACTAAAGATGAGGAAATAACAATAAAGCCAGCAGATAAAGGAGGGGGGCTGGTTATTTTAAATAGAAAAGATTATATAATTGAATCGATGAGATTAGTGAATGACTCTGATTTCTATAAAAAACTAACAACAGATCCTACAAATGCCTTTTTATCTGAACTAGAGGAATTATTACTGAAGGGATTACATGATAACTGCCTTGACCAAAATGAATTTGATTATATTCTCAATAAGCATCCGAGAATTGCTACATTCTATCATTTACCTAAGATCCACAAACAACTTGTGAACCCCCCGGGACGTCCTATAGTCTCAGGGATTGATTCTCTGACTGCACATTTGTCTGAATTTGTGGATTTTCATCTTAAAAAATATGTATTAGGTTTGAAATCATATATTAAAGATTCCACTCAGATATTACAGATTATGAAAAGCCTACAGTGGAACACCGATTACTTTTGGTGTACTATCGATGTGCAGTCTCTGTACACGTCTATTCCACATCTCAAAGGGTTACAAGCTGTAAAAGAATGTTTATTCAATGATGGTAATTTAAATATAATACAATGTGAATTCATTTTGGAATGTACTAAGTATATCTTAGAACACAACTTCTTTACTTTCCTTAATCAGTTTTTTCATCAGGTGCGAGGGACTGCGATGGGCAGTTCCTTCGCACCAAGCTACGCTAATATATATATGGGATACTGGGAGAATCAAGTGATCTATTCAAATACATTTTATATGGAGAAGATTGTCTGCTTTAAACGTTTTATAGATGATATACTAATCATCTGGAGAGGTACTGAATTAGAATTTTATTCATTTGTTCAGGATATTAACACTAATGATTTCGAGTTGCAATTTACTTCCGTTATTGATAAAAATAGGATAGAATTTCTAGACTTAGTTCTAGATACTAATAAATTTGAAGAAAAACATCTCATTAATACTTATACTTTTTTTAAAAAAGTTGATAGTAATAGTTTTATTGACTATAAGAGCTGTCATATGAGACGTTGGAAAGATAATACACCCGTCTCCCAGCTGATGAGAGTCAAACGGAATTGTGAGGAATCAGAAATCTTTGAAAAACAAGCTTCTATTCTGATTAATAAATTTAAAGAACGAGGGTATCCAGAAAATATCTTAACTGAAAGTTTGGATAAGGTTAGACAATATGACAGGACTCAATTATTGACGTATAGAGAAAGGAAAAAAGAGACCAATTCAAATAACTTTGATTGTGTTTTTACTACTACTTTTAATGTAGCCAACCAACAGATTCTTAAAACATTGGAAAAACATTGGGCAGTGTTAAAATTAGACTCGGGATTATCGAGTGTACTGCCAGCAAAACCACGCATTATTTTTAAAAAGCCGAAGACTTTGAGAGCGATGCTAGCTCCTTCACATCTTAAGGAATTACCTAATAAAAATAAGAATACTTGGCTACAACCTATGAAAGGTTTTTTTGCTTGTGGTCACTGTAAAGCATGTAAGTTTGTACACAGTGATCACAAATCCTTTTTTGATACGTCAAATAAAAAAGAGAGAGTAATTCAATCCTTTATGAATTGTAACACCACATACGTGATTTATTTACTGGAATGTGGTTGTGGGAAAAAATATGTGGGTAAAACCAAAAGATCAGTAAAAATACGAATTTTTGAACATCTACGTAATATTCAACATAAGACTGATAATCATAGTGTACCGAAACATTTTTATTCCTGTCATAATGCTAATTCTGAATCATTACGGTTTAAAGCTATTGAACATGTAGAAATGGATGCTAGAGGAGGAGATCGATTACTAAAATTATCCAAAAGGGAAACCTTCTGGATTTACACACTCAATACATTTACACCTTGGGGATTAAATGAAGGGTGTGAAATAACACCATTTCTATGAATTTTCATCTGTTTAAATTGTCCTCTAAAATGTCTGAAAGTAATGTGTCTTTTTGTGATCCGCCTGTTGCTTTTTGTTATCTGCCTTTGAGAGGAGAAAATCCATTCAAAAATATATTTATTATTTTTATTATTTTTATTATTGTGGCTATCTTATATGATGGCTGTTTTTAATAGTTGAATTTTACTGTTTTAAATTGTGTATGTACGAGTTGGTATATGAATCTGCTCTATAATAGATTTGAAAATGGTTGTTAATTTGTGCATTTACTAAGAACATCTAAGGAGTGGAGATTGCTCCACCTGTGAATTAATTAATTAATTAGTCACTCCCTAGAAATAGGTGAATTGTGATACGAGGATCCACGCCTCCTGACGAAGTCCTAAGGGATGAAACGCGTAGAGGTGATTGTGGAGACTCTCTGACTTCGAGCTGCTTCAAATATTGCTGTTCGTATGTGAATATCAGAGCTGTTGTACTATTTATGCCTGAATACCTTTGCCATCTGGTACGTGCTATTTTAATGTTTGGAATAAAACATTTTACTTGGATAATACACTATGGAAGCGCCCCTGTGTTTTTGATATTGTAGGTGTGTTGGTTGTTTCCCCGTGGAGATCGGGAGACGGAAGGGAAGACGCGCAGACTATATACTGCTGGTGCTTTAGTAAATTGCATGAGAAGAAGAGTTGGATCACGAACAAAGCACGTTGGAACTTTTAATATCTACTATATTTGACTTGAGCGCACCGAATTGTTGGTATTGTGGATATATATATATATATATATATATATATATATATATATATATATATTTAAGTGTTGTACTAATGAGTAATGATTTAACTCTGAACTCAGCTCATTAGAAGTGGATATGCATTAGAGGTGTTCTATTGGATTTGTTTCCATTTGTATTATTAGAAATGCTATACCATAATATCGTCTATACTATGTTTCTTTCCTATGTAGCTTCATTGTGGAGAATCACCTAGTGAACGATCAGTGAGCATCCTCTGGTGATACAAAGCGAAATTGTGAGAAATGTAATTTATATTATATTATAAGGTTAAGTGAGGTATTTTACCTGTTTTCATAACGCTTCTTTTAATACTATCTGCATATTTTATATTATGCACCTGAGGCATTCAATTTTTTCATTCTAGCCTCTTTAACCCTGTCCAACCATCTCAAAGCTATTTTTTAGCACAAAATTGTAGTAAACCTCCTATCCACATGATATTAATTCTAAAATGGCATATGAGAACATGGGGAGGGTTATATCTAGAAGATATTGATCCAAAACTTATGAGAGCCGACATTTTGCCTCATTTACAGATACGATTTAGGAGGGCGAAATTGTGTTGTGTTTTCAGTTTGACTCGGAACCCAAAAAATAGGACCTGAATCTGAACCGGTCATCTAATATTCATATGTATACTGTATATGTGTGTGTGTATGTGTATGTATGTATGTATGTATGTATGTATGTATGTGTGTGTGTGTATGTATATATATATATATATATATATATATAAATATATATATATACACACAGTGGCATAGAGGCCTATTTGTCACACCTCTCCTATAGGGAAATAGGTAAAACCCCTGCTAGTCTGCAGGACCAGGCTGCAGACAGGGTTAAATGAGCTGTATGTGTGTGTATATATATGCACTGATCAGCCACAAAATAATAAACACGGACAAGTGGAGTGAATAACATTGATTATCTCATTAGAATGGCACCTGTCATGGGGTGGGATATATTAGGCAGAAAGTGATCAGTCGGTTCTTGCAGTTGATGTGTTGGAAGCAGGAAAAATGGCCAAGTGTAAGAGCCTGAGCGATTTTGAGAAGGGACAATTTGTGATGGCTGTCACACATCGGGGTCTTAGCCCCAATTACCTGGTACGGCAGTGTCACCTCATGGCCATAGCGTGGGAAAATCACATAATACAGTGTTAGCGTCGGGTCCACACTTTTTTTATTTTTCTGCAATCAAGATTAAAGATTCGGGATGTAGAAATATGGGGCCCTCCTGGCCGAAGCAAAGAAGACTTCAATCAACAAGGGGCCCCTTCTGGGCGAAGTGAAGAAGATATTATCCAAGCCTGGACATTTTGGAAGTATAATTATTATGGGACTGGGGCAAGCACGGACCTTTTGAGGAAGAAAGAAGACATCTTTTGTGAGTATTTGGGGTGTTTTTATTTTTAATAAATAGATGTGGTTTAAATGAGGGTGGTTAGTGTGTTTATTGTGCGGTTTTTATTTTTAATAAATGAATGTGGTTTTTACTAGGGTGCTGTTGTTTATTTAACTTTTTTTTTTGTGGAACTACAGGTCCCAGCAAGCCAGGGATGTCAGGGCATGTTGGCACTTGTGGTTCTCCAAGTGCCAACATGCCCTGGCTGCCGTGGGTAGGCTGGTGCTTGTAGTTATACAAGCAGCAGCATGGCCACACTGTTTTTGGCAACCTGGCTGGCTGGGACTTGTAGTTCCACAAAACAAAATGGCGTCAGTTTATATTTTTCAATCTTTATCGCCGTATTACCCTACTACCCACAGCCCAGGGGTAGTAGGAAGAGCCCTAGTGCTATCAGCACTGGGCTGGTTCTTTCTAGGGGGCGAGCCCGCTCGTTTTTTTCGGTGGACCCCACTCCCTAGGGAATCCAGCCCAGCGCTGAACAGTCTAGGGTTGGTTAGTCATTATGGCAGGGGGACCCCTGCCGTGTGTCCCACTGCTATAGTGCCACCAACCCTGGCTGGTTTGCCTAGTGCTGGTAAAGTGAAAATCGGGGGGACCCCACGCAAATTTTTTCCACGATTTTCACGGGACCAGCACTAGTCAGGCAGCAGTAGGGTTAAGCTGGAATAGCGGGGGGACCTCACGCTTTTTTTTTTTTCAACTTTTATCTATTCTTTACAGTTTTAACACTGCCAGGGCAGTGTAACAGTGATGTGTTTCTACAACACGCTGCTATCAAGCAGCGTGTTGTATCTGGCGTGTTTTGATGCAAACTCTCCTGAGTTTGCTAACTCGCAGCGTCATACATTTGAGAGCTGTATAGCTGCAGTGGCAAACAGTTTGATCTCTGACGATTTTGCAAATAGCGATTTTGACAGAAGCAAAACTGAAATCTCAGCTTCATACATCGGCGAGTTTCAACTCTCCCAAGAAAATTGCTGGAGTTGCAAAATTGCACTTTGATACATTTACCCCCAGATTTACATACAGAAACATAAACCACAGGAAAATATATGTTCTATATGTGTATCTCTTGAAACACATGTTAACTTCCAAATCACTATGAAGTGCAAGACGTGTTAGTAGATAAGCATGATAAATGAACCTAAAGACATAAATATAAAGAAGCATAAGGTGATAGACATAGAAACGTAAGATAACCATATATACATGAACAGGAAAGAATAAGTCAACACTGTTTAAATATGCACATGTTGATAATAGCAATATGTATCAGGCACTGGTGTTCCTATAACAACGGGTATGTACTAGAAAAAGACTCCCAATTTAGCTGAACCACATGTCACACCATATGTAGACCTGCACACCAATACTCCAAATACAATAACCATTCAAAGAATTGCACGCTCTAAGGATTACTTCATATATATCTCCAAGTGGTCACTTAAATGTGTTTATAAAAAATAGTTCAGTTGCAAATTTTCATTGAGGCTTGTAGGGGCCACAGTATTCACTCAATCCACGAGGACTCCAGCCTCACTAGCAAATTTTACCTGTCACTATCCCTAGAGGATACTAGTACATGGTCATTGTTTTTATAGTGTAACATAGCTATGTCTAGCCTTAACAAAGTACCTAGCTATGGGCTGGTTACTATTTTGTTTTCCCAAAGATTGTCTAATGACTGCTCTGTGCATTCTTTGAATTGTCTTTCTTTCTTTCCTTGAATTGTCTCAAAGTTTTGCACAACATAGCATACTCTGCAGGGACATATGATGTGCACTACATAGTTGCTGCTATTGAGTGAAAAATTTTAGTTGTTCTTTTCCCCAGAATGTGGATGTTAAACATATTCCTTGTTTCCAAATATCTGTATGTGATGCAGTTAGAGTAGTTAGATGCAATTAGAGCAGGGGAAGCAACTTTCCCTAGTTTTGATGAATGAAGTGTTGCATTCTTCTGTTCTCTCATAATAAGGCCCTTGATGTAGACATGTTTTTTTAGAGCTGTTAACTCTTGGTCAGGTTGAATAATAGGCCATAAGGCTCTAGTAGTTTTAGCAGCTTCTTGGCTTGCAGTACTATAGGTTTGGACCCACAGCAATCTCTTTTCAAAACTTTACCTTACTTTTCTCAAGTTGGTTCCTAGAATATAAGTGCTATTTAAATTTATTGACCATGAGATTTATTTCCACATGAGTTTCCACCAGTGACATGGCTATTCGATGGACATTTAGCAGTTGTGAGTACTGTATGGAAATCCTGGTTTTAGAGAGGAATCATGGTGACTATTTGCTTGTAAGACAGAATTTATATCTGTAGGATTAGGATATATACCGGTACTGAGTGTATTACTCTGTTTTTTCTTTTTTATAAGTACATCCAATTAGTGTATCTCTTTTCTTTCCTATTTGTGTGCAAATTTAATGGCAGCATTGTAAACATTGATGGAATTTAACATAAATAATTTTAAGTTCATTTGATTAAATATCACCTTCCCTGTCTGGTTGAGGGAGAGCTATATATCCCTCTTCATTGTGGAGGTATATTAATTACTTATTCAATCACATATTGTGATCCAATGTTTCCGAATGTACATGGACAAAGACAGCTGATATATTCAGCCCTGTTTTGTTGGCTGCCTCCCAGTAAGTGGTAACTAACCCTGTACCTCCATGAAGATAACCACATTAAAGATAAAGTAGGACAGGAAGTTGATAAAAATGTGTTAATACTTCTACATTTATATTGAGTAGACTTGATCCAGATATTCAGTGGGACTATATTTGGTAATTGTTGTATATGGAACTGCCAGCTTTTCTGTCCAGCTTTCAGCATATCAATTAATACTTCGAATTAGAAATTGCTTTACACTGAGTTTAAATATCACCTTTTGAGTTGTAGGTAAATAGTAATACCACACTACAAAGACTGTAATTAATTGGAACTGTATTTCATACCAACAACTGCATTGTATGCAAGGGGGACCTCTAGATGGTTAATATTTTTGTATTACACATGGAATTCAGATTGCAGTAAATTGCACCAATTAGAGGTTTTGCTACAGGGGGAATTATATGCTAGTTGCTTGTGCACTGATGACTTATTTGCATGCAAAATTAACTCCTTTTATCATTGTTTCACATACGATGAAGGCTGTGCACATACACTATATGGACAAAAGTATTCGGACACTTGACCATCACACCAACAGGAACTGTAATGACATTGTATTCAAATTCATATACTTTATTATGAAGTTGGTTCCCCCTTTGTAGCAATAACAGCTTTCACTCTTAAAAGGCTTTCCCCACAATGTTGGAGTGTTTCTGTGGTAATATGTGCCCATTCATTTTGTAGAGCATTTATTAGGTCAGGCACTGATATTGGATGAGAAGGCCTAGCTCGCAATCTTCATTCCAGTTCATCCCAAAGGTGTTCGATGGGGTTGAGGTCAGGGCTCTCTGGGAGCCAGTCAAGTTCACCCACACCAAACTCATCAAACTATGTCTGTGTAGTCTTTGTTTTGTGCACTGGGGCACAGTCATGTTGGAATAAAAAAGTACCTTCCCCAAACTGTTGCCACAAAGTTGGAAGCAGAAGCATGTCATTGTCCAAAATTATTTGGTATTCTGAAGCATTAAAATTTCCCTTCACTGGAGATTAGAGGCCTAGTATCCCTCATTCACCAAACTTCACAGTTGGTATAATGCAGTCAGGCAGGTAACATTTACCCGTGATCCACCAAACCAAGACTCGCCCATCTGACTGCCAAACAAAGAAGTGCGATTTGTCAATTCACAGAGCACATTTTCACTGTTGCACAGTCCAGTGTCAGTGTGCTTTACACCACTCCACCCGACGTTGGCATTGGTCTTGGTGATGTGAGACTTGCATGCAGCTGCTCGGCCATTGAAACCCATTCCATTAAGCTCCTTCCACACAGTTTTTGTGCTTACATTAATGCCACTGGAAGTTTGGAACTCTTCAGCTATGGAATCAGCAGAGCATTGGCAACTTTTACATACCATTCACCTTAGCAGTCATTGATCCCTGTGCTTTTACTTGGTCTTCTGCTTCGTGGCTAAGTTGCTATTGTTTCGAAATGCTTCCACTTTCTAATAATATCACTTACAGTTGACCGTGGAATATCCAGCAGGTATGAAATTGCACGTACCATCTTATTGCAAAGGTGGCATCCTATCATTGTACAATGCTTGAAGTTACTGAGCTCTTCAGAATTCAGAACAACCCAAATGTTTGGAACTGGAGACTGCATGACTAGGTGCTTGATTTTACATTTGCCCATATAGTGTATATGTATATGCTGAATGCTTTATGTGGCTGATCTTGTTGTAATAAATTGCTCCATAGTTGACAAGTAAATTTGTACTCATTTATTGCATGGGCACAATCTCACTACTGTTATTTATTGGAAGCCACCAAAACTCTTTTTCACTCCCTTGTTATTTCTCGCCTTAATTACTGTAACTTTCTTCTCTCTGGCCTACTGAACTCCCCCCTCACCCCTCTAATGTCTATCCTCACTTTTGCTGCCCACCTTATTTTTCTCTGCCACAGCTCTATCTCACTAATAGCTTCATTGGCTCCCAATGGCCTAAAGAATTAAATTTACACTTTTCTCCTACAAAGCCAATTCCCTCCTATATCTCCAACCTCATCTTTATCCACATTCCTAGATCCCGTCTGCTCTGCCAATGACCACCGCCTCACTACCACACTGATTACCTCTTCCCAGTCCCATCTTCGCCCTGGCACCTCCCCACCTGTGGAGCAATCCCTACAAACCTATCAGTCCTCCTCCTAACTCCTTTGCTTCAGCTATTACCTCCACTCCCCCAATTGATCCCACCCTATTTGTGTCTTCCCTTTTGGATGTAAGCTGTCAAAGGGAATGCCATCTTTCCTAGTGTTCTTGTGACTGGATCACTGATAAATAACTTCTGCTATAAATTTGTTCAAAGGAAATAGCGCAGAGCACTTTTTTATATAATTGCACATGCACTTATTTTTGATATTGTGTATATTTTGATATAGGAAATTGTTATTTCTGAGACCAGGGTAGAAAATTCGTTTTTCTGTTTTAACTTTTCTAAAGCAAATGCATTATTTCTGATGTATATATCTGATACAATGAGCCTTTGTTTACAAAGTCTTTTATGTATTGGGATGTGTTTTGTATGGAAGTGTTATTGTTTGGGGTTTGTAAGGTTGCTAGTGGAAACCTCCCCTTAGGCCCAGCAGGGGGTCATTACTGTGTAGCCTTTTGTCAGTGTTCAAACCTCTCTGAACATTGTGAACAGCATGTGATGCATGACATCACAGCGTCTCTAGAATTTCATAGATAAGTTTAAATATTGTTGGCTTTGCAATGCATGTAAATCCATGTTTGTGTACAATCATCTTGTACCTTATAAGAATGCTTGAAGAAAAATGTTCCTATATATTCCATGTGCAACAGTGAAGATTAACAAATGCTTCTTATGGATAAAATGAAGTAATCTCAGGCTCTAGCTATGAAAAGTGTAAAAATGTTTACTATTTGATTTGCAAAGTATCTTAACAACTTTTTTACATGGTACACCTTCCCCCTCATAGCCTTAAAGTCTCTAATAAACCTAACATTGAGTGCTAGAAAAATGGCTTCTATTCAGTGAGGGCAAGAAGCATTTCAATAAGCAGCACACTTACTGAGCTACTAAAATATCATTGCATAATGATTCTGAAAATAGCTTGTGTCTAAACTGTATAAAAGGCACTGGCTTGTATTGAAAACTTGTTCTTCAGATTTCATCTGACTGAGTGAGCACTGGTACCTTTAACCAGTGTGAGGGCAAATAAACATCTTGCTTCAAAGATCTACTTGGAAGCATCTTCAATATTGCTGTATTCCTGTGACCTACAGATTAGACCCAAAATCTGTTCCCGGCTGTCCTGAGGTTTGGATCCAGCTTTTCCGGGAACCACCACTCTGCCTGCTACCCCACAGCCCTGGTTAGTGTGATAGGCCAGGGGGGATCCATCCACAGCATCCCTGATCTAAGAGGTCAGGAATACCACCCAGGTACACCAGCAACGAGATACGCTAGCAGTGTCAGTTACCCAGAAGAAACCCGGTTCTGGATGCCGGAATAGGAGTCCAGTGGTGGCCGCATTTGTAAGCCCCTCCTTCTGCTGCAAGAGGGCGCATTTGGGATAACAAAAGGGAACAGTGGCAAAGTAAGCCCAGCCGGTTCCCAGCAACAACAGACAGGGTGGCATTGGCGGTCCATCCCAGAGCCGTAACTAGGCATGTGCGGGCGGTGCCACCGCCCAGGGCGCAAGACCAAGGGGGCGCAGCAGGCGCCCGCTACCTGCCACATACGTTCCACTGGGGAACTTAAGGGATGAAGAATCAAACTCTCCCATAAGTCAATCTCTCTCTCTTTCTCTCTCTCTCTCTCTGTCTCTGTCTCTCTCTCTCTCTCATTTTCAGGTTATTCTTTAACATATGATAACATATCTGGTACCAGCATGGAAACAGTCAGAAGATATTTTAATAGCTCAGTAAGTATGCTGCTTATTGAAATGCTTCTTGCCCTCACTGAATAGAAGCCATTTTTCTAGCACTCAATGTTAGGTTTATTAGAGACTTTAAGGCTATGAGGGGGAAGGTGTACCATGTAAAAAAGTTGTTAAGATACTTTGCAAATCAAATAGTAAACATTTTTACACTTTTCATAGCTAGAGCCTGAGATTACTTCATCTTATCCATAAGAAGCATTTGTTAATCTTCACTGTTGCACATGGAATATATAGGAACATTTTTCTTCAAGCATTCTTATAAGGTACAAGATGATTGTCGATGAAGGTCGGTTTGCCCTTCCATACAGTCATCAATACGGTTAATTTATTTGAATCCCACCACTGTGTGTATATGTGTGTGTGTATATATATATATATATATATATATATATATATATAAAATCATGCATTTTCAAATATGTGTAACAGAATTCTTTCCGTAAAGTGTTATCCACACCCCCACATTAGGTTGGCCACACCCACTTGTCAAATGCCACTCCCACTTAGATGGGGGGGGGCGCCAGTGCCCTGTCTCACCCAGAGCACTAAAATGTCTAGTTACGGCACTGGTTAATCCTGTCACAGTTCTCTTTCTACTATTCCATCAACCTCTGTACCTCTAGAACTGCTTTCCTAAACCCGTTTTCTTGAGCCCAGACCTACTTTACATTGAATATTACCATCACTATGGCTCATTGTCCAGTAAATAACTTGATCTGCATTACCAATTTAGCTGTGCATTATTTGATAAACAGCAGATGTCTGGTCTTTGTTTTATTTTGTTTTGCATGTATTATTTAATGTGTTGCTGTCTGTTTATTGCATACTACTGTAAATCTCATGGACCGCACTGTGAACCTTTTATGGTGCCCTATAAATAAAAGATAATAATATTTATATTGTTGGCTATGAGCAAATGCTGTGAGCATGTTTAGTTCCCTGATATATATTTGCAAGAGATCCAACCTCTTTGTTTGCTGTACACATGGTAAATGTATTTTTCTAAGGATTAATCCTTTAGTTGTGTATATACATGTATTGAAATACTGTGTATGTATATATTATTTATGTGTTTTAGATCAGTTTTATAATAAAAATGAATGGTTTATGTAATATTAGTGTGACTATCTGCTATATAATATTTATGTGAATATCTGCTTCTTTTTGTGTAGATTACTGTTTTGAAGAGAATTGAAATATCTCACATTCCAACAGTTTTATAATTAATTATATTTTTATTGCTACTCACATTTGGAAATATTGAAGAAGGAATTCTTTTTACCTTATCTTACCAATTTCTCTTGGTGGAAACCATGACAGGTGTCAAGCTGTGAACCCGCTGATCTACCTCTTTTATGCGACTTGAATTGTTGCTGGGCTTGTCATTATTTTCGGTGGAGCTCCAAATCTCATGTAAGAGTTGAGAGTATGGCAGATAAATCTGCACTGTATTTGTAATGCAGCTAAAAATGTGGTAGCAAGTGCTAGCCGCCATAGTGTTTGTGACAATGGCCTTTTATGTGTGAGACTGCATTCACTGTAAATCCTTCTGAGGTGGCACTCAAAGGCTTACAAAGCAATATATTCTGGCTCCAGATTGAAAAAAGCCTAACCCCTAATAACAAACTAGCTTGCCAGTCACAAAGCAACTTGTATAGAATGGCAAACTTGAAGTGTTCTGAAGTACATCCATGATACTAATTTGGTCTGGTAGATTTGCCAAATGGGAAAGGGGTTTACAGTGGCAAACTACTATTTAACAATTTACGAAGACTGGCTATAAGGTAGTGGCATTCCAGGGCCCTGAATGGTGTTCCAGTTGTTGACAGTAGTTAAAATTCAGATGGAATGGCCTAAGTAGCCAGCAGACTGTGAAACCATGGGCAATGCAAATTGCTTTGCTGACATCTATAGCAACAACTCACTAGTAGCAAGAACCTACTAGGTCCAGATTGGCCTTGTAAATTTACCAAATAGGAAGAAAATTCGGGAGTGATTTTGGCACTTAACAAATTTGAGCAAATACAATCATCAGCAGAGAGTTGTTGCGTCATAAATTAGATCAGATATTATTGTTTAGCACTCTGTAGAATGATACTGTATATTTCACCACAAAAATCAATTAATTTCATCATTAACAAAAGCCATCACCTCTTCCTATATATTAAGTCATCCTTGTTTAATAATTTAGTTGTTGTTTTTACGCAAACATGCAGTATAAGGGTGCAGAACGATAGAGAACATACTCCAAAGCAATAGTGTGGATCAGGTGCTGATCCTGGCAAACTCATATGAGTAGTCAAGAACGTAATAAAAAAGAAAGTGAAATGATTAAAATTACTCTAGGCAGGAAGTAAAGAATTGTTTTCACTAGGGATAGTGAAAACAAATGTTTCCCCACATTTACAGTTTCATAGCAGATATCCCCAGTTCTGATACACTAATTATTTGTTCATATATAGATAGAATGATATATACATAAAACCATTATATTCTGCAAATAATAAAATTACATTTATTACAATCATTCCTGTTTTATATTTGATTTTGAGTTACTAACTTCGCATTACAAGGGCCAAGGTCTTTGGGAACAACTTTAGATTCTCATTTCAGTATTAATAGCATGCATCTTTTTCTCAATTGATTTCCCTTGGTGATACTGATTCAGTATAATTAGTTGCTGAAATCCATGTGTTTATGTCAAATATGTATTAGAATTTTCCTTGAAAGAAGTTGGATTGAGTGCTTAGATTGCAAATTAATTGGGTGATTTGCATGTTTATAACATAAACTGCTGCAGTTCAAAATTGAATAACACATTGTAATTCTAACATTGTTTATAAGGGTAATACAATATTTATAGTTCAAGACCTTTAAGTTATGAGAAACGGATAGACAAAATAAGTTTAAAAATCATGCATGAAGACTGAGTGTAATACATCCAAATAGTAGCAAATATAGTACACAAGTTAACCCGTGCATGATACTCATGCATTCTAGTCAAATCAAGCTACTTAAGGTGTTAAAAAGGTTCTTGTCATGCATTTGGGCCATAGCCCAGGCCTCAACCACCAACCACTCCCCACTGTCACCCCCGGCAACCACCAACCACTCCCAACTGTCACTTCTCCTTCAAGAAATATATATATATATAAATTTAAAATCTTTATAAACACTTTTAACAATTAACAAATTAAATTAACAAATTAAAAACATCTTAGTATACCAAATTTCAGCCCTTTCTAAAAAAAATTTCCCACACACACACTAAGAATTTAGTAGGTCAGTGTATAACTCCGCCCAGCAGGTGGCGCTGCAGCTTGGTTTTATTTTTTCCACACACACAGACAGACTAACACACGCCACTAGACATTTATATATTAGATTATTGTTCCAGTGAGATCATTCATATGGGTACTTTCAGATGTGTTCACGGTAATGTTCCCATGATATACATAAGTGTTATCAAAATCATACTCTATAGCCTTGCACATGTTAGAGATAAAGATGAGCACAATTTTGCAGCCTGGTGGGGGGTTGGGTAATAATGAAAAATATTAAAAATCGTACTTTAGAATATGTCACTACAAGTCCCAGAAAACTGAGACAGTTATTAACTGTTTGGGTATTGTCACGGGCACTAGGAGTCTTTACCCAGTATCACCGGCTGATGGTCTTATCAGAGCAGTAGAGTTGGTATATGATACTCTGATGGCAGGGTGATAATGAAACTGGAAACAGCAGGTGGTTAGAGAATGCTCAGAAAGTCTATGACTAGCAGCACTGGTAAACAATAGGTAACTGAACACGAGGATCTGGATGGACAAGGACACGTGAGGGTAGTCAGTGGTCTGCGCTCGGCAAGTTGTACCACTGCTATAGTGAGAAGAATGTCCAGGAGTAATAAGGAGGTGGAAGTCAGCGGTCTGCGTATAGCAAGTTGTACCGCTGTCTGTAGTGAAGGAATGGAATCCAGGTGAAGGTAACGGGGAAGTCAGTGGTCTGCGTGTAGCAAGTTGTACCACTGCTTATGTGAGAGGTTACATGCAACTGGTGACACAGGGAAACAGGAATCAGTGGTTTGCCTCTAGCAAGTTGTACCACTGAATATATATGTGAGGAAGGACACAAGGAGATAAATGCAATGCAGAGTCTACACGGGTACACTGAACTTGATCCCACGTTGAACTGCACACAATAATAATAATGAATGAACAGCACTGCACTGATAAACAAAGTCACTAGAATAGTCCAGCAAAAGGAATCACAGTCAATAATAGCAATAGTCTCAGAGGATGGAAACTCCGGAGGAGAACAACTCAGTCCAGATGGATATGCAATACACCAGCACAGTCAATGAGAAGTATGCATACCGTGGTTCAGATGAGCAGGCTGTTAGAGATAGCTGCAGGGATACCTGAGCGGCAGGGAACTGACGAGATGAGAAGTCCTTGCAGAATGGAAGCGGCAGGTAGGTGCAGCGCACTGTAGGTAGGCCAGCAAGGACGACAAAATACTCAGGAAGCAGTAGTATATCGAATTGAACAGCAGGAGACCACGGGAGAGCTGAAGCGATGTAGCAGAGCTGGAAGCCGAGGAGCGTAGACTCGATGCTAACAGGCAAGTTGACACAAATGGACACACTGTAGAAGCAGTAGGCAGCGGGTCAGCTGACGGCAGGTGGAATGCAGACTGGAGCGCTGAGACGAGCAGGACTCTGTAGACACGCTGAAGTAGCTAACAGGAATCAACTGAAACAGTAGCGATGTAACACAGGAGAGTTGGAGAGATCTGTAACTTGTTAGACACACGGAGGCAGCGGATAGGAATCAGCTGCTGGAGTCACGATGAAACACAGGAGAGTTTGCAGTAATCTGTAACTGTAGATACACGGAGGCAGCGGATAGGAATCAGCTGCTGGAGTCACGATGAAACACAGGAGAGTTTGCAGTAATCTGTAACTGTAGATATACGGAGGCAGCGGATAGGAATCAGCTGCTGAAGTCACTAGGAACACGAGGATTAGAAGTGGTCTGAAAACCACAAACGGCAAACAGGAATCAGCATCAGCTGAACACACGAGCCGGCACTGGAACACCTTCAGAGACTCATGAGGAGTGAGACTCCAAGATCAGGCCACGTGGTATTGACCACAGGTGCTTAATATAGGGAGTGTTGCCTGATCAGCCAATTAAGTTAAAGGAACAGAACTGAAGGTTAAAAGGGACTGCACATGCGCAGTACCTCATTATAATGGACGGACACGGTTCCTAGCTACCTTAGAAGTAGCACTCACAGTCCGGTGAGTGACAGTACCCCCCCTTTTAAAGGTGGGCACAGAACACCTGGAACCGGGTTTGTCCGGAAATTTGGTATAGAACTTTTTCAAGAGGGCTGGAGCGTTGAGATCTTCAGCTTTGATCCATGAACGCTCCTCAGGACCAAAGCCTTTCCAATGCACGAGGAAACGAAGAACTCCTCGCGAAATTTTAGCATCCAAAACCTGAGTAATCTCAAAGTCTTCCTCCTGATGAACTTGAAGTGGCCGAGGTGCTGAAGGAGGGACCGAGAAACGGTTGATGATGAGAGGTTTGAGCAAGGAAACATGGAAGGCGTTGGAAATATGAAGACTCTTGGGAAGTAAAAGTTTGAAGCAAACTGGATTTATAACTTGAATGATCCTATATGGACCAACAAAACGGGGAGCAAATTTCATGGATGGAACCTTCAAACGAATATTCTTAGTAGATAGCCACACCCGGTCTCCGACTTTCAATGGTGGAATAGCCCGTCTGTTTTTGTCCGCAAAAGACTTATATCTGGCAGATGTCTTCTTTAAACAGGTTTTTACCTGAGCCCAAATATTTTTGAAGGTTTGACACAAAGTCTCAACAGCAGGAACTTGGGTGGGCGGGAGGGCAGGAAATTCCGGGAAAGACGGATGGTGACCGTAAACCACAAAGAATGGAGTTTTAGACGATGACTCATGGTACATGTTGTTATGAGCGAATTCAGCCCAAGGAAGTAATTCTACCCAGTTGTCTTGATTGGCTGACGAGAACATCCTTAAGAAAGTCTCAAGATCTTGGTTGACTCTTTCAGTTTGTCCGTTCGATTGGGGATGGTAGGAAGATGAGAGTGCTAATCGTATGCCCAAGGTCTTGCAAAGGGCCCGCCAGAATCTGGAAACGAATTGTACTCCTCTATCTGACACGATCTCGGACGGACATCCATGGATACGGAAAATTTCTCTAATGAAATGTTCAGCCAGGGTAGAAGAAGAAGGTAAACCAGACAAGGGAACGAAATGCGCCATCTTCGAAAATCTATCCACCACTACCCAAATGGTGTTGCAATTCTTACTAGGAGGAAGCTCAGTAACAAAGTCCATACTAATATGGGTCCAAAGCTTAGATGGAATGGGTAGTGGCTGAAGCAACCCCGCTGGAGTTCTGCGGGGGGTCTTGAACTGGGAGCATAAATCGCATGCCGCGATAAACTCTTTGACATCTCTCCTCATAGAAGGCCACCAATAACTTCGAGAGAGGATTTCAAAGGTCTTGCGTTCACCAGCGTGTCCAGAGAAACGAGAAGAGTAAAACCATGAAAGGATTTTTTTCCTAAGAGCAGGAGGCACGAGGGTCTTCCCAAATGGTAGCACTTTAGTGGAAGAAGCAGCCAGAGAAACACATTTGGGGTCTAATATAAAGTGGTTAGGACTCTTTTCAACGTCTGAGGACGCCACCAAGGCTCGAGATAGAGCGTCTGCTTTTTTATTCTTTGCAGCTGGTTTGAAGGTTATGATTAGATCAAAATGGGAAAAGAAAAGAGCAGACTGTAGGTGTGACAAATTTTTATGATCCGTAAAAATTGTCACCGGATGACGAGCTCCCTCTAACAAATATCTCCACTCCTCCAATGCTACTTTAATAGCCAGCAACTCCTTGTCCCCGATGGTGTAATTCTTCTCCGCAGGCAGAAGACCCCGAGAGTAAAAGGCACAAGGATGGAATTTTTGTTGCTCCGATTTCTGGGAGAGAATGGCTCCTAAACCAACATTAGAGGCGTCTTCTTCTAGGAAGAAGGGAAGCGTCACATCAGGCTGTCGAAGGATGGGAGCAGAGGAGAAGGACTCTTTAAGAAATTGAAAGGCTTGGAGAGCCTCAGATGACCATTGCTTAGTATTGGCCCCTTTGCGAGTTAGAGCCACAATGGGAGATGCAATTGAAGAGAAGTCTTGAATGAAGCGTCTATAGTAGTTGGCGAAGCCTAAAAAACGCTGAATGGCACGAAGAGTAGTTGGCTGAGGCCAAAGTAACACAGCATTCACCTTTTCTGGATCCATTTGTAGACCAACTCCGGAAACAATATAACCCAAAAATGGAATCTGGGGCAACTCAAATGAACATTTTTCTAATTTACAGAATAATGAATTTTTCCAGAGTCTGGAAAGAACTTCGGCCACTTGTTGGTGATGTGAAGGCAGGTCTTGGGAAAAGATGAGTATGTCGTCCAGATATACTACGACACATACATATAACAAGTCCCGAAAGATCTCATTAATGAAGCCCTGGAAAACAGCAGGGGCATTACATAACCCGAAGGGCATTACTAAGTATTCATAATGCCCATCTCTGGTGTTAAAAGCTGTTTTCCATTCGTCACCGGACCTGATTCTAATCAAGTTGTAGGCACCACGAAGATCCAACTTAGTAAAATTCCGGGCTCCCTTGATCCGATCAAACAACTCAGTAATCAGAGGAATGGGATACCGATTTTTGATAGTGATAGCATTAAGTCCACGAAAATCTATGCAGGGGCGTAATGATCCATCTTTCTTCTTCACGAAGAAGAACCCAGCTCCAGCGGGAGAAGTAGAAGGTCGAGTAAATCCTCGCTGGAGATTCTCTTGGATGTATTCAGCAGTAGCTTGAGTCTCAGGTAATGAAAGTGGATAAACACGACCCCTAGGTGGAGTCTTGCCAGGTAACAGGTCAATCGGACAATCTCATGAACGATGAGGGGGAAGACGTTCAGACTGAGCTTTATCAAAGACGTCGGCAAATGAAGCATACTGAGGAGGAAGTCCCGGTGAGGAAGGTGAAATGGAGGTTTGCTGTATTTTATGAGGAACAACACGAGAAAGACAATGTTGGAGACATTCAGGTCCCCAAGACGTAACTTGAGGAGTGCGCCAGTCAATCTGGGGAGAATGACATTGAAGCCATGGAAGGCCTAAAACAATCGGACTTGTAGTAACAGGAAGGATTAGAAACAAAATTTCTTCTCGGTGTAGGACACCAATCTGAAGGGTCACTGAAGACGTACTTTGGGTGATGAGACCGTTGATAATACGTGATCCATCGATAGCAGTCACCGTAATAGGAGTCTTCAGGGTATTCACTGGTAGGGACCATTGATTTACAAGGGATTCAGAAATGAAATTTCTCGCAGCTCCTGAATCAATCAGAGCTTGGGAATCAAAAGACTTAAGAGCAAATGAAATGGTAACGTCAAATGCACAGATTTTTGATTTCGTAGAAGATGGAGAGGACTCCAGGGACCCTAACTTCACCTCTCCAGAACTAGTTAGGGTCTGGCATTTCCCGATTTTTTGGGGCATGACTGGAGCATATGTGTGGCATCAGCACAATAGATACAAAGTCTATTCTTAATTCTTCGATTCCTCTCTGCAGAGGTTAGTTTGGAACGTCCAATCTCCATCGGTATTACCGGAGGTGAAGCAGGACAAATTTGAGAAGTGGGACGAAGAGATGTTTTAGCTGAAGTAGTTCTCTCAGAGTCCCTCTCACGAAATCTGAGATCCACACGATGACAAAGAGAAATCAAATCTTCTAAAGACATAGGGAGTTCTTGAGTAGTCAGTGCATCTTTAATTTTGTCCGAGAGCCCCTGCCAGAAGGCGGCAATTAACGCCTCAGTGTTCCCCGAAGCTCAGAGGCTAAGATCCTAAAATGAATGACGTACTGTCCTACTGTACGAGAACCCTGTCTTAAACGAAGAATGCTGGAGGCAGCGGAAATAACACGACCTGGTTCATCGAATACATTACGAAACATGGAAATAAATTTGGCACTATCCTGTAACAACGGATCATTTCTTTCCCACAGAGGGGAAGCCTATGCGAGAGCTTGTCTGGAGAATAATGAGATGAGATAGGCCACTCTGGAACGATGAGTCGAAAAGTTTTGAGGTTGGAGCTCAAAATGTACTGAGCATTGGTTGAGGAAACCTCTACATGTTTTGGGATCTCCATCATACTTTGACGGAGTTGGCAGGTGAAGCGTGGAAGCCGTAGACACCTGGGATGGCACTGGGGAAACGGAGGAAAGCACAGGAGCATCAACAGAAGCTGTAATATTCTGCCCAGACATTCTTTGGGAGACTAACGTCTGGTAACATTGTAGTAATAGTTGTTGACGAACATCCTGTACTTCCACACGGGTGACCAGATGCTGCAGCATCTCTTTAGCTGTGGGTTCCGAATCTGGGTCTGTCATGGCCTGATCTTACTGTCACGGGCACTAGGAGTCTTTACCCAGCATCACCCGCTGATGGTCTTATCAGAGCAGTAGAGTTGGTATATGATACTCTGATGGCAGGGTGATAATGGAACTGGAAACAGCAGGTGGTTAGAGAATGCTCAGAAAGTCTATGACTAGCAGCACTGGTAAACAATAGGTAACTGAACACGAGGATCTGGATGGACAAGGACACGTGAGGGTAGTCAGTGGTCTGCGCACGGCAAGTTGTACCACTGCTATAGTGAGAAGAATGTCCAGGAGTAATAAGGAGGTGGAAGTCAGCGGTCTGCGTATAGCAAGTTGTACCGCTGTCTGTAGTGAAGGAATGGAATCCAGGTGAAGGTAACGGGGAAGTCAGTGGTCTGCGTGTAGCAAGTTGTACCACTGCTTATGTGAGAGGATACATGCAACTGGTGACACAGGGAAACAGGAATCAGTGGTTTGCCTCTAGCAAGTTGTACCACTGAATATATATGTGAGGAAGGACACGAGGAGATAAATGCAATGCAGAGTCTACACGGGTACACTGAACTTGATCCCACGTTAACCTGCACACAATAATAATAATGAATGAACAGCACTGCACAGATAAACAAAGTCACTAGAATAGTCCAGCAAAAAGAAACACAGTCAATAATAGCAATAGTCTCAGAGGATGGAAACTCCGGAGGAGAACAACTCAGTCCAGATGGATATGCAATACACCAGCACAGTCAATGAGAAGTATGCATACCGTGGTTCAGATGAGCAGGCTGTTAGAGATAGCTGCAGGGATACCTGAGCGGCAGGGAACTGACGAGATGAGAAGTCCTTGCAGAACGGAAGCGGCAGGTAGGTGCAGCGCACTGTAGGTAGGCCAGCAAGGACGACAAAATACTCAGGAAGCAGTAGTATATCGAATTGAACAGCAGGAGACCACGGGAGAGCTGAAGCGATGTAGCAGAGCTGGAAGCCGAGGAGCGTAGACTCGATGCTAACAGGCAAGTTGACACAAATGGACACACTGTAGAAGCAGTAGGCAGCGGGTCAGCTGACGGCAGGTGGAATGCAGACTGGAGCGCTGAGACGAGCAGGACTCTGTAGACACGCTGAAGTAGCTAACAGGAATCAGCTGAAACAGTAGCGATGTAACACAGGAGAGTTGGAGAGATCTGTAACTTGTTAGACACACGGAGGCAGCGGATAGGAATCAGCTGCTGGAGTCACGATGAAACACAGGAGAGTTTGCAGTAATCTGTAACTGTAGATACACGGAGGCAGCGGATAGGAATCAGCTGCTGGAGTCACGATGAAACACAGGAGAGTTTGCAGTAATCTGTAACTGTAGATATACGGAGGCAGCGGATAGGAATCAGCTGCTGAAGTCACTAGGAACACGAGGATTAGAAGTGGTCTGAAAACCACAAACGGCAAACAGGAATCAGCATCAGCTGAACACACGAGCCGGCACTGGAACACCTTCAGAGACTCATGAGGAGTGAGACTCCAAGATCAGGCCACGTGGTATTGACCACAGGTGCTTAATATAGGGAGTGTTGCCTGATCAGCCAATTAAGTTAAAGGAACAGAACTGAAGGTTAAAAGGGACTGCACATGCGCAGTACCTCATTATAATGGACGGACACGGTTCCTAGCTACCTTAGAAGTAGCACTCACAGTCCGGTGAGTGACAGGTATGTTGGCATTGGTAGTTGTACAAGTACAATACCAATAGATGTCAGAGTAGAACTACAAGCACCAGCATTTCCTTTCAGCCAACATCCTCTGAGACCCATCAAAAGTTCTTTGTTATAAATAAAGCGGGGGTATTCAATTAAGACGGCAGATCGCAGTTACTTCCCATTAACGCACCACTACAGATTTACCTTTGCACCCCGTAGGGTTGCAAAGGGAAATTTGTGATGTTGCAGTAAATTATCGGCACTTTATGTGCGCAGCTGCGCATAACCGCAGTCTGCTGTCTTAATTTAATAACTCACAAAGAGTCAACCATTCCATTTTTGCCATCTTTATTTCATGCCTAAATTCTCAGAGATCGTCTTGTTCTACTTTCTTCCAGTAATCCAGGGGTTAAAAACCCTCATAGATGACAATAGACTTACATAGACAATGATACACTTGCTCTATTAGGAGCTGCAACGTGAAAGACAGCTGAGGACCTGTTAGCAATTTACAGGAATACAAGGTGATATTGCAGAAAAAAACATAATGGAGTTTATTGCAGTTCAATGCATACAATGAAGATGTGAATACGAGCATGAGTCATAGCTAAAAGACAATGCATGATATAACACAAAATGTGTGTAGGTATATAACACTGTCTTTGTAGCAATGCAATAGGTAGCACAGCCATGTATCAGGAACCAGGTGACTGCTGAATGCAGAACTAGAACTGTTTGATGCAAGATCAGAATCTCACAGTATACAGATACAGGAACCAAGAAGCTAGTGTGTAACTCTATCACTGGCAATGAGTGCAGGACAGGTGAGAGCTTGTAAAGTACAGTCTTCCAATATGCTCTCAGAGGGAGACACACCTGTACTGCATAGCAAATCTGAGTAACCAGCCAAATGCCAGACAGATAAAAACAAAACACCTCTAGTATCCAACCAGAGAGACTTTGTTCTGATTGGTGAGAGCATGAAAAAGACTTGTGGTATGAATGACATTCAGTGTATCAATCAATAAAGTGTATCAATTAATTTCATTGATACATGGTAATTCAGTCATATCCCACATTGAGTCTATACGTAAGTAGCCAATCAGAGTGGCTTTCTCACACTCTAAGTTTTTAAATTGTATGAGTGTAATGAACATTTATTTATAAATGTTTGTAACAATTGGAGCATTAGGTTATTCAGTTGTTTTATATTTCCTTCCTGTTTTTAAAAATGCTACAGGCATTTTTTTTTCATATCACTGCTTCCACATGCAGGGCACTCTCACATATTTTTTTTAGAATTTCTAATGAATTGAAATACTTTTTCAGAGTATCTGTCTTAAAATATCCCCTCTGTGGTTTTCAGAACTCTGATAAGTATATAATTTGATGGAGAGCTATGTAGGTGATAATACAAAAATGTTCTTTCACACAGAAGCAACTAGGGCTTTGTTTTTCATGCTCATTTTTATATTTAATATAAAAATATTATTTCCAGGAAATGATATCTCTCAGTAAAGTTTCTGTTTTTATTATTAAAGATTGCTTAGCAAATTCTTTATTGGATTGCATTAGACAATTCTGATATCTTGCAATGTATTATTGTTGACAAAGGATTTTTTTTTTACTTTACTGTTCTTATTCTTAAAATCATTAATGTTTACAACAGGATTATAATTGGGAATGCCTTATTCATTATTACATATCACAGTGGTCGAAGTAGAAATTTAGAAATGGTGGTGTGGACACCCATAAGTGGCGGTTTAGAAAATGTAGTGGGAATGCAAGTAAATTTAATTTTATGGTTTTACAATCAAAGCAGTAGGAGAAGTAGCACAATGGCATACCACCATATACCGGACCACTTCAACCACTGATATATCATGTTTATGAATAATTTTTCTGCATGCTAACATTTAGAATTATGTTTAATACTATTTTTTCTGCATAATATTACTAATTTGGACTATTTAATTTCAATATAGATAACCTTACAATGTAAGAAAATAAAGTATATGTTATAAATAACGGATAGTTTGATTGGTAGTGTCGAAGTCGTATAATTGGATGAACGAAAGTATATTGGTTGATATTGTTTTATTGGTCGATTGCACTCAGTATACCACGCTACACGTGGCATATTGCGATCGCACGGTAAAATACGTACGTACACACTCGCATTACAACATTTAGTTATTTATGTAATTTATATTCATATTGGTTCCATTACACAGTCATTTATGAGCAGATAGTATTTAGTTTATTATTAGTTTATATAAAATGATTATATGTACACTTCAGTGTTATTTAAGGTTCAGGTTATAAGAAAAGTGTCATGTCTAGTATCATATTAAACCCCTTCTCACCAGCAGCTGTCTGGTGCATTTGGCGAATAGATCGCACATTGCATACTCTAGTTATTGATGTTAGGGCATAAACCTTTAATATGATACTGATGTAACAGATTCTGGATACTTCTACTACTAATCTTGATTAGCGCTGGCTTACCTGAGGTGCGGAGTCTAACGATCTCCCCGGTGTTCACCAAGAACCGCCGCAAGGCGGGGTGGGCTTCGCTGCCAGGAGTCGCAGGTCGCGGTCCTCAGGTTCGCCCCAAGATGTAGTACAGCGGAGTGGAGCGGAGGTAGCGGAGTCAGACAAGCCGGTTCGGTACACAGGAATGGAGTCAGGCAGAATCAGAAGGCAACTCGGAGTTAAGCCAGGTTCGGTACACGGGTCACAAGAATAGGAGAATGGTCAGCAAGCCGGGTCAGTACACAGGGATAGGAGAGCCAGAGTAGTCAAACAGGCAGAGATCAGCACACAGGAAGACACTGGAGACTGGAAACACAGCAATCCACGAAGTGCAGGAGCCAGGAACAGGTAAGTGTTGCTCTGACACTCAGCGAGTGTTAGAGTGAGGTTTTTATCCTGACAGGGATTCAAAATCCCCGCCTCTAGGTTGTGGTCATGTGACCGCCTCCGGGTGCGGTCACGTGGTCTTGGATGCGGAAGTGCGGCTTCCGGAGCTGCGGAGAGGTAAGTCCGTTACAACTGACCATTAAATGCTAATAGACTAATTGTAACTGGAGAGTCAGGCGGGAAGAACAGAGCTCATCCCCTGGAGAGATGACCCCCACCTTTGGATTCCTTAGATTGAACCAGCCTATGACCTGTTTACCCTGGACCCATTTGATGTCTGGACCTATAGAAGCAAGCCACGTCATCTCTATTGTTCACTCTGTAACACTGACTGTATATATAATCATAGCTGCACCCCCACTAGCCTCAGTCTACTCTGATCACAGCATTCAAGGGTGAACTACTGTTCACTGGTGCCCGTGGTTAGCACAGCGTAGCGTAGCGGTATGTATGTATCTTTTGGTATTGACTGTACTGTACTGTATCTTAATATAATCATGTATTGAACTGTTAAACTTTGCATCTGCTAAAATAAATCACTTTGTGTGTTCGAAAAACAATACAATCGCTTGGGCAATCGGTATGTATGTATTATCTTTTGGTATTGGCTGTGCTGTACTGTACTTTATCATGATATAATAATGTATTGAATTGTTGACTATTTACATCTGTTAAAAATAAATCACTTTGTGCTTTGGACACACATTCAATTGATTGGGCAATGCTTATTTGAAAACGATAAAATTACTTTAATAGTAGGATTGGAAATGTAACAAGCTAATAACAGAATGGTACAATTTGCTTACATAACAAATAATTGACTTCAACACAAATAAAAGTTAAATTTTCCACTACATTCTTTTTTAAACATTTATAAAACAAATGCAAGAAGAAAGACAATTACCATCAAGCATTATAGAAGTACTTTTTAAAATAAATCAGGATTTTTTCCCTTGCAGTATACTAATGTATAAAATTTAAGCATTTCTAATAAAAAGTTAAAATACTATAATAAAGCCAAAATACATTACTATTATTATGTTTATTAAATTGCTAGAAGTATGATAATTGCAAGCACTGTTGTATAACAATAAATAAATAGTTACATATTCAATAAAAGTCTGTGATATCATAAATGTTTATGTAAATTCCAGTTGGAAGCACTGTTGCAATTTCCAGTTGCGAGAAATACAATTGATGCAGTGCACTCAGTTAAGGATTAATTAATCCATGCATAAAATATGTAGAAAGAGTTTTATGTTATAATAATCAAGAAATGCAAAAAACCCTACTTCCAAAATCAAAATGATTGGCAAAAATAATGGCACAAATATCTAATACCAATTCAATATTGTGTATGGTTGGAATAAATTTTTTAATAACAATTTCAGCATATTGTTGTTCTTAAACTACTGATAACGTTGCCAAATGCCAATTATTTTAAAGTTTAAACGTACAATATTGCTTTAAACTATAGGGCTTTACAATAATGTTAGTTTTTGTTTATGTATGTATGTAAATTATGAATTTGCTCCTAATGAAATGGATATACAATTGTATATACTTTTAGTAGATGAGCAATAATATTATTATTTTAACTAGACTTAAAATTTCCAATAGATGAAATTAAATCTGGATTGCTAACAATTACAATTTAGAGAAGCATTTCAGCAAATATCAAGTTTATAAATGTCAGTTTCTAGTGGTTGCTAAATCAGCACTGGACACAATTTTAAACTTCAGATCAAAATTGCTAAGGAAAATAATGTGCTTTAATGAAACTGTCTTTTAAATTGTCATTTCTGGGCAACAAATTATGTTACATAAGTATAAAATAATTGAGTGAACAGATGTACATTATAGTTGTCTTTGTTCAGTTTTAAATTTCTTTTTAAATCCTTTGTCTGAAACAATAATACAAGATTTGTGAATTGATTTGCTCACTGTAGAACTATTGAAACAACTGGGCTATTTGAATCTATTTTGCAGATTAATTAAAGAAGACATAAAATGAGTAGGAAGATGATAATACTTGCCCAATGTCAGGGAATCCTCATGAACTCATGAAATTGTAGACAACCTTCCCAACTCACTGTTCACTTCCTCCTGACATGGATGGGGCAGGGCCATAATGACACAGCTTAGGGGGTCGAAGGGAACAATTTTGGGGGTTTACATTTGTTCCTTGGACCACCACTCCCAGAGGAATAGCCCAAAAAGTAGGCAAGAATAGCGAAGATCTGTGTTAAAATCAATTTAAATGTTATACAAAAGCTTGTCTGTAATGAATAATGAGTAATAAGTATTAAAAAAAAGACCTTCAATCTCATAGTTAGGGGCGTATTCAATTGTTTGCCGTGACCGCCAAAAAACGAGCGCATTAAAACTATTACCGTTTATACGGTAATTACTCGCTCAATTTCAGCTCGCAGCTCCCTGAGCAGCGAGCTGAAATTGAGCGAGTAAATTACCATATGAACGGTAATTACGCGCAATATTACCGTATAAACGGTAATAGTTTTCGAGCGCTCGTTTTTCGGCGGTCACGGCAAACAATTGAATACGCCCATTAGTGTTTTAAATCAGATTTCTAATCTGTTGTCTAGTGAATAGCAGACTTTGGATCTGGCAGCTAGTGTTTAGTAAAGTTCTCACCTTCTGGCTAGTGTATCCAGACCTCAAACCCTTCCTTTTCCTGGTAAGGGCATCTGGCATTCTGTTGCCAAACGCCTGCGTCCTGTGGGATGTTTGCCAGCATCAATCAGTTGCAAGGCAGTTGCACCTGCCTGGCGGTGTCATTCATTGCACTTACGGCTGTCTGAGACTTGAAGGGTGGAATGGGGGATGGAAGAGGTGGATGACTAAAGGCAATGTACAGTAAGGATGAGCAGAGGGCGCAATTCAAGTCCTTACACTCAGTGAGTGGCATGAGAATGGCAATCAACTCCTGGTTTACCACATTGTAGTTGACCTTGTCAGAAGAGAAGGTGCAACCAGCTTTGATAACCCATGAGAAATTTTGAGTGCTTATGTGTGTTGAAGCATGCCAGGCCCTTACTTTTACTCTTCCTAGGTAAGTGGTCTGGCATGCTGGTGTTTTGAGTCATCTATTCACTGTTTCTATGCCCATTGGCCTCAATTTCAGAACCTAAGGTAATTTAATCTTGTGGACGAAGTCTAATTTTATGAAGTTTTTCATTGTTCCTGAACCCAAGAAGGTCTCGGTACCTATCGAGCTGCTCCCACCCCCGCCCTCCAAGAGAGAGTGAAGACAGGTTGAATTGCAGAAAAGAATGTAGAATGCTCACTGGACTTGCGACCTGAAATTCTGAAATTTTGCAGGGCATTGCACAATCAGAAAGGTTTGTGTCTCAGGTAATGAAATGTAATACACATAGGAGGAATAGTCACAGAGATAAAATAGCTGACACAAGAATATGGCTATAACAAGGGAGAACATAATCTGTCTTTAATTTGCAGAAAACATATGCAGGCTAGAAATATTAAGAAGGATGGGAAAGTTGAGTATAAACAACAGTGAGTTGAACATAAAAGAGTTTTTTACAACTATGTCCAAGCTCTTTTCTTCATTTGAAGGATTTTTTACTTGCTGATTGCCGTGAACTGTTTCAGCCTGAATGTCATCTGAGGCACAGAGGCCTAGAGTAAAATTTGATATAAAACAATTGCAATATAAGAAACTTGCTAGGAATTATGAGACTTAGACCTTTTGCACATTGACAGCTGGTTTGGGCCTAAAGAAACCTGCAATACTGTGTCCAATTCCACTTGCTGCTGTCTAGCACTGTACTATTAAGTGTACTCCTTTCCAATATCTACTCATCGGTTAGCTACACCTGCTGAACTTTGGGGATCAATGGTATTAAGGAGGTGTGAGTCTCTTAACTGTCTTTACTCCATTGTTGTCATTATTCATCCTACTACAGTATCGTCACTGTACTGAATTGCAACTCACTAGAATCTCTCTTTGTGTTTGCTCTTAGAGTTCCTTGAGTCCAGCTCACTATGGCTGCCAATGCTGAACTTCTTCCAGCTTGTCCACTATGTTGCTGGTAATTATTTATCTTATTGTCTGTGCATCTTCCTAATAGTGGTTTCATTGTAGCTTATCCATTTCAAAGCCAGTGATTTCTTATTCAAATGATAGATATATTCTATTGCAAGTGATAGTGTTGTACTTACAGGTAACCTTTCAGCTTCCATTTGCATACGGACTTATGTATTCCTTTTGATGCATTCCATTTGATTCAAAATTAACAAGAACTTATGTGTTGACTTCTTGGAAGTGTGAAGTTATTATATATGAATTACGCTTCAACTATACTCCAGGCCTAGTTTCAGTTCTGTTCTATATTATGAAATTGTAGATGACCTGCTATTTAAGTTAAAGACTGGACTTTTATCATTCTAAACAAGTGTCATCTTGGTATTGTGCTACATGGTGCCATATTTAAGGGTCTATGGGAACTGGGGTCTAATACTGCTTGAGTTCAAAATAGTTCTTGACACTGATATTTTGTGCGATGGTAATCGTTTTAACGCTGCCAAGAATTCCGACAACGTTAACACCTACAAAAAAAATCAGATTGCCTACAAAAACGAATGCAATATAAACAGACTTACCTGCAAACCAAAGGTCCAGATGTCCGTTGGCACCGGCATGCTGACAGGAACTTATGACGAAGGCATAGCTCTCCAGCACTGCAGTATGATGTCATCGCGACTTACATCTATGTTAATTTAAAGCGACAATGTGTGGACCCCTCAGGTTAAGTTTTAAGTCTGTTTTTATTGCATTCATTTTTGTAGCCAATCAGATTTTTTTTGTAGGTATTAACGTTGTCGGAATTCTCGGCAGCGTTAAACCGCACCCAACCCATTTTGTGAGTACAACGTTTATTCTTTGAATTTTTAATATTAATAATATGCTTGTTCAAATAGAGCTTGTTTCCCTTTTCTGACCATTATACATGATGTCATGGTATTTTGTCAGATGAATGTATTTAGGACGTGGCTTCCAACTAAAAGCTCTCAAAATTAGATCATTTTCGAGAGGGACTATAATATAGGAATTCTAAACAGATCTACTAAAAATCACACAATGGCTCTGAAATCCAGGACTATTGTCATTGAAATATCAGATAATGATAATTAAACCTAAAGGGTAAATTTTTAAGAATTTTTCCTGTTTCAAGAGGTTTGGGGTTTGCCTAGCATGGACTCTCCGACACCATCCAAGCAGTTTTCTGATTTCTGTGAAGCATTAATTTACAAAATAACTCTTGCCCTTCCATTCTGGTAGCCTTTTAAACACATAAGAAGTTGGAGTAGTCTGAAGAAGCCTAACAAATTTTTAAAATATTTTTTGCAAACCTGCAATGAAGCAATGGTTATTGCTGATAAGATAATGCTCCTTTTTTTACAAAGTATAATGCCCAAGTAACAGTATCTCCAAACAACAAATTAACTTAGTCACTTTTACTCAGTCATAAATAAAATAGCCAGACTGTAATAGTAATTGAATGTAACATTGGTTAAAGAAGCCACAAAAAGTTTGTTAATCTCCAGAATAACAAGAAGATAGATTAAATATGAAATAAATTTGGGTGTGAACAGAAAGTTAAAATTGAGATGTATGAAACTTCAGAACATATGGCAGAATTTCAGTTCAAACGTAATTTACTATATCATCATCATTGTTTATTTTTAAAGCAACACAAAAAGCCACAGCACAAGACAGACAGAATGACAAATCTTAAAAAATCAAATATAGATTAAAACAAAACAGCTATATGGGAGGTTAATGAAGGCAGTACAGGGGTGAGATAGAGGGTAGAGAGGGCCCTACAGACAAGAGGGAGAGGGATATGCTAATAAAATAGGATGTCTCGAAGAAAGAACTGTAGCTGATAGAACTCCCTGAGTGAATAATTTTAAATGAGAATGGGATAAAGAGGTGAGTTTTGAGAGAATGATTAAAAGATTGAAGGTTGGGAGGTGTGGTTTAGGAGCCATCCTAGATGGTCGCAACGTGGAGCTGCTCCGAACACCATTAGGGATTATTCCTCTCTCGCTCACTGGTTTGCAGCTGAAACATCCTCTACACTATGCCTAATAGGAGCGCTAGTATACTGGATGCTTTTGAGCACCTTCTCTGAGATCTGCAGGGATCTCCTCTGCCAACTAACCGAACGTGGCCTGCTCCCTTTCCAGACCAGGGACTAAGGTGCAGTGACTCTGCACTGTGAGTAACGGTGCAGGAGCTGCGGGATCCATGCCTCCTATCTGTGCGCCCAAAAAGCAATTCCCGGCACCTAATCGTGCCACTTATCACCCGCTGTCACCCACTGCTGCATCACCTAAATGTAGTGTCTGTTTGATTAAAGTCTCACCTTGCAAGTGCAGCAGTCCAAATAGCTCTGGGCACCAGACACTATAAACGGGGATGACTGTGGAGAACTGAGACTACTACCGCCAGCACGCTCGGTTTGTTCTGCCCCATAGACGCACCGGAAACGCTAAGGCAGCCATATATCCTTCTTTTCCTGCTGAAATTGGTGCCAAAAGCCCCCTGACATATACTCTGACACTTACTGTGTATCTCTGATAAAAAGCCATAGTCTTACCTACTGGGCAATAGGATCGTTGTACTGCTGCTGGAGGGTATCGCAAACAGACCCCTTCCAATACCTGACACACAGCCTTGCTTGTACAAAACATTTACCTTTATCAGTCTCAGCTAAATATTAGTTGAAGTCTTGAGCTAACAGCACCACCTACTGGTGTTAGAAGGAACCATCCATATATAGCAAGATTCTATCTTTCTGAGCCAACAGTTCCACCTGGTGGTGAAAGTGTCAGCCTTAACTAATATAAATTCAGCTGTCCTATCATTGCACTACACACACCGTTATCACTCCGCTGACCGCTCGCTATGTGATTGACAAGATGGGTCTCCACTCTGGCCTTATGGCTCCCTAGACCTCTACGCGGGGGATGTGACTATAGGTGGCTCCTCATTTTGCTTCATCCGTGTAATTAAAGGATGTTCTCTCTAGTTTGACTACAGTACAACGCACACCATTCATGGGCAAGGACAGGAGAGCTACTGCCAAACGGAACACTGGGAAACCTGCAGAGACACTGCAATGCTCAGATTTTAGACAATTCCTGAAGACCTCAACACTATCAATTGCTTTGGTTGCTTCTCCAGCGACCTCCTCCCCTCGCTCTCCAGCATCAGTAGTCCTCCCCACTTGCTCTCCAAAATTTGCAAACTCCTTATAGAAAATTTGTTTAGCTCCCTACACAAGTTTACTACGGCATGGGAACAAGATCTGGGAGATCAAGTTCAGGAGGCAAACTGGCCAGCCATGTTTGAGATCACTCATGCTTGTTCCGCCAGTGTCTCTGTGGAGGAAACCCACTACAAAGTGCTTTCAAGACGGTATAGGTGCCCAGTCCAACTAGATAAATTCTATCGGGGAGTTCCGGACTCCTGTTGGAGATCTCAGAATGCCTCAGGGACCCCTACACATATCTGGTGGGATTGTGCAGCACACCAATCTTTCTGGTCCCAGGTCATAGAGGTCTCCGCTGAAATATTAGGACATGTGGTCCAGGTAATCCTGCCTTCTGGCTCCTTAAAAAGATCAATGTCCCAATTTCTAGCTTCAAAAAATCTATTTTAAAATTTCTTGTTTTGGCTGCGAAAGTAGTGATACCAACCCATTGGAGATCACTCACTCCCCCAACCATCCAGGAATGGTTCCAGAGGCTGGAGTTCTACATAGCAATGGACAAGGTCTTACTATCAACAGCTTATAGGTTCACAGAATATTACTCTACTTGGTGCCTCTGGCTCGAATTCCAAAACTCTGGAAATATTACTCACCTGAAAAACTTAACTCCCTCATCCTCCCTCTTCACTGTAATTTGAGTTGATTTTCATTGCTATCTGTGCCATGAAACAACCCACACTCCCCATCCCTGTCCCTCCCTCACACTCTTTTCTGCCTTTCTCTGCGGGCTCCCAGGTGGCACTACCCTTCTCTTTTTCTCTTTCTTTTTTCCTTCTTTTCTTATAATATGTATCTGATTGTGTTATCACGATAATATGTACCTACTTTGGTGGTTTTGCTCACCGTATGCATCAGTATGCCTTTGTTGAAACTGCCTTATATACTCAATAAAGATAAATTACACTAAAAGATTTAAGGTTGTGGGAACAATCAGTCAGGTGGGGTATCGAGTTCCATAAAAGGGGAGTAACAAAGGAGAGTCTTGCCTCTTCTCTTATTGGAAAGGAGGCAAAGCATAGGTCAGAAACAGATCTAAGAGAATGAGAGAGTATCTTGTGATGAGTAGTTTGAATTAGATTTGGGAGCAAACAAAAAGATTTGAAGAGAGGGGAGGTGTATGTGGAGTAGAAGAGAGAAAGTTCAGTGTTGCAGGAGCATTTGGCATAGATTGTAGAAGGAAAGATGGGGAGGGCAAGGCCAGATAATAGGAGGTTGCAGAGAATGGATAAGCATTTCAGTAATGTTCAGAGTAAGAAACGGGCATATTATGTCCCTAAAGTGGATGTGAACTGACAGTGCAAGGTACCCGGAGTAAAGCTGAAGGTGGACTTGAGATCGATGGTGGGATGTGCCAGAAGAGAGAGCTTTTAAAGAGGTGGACCAGGATAGAAAAGGCAGACCTGTGCCACAAAGACCAAGGGAGTAAAGGCTGTCCATGAGATGAGTGGACAACTGTATAAAAAGTGACAGGGAAGTCAAGGAGGATAAGTAGGGAGAAGTGATACTTCGATTTATGAAACTATGTGAAGATTATTGGTGCCTGTAGTGAGGACAGTCATCTTGGGGTGTAGTGAGTGGAAGATAAATTGCATGAGTGAGTGGAGAGAAAGTGGATCAGGCAGTTGTACACAAAACACTGAAGTAGTTTAGAAGCAAATTGGAGAAAAAAATAATGGGGGAGAAGGTGAGTTGAGGGAAATGAGGTAGTAGTTGGAAAGAAATAGTTTCCTGAATATAGTAGAGATGAGCGCATGTTTGAAGACTGGATATATGAGGCCTTAAATAACAGCAGCAAGGAAGTGCAGTGAGAGATGGTAAGGAGGAGAATGAGAGGGAAAAGCTTCAAGGGGATGGCTCGGAAACGTCAACCAGGGTATAGTAGGAAGTCCACTCCACCACCTTGTTGGTCACTGGATTGAGGAGTGTGCATGAAGGAGAGCTCCTAGTATGATAGAGCAACAGGGGAAGCAATGTCAAGGAGAGTAAAGTTACAACAGTAGCTAAGAGGAGGTGTTAGGTGAGAATGTAGTTCCAATTTGTGTTGTATGGGAAGTGATAAGTATACAAGGAACAGCATTATGAGGGATTCTTCTTTGAATTGTGCTGTATCTGAAGATAGCACATTCCTTTATAAGTAGTGGCTGAAATAAAATGTCCACCATCTCATAGGTGGTATATTGGAAAAATGGGACTGCTTTGGTGTGTCATGACACCAAATCAGGAATTAATTTTTATACCTCATTATAATATCCAGTCTCTGAAAATAAAATCTTCAAAATGATTTTGCGTATCTGCACATAATCAAGTAAATCATTGCAGTCATGCTCTCATCAGCCTATGTGTTGCCAACTTTGCCCAGCAAAAATTTGATCCACATTTAATTCATTCACATTTAATTCCATGAAAACCTGTGATGCCTCTATAAAAACTGAAAAATAGGTGCATGACATCAGAAACCAGGAAGAATTTTTTTTTTGTGCTGATGCACTTCAAAATTGTTCTGCATTCATAAGTCACCCCCATGCTGTGAGCATTTAAAGAAAGAGAAATGCAAGCAGTAGACTGAATGAGAGGGAGGTGCGGGATTAAGAATTCTTTAAGACTTTTAAAAGAAAGACGTATCCATAGTAAGAATTTAACTTTAAATGTAAGTTATTTCTGATACACAAAATATGCCTACCAGGTAAATTGTACCTTTTATTGTGCTTAGATGCCTTATGTTAAGTTATGTGCTGACGTTAATTTACATTTTTTTATATATTAATTGAACTTCCCATTATGTGATGAAGTTGTTAAAGTGTGATTTAAATCTCTTTCAATTACACTTCTAAATATGCTAATTGATTCATGCATGGTAATATTTTAAATTAAGAACTTAATTTCAAATCAGTTTGGTATATTTCATAATTGATTAGTGTTATCTAAATATGATTCAAGGTCACCCTGAAGCAGGTATATTACAGGCAAAATGTTTACTATTGTAGGTAGTGATCGTACATTTGGTAGCCAAAGTGATGTGCTGGCCACGCATTTGCAATAAGCCTGATATTTCAGTTTTGTTTTGCCAATAATCTGACCCAAGTTAATTGACTCATTAACAAGCATGTTGGTAAACACACACTTACAGGTCCCAAAAATGCCGGAAGTGATCCAGTTGAACCTGTTCAGATTTGTGCCAAATGGCAGGCCAGCCTACATGTGTGTTACAAATGAATGTTTCAGCTTCACCTAAACTTAGGTTCACCTGCATATTCACTGAATTTTGGCAGAGAAGGATTAATAGCAGACATAACACCTATGTAGGAAATCCCCGGCAAAATACGTTAGACCTTTAAGTGGGAGAGGGAATGTCAGGGCACTGATATGCAGTCCACTGACAAGATTTCAAAGCACTCTCCTTGAGATCAGTTATTTATACTTCATTTAGACTAAATATGTATAGCTTATAAATGTGTTTATTATACAAAAAGGCTGATGGCAGCAACATCACAGAACAAATGTAAATCCAATATCCATCCCCTTCAAGGTCACAACCTGTCAAAATAAAAATCTTGATCAAATCATGTATGAAATGTAATCATATTGTCGCTTAAAAAAATGCAACGTTTTACATGTTTTTATGAACTTTCTTCTGCAACTACCGACAATGTAAGCATTGATTATATTAATGCCTGTAATTATCAGACATAAAATGTATGGTAAAGCCTTGCAAAAATTAAGATAAAGCCCTGCTTTATATATGTATGTTTTGAAAAAAAATCTAAAAGCAATGAACATCGTGAATCACAAACCACCTCTGTCATGGTGGCCTTATATTCGTCCAGATTTAGTAGGAGTGAAACAGCAGGGTTGACAGTGTTCTTGTCAGTTTTGCAGTGACATTGCTCTGTGCCATTTCTCACACAGAAACAGGAGAGGTGGCAGTGTTCTTGTCACTCTCCAGTGCCATAGCTCACACATAAACAGGAGGGGTGGAGGTGTTCTTGTCACTCTCCAGTGCCATTGTTGTGTGCCATTGCTCACACATAAACAGGAGGGGTGGCAGTGTTCTTGTCACTCTTCAGTGCCATTGCTCTGTGCCATTGCTCACACATAAACAGGAGGGGTGGCAGTGTTCTTGTCACTCTCCAGTGCCATTGCTCTGTGCCATTGCTCACACAGAAACAGGAGGGGTGGCAGTGTTTTTGTCAATTTCCAGTCTCCAGTGCCATTGCTCACACAGAAACAGAAGGGGTAGCAGTGTTCTTGTCACCTCCAGTGCCATTGCTCTGTGACATTGTTCACACCAAAACAGGATGAAAATAATATTGTAACCTGTGAGGTGGTTAAAATTTACTGGAAATGACTGCAAATTAGTGTTATTGAGGTTAATAATAATGTAGGAACAAAAAAAAAGAGGCAAATTATATGATTTTAGCATATTTTAGCAATAGAAAAAAAAATGCAGATCCAAAACCAAAACACGTGAGGGTGGTTTTGCTAAATCCAAAACCAAAACACAAAGTTAATACAGATCCAAAGCAAAAACACGGGGGTCAATGAACATCTCTAATTGCTAGATTGCAAAATGTCAGGACTGCAATTTGTAACATTTTTGGAAATGGCGATTTTGAAAGAAACACTTTACTGGACGATTTTATATCAACTCGCCCTTTAATACATCCGCGAGTTTAAACTTGCCTGAGAATACCAAATCGTAGCTTGATTTACCCCCAGGAAGTAGGTATACACCTTGAAACGAGGTGCACTTGCACAAAAAGAGAAGAAGTGCTTGCTCTGTGATAAACAGGACTAACTAGTGGAAATAGAAGCGTTTATAATGCCATAGGTTGTGTGCCTGCAGGCTCAAATGTGTAATCTTCTCCTGAGTATGTATATGACAATTTTCATATGTCATTCTATCTAATTTAGAAATGCTAACTATTACAAATTTTTGTTTAAACATGTTATATTCTCTCATTTTCCTATAAGACAATGTTCAGCAGTACCACAGCATAAATTTGCACATTAAAACTGACTGATAATAACATTGTCACTACTGATGCCAAAACTATAACATGATGCAAGTTTTGTGCTCTGCCCTAGAAAAACCAATAACTTCTTTAAGACGATTTATCATATTCAGTACATATTTAGTTTAATGAATGCAAAACCAGTAACATATAATTAATTTGTCTGTCTGTTGCCACCGTGATACAAATTATATAAATATAATGTGCTTAGCCTCAAAGGCCTTTTGGTCAGTAACTAGTCCAAAACATGGTTCTCTGCCAGGTCATTCAGAGTTTGGAACACAAGTATCTTTAATTGTCAGCAACTATTAAGCAAAATATCATTGGCTTAAACAAAACAAAAAACCTAGGCCCCATAGGGAGTGCTAACTCACTGCTTCACCACTCAATATTAGCTGAGCAGTTAGGCCACTTACCACTTTCACTGTAATGGCTTAACACATAAAGACATAACTGAGATTTCCTTCTCAGACAACCACAGTGGTCATTTTGTGTGGTTCCAGCTTTTCAGGGACAGAACACTTTCCTGTCTCCAGTTGGTCATAGGCCTGGGCCTGCCACTTCTCTCTCTGTAGTACAGGGTTCTCCTGAGCTTGTCTCTGGCAGAATCCAGTTCTCAGGAAGAGGAATATTGTCCATTTCCAACTAATTCTAGCTCTCACTGTGCCACAATGAGCTGTCTACTTTAATCCTGTTTGGGAGATTCCCAAACTTTAGGGAAAGTACAGCATTACAAAGTCTGCAACTGTTACAGTATGTATGTATGTATGTATTTATCAATTTCATTATTTTTAACCTAATATATAGTGCACTGCTGTTCCATCAATTCAGTGAGTTTGCATTGTTGGGAGCTGAAGCAGTTAACCTAGAGTTATAGCAATGATTTGCATTGTCTGGCAGAATGTTACTTTTCTAGAGTACAATATTGACCAGCTGTGCTAATCTGAAGGAGAATATAGAGAAAACTTGTTTCTTATCTCTAAGAAGAAGATTGCTTCACGTGCACAATTTTATATTGTGAAACTGCCAAGAAGTTGCCCTTGAATAAAAGGGATATTTTATAATTGTATTCTTATACTTAATTGCTAAAGACTGTTATTCATATTGACTTTATTTGGTGTGCAAGATTTAACCCTATTCACCAGTTACAACAGTGATGGTCAACCTGACACTCCTCAAGGGCCGCTAACCTTCAAAAGTGCCACACGTTACCCTTAATCTCTGCAATAAGTTAAAAGAATGCATTTAATGAAATAAAAATACTCTAAATCTCAATAACATGTCATCGGGTATTTTAATTTAATACAAATAAGTGTTACAACCTATAAAACAAATCTGACAATTCAATGTGACTTTTGAAAATGGCTGGAAAATGCACAACGCACAGAGGTTTCCATCCATCAGCCTCTTGCCCTTTTTTTGTTTTCAATTTACCCCATGATAGAGAAGTTTTTGGATCCAAAAATAAATAATTTGCAGCATACTGATGAATAAAATGGTCTATCTAAAGACTATTTACTTTGCTTTAATGCAGTAAGCAGGAATCGCACAGCTCTTTCCCGCTGAGTAAGGAGGGAGATCATGTGGTGCAGACTGCACGTCCCTCCTTCTCTAATCTCAAATGTGCTGCTGGCACTGCATGACCTCCCTGCAGTGTGGAGCAGGTTATGTAATGTGGAAATTGACTGCTCCATGTAGTGTGTTTTATGAAACTCCGAGCTTCACCCCCCTATTAACTCAAGTTAAGTTAAGCTGAACTGAGCATAATGCAGAGATTAAGAACTGGGGCTGACAAGGCATAAAGTCTATGAAAAGGACCAACAGCACATAAAGCAAAGAAAAGGACCAACAGGACATAAAGCAAAGAAAAGGACCAACAAGACATAAAGCAAAGAAAAGGATCAATAGGATATAAAGCAGGAAGGAGCTGGATGCTGCAGGTGAATCCCTGGAATGCCACATGAAGCCCTAGGTCCACTTGTTGCCAGGGCCATCTTAACAACATTATGGGCCCCCGGGCAAAGCAGTGCACCGGGGCCACTAGATATAGATATAGAGATATAGATATAGATATATAGATGTATACAGATACAGATATAGATATATAGAGATAGAGATAGATAGATGTACTTGCTCAGTGACCCTTGAAGGTTTTTTTTGCAGGTTATTTTCTTTTGCAGGATTATTTATTCTCAATAAGAGCCATGCCCTTGGGGCCCCCTTGCCCGTGGGGCCCCCGGGCAGCTTCTCATCGTGCCCAATGGAAAAGATGGCCCTGCTTGTTGCCTGCTCCTGAGTTAGGAGGTGCTAGGCAACTGCAACTTCTTATTTTCTACATACAATTAAAGGAATCATCACTGATCCATCTATTCGATCAATTTTAAGAGGTGCTCCAATAATTTTATGTGATCCCTTATCTCTGAAAACCAGAGGAAACGGCCTGACAACACACACCAGCTAACAAAAAAGGCAAGGAACATTTCCTTACATTTGTTTGGTCTGGGTTCAGAAGAAGGGAGTGTATTGGTCAGGAAAATATTGCACTAAAATAAGAAGGTGGTAGATCATCTTATGGTGAGAGAAAAAAATAGACCCCATGTCACTGTCACTGGCTGGCCTGGCAACACCTGCTTTACAGGATTTACTACAGTTTAACCAATGATACCCTGACTTACACAATTACACAGTGACTGTTCTGCCACCATAATTGATGGCAGGGGGAGACTGTTGCTACAAGAGGGGAGGTGTCATTGTTATATTTCCTACACAGCTTGACTTTTTTTTCGAGTGGTATAGCCAAACTATTTGGGGAACCACAGCCCGGGGGATTCGCTCATCTCTAGCTACAAAGGACACTTTCTTTAAGGAAATAACGTTTTTATATCTATTCTGCTCTCTTTAAATCACTTAAAACAATCAAAGTCTGGATTCTTACATTGCTTTAGATTAACTGCCACAAATTTTGTTTCCTTCCAGTGAGTGTTGTACATATATTTTTAATGAGATACTTTAAAATTACATATTTATATGAATATGGGAATATGTTTCTCAGACTCTGGTCCTTTTTAAACTCAAATATAGCTATATAGCGTAGCTTATATCATTTTAACACTTTTACAAGGATGCAAATATTATTTAAAACCATTATCTTTGCTTCCAGGTTAATATAAAACATCACAGCAAAATTTAAGAAGCTGCACATGGCACAAAATAAATTATAGCAAACTAAATTTATTGTAAAAGCATAAGCATTTCAAATTAAAATAAAAATACTAAACAGAAATAAAAATACATTCACTGTGTTCTTTATGTGTTGAAACAGAAATTAGAAATATGAAATGATATTGCCTCAGTTAAATGGATCCGCAACTATAATTTCCAATTCCTGGAATTTATTCTGCATGAATGCTATTTTACACACCACAAATTCTAGATGTTTTTTTTGTGCAAAAGTCCATGCTTTTTCTAGAAGCAATTTTCAAACTGTTATGTAAATGATGTTTTTCTCTTCCTAAGCAAACCCTAAGTCTCTTTTATGTAAAATGGAACTAATTAAACACTAAGTTTGAACTTTTATACCTTTCTTTCAAACAAGGAAATTGAAATGTGTCGCCACCACAACAAAGCAAAAAGCAGTGCAATACTGATATCATTAATATGCGCCCATAAGATGAAGTCAGTGACAATGGCTGTAAGTTTCATCAGGGACTGCCTGCCAACTTTTAGCAGGGGGGAGTAAATTCAAAGGAGTGACCCAGGCTTTTCTACTAGAGCACCGCAATGGAAAAATGGCGTGAGTCAAAATCATGTAGGCCATGCCTAAAGTCAGTGGGCTTATATAGCCAATGAAATATATGAAACATTGTTATGTCAAAGAGCTCTAATTAAATACAACACCTACCAGCCCCATAAAACAAGACAAAGACTATTATATTGACCTCTATACAATACAGAGAACCATATTGACCTCTATACAACAACAAAGCATTATAGTGATCTTTATACAATACACAGAGGAATCTAGTTTCAGCTATACAAAACAGACAGGATCCTAGTAACCGATTTAAAACACAAGCACATTTTATTGACTGATTTACAAAACATTTAGTGTGATAATCCATTAGGAAGACATTTTTATTCAAAACATCAGTGATTTAAGTATACTCTTGATGGGTGGGGTACGTTATACCAATGCTGATAATTCAGACAATCGGTATAGCGACAAAATAAAGCTGATTCCAATGCAGACTTACTATAAATAAGACAGACCACATGTGCAACCAGATAACACCAGTGATATCTGGTGTTTTAAAGCGGCAATGCCAGAAGCATAACCCTAACCCTAATCCTAACCCTAACCCTAATTCTAACACTAATCCTTAGATTACTTTATCCAGAAGGTGGGACCTGGCATTTCCGCTTTAAAACCGTAAATGTCACTTTCTGCATTGTAAGTGACATCAATTCCAAGTGCCGGCATTTGCTGTGTTCAGAATGCATAGGAGCCATGGAGCAGGTGTGTTGCACATGTTGTCTGTCTTATTTATACTAAGTCTCCATTTCCTCTATATCGTGATTTTTGGAATCAGCTTTATTTTGACGTTATACCGATTGTCGGAATTATCAGCTTCGTAATATTGACTACTCTAGACAGAACCAAATGGCCTGTATTTTACCTTAATCCAACTAATAAAACTTGCCTGGGTGAAGAAATACTTCCCTGTGCAGCTAAAACTTGGACTGTTATGGTGTTTGGTTGATCATTACATGCATAGTGATGCCTTGATTCAGTCTGCATACACTGGATTATAGTTTATATGCAAGTAATAATGTATAGATGACAACACTATTGTACTCAATTAATATGGATGACCTCAGATATAGGAAACATACATTTAGGCAGAAAGCAGGCCCCTGATCTCAGATGACTTTACTATACAGATCCTAGATGTCTTGTGGATTTATACTGCATACTAAATACCTGCCAACTGTCCCAATTTTTGCTGGATGTCCAGATTTGCGGCCCATCAAATGGGTGTGGCTTAATGGGAATGTGGGTGTGGTTTAACCAAATGTGTCCATTTATAGTCGGAGTTTGGGCGTAATTGGGTGGCGTTTGTTCTGGGTGGGATTGAGGCTTATTGTGTCCCGCTTTCGAGATTCTGAATGTTGGGATCTATGATACACCCTCCCACTCTGATCTCTGTATTGCTAAAAATCAGACCCCATGGGGTAAATGTATTAAGGAGCGATATTTGCATTTTACCGATAATCTGCGACTTTGACAGCTAAATTTTAAACGGCAATGTGTTTAAAGGCAAATCTTGCCTTTAAACACATTGCCGTTTTACATTTAGCTGTGAATGTCACAGAATATCGGCGATTTTCAAAAATCGCTCCTTAATACATTTACCCCCAGATCTCTGGTGGCATTATTATACATACCCTTTCCCACAGTAATCTTTGTAACTTTTATTCTTAAAAGTTGTAATATTTCTCCATTGGACTTTATATTACAACATATATTTCATCTCAAGTCCTACAACTGAATAAAGTTGAAAATTCTAGACATGTAAACAGACTCATACTTCATAATCTTTACCAGTAGAAATGCTTTTGTTTTTGTCTTATAAAATTTTGTAGGCTAAACTTGATACAGCTAAAAGTGCTATTGTTTATATTTAATAAAAAAGCTTTTATTCCATATTCATAAATATATTAGGTGCTTTCTACGTATAAGTAGCCAAACAAACAGACGATTTAATATAAAAATTTGTGAATATGATGTTAGTCTTTATGATGTTAATGCGAAACAATTAACCCTAAGGGGTAAATTTACTAATGTGCAGTTTTGTAAAACCACACATTTTTTGGCTGTTTTATATGTGTTTTTGAAAGTGTTAGATTTACTAAAGGCCAAACCACAAACAGAAGTGAATGTTTTCATACCGCACTGTTTAAAATCGTTATCCCTATTTTTTTTAAATGACAAGTATGCAAAACTCAAACTGCTAGAGAAAAGACAGGGGTTTTTAGACCTGCTCTGATAAGCAAGATAACTCAAGCGGTGTGCCGGTAAGAGGTTCCACAATAGACATATTAATTATGAGGGCAATCATTTATTGATTAAAGGAGCAATATTAATTTATAATTATCTTATGGGGTAATACTAATTTATTATTATATTATGTATGTAATATTCATTTATTGATATTTTAAAGGGGTAATATAAATGGATAATTATATGAAGGGGGCTATAGTAATATACAATTATATTATGGGGACTAATACTATTTTATTAGTAATGGATACAAAAATAATGTATTATTGATGGTGCAAACTTATTATTTAATGATGAGGGCACCATTTATACTGCACACTTGTGGCACTACAAGTGCCTGCATGCACTTGCACCAAGGTAACTTTATTTTAGCAGGATAGCTAAGCAGACAAATATATGGCAGGCAAATAATACTTAGCAGTCTTTCAGTTGGTGGACTACCCATGGTGGATATTTAAATAAGAGACTTATCTTCAGGAGAAGAAGTTAACTCTAATGGACTCCAAAATTGAGTTCATTTGCTTTGCTTTAATAACTGACAATGTTTACAGCTTTATGCTCTTCAAAATATTACTTTGAATAATTAGTGATTTTGTGCCTTGAGCTTATAATTTATTTTGTTTTAATGTGTGGATGTATTTTTCCTTCCATCTACTCTCTTTCTAGTTTAAGTGCAATATTTCCCAATTTACACCAAACTTGGTACATATATGACTTACAGTCTGACAACAAATATTGTGGGGGCAAGACACCCCTAGCACTCCTAAGGGTGGGGGTGGCGAGGGGGGTAACACCTAAAAATCATCGAAAACGACCATAACTCTGGAATGTCTGGTACAATTTACACCAAACCTGGTACACATATAACTTACAGTCTGAAAACAAATATTGTGGGGGCAAGACACCCCTAGCACTCTTAAGGGTGGGGGTGGCGAGGGGGGTAACACCTAAAAATCATCGAATTTTTAAACTCTTTAGAACCTCCCAGAATGCCCCCGCATAACCTGGTACTGAAGATTGGATCACCCATTATGCTTCTCAGAAATTTAAATCCTCCAAGACTTTGTAACGGTACAACATTAGTAGTCCAAAAGCTCAATTCTCATGTCATTGAAGCAACTATTTTGACAGGCTGTGCAAAAGGTGACAATACTTTCATTCCACGCATACCTCTCATTCCATCTGATATGCCATTTCAATTTAAGGGTCTACAATTTCCAATTCGTTTAGCTTCTGCCATGTCTATCAATAAGGCCCAAGGACAATCTTTACATGTAGCTGGAGTCAACTTGGAATCACCTTGCTTTTCTCATGGACAGTTTTACGTTGTGTGCTCAAGAGTTGGATCACCAATAAATTTGTATGTATTTGCCCCAAATGAAGAAACGAGAAATATAGTTTATCAAGCTGTTTTGAAGTAATTGTTTATCGGTTCGTTCCATCATATACAGTTCAAATACAGTTTGACATTTTCACTTTTCACCTTCTACTGTCCAATTTTAACATGATATTTACATGTATGTTTAATATTTAGATTGATTTTTGTAAATAAACATTCTTTAAATCCCGGGCAACGCCGGGTATTCTGCTAGTCTAATATATAAAAGAGAAAATTTGTCCTTCTGTCCTTCTGTCTGTCTTTCTATAAAAATCTACATTTTTCAAGCGAAGATCATGAAATTTTGCATACGAGTGTATTAAAACATGACGGAGGCAACTAAAAAATTTTAAAAATGAAACTCATTACGGGGTGGGGGTGGCGAGGGGGGTAACACCTAAAAATCATTGAAAACGACCATAACTCTGGAATGTCTGGAACAATTTACACCAAACCTGGTACACATATGACTTACAGTCTGACAACAAATATTGTGGGGGCAAGACACCCCTAGCACTCCTAAGGGTGGGGGTGGCGAAGGGGGGTAACACCTAAAAATCATCGAAAACGACCATAACTCTGGAATGTCTGGAACAATTTACACCAAACCTGGTACACATATAACTTACAGTCTGACAACAAATATTGTGGGGGCAAGACACCCCTAGCACTCCTAAGGGTGGGGGTGGCGAGGGGGGTAACACCTAAAAATCATCGGAAACGACCATAACTCTGCAATGTCTGGAACAATTTACACCAAACCTGGTACACATATGACTTACAGTCTGAAAACAAATATTGTGGGGGCAAGACACCCCTAGCACTCTTAAGTGTGGGGGTGGCGAGGGGGGTAACACCTAAAAATCATCGAAAACGACCATAACTCTGGAATGTCTGGAACAATTTACACCAAACCTGGTACACATATGACTTACAGTCTGACAACAAATATTGTGGGGGCAAGACACCCCTAGCACTCCTAAGGGTGGGGGTGGCGAGGGGGGTAACACCTAAAAATTATCAAAAACAACCATAACTCTGGAATGTCTGGAACAATTTACACCAAACTTGGTACACATATGACTTACAGTCTGACAACAAATATTGTGGGGGCAAGACTCCCCTAGCACTCCTAAGGGTGGGGGTGGCGAGGGGGTTAACACCTAAAAATCATAGAAAACGACCATAACTCTGGAATGTCTGGAACAATTTACACCAAACTTGGTACATATATGACTTACAGTCTGACAACAAATATTGTGGGGGCAAGACACCCCTAGCACTCTTAAGGGTGGGGGTGGCGAGAGGGGTAACACCTAAAAATCATCGAAAACGACCATAACTCTGGAATGTCTGGAACAATTTACACCAAACCTGGTACACATATGACTTACAGTCTGAAAACAAATATTGTGGGGGCAAGACACCCCTAGCACTCCTAAGGGTGGGGGTGGCGAGGGGGGTAACACCTAAAAATCATCGAAAACGACCATAACTCTGGAATGTCTGGTACAATTTACACCAAACCTGGTACACATATAACTTACAGTCTGAAAACAAATATTGTGGGGGCAAGACACCCCTAGCACTCTTAAGGGTGGGGGTGGCGAGGGGGGTAACACCTAAAAATCATCGAATTTTTAAACTCTTTAGAACCTCCCAGAATGCCCCCGCATAACCTGGTACTGAAGATTGGATCACCCATTATGCTTCTCAGAAATTTAAATCCTCCAAGACTTTGTAACGGTACAACATTAGTAGTCCAAAAGCTCAATTCTCATGTCATTGAAGCAACTATTTTGACAGGCTGTGCAAAAGGTGACAATACTTTCATTCCACGCATACCTCTCATTCCATCTGATATGCCATTTCAATTTAAGGGTCTACAATTTCCAATTCGTTTAGCTTCTGCCATGTCTATCAATAAGGCCCAAGGACAATCTTTACATGTAGCTGGAGTCAACTTGGAATCACCTTGCTTTTCTCATGGACAGTTTTACGTTGTGTGCTCAAGAGTTGGATCACCAATAAATTTGTATGTATTTGCCCCAAATGAAGAAACGAGAAATATAGTTTATCAAGCTGTTTTGAAGTAATTGTTTATCGGTTCGTTCCATCATATACAGTTCAAATACAGTTTGACATTTTCACTTTTCACCTTCTACTGTCCAATTTTAACATGATATTTACATGTATGTTTAATATTTAGATTGATTTTTGTAAATAAACATTCTTTAAATCCCGGGCAACGCCGGGTATTCTGCTAGTCTAATATATAAAAGAGAAAATTTGTCCTTCTGTCCTTCTGTCTGTCTTTCTATAAAAATCTACATTTTTCAAGCGAAGATCATGAAATTTTGCATACGAGTGTATTAAAACATGACGGAGGCAACTAAAAAATTTTAAAAATGAAACTCATTACGGGGTGGGGGTGGCGAGGGGGGTAACACCTAAAAATCATTGAAAACGACCATAACTCTGGAATGTCTGGAACAATTTACACCAAACCTGGTACACATATGACTTACAGTCTGACAACAAATATTGTGGGGGCAAGACACCCCTAGCACTCCTAAGGGTGGGGGTGGCGAAGGGGGGTAACACCTAAAAATCATCGAAAACGACCATAACTCTGGAATGTCTGGAACAATTTACACCAAACCTGGTACACATATAACTTACAGTCTGACAACAAATATTGTGGGGGCAAGACACCCCTAGCACTCCTAAGGGTGGGGGTGGCGAGGGGGGTAACACCTAAAAATCATCGGAAACGACCATAACTCTGCAATGTCTGGAACAATTTACACCAAACCTGGTACACATATGACTTACAGTCTGAAAACAAATATTGTGGGGGCAAGACACCCCTAGCACTCTTAAGTGTGGGGGTGGCGAGGGGGGTAACACCTAAAAATCATCGAAAACGACCATAACTCTGGAATGTCTGGAACAATTTACACCAAACCTGGTACACATATGACTTACAGTCTGACAACAAATATTGTGGGGGCAAGACACCCCTAGCACTCCTAAGGGTGGGGGTGGCGAGGGGGGTAACACCTAAAAATTATCAAAAACAACCATAACTCTGGAATGTCTGGAACAATTTACACCAAACTTGGTACACATATGACTTACAGTCTGACAACAAATATTGTGGGGGCAAGACTCCCCTAGCACTCCTAAGGGTGGGGGTGGCGAGGGGGTTAACACCTAAAAATCATAGAAAACGACCATAACTCTGGAATGTCTGGAACAATTTACACCAAACTTGGTACATATATGACTTACAGTCTGACAACAAATATTGTGGGGGCAAGACACCCCTAGCACTCTTAAGGGTGGGGGTGGCGAGAGGGGTAACACCTAAAAATCATCGAAAACGACCATAACTCTGGAATGTCTGGAACAATTTACACCAAACCTGGTACACATATGACTTACAGTCTGACAACAAATATTGTGGGGGCAAGAAACCCCTAGCACTCCTATGGGTGGGGGTGGCGAGGGGGGTAACACCTAAAAATCATCAAAAACGACCATAACTCTGGAATGTCTGGAACAATTTACACCAAACCTGATACACATATGACTTACAATCTGACAACAAATATTGTGGGGGCAAGACACCCCTAGCACTCCTAAGGGTGTGGGTGGCGAGGGGGTTAACACCTAAAAATCATCGAAAACGACCATAACTCTGGAATGTCTGGAACAATTTACACCAAACTTGGTACACATATGACTTACAGTCTGACAACAAATATTGTGGGGGCAAGACACCCCTAGCACTCCTAAGGGTGGGGGTGGCGAGGGGGGTAACACCTAAAAAATCATCGAAAACGACCATAACTCTGGAATGTCTGGAACAACTTACACCAAACCTGGTACACATATGACTTACAGTCTGACAACAAATATTGTGGGAGCAAGACACCCCTAGCACTCCTAAGGGTGGAGGTGGCGAGGGGGGTAACACCTAAAAATCATCCAAAACGACCATAACTCTGGAATGTCTGGAACAATTTACACCAAACCTGGTACACATATGACTTTTAATCTGACAACAAATATTGTGGGTGCATATTACTTAAATCTCTACAGGTTCATTCTTAGAATCCCAGGCAACGGTGGCCCAAAAAACAAGGTAAGGCCTATATACTGCTGTCCTACTATCTTTCTATATAAATCCACAGTTTTCAACACTGCGGAGGATCTCGGGTAATTCGGGCCACGGCGGAAAAATAAGAGGAAGCGGCTGTGACAGCGTCACCATGAGAACAGCAGCCCCAACAAAAGCTGAGGCCCCTGCTGCTCATCACTGCACATTACACATATAACTATCTAACCTCATGGCATACAGGAAGTTGATGCCACGTCACCATGGCAACAGTGGCTCTAGCTGAGGCCTGGAGACTGCTGTCCTTCTGTCTTCCTATGTATTTTTCTTTTCTTTTACAAATGTGTTAGCAGTTGTGCACATATTATCTTCCTTAATATTTTATTGTTCTTTCCTGGTACACATGAACTTGAAATAATAAAATGCCACGAAAGAAAAGAGCTAGATATGGTGGAAATAAAAACAATTCCACAAGGAATAAAATGTTAGTGGCAAATAAACAATCCTCTCGGACAGTGGAATCTCAAGAACAAAGATTTAGAAGACTTGAACGTGATCGCATAGCTCATGCTGTTGCCAGTGCTGCAGAATCTGAGCATGAGAGAAATACAAGGCCGGAACGTAATCGCACATCTCATGCTGTTGCCAGAGCTGAGGAATCTCCAGAAGAAAGATCTGCTAGGCTGGAAGCTGATTGCACAGCTCATGCTGTTGCCAGTGCTGCAGAATCTGAGCATGAGAGAAATGCAAGGCGAGAACGTAATCGTACATCTCATGCTGTTGCCAGAGATAAGGAATCTCCAAAAGAAAGATCTGCTAGGCTGGAATGGATGGCTATCCCCTATACAGAAGGAGAAGTCCTGAAGATGGTGGAAGAGTTACGAAGATCAAGGTAAAAGTTGGAAATTCCTACAGAGAAGTTGAAATCGATAACAAGTGGGTTGTCCCTTACTGTCAAGGTTATTTCAGGCCCACATTAATGTTGAATACCGCAGCTCCGTGAAGTCCATCAAATACATCTGCAAATATGTCAATATACAGTTCAAATACAGTTTGACATTTTCCCTTTTCACCTTCTACTGGTCCAATTTTAACATGATATTTACATGTATGTTTAATATTTAGATTGATTTTTGTAAATAAACATTCTTTAAATCCCGGGCAACGTCGGGTATTCTGCTAGTATGACATAAATAAATGCATTTGGAAACTCATGGCGATTACATTTGTATTGATTTCTCTTTAAGTTCCATTAATATCATTTAAAATGGCTTGCATGTGGACTTTATTCACATTGCTTATTTCAAAAGCATTGGCTATCATCATCATCATCAACATTTATTTATATAGCGCCACTTATTCCGCAGCGCTGTACAGAGAACTCATTCACATCAGTCCCTGCCCCATTGGAGCTTACAGTCTAATTTCTCTAACATACACACACACACTGACAGACAGAGAAAGAGAGACTAGGGTCAATTTTTGATAGCAGCAAATTAACCTACTAGTATGTTTTTGGAGTGTGGGAGGAAACCGGAGCACCCGGAGGAAACCCACGCAAACACAGGGAGAACATACAAACTCCACACTGATAAGGCCATGATTGGGAATTGAACTCATGACCCCAGAGCTGTGAGGCAGAAGTGCTAACCACTACGCCATGCACTGATAATAATATGCTGGTTTCTTATACTACACAATAACTGATGTATTATTTGGCTCATGTGATGGGACTGACTGCCCATGAAATCAATTTGCCTCACCTGAAAGCCTCCTATAAAATGTGCCATGGCTGGGTTTGACTGGGGCTGACTAACAATGTGTTTCTGTGATGGCTGCTGTGATGTGGGCGCTTGTTCTAGCGCAGATGTTGGAGATGTAACATCATATAAGTTCAGTGTGATTAATGGCCCCTCCTCTCTTTCACCAGGTCCCACGACTTTAGAGGGCAACTCTACAGGGACAGCTTGCAGTGATGTTTCTATAGGACAAAAAAAGGGTTACTATGATCTCATGCAATATAGCAATAATAAACGAGAAAAACAGCGCTCCTATAGGTTAATGGCAGCCCACTCAATCTCCAAGTCACACCCAGACAACTCAAATAATCATAAATGAAATATGAAGCATACAAAGAGTGCTGGCAGTAATGTCCTATAGGCAACATCTCCATATTTTCAAACCCGTAGCTTGATAAATTTACCCTCTAGCGTAGCATATTCTTGATATATCACAGTTATATCTTCTTCTCAACCAGACTTGCATAGTGTCGCAAAATAGAAGAAAAATAGAAACAGTTGGCAAACTGTACTGAATTTGTTATACACTCATAGAATTCAAATATCTTCTGATTGGATTAGTGAGCTGTATCCACACCCAAGTGAACAAACGTGAAAACAAAACAACATGCACATGTGGCAATGACTTACACTAATAACGAAAATGAGCCTGGTTTGTTCAAAAGCAGTATTTTCCTCAGGACAAAAATTGTTTATATAATAGTGTAATACAATCTGAGTATCTGCCAAATTTACACACACACACAAAGTTGGACAATACCAGTCATCACAAACATTACTAATGGACTATACAAACAGAACTATCCATAATAGACATGCCCGTGATCCGAACACTAAAGTACATTGGAAAGTTGATTCAAAAAATTTTCCTTTTGTTTTTCCAACTCTTTTTTTGTGACTTTAGCTCCGTCATATCATACAAGCGGGAACAAATGTTAATAAAAAAAACAGCAAACAGTAAACTCACCAGCATACTTAGAAGTGAACACTAGTCTGCTGGATGTTACATGCTTCTATGCAGTGTTTGATGTACCTGTGGAAACAAAAATTGAGCAAGAACATACATATACATATATATTGCAATACAAAACAGCATAAATGGCGCTAGTTATACAATCGAGTTAAACAGATATAAAAACAGAGAAATATATATTCCAAGAAAAGTAAGTACATGTGTAAACATATATGTACATATATATGAGATAAGGAAATCTTCCCAGGTATAACATACACTGTCTTATTTCCAAGTGGCAGCCGTATTGCGTAGCACTGAATGGTCAATCCAGGAGAAAATCTAGAACAATAAGATAGCAAGGCGCCTCATAGTGCAGTGTTGTAAGGCAAATTTTATCAATAAAAGTAATAAATGCGCGTACCAGACAAAACCTTGCCAGTAAACATATCAAGGTGTGAGTCCTTGCATATAGCAGAATGTTCCTCCAGGTCTCATCATATAGAAAACAAATATGCAAAAAGACAGTAATACTGTAGTAATTTCATAAAATCAATATCACACCCGGTGACATAAAAAGGACAAATGAGGGAGTTACTACCCAAATAGGACCAAACCAGTGAGGCAGTATTTTACAGATAGATGTGCACCTTCAATCCCCATTGGTATTAGGCGTACCAAAAAAGAAAACATAGATCACTTATCTGTCACTGTTCCTGATGACTGTCCTCATAGGCACACCTTCCTTAGATAGCTCAGTGTTTTCCTTCCATTAATAGTATACAAAGAGAATAATGGAAAACATAGTGTAGTATGTAATACAAGGAATATTTATTAAATAAAATGCAATATATGCACTCACAAGGTAAAAGATAAAAATAAGCTTATCTCTCTAGTGCATTGACACAGTTGTCAATGACTGGAAATAACCATCTGCCCACAAAACCAAAAGTCCTCAAGGGCATGGATCCAATAGCCTCGAGGTGGGCAGGCAGTATATGATCTCAATGCGTTTCGACTTTTGCAATTACAAGACTTCATCAGGAGAGAATAGAAACCAGCTCTTGGGTAAGAAACTGGCAAAGCTTATCCTCATATTCTGTGAATTCAATTCTGAGTGGGGGACCCCCACTTGTCTATGCCGTTGCCTTCCTCTACTCAGCCAGATAATCTTTTAAACGTTTTTTATGCTTGAGAACCACTTTCTACAGTGGGACATGGACCGTTTTAACTGAACAAACCTTCTTACATACAGAGGCCCACCTCACAGGGCTCTTAGAAGCCTGACTGCCTAAAATATGCTCATAGCATGACACAAGTGCTGATACTAATAAAGTTTTCCTCATGGGAAAACTGAAAGTTGTGCCCTGCCTCCTAATCCCTCTTGTGTCTCCTCTGTCACTTCCTGCTCTACATATTTCCCCTGTCTAATCTCCTCCTCCACACTCCTCTCCATTCTACTCTCCCGTTTCATCACAATAAACTAAAACTACAGTAAAAGAACTAGACTAACACAAATAGCACTCACACAACACTCTCAAACTACACAAATTGCACCAAACAAAAAATACAATTCACAATAAAGAAGACACACTAATAAGAAACAAGACTTTAGAAATCGATTTAGAACAGCATCCATAATCCACAAATAAACTCTCCAAACACTCACCTATTCTCCTCCCTACTACTCACTAGCTCCTCACAACCCTATCAAAGTAATGGAGGAATAGTACAGCTGTTTATAATGCTGGTGATGTCAAAATCTCGTGTGAATTGAACTGTCCAATAGAAAAGCACAAAGCCACAGTCTCCAGTTCAAATTCGGAGGGTTTTAAGAAACCATAGCTATTTAGCCTCAAATCACCGCAATTTACAGGTGGTTTCATCGCTTCCAAACGGTCGAACATCACCAGTGTTTTGACATAGGAGCCTGAAATTGCCAGATTATACATTCAGTGTTTTGAGGCTCCAAACTGCTGGGAAGTAATGAGGATATGTGACAGATTATAACCACAAAGGGCTGTTTTCCCCTTATCCCTAAGACTACAACCTTAAGCAATTACAATTTTTTCTCCTACAATTCTGCTTGTTGGACCATTACATCTCTTAAATAAATCATGAGAGTGAAGGGGTCATTGGGGCATTTTTCATGTGTTAGCATTGTACATTTTAATTTTTAAATTGTGCTAGGTTTTTTGCCCATATAAATGTGCTTTTCAATATCAAATGCTCCTGAGTTGTGCAAATTAAGTCACATTAAAAATAATGAATAATGCTTGATCATCATAACTTCAGAATATGTGTAAAAATCAAGTGGTGTTGTGCGGTAAAAACGTTATGTGGGGATCTAACCCTTGAAGTTAATTTATTTGCTTTTGCCTGCAGTACTAAATAAAGTGTTCCATTTGTTGCAGTACCAGTCACCTTACTGCAGTTTAGCTTGTATTCAACAATGTGATCCAGCCTGTCCCTTACTCATCCCGTCAGAGCGAGTAAAATGTTGCATGCCCACAGCCACAAAGATCTTGGATGCCTGAGCTTTGCACTTACCTGTGGAAGTATAAAGAGCATTTGTGCTACAGGCCTGCATTTTTTTCTACTACATAAATTAATTCTGCCATTTATTCTTTGAAGTGGATGTCTAACTAGACACGACAGTTCTTGCAAAAGCTCAGGAGACGGTGCACTCAGGCTTGTATTTTTTGTATTTAGTATTATTGTTCCCCTAGGCCACTGTAGCTACACATTGTATCCTTCCCATTGCCATAGAGCACCATGGCCTCAAACTATTCCACATATCATCTTTATAAAATAAATGAGTGTAAGAAGTGAGTGTATTCTACCAGTAATTTAAAATATACATTTTTATGCTGGCAGCTATCTATAACAAAAATAAATGTAGTGAAATGATAACAAAAGTTGGAGTCAAATATCACTGGCATTCTGCTGCATAAAGTTTTCGAAAGATATGACTTTTCCAGAGTCGGTAAGCACTGAAATAAGAAAATGTGTTTTAGGCAGAAGTTTCGATATGCAGAGCTGTTTTGTTGATGTGGGCTCTGACTATTTTATGATATTATTTAGAGCTAGTACTAATGAGAATTATAAACTAAGAAAACAGAAGTGACTGAATATTTTACAGTCTGTTCTCTCTATTCAAAGTATCTTTTGTGTGCACCTTATTGAAAATGCAGTTAGTTGTTAACATTATCTTATCAACTTTTGCCTAATAGCTTGGACCTTGAAAATAAATGTTAGTTTTATTCAAACATAATATACATACACCATGTTGATGTTGGTATATTGAATACCAAATTCAGGCTTTTGACTCAGATGAACACATTTTGGGCAATGCTGCCATCTACTGCTGTTTGACTCTTTTTACATTGTGGTAACATTTTGACATTTCAGTAAAAATGGAAGAAAAAAAAACTACTGCATTATTTAGCATGTTTCATAATAGCATGTTGCTAACTAAAATTATTTCTGGATTTTGCTACAGCTAGCTGCTTGGCAAAAAAATATTGAGCTCAGCATCAGACTTTTTATTTTGCCTTTTGGGAGTCATCTTACATTGGTTTATGCCATGACTATTCTGAATGATTTACAAAGTGCAGACACATTTTCTTTTTCACAAAGATAATCTGAGTTGCACAAACTTTCTGCAAAACTTCTATTTATATTTTGTTAGTAATCCATATAAGAGTGCACAATACATTAATACAATAGTAGTTGGGTTTTTTGCACACTATTTTAATGCAGGAAGATTTAGTCATTGCATCCTGACATTGAGGTGTCTATTTTTACAAAGGAGTTTATGTTTAGAGGCTTATGGAAAGGTGGCCAAAGCTCTTTTGTCTGTCACCCCAGACAACATTTGCCCCACTAATGTTTTTAATGATTAAGTCTCTGCTGGAGAAGTTTGAATTCTCAAGAGCTCTCTTTGGCTTTCCTTATAATGCTGCATCAGCCATCAAATCAATGTTTTAGATAAAGAGGTGTGAAAGCACTGGAATTCAAAATTCCTCTACTTCATCCAGCAGGAAAATTGATTGCTACAGAAGTGCAGATGGGCTGAACATCTAAGTTTTATTCATTTTAATGGATGGAGAATTACCATACAACTTATGGGTCGGATGACATTTTCCTTTGAAATGCAAATATATGTGATACAGAGATTTAACTTCAATATGAACAGACAATACAATTTATTTGTATATTTCTTCTAAAAGTTAAATAAGCCAAGTTAGAATAGAAAGGTGTTTATTAAAACCTCTCATTGAACAGGCTTGGAGAACAGGTTAGTTAGGTCTCCCCAGGTCAAATTAACACTAAGGGCTAGATTTACTAAGCTGCGGGTTTGAAAAAGTGGGGATGTTGCCTATAGCAACCAATCAGATTCTAGCTGTCATTTTGTAGAATGTACTAAATAAATGAAAGCTAGAATCTGATTGGTTGCTATAGGCAACATCCCCACTTTTTCAAACCCGCGGCTTAGTAAATCTAGCCCTAAGAATCTCTGTATTAATTTGAGGTGTAGTACACACATAGATTAGAAGTGCAGGATATCTATGTTCTTTGTATAATAATATTGGTAATTAATGGACATCCCCTTCTAAACATTTGGTGGTTAGTGGTCTCTCAACAATAGCAGCTCTCTGACTGTAAGAACATTAGATCATCCCACTAATGTTAACAGCCAATAGAAAGGAAGAATCATGACAACATGAAGTGCAATTGTGGGAGGTTTGACTCCACATTGACATTGCAGGTATATCACCTCTGCCAGTGGTCTATCCATCTGCGATTCCACCTCTCAGACAGGCTCATTTGATTTTCTTACCTAACTGTTCCTCGATCACAAGCTTGCTTTAGTCACTTGTAATAATTCATTCATTCATTTTTGTAATATGTGGTTGTTCAACTTTGAGAATGTCTGTTTTCAATCATTTATTATTCAACAAAAGATTTGCTGAATTAAATTAAAATAACATTTTTTTAACTCCTCACAACATTGTACACATTATCCAAAGAAATAAACAGAGGTGGAGCTGACAAGAAGGTCAACCTCCTTCAATATTTATTAACACCTTACAGGGGCAACCGCAGGACTCGAGGGGGGGGGGGGTTTCCATGCCACGATACAAGTGGGCATGTAGAGTATGTGTAGGGGCATGGCTACACACACCGTGTCAAACACACAGATACATACACACACATATATAAACACACACATACATACACACACACAGACATGTAAGCAGTCATATACACTGACAAACACAGACACACACACACACACTATTACCTTCTTCTGCTGCTGCCTCCTGCATAACACCCATGCTGACTGTGTGGGAGGAAGGGGCGGGGTCAATCTGCCGGCAGAGAGCTGTGCTCACACAGCAGGGGATTAACTGGGAGATGATTACAAGCAGTAGTGGCTGGTCCCGGGAGAGGGCCCAGCCACTGTAATCATACAACACCCCAGGTAGGACAGGGGTTTCTGGGGACTAGGAAACCCCCCCTGGGTGCGCTCCTGCCTTATTTTCCTTTCTGGTAATAATTATTTATATGGTAAGGATGGGTTCTTTCTTCACACAACTTCATTGTAATTAACAGTCTACTGTCTGACTTGTTTAACTTTCATTTTCATTCAGTTTTGAACCACCCATAATATTTCTCACAAAAATATTACAAAAGACATTTCACTAGATATACTACAAACATAATATGAAAGATAGGATTTGTCCTATTCAGAAATCAAGAATGACCAACATTAGAATCCAACACTATCCCTAGAAGCTACAGAATAGTAACATTAAAGGAATGAGCTAGTGGTGGTAGTTAATATATCTAGTGAATTGCCCTTTAAGCACAAGTAAACCTAAAATTCAAGTATACTGAATAAAAGAGCTACTAATGAGAATCACAAACAGAAAAGTAAAAGTTCCCATATCTTGACAGAACATTCATTGTTTAATACATACTAGTCTGAACTCACCATTAAATCCAATAGTGGAATGGCATTCCAAATTTTCAGGAATCCATTCCATCTCCACTTATATCAATATTATTTAAAACAGAATACTAAATACAATAAAATACATTACTTATTGCATGTCCCAGAAATACAGCATGACATCATTTTTCTTAACAATGATTCCTGAAAAGTTCCTTCTGTGCTCTGGTTTATTTACACTTAGCTAAGGTTAAAGCTGGATACACACTGCGACTGATAAACGATTGTTCGGGCCAATATCTTATTAGTGTGTATAGTTGAACGATGAACAACAGTCGTTCCAAAGTATTGATCATCATTTGATTGTTCAGCAGAACTATAAATTACTCGTTACAGCCTCCTTCCATGTCTGCAGTGTATAGGAAATCATGACCAACTGCTCAAATAGCGACTCCTTTCAAGGAGTGTATATTTAAATTTATGATGTTGTCTCTACTTCTCCCACATGGTGCGGTGTCAGAACGTCAATCAAATAGGAATAATTTGCCTTTAATAGAGAAGCAATAATAAACCTGTTTTACATGATTGGGAATTTTATTACATGAATAAGGCCCAATATCTTTTAGGAGTAGTAGTATCACATCTAGAAAAAAATAATCATTTTATTAGTATTAGCACTAAACTTTTATTTATATTGTACCACCATATTATGCAGCACTTTATAGAGAAACATAAACTGAAATTCATTACAGTTAGATGCTACTAAAACACTACCCAAAATACCATTACAGAAGGGTTCCTACCTTCAATCTCTTTTGCATGTAGTAGCATCTAAACCAAAGCATAGAAGAGTAATCAATCATAAATTGCAGTTTATAATATATTTTCCAAGATCATTACTAAAATAGTAATTTATTAAAATAAAATAAAATTTGAGAGGGACTACCCCCCCTTAAGCATATTTCAGAGTAGTAGCACTGCATCCCAAACACAAAATCAAAGTCAATTAGAACATCAATAGAACTTTTGAAGGCCAAATTCCAAAATTAAAGCTTAATTAATTTTAAGTAGCACTACTCCTAAAATTAATTTAATTAGTAGTATCACATGCAAAACACAAAATAGTAATTGATCCTAAATTTAAATTACAATCAACTGCTATTACCAGTCCAAGTTTAAAAATAAAAATGTAAGCTTTTATAAGTAACAAGTTAACCCGTGCATGATACTCATGCATTCTAGTCAAATCAAGCTACTTAAGGTGTTAAAAAGGTTCTTGTCATGCATTTGGGCCATAGCCCAGGCCTCCTCAGGGGAAGAGCGTTACTTCCCGACGTAAGCGCCCTTTTTTAATGTGGTTTTGTCCACATGTCACCACCTCATCATTCTTCTCCATCACCTCATCCTTCATTTTCATCGCCACATCTATCCAGATGTCTATCCAGACACAGGGATCTCTCTCAGTGGTCCTGAGTATCACACTCCTCTCGCTCTGTTACCCACGGCAACCACCAACCACTCCCAACTGTCACTTCTCCTTCAAGAAATATATATATATTTTTTTAAATCTTTATAAACACTTTTAACAATTAACAAATTAAATTAACAAATTAAAAACATCTTAGTATACCAAATTTCAGCCCTTTCTGAATTTTTTTTTCCACGCACACTAAGAATTTAGTAGGTTAGTGTATAACCCCGCCCAGCAGGTGGCGCTGCATCTTGGTTCTGTTTTTTCCACACACACACACACACACACACACACACACAGGCAGACTAACACATGCCACTAAGCATTTATAAGTAATAGAATTATATAAAATCACAATATTGCTGGTTTACATTATAATTACTTCCACATATATAGTCAGTAGTTGGATAAAACATACAGATCCTGATTAAGATCGCAATGCAACTTGCGATTTAAATAAGTGCACGGAAATTCAACGTAGTGCAGACCACATTCAAATCCATGGCGTATTTCAATTTGAATCTGGTCATAAGTACATTCTTCCTAAACAATACATGCTGTATGTTACCAGACAGAAAAGACTGCAGTATACTCATAAGCATATGTGCTATATGAGGTCACATCAGAACGCATATATAAAAAATGTATAATATAAAATCTTATTGACTTTAAACAGTATAATCATTAATCAAAAATATGGTTGGTTTTAAATATATATATATTTTTTTATAATTACTTTTACATAAAATACATAATTCAAGATGTACTTAATAGATACTGTACATACAATGCATTTTTATGGTCTTTCTTCCAGTCATCATGATCAGTTACCACTTGCACCTGTCCTGTAGCTGGTACAAATAAAAACAAGCATACCTAAGAGAAACCCAGCACTGGAATCGGCAGCATCTGTGTTGGCACGCCCTTACTGTACATTCCCCTACATCCATCTGACCCTTTCTACCCCCCCCGTTCCACCCTTCAAATCGTAGGCAGTCATAAATGGAATTTGCGTTCAGACATGAATTGTATGCAATTGTATTCATTGGCATAAGAGCATGCGCAAAGCTATTTCAGACAAGATATGGCAGTCAAACGGACTTAGGTCCGAATATGAATCAGGCCCACAGTGTTAAAACCAGTTAATCAATATTATTATTATCTCATAAAATTGTACATTACTTTCACAGATTGTAATTTACTAAAGCTATCTAAAAAAATCGTGAAAAACATTTGAAATCAGACTTAATGGGGCTGATTTATTAAGAAAAGTAAAGCAAAAAAATGAGTAACTTTGCACCTTGGAAAAACCATGTTGCATTGGAGAGGGATATAAATTAAAATGTGATGGTAGATTTATAGTTGGGATAGGGCATGTTCTAGAACAACTTTATAATTCAGTGTAAAAAAAAGCTATTTAGTATTTGTGTGCTACATGAAAAAACAGCCAGTATTTAACTTATGTACAAAATAATAAACTAATTTGCACCACTTCCATTGTAACATGGTTTTGTCCAGGAGTAAACTCATTTTTTTTTACTTATTTTCCTTAATAAATCAGACCCAATGTGTTTTTTTTCAATTTCCCCTATCTTACATTTAATTAAAAATATGTCAGATATTGCAAAAATGTCCAGATTCAAGAGATTAAAACCTATCATTAATTTCTATAAAAATCCTGTTTTGAAATATCAACAGCAAAAAATTACTTTTGTTTCAAAGCCACTAAGATTGGGCTCTAAGGTAGTAGGTATTTACAAACTCTATCTTGTCAAATTTAGCTAAAATATGAAATTCTTTTTACAAAACATTTGTCTGAATACTGATATATTCAGTATTTGGACAAAATCCTCACTCTAACTTACTTATACATAATATCTATATGAAAATAAACCAGGAGAGACTTAGAGAAATCAAGATTGGCCAGGTAATAAGCATACAGCAGAACTCAAATCTTTCTACAAGCCCTTAGTGTTTGGCTGAATTCCACACCAAATACTGGATTCAGTGCATTCTTACTGTAAAACCATTAAGAAACCATCTGTGCAAAATGTAATTAAATCATTTATAAATGGATAGAACTATGTATTTTACGCTGTATTTTTTTTTTATACAAAACACCTTGCAATTTCACATGTCTGGATTCTATTCTAGTACTTCTATGTTTTTGCAACAATGTGATTAGCTGTGTCATTTTGTGAATTCCTCTTTGTCGTGATTTATAATGTGGATTTATTGTATGGTTTTCCTGCATTATTAATTATGAAATTGTATCTATAAATCAAAATCAATAATGGATAGTATAATTAAAATTAATTTGCAAAGCAGGACAGATCAGTTATAGATTAAATAAGGAAATATAATTTACAGAACATCCATTAAGTGTATTGTTCATGCTTCTATTATTCATATTCGGTAAAGCTGTACAGTTGGAGGGTATGATGATAATATGCAGGTATATCAAAGGAAATTTCACATATATTTTGGATTCAAAATAAAACGTAGCTACAGATTAACTACTGGTGACATACAGTGTTGTTGCAAGGATTCTCAGCACCCTAGGCAGAGATTCAATTTACCACCCTGTTAATAACACTTGGCTGACAGGTTATGCAGAAGTTCAGATGCACTGATGTCTGATACAGAACTCTGTCCCAGGGACAAACACAGGATTTCTAGAGTGTGCGAGGGGATCAAATGGTAGATTTTAAAACAAAAAACTTCTGACAATAAGCTGACAACAGTAGCACCTATCTCTCTACATATTACAGAAATATCAGCCCCACCCCTCTCCCTACACTTTACACCAATACCACCCTCACCCCTCTCCCCACACATTACACCATCACCACCCCCACTCTCTCCCCAAACATTACACCAATACAACACCCACACCTCTCCCCACACATTACACAAATACCACCCCACCCCTCTCACCACACATTACACCAATATCACCCATCCCTCTTCCCACACATTACACCAACACCACTCCCACCTCTCTCCCTACTGAATACAGCAATATTGCCCATCACCTCTCCTCACACATTACACCAATACAACACCTACCTCCTCCCCACATATTACACAAATACCACCCCACCCTTCTCCCAACACATTAAACCAATATAACCCCACTACTCTCCCCACACATTATACCAACACCACTCCCACCCCTCTCCTTACACATTTCAGCAATATTGCCTATCACCTTTCACCACACATTACACCAACCCCTATCCCCAAACATTTCAGTAACATCGCCTCATCCCTCTCCCCACACATTAAACCAATATAACCACACTACTCACCACACACATTTCCCCAATACCACACCACCTCCTTTCCCCACACATTACATGCAAAGCCTGGCTGCCAAATCATAATCCTCATTACATGCAGGGCCTGGCTACCAAATCATAATCCTCATGAATAACCCCTGATCATAGTTAACCCCATCATAATAATTATTAACATCCTCCTCCTTAATCATTAACCTCCTCACAACCGCCAACATTACCAATTTACCCTATTATAATCATTAACTCCCTCATGATCCCCATGATAATTAACCCCTCCGTATAATCATTAAAGTCGTAATCATAACAACCATTTCAAAATCATTAACCCCTTTACAATCATTAACTTCCTCATCCCTATAATTAACCCCAACAATATTAATTAATCTCAATTATATTCATTAACACCCTTAATCATTACCTCTCTCAGTCTTATCAAGGGTATGCTATAAAGATCATTAACCCCCTCACCTTAATAATTAACTTCTAATCATCATGCCTAATCCCCTCATTATTAACTTCCAACCAATTATATTAATTCCTCCATCCATCTCCACTTACTGTTGCTGATCTGTCATCCCTGTAATAGTCAGAGGGGAAGTAATCACATTAGTTCCCCTCTGTCTACTTCTGCTTCACACAGTGCGCCCTGTAGTCCAGAGCAGGGGAGGTAACACAGCTGCTTGTCAGAGAGTGGCCAGCAGAGGGGAGGATGGGGCCATGTGCTTCATGCTCTGTGACAAGTAATAATGGGCCTGATTCATTAGCAATCTTATCTGCCATTTTTTTCTGTTCTTACAAAAATCTTCTCTGCGCATGCCCAGAAAATGAACTTAAGAAGGAACATCTGTTGCGTATGCTAAGAATTTGTTAACTTAAGATGAAAAGCCTTCTTAACTGTACTTAAGAAGTTCTCCAAACACTTAAGAAAAAAGGGTTGGAAATGGGAGTGGAATGGGCTGAGAACCGTACTGACTTAAGAAGAGTAGGCATTATTTGTACTGACTTAAGAAGAGTAGGCGTTTACCTCTGGATCCATCAGATAGTTAAGAAGAAATGCTCAGAGTTTTATCTTAACTTACTGCTTAAAGTTAAAGAAGCTCGGAGTCATGTTTAAGTCCGAACAAGCTAGAGCAGCAACGCTCAATAACAACACTAAACTGTTCAAAAAGCATTGTTCGTTGTAAACACTCACAAGTAAATATGCACAACATACATCTTAATACACTTCGCACCAACAAAAAAATTTTTTTTTTAAAATTTGATTTTATATTTATATCAAACGTTAAGCATTGTGTACTTTTTTTTAAAAGCAACCTTTTTTTTTACAACCACAGTTGCAATAAACTGCAATGTAAAGTGGTTGATGTGTCCAACAGTTAGTTGTTGATATTTGTTAAAAGCGGCTAATAATACTATAAAAGTATAACAGCTTAATTTGTTCGGATAAATTGTGCGAACTTAAACCAAGAGTACTCTTGCAGAAGGGACACATAGGAAATCCACAAAAACATGTGGAGGATATATAAACTCCAGAGAGATAAGGGCATTGGTGAGGATTCAAACTCAGGTATCCACTGTTGAAAAGTGGATTGTCTAACCACTAAGCCAACGTGCAAGTGTACACAATATGTCAATGATATAGACTAGAATGAAAAGCTGAGCATGAACTTCTTTCATAACAAGTTTTTTCTCTTTTATAATTTCTATTAATGTCCATAATTATACATTTAGATTTTCTAGCCCTAAATCCTTGGTACATGAACAGTTTAAATAATTTGCTATAAAGATTCATTGATATAATAAAAATAATAATTGTACTTAAAATATTTTGTCCTTTTTTGCCTTCTGTTTTTTTTTGGGGGGGGGGGGGGCAGTTAGGTTTTTTTCATTTTATCTGTGTTTTTTTGCTGGTTGTTTAGAATCCCTTTCACTTTATTTGGAACAGGTGCTTGTCTTTGTTGAAGCTTAACACAAATCCCAGCAAGCAATTTAGGCATATTCCAAAATATCGGTCAGGAATCAAACTCATAATTTCACTGATGAAAAGAGGATTGTCTAACCACTAACCCAACGTGCAGATTGAGCATGACATACATTTGAATACACAAAGACTTAAATGACAACCACCATGTTTGAAAGTTCTAATAGGTAAAATAATATCGTGAGTACAAAAGCCAGAAACCAAGGTAATACTGCTCTGAAAAATCATACAACACAACACAGGGAATAACTGGCAACATGAAGGTTTAAGACTAAACAATTAAAAAGGCACACACGGCTAATAATTCTCAATCATAAATATAAATACATGGTGCAACACTCTGTTTACATAGCTGTCCCCAAAATATATACTAGCGTACTTTTCTATAAGTGACACATTCAAGTAAACTCAAGAAACATGGGGATATACAAAGTCCATACAGATACAGGCACGACTCTGGATGTGGGCAGGTTGAATGCCTAACCACTATGGCAAAGCCTATATTGAAAGTTACATACACTATATAGACTAGACTGAGGGAGAAAAGAAAAACATGTCTGCAAGTGAGAGAATTGTTACATTTCACATAAGGAACACTTAAATATTGTTACAATAAATGCAAAATAAATTAACACAGACACTTACTACTACTTCATTCTTAGTGATCGGAATACAAGCTATGAGTTTGGTTCTTTTCAAACATACTAGAGAACTGCATTTTGTTACAGCACCTGCACCTGCCCTATTTTGATCGGCACCAGCGTTTACCAGATAGTTCTTTAAGTATGGTTCGGTTTAAAACACCATTTGGTGCACTTGATTTTTGTTGGGAGTTTAGGCATTGCGGTGTGTTTGGAGGAGTGCTGGAAAGAGGTATATTTGTTGAATAAATTTTGGACAAAGTTTCTGTTTCTGTCCATTAAATACGCATCTCTACTTTTTGCTGTAATGTGTTGAAATTGTTTATTATTGGTATGTTTTGGGTGATGGGAGTTTATTGTTTATTTGGCTTTTTTGTATTGTATACTATTTTCAAGTTACGAGCTTCTTGCAATGTGTTTTGTCACTTTGACTGCGGTCTGACTATGTACTCCAGCTTAGTTGTAAAGACATTTATTTCCGTTTTCTTGTCTCTATTTCTCGCCCCAAACAGATTTGCCACTGTGGTTTAAGTGCCATTTTTCAAGTTCCCTTTTCTTTTTGCAGTGTGGTAAGTATCCACTCCCAACTACTATTCTGTCTGTTGTTTTTCTCTTTATGTATGTTAATGGTTATGTATTTTCTGATGTGGTGTTTGGTCACTTTGACTGTGGTCTCAGTATTTACTCCTGTTTTTATTTATTTTCTCCCCTCTTATTTCTGACTGTATTTTAAAAAGTGAAGACTCAATATGATGCGCAATTTTGTTGTAAGTATGATTTCATGTTTTGAGTCTACATAGGGAATACAAAGCTGTAAACACCTCAGCTATTTAGTTTTTTGGTTTGTTAATTCATCCTTTTGTCACACATACTGGAGATTCTGGAGTTGGATGAAAATCGCTTTCTTGAGGAGCATTATCCTCCACACCCTCCAAACCAGCAACTGTTACAACATCGCCGTCCTAGGGAGCGTGTCTTCAGGTCACGTGTCAGCCTCTTTTGAGATGTCAGATGTTGAGGTAGTCTGTCGCTATCGACTTACTCCTCATGTCATCTTGGACACCCTGCGTATTGTGCAGAGTGATCTGGAGCCAATGCGCCACATCCCAACAGCAGCACTGCCTTTGACCAAACTGTTGGCAGTACTGCACTTCTGTGCGTTTGGGTCGTTCCAGACCACAGTGGGGGTCGCAGCAGGTATATCCCAGGTCAACTTAAGTCCTGTGCCGAAGATTGTGCTCAGGGCACTCCTGTTGCACATCTCCAAGTTCATACATCTCGATGAGGAGTCCCTTGTACGCATTAAGTGGCAGTTTGCCACCATAGCTGGCTTCCAGCACATCATAGGGGCAGTAGATGGGACACATGTGGCCTTGGTCCCGTCCAGTGAGGATGCTTCTCTGTATTCGAACAGGAAGCATTTCCACAGGATTAATGTCCAGGCTATATGTGACCTGTCTCTCTAGATTCGAGACCTGGTTTCCAAATGGGGTGGGAGTGCCCATGACTCCTTTGTATTTAGACAATCAGGAATGTGGCACAGATTGCAAGAGAGGCAAGGGGGTGCAAGACCACATGGAGATGCGTGGCTTCTTGGTAATTAGACTAATGTCTTTTTTTTTGTTTTTAAGATACAATCTTTGGGGCGTATTCAATTGGTTCTCCGGCCACCGGAAAAACGAGCGCTCTAAAACTATTACCGTTAATACGGTAGTTTACTCGCTGAATTTCATCTCGCAGCTCCCTGAGCTGTGAGATGAAATTCAGCGAGTAAACTACCGTATTAACGGTTTTTACGCTCAATATTACCGTATAAACGGCAATAGTTTTAACGCACTCGTTTTTCCGGCGGTCGGAGGAACAATTGAATGCGCCCCTTTAAGTTCAAAGTGACTGCTCTCTGAATGTGATATTTGTTTCCACATTGTGTCATATAGTGCTAGTGCCATTTCTTGGTAGTTGTAACAAAACTGTTTAGTTTGTTTGAACATGTCTCTAAATGCTTATGTTAATGTAGCCACATTTACTTATCAGATAAATAACATCTAAGGTTTGATGTTTTGAAATTGCCAATTTTCTACACAATTGAAAGTTTGAAAACTCTACAAGCCCATATGCCTAAGTCAAGTTGGTTTCAAAATCATGTCTTTTCTACCTGTTATAAAATATTTTGTTACCTTTAATTGTTAAAGAGGTGGTTAGCTTAATAGTAATCACTAGATGTGAGATAGATATTGGCCTTGCTATCCCGCTAAAATTACATAGTGTCAGGCCGATAGCCTTTTGAGGATAACAATAGCGGGACACTAACCGGTATTAACGCTACTGAACTAATAGGTGCGGAGTCTAACGTACCCCTGGTATTCACCAGGGACCCCCGCAAGGAGGTTTGGACTTCGCTGCACAGGGTACGCAGGTCGCGGTCCTACTAGCCAGTTGCCGGTGTAGTGTAGAAGGGTCAGACGGTCCGGGTCGAGCCAATCAGGAATAGCAGTACCAGGGAGAATCCAAGAGGGTAGTCAACAGGCCGAGGTCGCAGTACAAGTAAGTCACAAGAAGGAGGAGAAGTCGCCAAGCCGGGTCACAACAATATTGTTACGATACTTACCTTTCCACGCTCCCCCGCCGCTCCGTCGGACCCGGAAGCCGCACTTCCGGGTTCAGCGATCACGTGACCGCTACCTAGGGCGGTCACATGATCACCCAGGGCGGGGAATTCAAATGGGACTCTGCATAAAAACCTAGCTCTGACACTTGGAGAGTGTCAGAGCAACTTACCAGTTCCTGATTCCTGTGTCCTTCCTTGTTCCTGCTTCGTGTGTATTGACTCCCAGTGTACCGACCCGGCTTGTTCACTCTTCTGGATTCCGTTGTCCTCTGTGTACCGACCCGGCTAGCTGACATCGCTTCTGTTCTTGTGACCCGTGTACCGACCCGGTTTGATTGACTCCGAAACCGCTTCTTGATTCTGTCTGCATTGCCCGCCTGTGTACCGACCCGGCCTGTCCGACTACTCTCATCTCGCTCCTGCTCCGCTGTACTACACCTTGGGGCAAACCTGAGGACTGCAACTCCTGGCAGCAAAGCCCATCCCGCCTTGCGGTTCTTGGTGAATACCGGGGAGATCGTTAGACTCCGCACCTCAGGTAAGCCAGCGTTAATCAAGGTTAGTAGTGAATCCAGTAAATCCGTTACAGTTTGCTCTGATCATGGATCCAGCGGTTAAAGATCTACTGGAGCATTTAGTGGGTAGAATGGATAAACAGGAGGCGAACCAAGAGCAACTTTTAAAATTCCTTCAGAGCTTATCTACCCGGCTGGACGTTGTTCAGAACACCTTAGTGGCTACCGGACCTCCAGCACCAGTGAGTGCGGCTCCGGACCCCCCTCCTGCAGCAGCAGCTTCTTCCTCCCAAATTCGGATGCCTAATCCGTTTAAATTCGATGGAGACCCTAAACTTTGCAGAGGATTACTGAACCAATGCTCCATCCACTTTGAACTGTTGCCAGGGAATTTTCCTTCTGAAAAGGCTAAAGTGGCCTATGTGATATCACTGCTCTCTGGTCAAGCTCCATTATGGGAGCGGAATGATCCTATCCTGCATAGTTTATCCACCTTTTTGTCCACCTTTAGGAAGATTTTTGACGAGCCCGGAAGGGTTTCCAATGCCGCTGCTGGGTTATTGCGTCTCCGCCAAGGAAACCAGTCTGTGGGTGAGTATGCGGTCCACTTCAGAACTATGGCCTCGGAACTCCGCTGGAACGATGAGGCTCTTGTAGCTACATTCTGGCAGGGTCTTTCAGATCGAATTAAAGAGGAGCTGGTGTCTCAGGAACTCCCTGCATCTTTAGACGATCTCATCTCCCTCTGCGTTAAGATTGACTTACGTTTCAAGGAGCGTAGTTCTGAGAAGGAACAGTCCCGACGCAGTATGATCCGTCTAGCTCCCAATTTCCAAACACCTGTTCTTCCACCCGAGGAACCGATGCAATTGGGAAGGACCCGCCTATCGGCCGAAGAGAGAGAGAGAAGATTCCGAAACAAGTTATGTTTATATTGTCGAGAGAGCGGGCATCTTCTGAACTCTTGTCCCAAACGTCCAGGAAACGACAGGGCCTAACGTGTTCAGGAACTGTGTCGTTAGGCCTCCTTATTTCTTCTCCCTCAGTTCCTTATAATAATGATTGTGTCACTATTCCCATTTCTTTACAGTCTGGACAACATATTTTTTCTCAATCCGCACTCCTTGACTCCGGAGCAACTGGGAATTTCATTTCGGCTGCCTTGGTAAAGCAATTCTCTATCTCCACGCTAGCCCTAGAACAACCTATCTCCCTTTTAGCCATCGATGGGGAAGAATCCCTGAAGGATCTATCTTTTTACGCACCTCTCCTCTTCGTCTTCAGATTGGAGCCCTACATCAGGAGAGTACCTCCTTCTTCGTCATCCATAAAACTACCAATCCTGTTATCCTTGGACTTCCGTGGCTCCGTCTCCATTCTCCTAACGTGGATTGGCAGTCCGGTCATATCTTATCCTGGGGACAACATTGCTTTAATCATTGTCTATCAAAAGTAGTTCCCAAGGAGGGTCCCAAATGCCACAGGAGGGTACCCTTGGCACTGCTTCCTGAACCCTACCAAACCTTTTCCGATGTCTTTTGTGAACAAGAGGCCACGAAACTCCCTCCACATAGAATTTGGGACTGTAATATAGATCTTATTCCTGGCAAACCAGTACCCCGAGGCCGAGTTTATCCACTTTCCGTTCCCGAATCTAAGGCCATGGAGGATTATGTCCAAGACAATCTCAGAAAAGGCTTTATCCGGAAATCCTCTTCTCCTGCTGGGGCAGGCTTTTTCTTCGTAAAAAAGAAGGACGGGGGCCTCCGCCCTTGTATTGAGTATCGTAAAAAATCGGTACCCTTTACCATTAATCTCAGAATTATTTGATCGGATAAAGGGGGCTACCATCTTTTCTAAATTGGACCTCAGAGGGGCCTATAACCTGGTGCGCATTAAGGATGGAGATGAGTGGAAGACAGCCTTCAACACCCGGGACGGTCACTTTGAATACTTGGTCATGCCGTTTGGGTTATGCAATGCCCCGGCTGTTTTTCAAGGCTTCATGAATGAACTCTTTCAAGACCTATTATATCAATGTGTGGTCATCTACTTGGATGATATCCTCATCTTCTCCCAAGACTTAGTATCACATCGCAAACATGTCTTGGAGGTTCTGTCCCGCATTAGGAAGAATTATCTATATTGTAAATTAGAGAAGTGCATCTTTGAACAAAGGCAAGTTCCCTTCTTAGGCTATATCATCTCTGGCACTGGATTGCAAATGGATCTTACCAAGTTAAAAGCCATACTGGATTGGCCTCAACCCTCGGGCCTTAAGGCTACACAGCGGTTCCTGGGATTCTCCAATTACTACCGCCAGTTCATTAAAGGATACTCTACCTTGGTGGCTCCCATCACTGCCTTAACCCGTATGTCTGCGAATGCCAAAATATGGTCTGGAGAGGCCATCCAAGGCTTTGCTACCTTAAAACCCTTCTTTTCCTCAGCACCCATCCTCCAGCAACCTGACTGTTCCCGCCCGTTCATTCTAGAGGTGGACGCATCCTCCGTAGGTACAGGAGCAGTTCTTTCTCAACGAGACACTACCGGTAAACTCCGTCCATGCGGATTCTTTTCCCGTCGTCTTCTTCCTGCTGAGAAGAACTACGGTATCGGGGATAAGGAGCTCCTGGCCATCAAATTGGCTCTTTTTGAATGGAGGCATCTTCTAGAAGGAGCCCAGTTCCCCATCACCATCTACACTGATCACAAGAACTTGCTATATCTACATACGGCACGCTGCCTAAATCCTCGACAAGCAAGATGGTCCTTATTCTTCTCCCGATTTGACTTCAACATTTCCTTCCGTTCTGGATCTAAAAATATCAAGGCAGATGCTCTATCTCGCTCATTTGATCCTGCTGACTCGGAACCCTTGGAGGAGTATAAATTTATTGTGGACCCTAGTCCAATATTGGCAGCAACCCATATCAAGAAAAGCTGTCCTCCAGGCAAAACCTTAATTTCTGCACCTCTTCGCATCAAACTTCTACGATGGGCTCATCGTTCCCTCTTCTCGGGTCATGCTGGCATCCGCAAGACTTGGGCCCTGTTATCTCGCAATTACTGGTGGCCTTCCATACGGGAAGATGTAAGGAAGTTTGTGTCTTCATGTTCCATATGTGCCTAACACAAAACCCCCAGGAGGAGGCCTTATGGTCATCTACTTCCATTACCAGTTCCTGAATACCCATGGTCACAAATCTCCATGGATTTTATCACTGACCCACCTCCCTCCAAGTCTTGTACTGTGGTCCTAGTGGTCACAGACCGCTTTTCGAAAACTGCTCACTTCATTCCATTGAAAGGTCTTCCATCCTCCTCCTCGTTGGCTGATATTTTCATCAAAGAGATATTCTGCCTTCATGGTTGTCCTCATCACATTGTCTCCGATCGAGGATCTCAGTTTATATCCAAATTCTGGAGATCCTTTTGTCATAAATCTGGGATCAAGCTTGATTTTTCCTCTGCATATCACCTCCAGTCTAACGGTCTCACAGAGAGAACCAACCAGGAGTTGGAATTTTTTTTTAAGAATATTCATATCTGCCAATCAAGACAACTGGGTGGACCTCCTTCCATGGGCTGAGTTTGCCCATAATAACCATTTCCATGAGGCTCTCTCTAATTCTCCTTTTTTCATTCTCTATGGCTGTCATCCTAGATTACCCACCTTTTCCCAAATTACTGCTTCTGAAGTCCCAGCAGTGGACGTATTATTTCGTAACTTCGCACATATCTGGGAACAAACCAAATCAAGTCTCAGAAAAGCCATCTCTCGTTCTAAGGAGTCTTATGATAAAAAGAGAGGAGCCGGCCCTAATCTCTCTATCGGGGATAAAGTTTGGCTATCTACACAGAACATTCGGTTAAAGGTTCCCAGCAAGAAATTTGCTCCCAGGGTTATTGGTCCATTTTCCATCTCAGAGATCATCAATCCAGTAGTGTTCAGATTAAGCTTACCACGTTCTCTACGTATCCCAGATGTTTTTCATGTATCATTGCTGAAACCAGTGGTTACCAACAAGTTTTCCACCCCTCTTAGGGCTCCTCCCCCTGTTATTATTCAGAATCAGGGTGAATATGAAGTAAAACAAATCTTGGACTCCTGTAAAAACAGAGGTGTACAATTCCTAGTAGACTGGAAAGGTTACGGTCCCGAGGAATGCTCCTGGGTAAGAGCAGTCGACCTTCATGCACCCCGTCTACTCAAACTCTTTCATAAAAGATTTCCCTGTAAACATGTATAGGTGTTCGGAGTCCACCTTTAAGGTAGGGGGTACTGTTACGATACTTACCTTTCCACGCTCCCCCGCCGCTCCATCGGACCCGGAAGCCGCACTTCTGGGTTCAGCGATCACGTGACCGCTACCTAGGGCGGTCACATGATCACCCAGGGCGGGGAATTCAAATGGGACTCTGCATAAAAACCTAGCTCTGACACTTGGAGAGTGTCAGAGCAACTTACCAGTTCCTGATTCCTGTGTCCTTCCTTGTTCCTGCTTCGTGTGTATTGACTCCCAGTGTACCGACCCGGCTTGTTCACTCTTCTGGATTCCGTTGTCCTCTGTGTACCGACCCGGCTAGCTGACATCGCTTCTGTTCTTGTGACCCGTGTACCGACCCGGTTTGATTGACTCCAAAACCGCTTCTTGATTCTGTCTGCATTGCCCGCCTGTGTACCGACCCGGCCTGTCCGACTACTCTCATCTCGCTCCTGCTCCGCTGTACTACACCTTGGGGCAAACATGAGGACCGCGACCTGCGACTCCTGGCAGCAAAGCCCATCCCGCCTTGCGGTGGTTCTTGGTAAATACCGGGGAGATCGTTAGACTTCGCACCTCAGGTAAGCCAGTGTTAATCAAGGTTAGTAGTGAATCCAGTAAATCCGTTACAAATATATAATGAACACAGGGAGCACAATCAGGATAACCAGGAACACTAGGTATAACCTGTTACTCTGGCACCCTAATGGCGCCAGACCCAGGTTTAAATAAGGCCAGAACGCTGATGATTGGAGGAGCCAGGGGCAGGGAATCAGTGTGGAAGGTAGCGTCCCGTTGCCTAGCAACGGGACGAGCCAGGGCTCATGCGTCTGACAGATCAGACCACCGGAAGCCGCAGCGAGAGTGTTGCTTAGCAACAAGCGCTGCGGCTGAAAGAAGAGAAGGCGTCCGTCCCCGACTGACAGGGGATCAGCGGGAACAGCGCCTGACAGTACCCCCCCTCCTCCTCTCCCACAGAGAAGGGTTGGTCTTCAGAAACTTGGCCAGGAGTCGAGGAGCATGAAGATCAGCCTCCGGAATCCAGGATCTCTCCTCAGGGCCATAGCCCTTCCAATGTACAAGATACTGAGGGTTACCTAGAACAAAACGTATTTTCAGAATTCTTTCCACTTCAAATTCGTCCCCCAGAGAGGTCTTGACGGGTGGAGGAGAGACAGCTTCCTTGAAGAATTCATTGAGGATTAGAGGTTTCAGGAGGGAGATATGGAAAGTATCATGGATTCTGAGGGAAGGAGGTAATGAGAGTTTGTAAGACACTGGGTTGATGACTTGAGAGATAGAAAAAGGGCCTATAAACCGGGGAGCCAAATTCATTGACGGAACTCGGAGCCAGAGGTTGCGAGTCGCCAGCCATACATGATCTCCCACTCTCAGAACCGGAAGATTCTTTCGACGACGATCGGCAGTCATCTTATATCGTTGCACTGAAGTAGAAAGTGTCGCCTTGGCTTTGGTCCAGATTTGTGATAAATTGTGAATGAGGGAGTCAGCCGCAGGCACAGGAGAAGCTGGAGTCTTGGATAGGAGAGGAGGAGTAGAATGTCTGCCATAGACTACAAAAAAAGGAGAATAACCCGAGGAAGAATGTAAGAGATTATTATGGGCAAATTCGGCCAAGTAAAAGAGGTCACTCCAGGAAGTTTGATTCTCCGAAGCAGAGCATTACAGGAAACATTCCAGATCCTGATTTACTCTTTCTGTTTGTGCATTAGTTTGAGGGTGATAGCCAGAAGAGAATTTGAGTTTGATTCCAATCTTGGTGCAAAAGGCTCTCCAGAATCTAGCCACAAACTGTACTCCCCTATCGGAGATGATCTCCTGAGGACACCCGTGGAGACGGAAGACATTCTTTAAAAACAGGTTTGCAAGCTCAGGAGCTGAAGGAAGGCCTTTACATGGGATGAAGTGAGACATCTTGGAGAAGCGGTATACCACGACCCAGATGGTATTAAAATCGTGACTCCGAGGAAGGTCGGTGATGAAATCCATCGTAATACTGATCCACGGGGAGTCAGGAAGTGGAAGCAGAAGACCAGAAGGACTTTGCCTAGGCGTCTTGTGACGTGCACATACACAGCATGCTGATACGAACTTGCGAACATCAGAACCTAGGGAAGGCCACCAATAATATCTGGAAAGAAACTCCTTAGTCCTCTTGTAACCGGCATGACCTGCAAATTTAGATTCGTGTGCCCAACATAAGAGTTTGGTCCGAAGATGTGGGTCTACAAAGGAACGACCAGGAGGAGGAGAGGTGGAGGAGGAGTTGGTAATTGCCACCACTTGAATGGGGTTAAGGATGGTCTTATTCTCTTCCGAGGCCAAGGAATCCGAATTATCGAATGATCTGGATAGTGCATCGGCTTTACAATTTTTAGAACCAGGACGAAACGTCAGGATGATCTGGAATCGGGAAAAAAAAAGAGACCAGTGAGCCTGGCGGGGGTTGAGGCACTGGGCCTCCTGAAGGTAAGTAAGATTCTTGTGATCAGTCATTACAGTCACTAGATGTAATGCCCCTTCGAGAAGGTAGCGCCATTCCTCCAAAGCTATTTTAATGGCAAGAAGCTCCTTGTCTCCGATCCCATAATTCAATTCACAGCTGGAATTTTTTTTAGAAAGGAATCCGCACGTCTCCAAAGAACCGGATGAAGATTTTTGGGACAAGACAGCCCCAATTCCTACTGAAGAAGCGTCAACCTCGAGCAGAAAAGGTCTCCCTTGGTCTGGCTGTTTAAGGATGGGAGCCATGATAAATGCTTCAAGTGTTCTGAAGGCTGTTATCGCTTCAGCAGGCCACGGTTTGCAGCAGGCCCTCTTGCCGTAATAGGAGCGATGCTGGAAGAGAAACCTTTAATAAATTGGCAGTAATAGTTGGCAAATCCGATGAAGCGTTGTGTAGCTTTGAGGCTCGCGGGTAACGGCCATTTGATGATGGCTTCTACTTTTTCAGGGTCCATTTGGAGACCAGTGCCAGATACTAGATAGCCAAGGAAAGGTACCTGAGAACATTCGAAGAGACATTTCTCGAGCTTGCAATACAGGGAATGTTTTCTGAGATGAGAAAGAACTGTCTTGACATGGAGACGATGGGAACATAGATCAAATGAAAATATTAGAATATCGTCCAGGTAGACAATTACGGATTGGTAGAGAAGATCCCTGAAGATCTCGTTGACAAAATCTTGAAACACTGCTGGAGCATTACAGAGCCTGAAGGGCATCACTAGGTACTCGTAATGCCCATCACGGGTGTTAAATACAGTTTTCCATTCATCGCCCTTCCGAATGCGTATCAAATTATAAGCTCCTCTAAGATCCAATTTAGAGAAAATCTTGGCACCCTGGATGCGGTCAAAGAGTTCTTTAATCAGAGGAAGAGGATAACGGTTTTTGATGGTGATTGCATTCAGGCGACGGTAGTCTATACAGGGTCTTAAGTGGCCATCTTTCTTTTTAACAAAAAAGAATCCAGCCCCTGCGGGGGAGGAAGACTTCCTGATGAATCCCCGCTGAAGATTGTCAGAAACATACTGGGACATAGCTTTAGTTTCAGGTAGAGAGAGCGGATATACCCTGCCCCTAGGAATGGCTTTCCCAGGTACAAGTTCGATGGGACAATCCATGCACGATGTGGAGGAAGACTCTCAGCGGCAGATTTGCAGAAAACATCCAGGAATTCTAAGTATGGTTCTGGGAGTTTGCTTTGAGAGGCGATAGAAAAACAAGGCAAGTGGTTAGGTGGATGGATTTTAGAGAGACACTTGTCAAAACAAGAAGAACCCCAGGAGGATACTTGGGCATGAAGCCAGTCAAACTGTGGAGCATGCGTTCTGAGCCAGGGTAAACCCAGAATGATGGAATTAACGGACTGCGGAATGACCAGGAACTCAATTCACTCGTGGTGAAGAACCCCTACCTGCAACCCAACTGGACACGTGATACAGGTGATGGAGCCGTTGCTGACGCGGTTACCATCAACTGCGGTGAGGACCAAAGGCTGCGGCAATAGATGAGAGGGTATCTGAAGCTTGGACACCAGAGTGGCGGAGATGAAGTTCATTGCGGATCCAGAATCCATGAAGGCGGAACATTCCAGAGAAGTATCCATATATTTGAGGGTGACTGGCATCAAAAAATTGGTATCCTTTAGGGAGTAGGGAGTATGGAGACTGGATCCTAGGACAACCTCCCCTTTATTGCATAGGAGGTGAAGTTTCCCGGCCTCTTAGGGCAAGTTGAGAGTAGGTGACCGGATTCCCCGCAGTACAAGCAAAGGTGGTTCCTAATCCGACGCTCCCTCTCATCCCGAGACAGATGAGAACGCCCAATCTGCATAGGTTCTTCTACCGGAGGGGCTGGAGACTGAAAGCGAGGAGCCAAGCGAATAGGGCGTCGGTCTTGATTTTTCTCCAAAGAGCGTTCCTGGTGACGGATGTCCACCTTAATGCTTAGTGATACGAGCTCATCAAGTTTGGTTGGAAGGTCCCTGGAGGCGAGAGCATCTTTAATGGGATCGGACAAACCTAGCCAGTAGGTAGCTGTCAGGGCTTCATCATTTCACCCCAATTCAGAGGCGAAAGTACGGAATTGTACTGCGTACTGACCAGCTGAAAGGGATCCTTGACGGAGGGCAAGAAGACTGGAGGCGGCAGAAGACACCCGACCAGGCTCATCGAACACTTTATGAAAACTTTCAATGAATACGGCAGCGTTAGAGAGGGATACATCATTACGTTCCCACAGCGGGGAGGCCCAGGGCTTGTCCGGTAAGAAGAGAAATGATGTAGGCTATCTTGGCCCTCTCAGAGGTGAAATTCTCCGGTGCAAGTTCAAATTGGATGGAGCATTGGTTGAGGAATCCTCGACATCCCTTGGGGTTATCGTCAAATTTTTCGGGAGTGGGAATCTGTAGAGTCCTGGAGGTAGCACTACTCACGCTAGGAGGTGTAGAAGGAGCTGGAGACGCCGCCTGGGGAAGGTTCAGGGCTTCCAGGCGGGACATTACCCCTTGTATACAATGCAGGAGTTGGGCCTGGTTAGCTTCTTGCTGTTCCACTCGTTGCCCTAAATGGATGAGGAGGTCTCGAGCAGAGGGTTCACCAGCGCCGTCTGTCATGGCCAGAGTAAACTGTCAGGCCGATAGCCTTTTGAGGATAACAATAGCGGGACACTAACCGGTATTAACGCTACTGAACTAATAGGTGCGGAGTCTAACGTACCCCTGGTATTCACCAGGGACCCCCGCAAGGAGGTTTGGACTTCGCTGCACAGGGTACGCAGGTCGCGGCCCTACTAGCCAGTTGCCGGTGTAGTGTAGAAGGGTCAGACAGTCCGGGTCGAGCCAATCAGGAAAAGCAGTACCAGGGAGAATCCAAGAGGGTAGTCAACAGGCCGAGGTCGCAGTACAAGTAGGTCACAAGAAAGAGGAGAAGTCCCCAAGTCGGGTCACAACAATATGTAATGAACACAGGGAGCACAATCAGAATAACCAGGAACACTAGGTATAACCTGTTACTCTGGCACCCTAATGGCGCCAGAGCCAGGTTTAAATAAGGCCAGAACGCTGATGATTGGAGGAGCCAGGGGCAGGGAATCAGTGTGGAAGGTAGCGTCCCGTTGCCTAGCAACGGGACGAGCCAGGGCGCATGCGCCCGACAGATTAGACCACCGGAAGCCACAGCGCGAGTGTTGCTTAGCAACAAGCGCTGCGGCTGAAAGAAGAGAAGGCGTCCGTCCCCAACTGACAGGAGATCAGCGGGAACGGCGCCTGACACATAGAAGACACATTGTAAAAAGCCTTCAGCCACCTATGTTTTGTGGGTTGCCAAATGTATTTAGTTTACAATGTTTTGTTTCAAATTCAACACTTATACCGCTTTCATACTGCCGCCCCGGCAATATCCCGGGTTTTTCCAGCCGGGTTTTTGTCGGGACTCGGAACGTCCCAGCTCAGAAACACCATTCATACTGCACCTCGGACCCGGGAATTTCCCGGGTTGACCCCATTCATACTGCACAAGTCTGTCCCCTGGCAATTTGTGGTAGTCATCACCAGAGCAGTTTTCATTGGCTGAAAAATGGTGATGTCATTGAAAGGTGACTGGTTTTTTGACGCATCCCTGGAGAATACCGGACAATCTCCTGCTTGTTTGGAGTGGGGATATCCACGGTGTGCACTCTAGTGCATGAAGTCACCACGGCATTGCTGGAAGCCCTGTATCATCGCTTCATCTCCTTACCGCAAGGTCAGCGCCTGGATGATACAATTGCAGGATTCCTGAAGCGTGGGTTTCCACAGTGTGCTGGAGCCATAGACGGGGCACACATCCCCATCATTGCCCCCACAGACAATCATGCGGATTACTACAACCGCAAAGGCTGGCATTCCATCATTCTGCAGGCTGTGGTTGACCACAACTATTGGTAAGCATTTTTTATGGGGTTTTTTTATGTGACTGTGCCATGTGTAATGCGTATTGTAAAATATTGCTATATGTATTTTTTTATGTCAGTTTCACAGATGTTTTCATCGGCTGGCCTGGACGTTCCCATGACGCCAGAGTTCTAGCAAATTCAGACCTTTACCAAATTGCTGAGGAAAGACAAGATGGCTGGCTGTTCCCTAGAGAGGTAAATATAGGTGTAATGTTGTATGATGTCATGACGACCGGGACGTCATTTCCGCTTTACCCCGACCGTTGCCAAGGCAACGGTCGGAACGCTCCCCTTGTGTAGCGCTGCGTCCCGGCATCCAGGGCAGCTGGGCGCTTGCGCAAACTAAGAAGGAACAGCTGGCCACTTAACTCCTGTGCCTCTGGCACTACCTATTGGCCAGTACTTGTATTTAAAGCAGGGAGGGGCAATCCTTCCCTGCCGGTTATAGTTCCTGCTTCTGCTGACTAGCCTGCTTGTGTTCCTGGTTGCTGTACCTTTTTGGATTGATTCTTCGTTGCTGACCTTTTGCCTGATTCCTGACTCCGTTTGATTGCCTGTGCCCTTTTGACCTCTTCGCCTGGACTTCTACACTGCTGATTTGCCTGTGACCTCTGACTCCAGTTCGTGTCCTAGGTATTCTGTTTGCTGCCGGCCTCGACCCTTGCCTGACCTCACTCTGCTATTACTCCCATCTGCTATCACTGGGTTCTCCCCAGTCCGCGCCCAATTCACGACCCTCAGCTGTCTGCGGCCAAGTCTGTCCCCACCACTAGGGGCTCCAGCGAAAACCAGACTTCTGAGCAGACTCTGGGTTTTGTGTTGCTGGCTGTGGGGGTTCCTAACATTATAACCGGCCCAAAAAAGAAAGGTTATATTGGAGTGAGTTGCACCATTTGGTCCTATGGAACCAAGCCCGGCACAAGTGCTGGCAGGACAAATCCAGACCTTGTCCCAGATGGTCCAGGAGCTGTCCCAGCGGCAGGCGGCTCAAGAACAAGCATCTAGAGCTTCACAAGTCGCTCAATCTGCTGTGGTGGAACCCAAGATGCATTTACCTGACCGCTTTTCGGGAGATCGCAGGCTCCTCCGTAACTTCCGTGACAGCTGCAAGCTCTATTTTATATTGAGACCACTCTCGTCTGGATCTCCACAGCAGAGGGTGGGGATAATTATCTCTCTCCTACAAGGGATCCGCAATCCTGGGCATTCAGCCTAGATTCCAGCAGCCCACAGTTACAGTCGGTGGACGCCTTCTTTGAAGCACTCGGGTTGATTTATGATGATCCGGACCGAGTGGCTTCTGCCGAAGCACAGCTTCGATCCTTATCACAAGGGCAACGTTCCGCGGAGGAATATTGTTCCAATTTCAGACGTTGGTCTTCAGACTGTGCATGGAATGACCCAGCTCTCCGTTGTCAATTCCGTCTGGGCCTCTCTGAGCAAATAAAGGACTCCCTGGTCCAGTACCCTACTGCAGGGTCCCTCGAGGAACTTATGCAGCTAGCTATCCGGATCGACAGGAGATACAGAGAAAGAAAGACTGAAAAGGAAAGTTCTTCCACCTTTTCTCCTATGCTTCCGCAAGCTGCTCCTCTTGACCAAGTCGAACCTATGCAACTGGGGGCATATCGACTATCATCGGAGGAACGCATCCGAAGGCGTACTTTGGGTCTCTGCCTGTACTGTGGAGAGAAGGGCCATCTGCTCCGCTGCTGCCCCGTAAAACCGGGAAAAGACCGGGCCAAGTGAACATGGAGAGTGTCCACTTAGGCCTACAAGTAATCTCTCCAAAAAATTTGTTGCTTGTACCTGCTCAGCTCACCTTTAATGGACGAGATATTTCCGTCCCAGCCTTTCTGGACAGTGGAGCTGCCGGAAACTTTCTGGACTTGGCCCTCGCCCGGTCCTTGGGTTTCGTAGCCGTTCCATTGGAATCCATCATCACTGTTTTCGGATTGGATGGAAATCGCCTAGATAAGGGTGAGATACATCATCGTTCACCTCCTCTACAGTTAAAGTTGGGTGCCCTTCACTCCGAGACTATCTCTCTGTATCTGATTAACTGTCCTTCAGTTCCTTTAATACTGGGCTACCCCTGGCTGGTTCTTCACAATCCTTGTATCGACTGGACCAAGGGGGAGATCATCAAGTGGGGTCCTCGATGTTCTTCTTCATGCTTGTCTCTACCACTCAGAATTACTCAGATCTGTCCTGAACAGTTGCCTCTTCACTACCATGAGTTTTCTGACGTCTTCTCTAAAAAAGAAGCAGATGTTCTTCCTCCACATCGGGAGTACGATTGTGCTATTGACCTTGTCCCTGGTTCTAGGTTGCCCAAGGGTAGATTATATGCCTTATCTATTCCAGAGACCCAATCCATGGAATCATACGTGAAGGAGAACCTGCAAAAAGGCTTCATACGGCCTTCCAAGTCTCCTGCCGGAGCAGGCTTCTTTTTTGTGGCTAAAAAAGATGGTGGGCTTAGGCCTTGTATTGATTACAGAGGGTTAAATAAAATTACCATTAAAAATACTTATCCCTTACCACTTATCTCAGCCATCTTCGATCAACTAAAGGGAGCCAAGATTTACACGAAAATTGACCTACGAGGGGCCTACAATTTGATACGTATCCGAAGTGGCGACGAGTGGAAGACCGCCTTTAATACTCAAACGGGTCATTACGAATACCTCGTTATGCCCTTTGGCCTCAGCAATGCTCCAGCTGTTTTCCAAGACTTGATCAACGATGTCCTTCGTGAATTCTTGGGTTCCTTCGTAGAACCTACCTGGACGACATCCTGATTTATTCCCATTCATTAGAACAACAACGGGAACATGTTCGACAAGCTCCGTCATCATCATCTATATGCCAAATTAGAAAAATGTGACTTCGAAGTCTCCAGAGTCACTTTTCTGGGGTATGTCATCTCTCCTGAAGGCTTTGCTATGGACCCCACAAAAGTACAGGCTATTCTTGATTGGGTACAACCCTCTAATTTGAAGGCCATCCAAAGGTTCCTGGGATTCGCCAACTATTATAGGAAATTTATCAGTTCATTTTCTATCCTCATCGCCCCCATCACAGCTCTAACCCGCAAGGGTGCTGATCCTAAGGTCTGGTCGCCTACTGCAGTTTCCGCCTTCAAAGCCTTGAAACGTGCTTTCATGTCTGCCCCAGTTCTAAGACATCCGAATCCAGACCTCCCATTCATTGTTGAAGTCGATGCTTCGGATGTTGAAGTTGGAGCCGTATTATCTCAGAAAGATCCTAAAGACCACCGCCTTCATCCCTGTGCTTATCTGTCTCGAAAATTCTCTTCCGCTGAAGAACATTACGACGTGGGCAATCGTGAGTTACTGGCCGTCAAATGGGCATTGGAAGAATGGCGCCACTGGCTGGAAGGAGCAAGACATACTATTACCATCTATACGGACCACAAAAACCTATCCTACATTGAGTCCGCTAAAAGATAGAATTCCAGGCAAGCACGGTGGTCCCTCTTCTTCTCCCGTTTCCAATTTATTATTACTTTTCGGCCTGGTTCAAAGAACCTAAGAGCGGATGCCCTGTCCCGTAACTTTATTTCCTCTCAAAGTCCAGTTTCTGAGCCCTGTTCCATTATTCCTACCTCTTCTATTTTGATTGCCTTCACGCAGGAACTGGGTAAAACCCTTCAGCAGTGTCAACCACAGGCCCCTTCTGAAACACCAGTGGGCAAACTTTTTGTGCCTGTACACCTCAGGAAGTCGGTCCTCTCACAGTGTCATAACAACAAAGCTTCTGGACATCCCGGTATTGCCAAGACCATCGAAATTGTCTCTCGTACTGTCTGGTGGCCATCATTGTCTAAAGATGTAAGAGAGTATGTATCGTCCTGTGACTTGTGCTCCAAGAATAAAGTTTCCCGGAGTTCCCTGTCAGGGCCATTACTGTCATTGCCTGTCCCAGTCAGACCTTGGACCCATGTGTCCATGGACTTCATCATTGATTTACCCCTATCCTCTGGGTGTAACACCATCTGGGTAACCGTGGACCGGTTCAGCAAAATGGCCCATTTTATTCCGTTGACCAAGTTACCTTCTGCCTGTTCTTTGGCCACTTTATTTGTCAAATATATATTCCGTTACCATGGACTTCCGGAAGATATCGTGTCAGACCGGGGCTCACAGTTCGTCGCAGTCTTCTGGAGGTCCTTTTGCTCTCTCCTAGGCATCAACCTCACTTTGTCGTCTGCCTACCACCCGCAGTCAAACGGACAGACCGAGAGGGTGAATCAATCCCTGGAGCAATACCTTTGACTGTATATTTCCAAACACCATGACAATTGGGCTGACCTCCTTCCCTGGGCCGAATTTGCGTATAACAACGCATGCCACACGTCTTCCCGGTGTTCTCCTTTTTATTGCAACTTGGGATACCATCCTAGGGCCAACTCCTTATCCTCTCTTTCCACCGATAGACCACCTGGAACCGGAGTCACGGCCACCTGCCTTAGGAAGTTTTGGAAGTCTGTACATCAGTCCTTACATCGAGCTTCCTTTAGGTCAAAAGTTTTTTCGGACTTACATCGTTCTGCTTGTTCATTCAAAGTTGGGGACTCTGTGTGGCTCTCCACTCGGAATATAAGACTCCGTCAGCCGTGTAAGAAATTAGGACCTAAATTTATTGGTCCATTTACCATTTTAAAGCAAGTCAACCCAGTGGCCTTCAAACTGAAGCTTCCGGAATCTTTAAAGATCCCCAGTACGTTTCACTGCTCTTTATTGAAACCTGCCCGATCTTCCAAAAGATTCAAACCTCAACCAGTTTCGGTGGATGGATATCAAGAGTTTGTAGTGGAGAAAATCCTGGATTCAAAGAATGTCCAGGGTCAGGTTCACTACTTAGTCCACTGGAAGGGGTATGGTCCCGAAGAACGGTCGTGGGTACCACAGAGAAACCTACACTCAGACAGGTTACTCACTGAATTCTTTAAGAGATGTCCCGGAAAACCAGGTTGTCGGGGTTCCTTGACCCCTCCTCAAGGCGGCGGCTCTGGGCACCGCCGCGACTCGCTCCTGTCTGCTGCCGGACGTCCCGGCCATCGCCATGATGACCGGGACGTCATTTCTGCTTTACCCCGGATATTGCCAAGGCAACGGTCGGAACGCTCCCCTTGTGTAGCGCCGCGTCCCGACATCCAGGGCAGCCGGGCGCGTGCGCAAACTAAGAAGGAACAGCTGGCCACTTAACTCCTGTGCCTCTGGCACTTCCTATTGCCCAGTACTTGTATTTAAAGCAGGGAGGGGCAATCCTTCCCTGCCGGTTATAGTTCCTGCTTCTGCTGACTAGCCTGCTTGTGTTCCTGGTTGCTGTACCTTTTTGGATTGATTCTTCGTTGCTGACCTTTTGCCTGATTCCTGACTCCGTTTGATTGCCTGTGCCCTTTTGACCTCTTTGCCTGGACTTCTACACTGCTGATTTGCCTGTGACCTCTGACTCCGGTTCGTGTCCTGGATATTCTGTTTGCTGCCGGCCTCGACCCTTGCCTGACCTCACTCTGCTATTACTCCCATCTGCTATCGCTGGGTTCTCCCCAGTCCGCGCACAATTCACGACCCTCAGCTGTCTGCGGCCAAGTCTGTCCCCACCACGTGGGGCTCCAGCGAAAACCAGACTTCTGAGCAGACTCTGGGTTTTGTGTTGCTGGCTGTGGGGGTTTCTAACAGCTGCTTACCCTTTGAGGCGCTGGCTGATGAAGGGGTTCACTCAGCAACATCACCTGTCTCAGGAACAGATCCGGTTTACACATACCTTCAGCTCGGCTCGGATGGTGGTGGAAAATGCTCTTGGGCGCTTGAAAGGACGTTGGCGCTGTCTATTGAAGCGCAATGACATTGACACCAAGCTTGTGCCCCACGTGGTTGCTGCTTGCTGTATTTTACATAACATTTGCGAAATACAAAAAGAGCAATTTCTACCTGAGTGGAATGTGCAGGAATCTGAAATGCCAGTGCTGTCAGTGGACTCCAGTACTTTTGAAGGAGTGCGCACCAATACCTCTGCTGAACTTATTAGGACCACCCTCATTGCCAATTTGACCTCACATGTTTGAATGCACCACAGAAATGTAAAAGTAAAAAAAAACGTTTATTTCACATATTGTATTTTGTTTTGTACATATTTCCTCATATGCCTCTTCACAAAAATATAAAATGACACAATACAAAAGTGCTTACTTGCATGTAGAAAAAATAAATAAATATATACACAAGTAGTAAACAGATCATCCTCCAGAGACAGGCAGACAGCCAATCAGCTTGTTTTCTGTGCAACCCGGGTTGAAAAACCCGGGTTGCACCATTCATAGTGCAGGCAACCCAGGTCCGACCCGGGAATTACCCCTCGATAAATCCCGGGTTGAAGACCCGGGTTTTTAGACCCGGGATTTTTGACTTGTACCATTCATACTGCACCAAGACCCGGGTCGTTTGAGCTTGCCCCGGCAAAAACCCGGGATTTTGGTGCAGTATGAATGGGGTATAGGATGCCAATTTGCAATAATGTAATAGTAACATTTATGAATGTTTACATTTGGAGGGTGGTCATTTGTTTGTCTAAGAGTGTATTAACGTGTGTTTTTTCTGTCTTTCTTCTCACCCTACATAGGAGACAATGCTTACCCCTTACACCCTTGGCTCCTCACTCCGATGTTGAGTCCACACACAGAGCGTGAGGTTGCATATAACTCTGCTCACACAGCCACACAGATCGGTCATTGAGCGGGCATTTGGCCTATTAAAGGGTTGTTTCAGATGCCTCGACCGGTCTGGTGGTGCACTGATGTATGGGCTGAGTAAAGTATGTGATATCATAGCTCTGTGTGTGGTGTTTCACAATATTGCCTTCCATAGTGGGGCTCCAGGGGTGGAGGATGAGGCTGCTGGGATGGACGAGGTGGGGGAGCCTGCAGCCACACAGTGGGAATCCCAAGAGGGTGCCAACTTCAGGCAGTATGTAATTGATACCTATTTTTAAGGTAAATTAAAAATATTGTTACTGTCCAGGTCAAATGTCAAATACACCAATGCTCTCTGATGTAAAAATGATCAAGCAAAAATTTTATGCAAACCTACATTGCCCACAAACAAATGGTTTGCCAAACATACATGTGTTGTTGTTCAAATTAAATCAAATCCATTAAAAATGCTTATAAACTTGATAGTAACTTGAAAATACGTTTGCATCTCTCCTTACCTTAGTGTCATTATTTTTGAGGAGCATTTTGTCCAAAATTAAAAAGTTCACAAAATGAAATAAAAAAAGATATAAACTCACTAATGCCTAATGTCCAAACATCTACGTCCAAAAGCTTAGAAACTCAGACTTAGCATTCAAATGTTCTAACATGACCCATATGCTGTTTTAAGATTATAATTGATTCAATGCCACAATGGTTTTGTTTATTTGGACAAGCAGTATGTAACTAAATTCAAATTCTTGTTGGATATTGGTGCCAGAAGTTGAAATGGATTTTCAGTAACATTAACATTGCGAATTGTCCCTGAAAGATCAAAACATTAGTCAAGGCAGAATCTTAATGGTAATATCTGCAAGTAGCATCTGAAACTGTGTGTGTAATTGCTAGTTTGGCCAACATTTTACTATTGTAAGAACAATTCGGGCTTTGACATGTGTATAAATTTAACGTTACCAAACTACTTGCAAAGTGTTTACCATAATAGCACTATGATACAAGCATTTCATTCTCCTCACACAGCATAGTGGCCACCCTGCAGAATGTATTCTGGAGGGTGGCCAGTAATCAAGCAGTTATTACTGACCACTGCCACACATTCCCTAGGGAGATGTAGCCCCCACCCCCACTCCAACATAGGGATTTCCAACCATGTGCATTTAAAAATCTCTTTGTGGTTTTGGTACCTAAGTAGCACTAGAACTACTAGGTAAGGAATATGCCATGGTTGCATGCCCATGATGTGACCTAGAGGGAATGAGTTGAAAAGGAAAGCAGTACAAAGCTGAAAATGTGAAACTTTGAACAACCATGTCACAAAACAAGGGGAGTACCATAATGTATTGCATTTAAAAATGTAACTCCAAAAATGCAAAAATATCCTCGCCCACAAAAAACAGTAAACTATGATAGGTTCAGTAATAGTAGGATCAGCCCTAGCCCTACTCAAATTCTTCCCTGGATTAGCTTTGTTTTTAATTTTAATACTAAACTACTACAAGTAAATGCACTAATCAAACCATGCTACACTGCAAGTGGGGCTAATGAGTACTCTCGTTTGTTTTTAAATTACAGAATGTGTTTTATACAAAATTCATGTAATGTTTAAAGAATTTGCACATCACATAGTAATTTTAAAGTGCACTACAATGCAGCATGTTTTGCCTAAACTGCATAATCAATCATTTCTTCCCTTAATTTGCCGCATAAGGACACCAAAATAAACCTGTACATACAACACACACCACAGGACAATAGAACCTTTGCTTGTTCTACATTAAGAGGTACACACATATTTATGGATCCTGCAATAAGGAACAGACAGCTCAAAATGTATCTTTGTTTGTAAGAAATGCCACAATTAAGCATCCATGGTTATCCCTTTACAAAGTTCAAGTCTACGCTGACGTTACACACTGTGCCTCAAACAATGTTAGCCAACAAAACTAGTATTTTGCATTTTGAATATACCTTGGTTTTTGAAGGGCTTTTTATTTGGGGGGATGCTTGTGTATGTGTTTGTTTACAATCACCAACAACTTGTCAACAATCATCATTTGAATGCAAATTTGGAAACACATTGCTGCCCCATTTGTATAGTAAACAATAATGTTGGGTTTGACTATTAGTGTTTTAAGTTATGTGGAGTCAGTGTACTAATTTGACACTGGACTCACAAACAACAATGTGTTCCCTCTTCCATGTCTGCATTTTTTTTTTTTTTAAAAATGCAACAAATGTCAATTTTTTTTTTACATTAGGCAACGGCCATTTTTGGTAAAAAAAAAAAAAAAATAGAACTAAACAAATATGTAAATTAATTTCTTTTTTTCCCCTCTTTGAGGCTGAAACATGGCTTTGACTTCTTGTCACCCGTGATGTTGAGGGCTCGGAGGGAGGATCAGAACTCTGTTGGTCAGCAGGGTGTGACCGACGGCGTGATGAAGGGACAGGGGGCTGGGCAGGGGGGTAGGCACGGGGGTTGGCAGTGACCTGGCCAGTGGGGTAGGCAAGGGCCTGGCCAGGGGGGTAGACAGGGGGCTGGGCAGAGGGGGAGGCAGGGAGGTAGGCAGGGGGGTATGCAAGGGGTGTGTCGAGGGGTGTGCCGAGGTGGGGTGCCGATGAGTGTACCGATGGGTGTGCAGAGGGATATGAATGACCAGGAGGATGAGAAGGGGAAGGAGGCAGAGAAATAGAAAGTGATGAATAATTTGGATTAGTGAGCTGATGATCTGGAGTAGGTGAAGGAGTGACATTTAGTGAAGGGCCTTGTGAACTTTGCTGATTCATGACTATTTGGGACAAGAGGGTGCACATATTTTTGAGGGTTGCATTTAAAGTGGTCATGTGCTCATCAAATTTGTGCTCAAGACGGTTGAGAGTATTGGATATATTACGAACGTTAAAGTCAATGGACTCAGTGGCAGATTCAAAGTGTTGGCGGCTTATGTGCAATAGTGTCTGCTGCCTCAAGAGTTGTGCATGCTCCCTCTGAGGTGCTAAGCATCACGGACAGGCACCTCCACTTGCTCTCCATCTGGTTTTGTAGCCAGACTTTGGTGTTACTCCAGCCGCTCTGTAAAAAAGAAAAAAGAAAAAATGTTTAGGTGTCATTTGAAAAAAAAAAATTTAAGAAAAAAAAGAAAATTGTGAGGTATTCATTAATATTATTCTGATCTTAGATTTAGGGTTAGATTGTTACAAAATATTAACACGTTTGATCATCAGTCAAGAAATTAGAGTCATTATAATGTGCATACTGATAGAGGTGCCACATATTCATAAACAAAACACAAACTTTAACAGACACCAATAGAATATTGTCCAAATGTACCTAGAGGAGATAGCGGTCATGTTAGGGGTGGGTCGCTGCCGGCATCAATTCGGCTCAACCCGCCACATCATGGATGCAGTTTCATCGCCGGTGCTCGGTTGTGCAGCTGCAACGTTGCTAGAGCGACCTACACTGGCGCCAGCCCCGGCTTTTGGAGGCACTCAGGAGGAGATAATAAGATGTGAGTCCTCTATTGATCATATAAAATACTGTAATACAAACACTTGCTTTGTTTATAAGAATTGTTTCAAAGTTTAGTGTCAAATTTTGTCAAGGAGGTGCTCTATCCCAAATATAAATCTGTCTCCATATTTGAAATGTTAATCCCTCTCCAATGCCACATACTTAGGCCCCAGGGGCCTGATTTTATGGTGCTACATTTACTTTCCTTTATGATTGAGGACCAAACTCCAGACCAATAAGCCATGTTTGGGATTCAAACTCATGACCCCAGTGCTGGGAGGCAGTAGTGCTACCCACTAAGGCAACATGCTGACATTAGCTTACAGACATTTATAATATTACAGTGGCAGATGTGTTATATTGCAAAAAGAGTGGAACACCATCTTTGAGGACAATGCTCACAGCTGGCCTAAGCTGATTTTCACATGTTACAAGGCCTTACCCAAATACCTCCTGTAAAATGTCTCCCCAATCTGACACTAATTAGATGGTAAAAATTTGGAATTTGAAAAAAAAACACCTGAGTACTAATTTAAACAGTAATAATGACATTTCCACATCCATAATCCCAAAACAAACCTTGTTACAGGCCACCTGAAAGTGGGGTATGTCTGTCAAATTTAATTCCATTTATTAAAGATTTTCTTTAGATCTTTATTAAAATGCATGTTTCACAATGTCAGTTCACATTATTATCAGACTAGGGGCCTGATTCATTAGTGATCTTATCTTGTGCAAAAGTTAAGATGCTTATTTTTAAGAAGAAACGGGGAGATAAGAGTGAAGTTAAGATGAATTTTCATCTTAACTTAAGAAATTCTTCACTTACGCAGTGGATTTTGCATCGTATCTCCCTTTTCTGAGCATGCACAGAGTGGATTTGCTTAAGATAAGCAAAAAACGACAGATAAGTTCACTAATGAATCAGGCCCTAGATGTTTATAATTGAGAAGCAGGTTGTAGTTTTTTCAAGAAGCTTATGTGTAATATTTATTCCAACAGACCGTAGACATTGTGTCCGCGAACAACAGACATTGGACGAGGCGGAGAAGTCAACAGAGGAGGTGGTGGAGGCACCTGAGGAGGCGGAGGAGTCAACAGAGGAGGTGGTGGAGGCGCCTGAGGAGGCGGAGGAGTCACCAGAGGAGGCGCCTGAGAAGGCAGAGGAGTCAACAGAGGAGGTGGCGGAGGCACCTGAGGAGGTAGAAGAGGGACCAGAGGAGGTGGAGGAGGCTCCAGCACTGGAGGTGGCGGAGGTGGCCCTGGAGGAGGAGGTGCCTTCCACACAGGAAGTACTGGAGGGGGGATGGCTGAATGTAAGTATTGAAATTAAACAATTTTCCGAATTGTATTCACATTGTAGTTGAGCAAAAATCATGATTAACCACATGCCCTTTTCCAAATAGCTAGCAATCCATTCCACCATTTTCAACCATGATGGCCATAAGATTAATTTTTGTGGTTTCAAGTAAATCCCAGACACCACACAAATGTGTATACATAAATACATCTGCCACCCAAAAGCATTAATCCTCTGTCTAGTACTGTGCTTAGCATGCCATTGACCTTTTCCAACAATGTTAAGTTATGTAACACTTCATGCCTCTGGTGATCCCGACAAATGAGACAAACAAAGTACACCCTTTTGAAGTAGTATATGTTTGAACAATTAGCTAAGCATGTTTCTTTTTCTTTTTTTATCAAAAGCTCATGAAGACACCCAGGCCATCGATATCTTAAAATATCGTCGGAAAATAAAAAAAATATTCTAAATTGTTAAAAAAATAAAAAAAATCTTTTGGCAAAAAATTATTAGTTATTTAAAAAATGTATAATGTTGTTTTTGTTTATATTACCGTTTAAAAAATTGTTTTAAAAAAAAATTGTTGTGTGTGTCTTTTGTAATTTAATTACAAGAAATGTGTTGAGGCTATTTTAGCCAATAATGGCTGGGCATTTAGAACATACCTTAATATTTATTTACACTGGTCCCTTTGCACTACATCTTAATTTTTTTCATCAGTTATTTATTTATGACGGTACCAGCAACTCTGAGGCGCTGTACAGAGCACACTGTCACTGGCCCAATAGGGCTTACAGTCTAACAAAACACACACACACTTTGACTGAAGAAGCCAAATAAAGTTGAGAGAGGAAATTAAAAAAAAACATAGGGAGAACACTAACTCCAAACAGATAAGGCATACAAGCAGGAGATGAAGAAAACAAGGTAAGGTTGGCAGATGCTAATTGCATTTCACAACAACACCCCCCTCCAAAACAGAGTCCATTCGTAGCAATATCATACACATAAGGTGCCCTTGAGCCCTGAATCATTAACGAAGGTATATGCCAATTGACAAAAGAAATTAACACCTTTACTACAAGACAAATCAATCTGGCATTGTAGGGGTAGGTAAATGCTAAATATGAGTTTGGAATAAAACCGGAAAACAGCATAGCGTACATCAACTTCAAGTACACCCACACAAACATGGAAGAGAACATACAAAGTCCACACATATAAGGAAATTGAACTCATGACCCCAGTGCAGTAAGGCAGTAGTGTGAGCGACTAATCCACCGTGCTGCTTGACTGTGATCTGCTTTGATGTTTTGTAAAGTTGAGTACATAACACATACAAGCCGTAGACGGAGAAAAAACAAGGATTCAAGACAATGTTGCACTTTAGTCCAAGAAAGATACCTAAAAATCAAGCCACCCCCCTCTGAGTCTTAGGCCATTCATAGAAATAGTGTCAGGATTCACTAGGATGAGTGGGATCCTTCTGTTCTGCCTGGGATTGATGGTACTTCACCCAGAGGCGCGGAATGTAAAACAGAGTGGAAGGTTTCCACCAGAGGTTCCCACAAGGGAATTTGGGCTTGGCTGCTTCCATCCTGCAGGTTGCGACCCTCTAGGGGAGTTCCCAGTGACCGGTGATAGAGAACCTAGTACAGAGAAGAATGTAGGCACTAGATAGCCACAAATGAGTAGGATTACTGAGTGATAGTCCAGAGAGAGATAGTAGGTGATTTGCAGCAGCAAACTTGGAGAGATGATAGCGATAAGCTGCAGAAGTGACCACTAACGAGTGGAGCAGGTAATAGGTGAGTTGCAGCAATACACTTGGAGAGATGGTAGCGATGATCTGCAGTAGTTACCACTAACGAGTGGAGCAGGTAATAGGTGATTGCAGCAGCATGCTTGAAGAGATGACAGCGATGAACTGCAGGAGTTGCCACTAACAAGTGGAGCAGGTAATGGGTGAGTGCAGCAGCAGAGTGCATAAGCTGCTTCCAGGCCAGGAGTCTGACCAGAAGAACCAGCACCGAGAGGTGCTGGGAGGAGCCTTATAAATGAGAGGTAACCAATGGATGAGCGGGACAGGTGAACACAGGTGAGATGATTACCTGCGCATGTGCAGAGCTGATTGCTGGCCTGACAGCCAGGGAAGAAGCAGGGAATGAGGAATGAATGATATTCAGTTTACCAGGTGGCAGCATGCACATAATAATGTGAATAATGTGAATGTGACCTGTGAGGCATCTTCCTTTTTGAAAGTAAAAATAAATAAATTTCAAAATGCACCTTGCCCTAAGAAAGTGGCATTTGAGGGGGAGATACATCTAAAATAGGAGGACAGATTTACCATTGTGGTAGAGCATGTAATAGATCACGTTTCAACGACAGAGTAAAAATCAAGCTAACAAGTGTTTGCGTGTTACATAAAAAACAAACCATTACTTTATCTAAATGCTATCCTAATTGTACACCTTGCAAAGTTTCAAAGAATGCCTGGTTTGGGCAAAGTTCCTGTTGTGTTCCTTACATTAATGACTCAGGCCCACAAGCTGCACACAGATACTAAGGCCATGTTTGATATTCGAACGCATGACGCCAGTGTTGTGAGACAGAAGTGCTAACCACTAAGGTACCTGTGCAGATTGTAGCTGGCATATATTTTTGGGTAATAAGGAAGAGTACTATTATCTAGCTCTTACATCTGTTGCACACATGCTGTATTGTTGTGCTTGTCACTCTAGTCTCTATAATTTATTTGTATTTCCAAATGAATGTTCCCTTAGTGGTGAGCCAATCCACCTTCCAACAATGGAGTCATGAGTTCGATTCCTGACTCATGCCCTTTATCTGTATGTAGTTTTCTATGTATCGCTTATGGAAGCGTAGGCTATGCATTTTGCAACGGAAATTATATTAATTTTTCTAAGACACTACTGTTTATTTAATGTGCATGTTTATTTATGCTAGATAAATATTATGAGATTAATTGTAATTTAATAACTAATTGTAATAATAATTAATTTGCCATTATGTAACACACTTTCTTATATTTAAATAAGAAACGGAAGTTAAGATGCAGATCTTAAAATGAGCTAATTGCTTAAGATCTGTTGCATCTTATATTCTATTGTGTAAAGGACTGAAGGTGGGCGTGTTTTTCAACTTTCCATTCCTTATTGAATTGCAAATTTCTAATCTTCCTGTTTGTTCTTAAAATACTCATCTCAACTTAAGCACAAGATAAGATCGCTAATGAATCAGGCCCAATATGATTAAATACTTGTAACATATTGACATTTATGTCAAATTACATAACTGCATCACTTGCTGTAGAGATAAATCTATTGTATAAAAAAAAGCTTAGGGTGCCTCTGCCAAAAGGTAAAAAGAGTATTTTTTTTTATTTCTCTCATAAAAATCCTTACAATGTTTGGCAACTGGAAACTTGCATGCACATGTAAGCTCAGACGAGTTGGTTCTAATTATCACCATGAAAGAAAAAATGTAATAACCATTGTTTTTGGTAACTATTTGATCTGTTATATCAGTGGAGGACAACAGGTGGCTCACAAACCACCAGCGATCCAGCAAGCCTTCATTTGAGACTTCCAGCTGACTGATCCCGATTTGACATATTCTCTGCCTTGTTATAAAGCAGAAAATGAGACAGAACAGGAGCAGTCGACTTCCACGTCACATGATCTTCTCTACACAACTCATACAGTGAGAAGTAGGATAAGGAGGAGGTGAGTACAGTGAACTCTGCATCACGTGCTCTCTATCCTTCTGTTGTGTGCTCTAGCTGTAAAAGTAAGAAAAAATGTGGGATGTGCGAGAAGGCATGCGGAGAAGGTGTGAGAAAGCATATAGCAAGGTTTAAGGAACATGTGGGGAGGTTTGAAGAGCATGTGTGGAGGTCTGTGGGACATGTGAGGTCTGGGTGGCATGTTGGGGGCATGTGGGGAAGTTTGTGGAGTAAATGTGGGATCTGATAGCTTGTTGGAGCATGTTGTGGCAAGTGGGAGCCTGGGGCATAAGGGGCTATTTTGGACCAAGTTGGAAGTCTCAGTGGCATGTGGTGGAATTTTGGAGCAGATGAGGAGCATGTGGAAGCATTTTGGGGTGAGTGATATGGAAGTGCCAAGGTTGTTCCCAGACTTTTTTCAAATTCGTGAAATTTTGGGTAATGTGGCCATTTTTAGAGTTGGAGGGCTTAACCTGAATTGAAGTATATCTGCTTGCCCAACACTCTTTTATATAGACGACTGACATCATACTAAACTGAGCAATGAACCACTATTTTATACTTGTTCCTCTGTCAAGCTTATAAATAAGGATGGCCCATAATTAAATCAGCAAATCCACATATGTTTTCTTTTTAATTAGCAAGTCCAGTAACTTTTAACTATGAATCTGACAGTCATTTTTCTTAGCTGTCCTTCATCTGTTTCTGCCAGGAAGGGATGAAACCTACATCATGTGTTCTGATCCTAATCACTTGTCACTGTCCTTTAAGAGACTGCCTTTCCCAGCAATCTGAGCCAGTTCATCAATTGTCACTGCAGCAGGTCTCCCTTTGAAAATTCCTGTGAGCTGATCCTGACTTCCTCCCTGTTATTTGGTCCTACATTTTGCACCTCATCTTATAACTCAGACCCCAGCTTCGTTTGACCTTGCGTCAGCTTACTCCCTGGTATTATTAAGGATCTCTCAGCTGAACACTGGCTTGCCTGACCCTCCTATTGCCTGATTCTCCTGTAATTCTTCTGGTGCCTCAAGATACCCAATATCTGCAGTCATCTACTGAGCATCCCAAACCAGCAGGCCACCCACGTCCTGTTTTGTCTGTGGAGGAACGCAAACACAGAAGAGTCAACTTTCCATGCCTTTACCGTGCTAGCTCAGAGCATTTCCTGGTGCAGTGCCCGCTGAGCAGTCCCAAAGCCCCTCCAGGTTAACGCTAAGGTTCTCTGGACCCATAACAAATTTGTTAGGTGCTGTCCCTGAATTTCGACTGCGGCTCGGGACAGTCACCTGACTCCTTCCAGCCACTGGCGTCCCGATGCTTAGCAATAGTCTCCAGCTGGCTTCTCCATACGCCACCAGTGGAGTTGCTCTCCTTGTTAGTTTGCTACTCCACCATTCCTGTTTACCTGCTATCTGCATCTCTGTGTTCCTGGCTTAACTCTGCATTGTTTGTCCTCCCTTTGGATTCTGATTTAACGTTGTACATCTCCTCTGGCACTACCTCGGCTTTCCTAACCACCCTCTTGTCTCCTGATTTGGTACCGCACTATCTCTCTGGTTTGTTTACCTTGGCCTGTCTGACTATCCACTGTTCACCCCTATTTAGTCAGCGACAGTCTTGGAGATCCGCGCACCGCACATCCCTTGTGGCTAAGTCCATAATCCCTTGCGGTGGTCCCTGGTGAAAAACAGGGGTGCGTTAGACTCCACGCCTTCCTGTACAGTCGCGCTAATACTGACAGATCACCACCAACTTGTGACAGTATACTCTTGCTCCATGGATGTTCAAGGTGAACCCTTCGACTTGTTGATGCATTTAGCCCAGCATGTCAAGTGGCAAAAAAATAGTCAGACGCAGTTCTTGCAGTGCATTCAGGGGGTTGTCTCACGTCTGGACTCCATCCAGGGGTCTTTTCCCTCACAGAAGCCTTGTGGTTCCAGGGGCCTTTGCATTCTCACGCCTGATAAGTACTATGGTAATCTGAAGAAATGCAGCAGATTTTTGAATCAGTGCTTGATTCAATTTGAACTTACTCCTGAGAACTTCTCCTCTAAACGGGCTAAAGTGATATACATCATCTCACTCCTCACTACTCAAGCCCTGTCATTGGAATCCCTCCTGTGAGAACATAATGACTCTCGTCTGTCCAATTTCCCTTCCTTCATTGAGGCTTTCTGAAAAGTTTTTGATGGACCCAGCAGAGTGTCCTTACCAGCCTCCAGCCTGTTAGGACTGCACCAAGGTTCCCTCTCAACTGATCAATATACTATCCCCTTTTGGACCCTCGCTTCAGAATTAAAATGGATCAATGAAGCTCTGACTGCCACCTTCTGGCAGGGAATGTCAAATTGCATCAAAGATAACTTAGCCTCAAGGGACTTGTCAGATAATTTGATGACTTCATCTCTCTTTGTGTTAGCATAAACATTCGGCAAAGGGAAAGTTCTCAAGAGAAGGACTGCTTTCGACATTTTACTTCTTGGCTTGCACCTCGCTTCCAGTGTCTTGCCATCGCACCTCCTTCTCTTTCAGAGGAACCGATGTAGCTGGGTCGCTCACATCTCACGCCTGAAGAGAGACAGCGATAGATCAAAAACCATCTTTGTTTGTATTGTGGAGAGTCTGGTCACCTTCTAGTAGCTTGTTCTAAGAGACCGGGAAACACCTCCTCCAAGATGATTCCAGGGAGGTCGATCTAGGATCCGATTTCTATACTCCCTGTTCTCTCATGAAGTCTAAATTCTTGATGCCTGTTACCTTGCTTACCACCAGCATTTTAGGATCCCGGATCCGCCGGGAACTTCATTTCTGCTACCTTGGTAAAAGAACTCCATCTTCTTTTTTATCCCTTGTCGCAGTCTTTGGCCCTGACCACAGTTGATGGTATTCGTGTCTCCAATGGCTCTATCTCCTGTGTCACAGGACCTTTTCGGCTGCTGGTAGGAGCTTGCCATTACGTGCATATTAAGTTTCCAATACTAACACAATCGGTCAACCCTATTGTCTTAACTAAGAACCCAGTGTTACAAGCATTGTCTCAACCACATCATTCTGGCCGATTGTCACCATGCATTACCCGCACCTCCATCAGAGGTCTATCCAAGCCCTACACTGCATTCCAAGATGTTTTCAGTGAATCTGCTTCTGATGTTTTACCACCACATTGTCCTTGGGTTTGTCCCATTGACCTTATTCCATACAAGAGGATCCCTAGAGGTACAGTGTATCCCTTATCTCTACCAGAAATTCAGGCTATGTTGGATTATATCTGGGAAAACAGCCAACAAAGGTTTATTTGCAAGTCTTCCTCTCCCGCCGGCGCCAAATTCTGTTTTGTCAAGAAGAAGGATGGCACCTTAAGACTTTGCATTGACTACCGTCAACTCAATGCTATTACCATCAAGAATCGTTTTCCCTTTCCTCTGATATCCAAATTGTTTGATAGAATCCGCAGCACTCAGATTTTCTCCAAACTCGACCTTAGAGGCGCGTACAATTTAATTCGTATCTGGCAGGGGGACGAATGGAAAACTGCTTTTAATACAAGAGACTGGCATTACGAGTACCTTACCGTGCACTTTGGATTGTGTAATTTTCCAGTATTCCAGGAATTTATCAATTAGATCTTCAGGGACTTACTCTATCGTTTTCCTGTTGTTTTCCTTGACGAGATTCTCATCTTCTCACAGTACATCACTTCTCGTCGAAGCAATATCTTGGAGGTTCTGTCCCGTCTTCGGAAAAATCATCTCTCTTGTAAGCTGGAGAAGTGTCTCCTTGAGTTACCTCAAGGACCCTTCCTAGGTTACTTGATATCTAGTTCCAGGCTCCAAATGGATCCAAAAAAGATAATGGCAATCTTTACTTGGCCGCAACCCTCCGGGTTAAAGGCCACCCAAGTTTTATTGGCTTTGCAAAGTATTATTGCCAATTTATTAAAAACTTTTCTACCATCATTGCTTCCATTACTGTGCTTACTTGTGCTAGAGCACACTCCAAGACCTGGCCTTCAGCTGCTGTTTCTGGTGTTTTCCAACACCTTGAAAAGGCCTTCTTATCTGCTCCTGTTCTCATACGACCTGACCAGAGTAAACCACTCTTCTTAGATGTTGATGCTTCTTTCATAGGGATTAGTACTGTATTATCCTAAAACTTCCCTTCTGGTGCTCTCCAGGACCCTGTGGAATCCTTTACAAGAAGTTTTCTTCATGTGAGAGGAGTTATGGTATCAACGATAAAGAGCTTCTGGCCATTAAGACCGCTCTAGAAGCATGGCTTCCCCTATTGGAGTAAGTCCTTCACCTTGTTACAATTTTTACGGATCATAAAAATCTGGTATACTTACAGATCACCCAGTATGTCAACCCTTGCCAGGCCCATTGGTCCCTATTCTCTACTCACTTCCAGTTAAACATAATCTTTCACTCTGGTACTAAGAATGTGAAAGCTGATGCACTCTCCAGATCATTTGAAGATTCTGAGTTCCCCTCTTCTTTGGAATTTAAACTTATTCTTAACCCAGTCAAACTTGTGGAACTCACTCGATCCACGGTCAAGACTCCTCTTGTTGGGCACTCCTTTGTGGAACCTCACCATTGTTCCAAAGTCCTGAGATGGGCTCACGACTCCAGGGTTGCGGGCCATGCTGGTGCTAAAAAGACATACTCTTTGTTGTCTCATTATTACTAGTGGCCTTCTCTTGGTTCTGATGTTCAGGAGTACGTCTCTTCTTGTAACATTTGCACTCAGCACAAGACACCCAGGAGATCTCCCATTGGTCTACTCCTTCCTAATCCTATACCCGAGTCCCTGTGGGTCAGCATTTTCATGGATTTTGTTACAGAATTACCGGAGAGCCATGACTTTAACACCATCTGGGTCGTTGTGGACCGTTTTCCAAGATAGCCCAGTTCATTTTTGTCAGAGGTCTACCGTCTGCCTCCCAGCTCGCTCTTCTATTCATCCAGAACAGTTTCTATCTCCATGGCTGCCCCAAAGACATTATTCCCAACAGAGGAGTACAATTTGGGTCAGCACAGACTTTTCCCGATTGAAACAGATTGGTGGTTGCATTATCTGGACCAATTTCAAATATAAGAGAGGGATTGCAAGAGATCCAAATAGGTTGCACTTAATGGACTGGTGTCTTTTTTCAACTATGTCACTATGTTAATTTGTTTCTAATTTTTGGAGATATTTTTGCAAGAACCTTGGTGTCAAACTTAAATTCTCTTCTGGTTTCCACCCGCAGACCAATGGGCAGATTGAACGTGTAAATCAAGATTTAGAATTCTTTCTTCGTTATTACTTCTCTGAAAACCAGTCAGCTTGGAGTGAATACCTTCCTTGGGCTGAATTTTCACACGATAATCATTCACATGATTCCACCAGAGATTCTCCTTTTTTATTGTTTTTGGGAGGCACCCTATCATCCCTACCTTTCCTGAGGTTCCAGATTCTCCTGTTCCTGCTGTCAATTCTGGAGTGCAATCATTTTCCAAAATCTGGGCCCAGATGCAGGCCAACCTTTCCAAGGCATCAGTACCGAACAAGAACTTTACAGACTGTCAGCATAGATGTTATCCAATTCTTCATGTGGGCGACAGGTTATGGCTTGTGTCACAAGCACGCTCCCAGCTGTCGTGACTTTGGGGATGTTTGCTGTATAAGGTCACACAATTCCAGCCCTCGGTCTCACCTATCAAAAAGGTTATAGACCTACTGACCTACTCAGTTTTTTAAAGATACTTCCACACCTGTCTCCGCCCCCAGGGGGTTGTGACTGTGATACTTTTTTCAATCACCATTTGCATGTTGCCTGATTTAATACCCAATTCTACTATGTGACCTAACTTTTCTGTGGAGCGTCACACAGATACAATTTTATTATTAATAAATGGTTAATAAATCCCTTATGATTTTGTCCATCTTTTTATACCAAACATGATGAAATTTTGACAATGTGACATACCTTTTCCAAAGATATGTGATTTCAGCTGTTCCCGGATATTACCCATACCTGTCATTCACAACCCTGGTGTGATTTCTGCTCCTCAGTATGGAGTGGCAGCCAGATTTCCCAAAACATGAACTATGAAGATATTTTCCTTTGAAGCTCATATTTCTATATACCTGTATAGGTATTCAAAATGCTGCCTTGGGCTGCAAGGATGTCCAGCTGTGACTGGCCCCACAAAGTCTATTCAGGAGTCCAAAAACTAACTTGTGTCAGGATATATCTCACAGCAAGAGCTATTTGAAGCTGCCACAGGTGTGTCACTCACCGGACTGTGAGTGCTACTTCTCGTGTGTTTAGAAATCGTGGCCGTCCACCATCCTGAGGGTCTGCACATGTGCAGCCCTTTCAACCCTTCAGTACATGTTCCTTTTAGTTAATTGGCTGATCAGGCAACACTCCCTATTTAAAGCACCTGTGGTCAATACCTCGTGGCCTGATCTGGGAGTCTCATTCCCCATGAGCCTCTGAAGGTGTTCCTGTGTTTCCTCGTGTATTCAGCTCCTGCTGATTCCTGTTGTTTGTTTGTGGTTTCCAGACCACTTCAACTCTCCTGTGTTTCAGCGTGACTGCACCAGCTGATTCCTATCCACTGCCTCCGTGCTTCTACAGTTTCCAAACCACTTCAACTCTCCTGTGTTTCATCGTGACTGCACCAGCTGATTCCTATCCGCTGCCTCCGTGCTTCTACAGTCTTCAAACCACTTCAACTCTCCCGTGTTTCATCGTGACTGCACCAGCTGATTCCTATCCGCTGCCTCCGTGCTTCTACAGTATCCTGCTCACCTCAACTCTCCCGTGTTTCATCGTGACTGCACCAGCTGATTCCTATCCGCTGCCTCCATGTATCTGCAGTCTCCTGCTCATCGCAACCCTCCAGTACTCATCGTGTCTGCAGCCAGCTGATCCGCTGTCTCCGTGCTTCTACAGTGTTCCTGCTTGTGTCAACTCGCCTGTCTGCATCGGATCAACGCTCCGCTGCTTTCATCTCGGCTAGATCGCCTCAACTCTCCCGTGTTCTCCAGGTGTCCAGTTCTATATACTACTGCTTCCTGAGTATTGTTTACATCCTTGCTGGTCTACCTACCGTGCGCTGCACCTACTTGGTTACCGCTTCCACCCTCCTGGGACTTCGCATCCTGCCGGCCTCCAGCCGTTCAGGTATCCCTGCACCTCTTCCTGACAGCCTGCTCTCCTGAACCACGGTATGCATACTTCTCATTGACTGTGCTGGTGTATTGCATATCTAGCTGGACTGAGTTGTTCTCCTCCGGAGTTTCCTATCCACTGGGACTATTGCTATCATTTGACTGTGTTACCTTTTAGCCTGGATAGTTCTAGTGACTTTGTATATTTGTGCAGTGCTGCTCAGTTATTATTATTGTGTGCATATCATCGTGGGATCAAGTTCAGTGTGCCCGTGTATACTCTGCATTGCATTTATCTCCCCGTGCTCCTCCTCACTTATATATTTCAGTGGTACAACTTGCTAGAGTCAGACCACTGTTCCCTGTTTTTTGAGTCACCAGTTTCCAGTATCCTTTCACATAGCAGTGGTACAACTTGCTAACGCAGACCACTGACTCCCCGGATACCTTCACCTGGATTCCATTCCTTCACCCAGACAGCGGTACACCTTGCTATACGCAGACCGCTGACTCTCATCACCTCCTCGTTACTCCTGGACATTCCTCCTCACTATAGCAGTGGTACAACTTGCTATACGCAGACCACTGACTACCCTCACGTTTCCTTGTCCATCCAGTTCCTCGTGTACAGTTATCTACCTATTACCAGTGCTGCTAGTCATAGACTTTCCTCGAGCATTCTCTTATCACCTGCTGTCTTCTGTTCCGTGATCACCCCGCTACCAGAGTACCATATTACCAACTATACTGCTCTGGTAAGTCTATCATCTGGTGATACCTGGGTAAAGACTCCTAGTGCCCGTGACAAGGTGACACTCCATCTCTGTATTCCTGGCTTGACTCAGCATTGTTTGACCTCCCTTTGGATTCTGAATTGGCATTTTATATCTCCTCTGGTGCTACCTCAGCTTTCCTTAGCACTCTCTTGTTTCCTGATGCAGTATCGCATTACCCCTATTGTTTTGACCACAGCCTGTCTGGCTATCCACTGTTCATCCTGATGCCTCATAGAACTGGTCAGTCAGAGATGCCTCATGGCTTTATCCAGTCAGAGGTGCCTCAAAGTGCTGTTCGGACAGAGTGCCTCAAATCGCTGTTCAGGCAGAGGTGCCTCTTCATGGTGTCCACTCCAAGTGATCTGCCCAGTCCAGGCCTCCTTCCGATTTATGTGCTCAACGTGAGCCAAATTGTGTGCTCAGTCTGGACCTTCCGATTTGTGTGCCTAGTATGGGCCTTCCGAGTTGTGTGCCCGATCCCAGCCTTCCGAATTGTGTGCCCAATCCTGGCCTTCCGAGTTATGTGTCCAGTCCAGGCCTTCCGAGTTATCTGCCAATACGGGCCTTCCGAGTTGTGTGCTCAATCTGAGTTCTCTAGGTTACATGCTTAGCACAAGCCCTCTAGGTTATGTGCTCAGGCCGAGCCCTCTATATTATGCGGTCATCCCCAGCCATCAAGGATACGTGCTCCAGCTTTCCCATTCAGGGACTCCTGTTCTCCTGCTCTCCCAGTCTGGGCCACCTGCCCTCCTGCTGTCCCAGTCGGGGACTCCTGCTCTTCTGCTGTCTCAGTCAGGGACTCCTGCTCTGCTGCTGTCTCAGAATTGACATAGACATTTTAATACGCCAATCCATAGATACACCCTCAGGCACTTATGTTTTTGGCAGCTCTATAAGAGCCTACAAAGTAACTGCATTGATACTGGTAGTGAGAGAGAATGCTAAATGGACCTCAGTGTACATTCCTATGCCCAACAAACAGTGAATCGCAAGCAATACCGACCACAAGGGGGTGAGAAAGAAAAATGGGAGACTATACAAGCACTCCTACAAGCAGGGGTGTTTCCTCCAACAGCCAGCCGCTACAACACGCTTTATAACCTGTGAAAAAATGGATGTGTCATATCGCCTCAAAATAGACTATAGGGGGTTAAGCAAAGTTGCACCTTCGTTGGCAGCAGCCGTGCCAGATATGATTACAATTGTGGAGAAAATTTCTGTCTGCGGGGGAATGGCATGCTGTGTTGGATCTTGCAAATGCTTTCTTTTTTATCATCATTGCTCCATAATCACAAGACCAATTTGCATTCACATGGGATGGCAGACAATATACTCCTACAGTGGTACCCCATGGTTACCTACACAGCCCCACGATCTGTCACGGTTTGGTAGCAAGGGATTTAACTGCAATCCTCTCTCAAGTAACCTGACCAGTATCTCACTACATTGATGATGTTATGCTGTCCAAAGCCACTGCAGAACAGGTGGTATAGGATCTGAAATGGATAACAGACTTCCTTCTGAAAAGGGGATGGATGATTAATCCTGATAAGGTCCTAGGACCCGCTCAAACAATTTCTGAAATTTCTGGGCATGATATGGTTGAAACTTCAACACACAATCCTGCAGCCTGTTCTAGACAATACAGCTGTTATGATCTCCCACTGCAGTCAAGGAAGCACAGAAAGTGGGAGCCAAGGGATATTGGAGAGAGTTTGTACCACAATTGGAACTCATGTGGAGACCTATCTACAATGTTACTAGGAAAAAGACAGAGTTTGTCTTGGCAGATGAGCAGGAAGATGGTTTTGAAGTAGCAAGGCAAGCCATCCAGGCCCATAATGCTTTAGGGCCCTTACATCCTAACCAAGCTTTGTTCTTGGATGTGACTGCCACTGATCATGGAATGTCTTGAGGCTTATAGTAAAAAGCCCCTGCACCAGGAGACAGAAAGAAACTAAAAGGTGTTTGGGTGAAACAATTCAGCAGTGCACAAAGACGGTATTCACCTTTGGAAAAACAGTTAGTGGCTGCATATACGGCACTGCAACATGTGGAAATAACAACAAATCAACAACCAGTTACCATCCGTACAGATCCCATTGCAATATGAGTGCGGCAGGAAGGTCTAGAATCAAGAAAGGCAGTTGCACAAAATCCAAATGCTATTAGTATACAACTGGCTGGCATGATTATTTTCGAAGCCTCAGAACAAGAGTTCCCTCCTTTGCAAATAGGAAGTGGTCTAGTGACAATAGCTGGACGCTAGTCTGCACAGTCAGATGAAGAAAAAAGTGGGTATGGTTCACTGATGGGTCTGCTACTTTGAGAACCAATGGATGTAGCTAGGCAGCCGCTGCCTATCAATCCATGGATCACACTATCCTTCAAAAAAGCGGTGAAGGGGGCTCCAGTCTATATGGAGTTAAAAGCCATAAACATGTGCTTGCAAGAAACACAAGTCATCATTTACACAGACAATTGGGCAGTTTTTAAAGTGCTCACCACTTGGATGCTGACATGGAAACAAGATGCTTGGAGAGTACATGGTAAATCTCTATGGGGTGGCATGGATACTTGGCAGGATATTTGGTACAGAACTGTGAGTATTGAATATGTGAATGCCATACAGGTATTGAACACTATGACATTGCAGATGCTTTGCTGTTAATTATGACAAATGCTACAGATGAAGTGGAAGTATATCATCTGGGAGAATGGCCACATGCCCAATCTGGACACAGAAGGAACATATGCCTGGGCAAAAACCAAAGAAATACCTTTGACTCAAATACAGCAAAAGACATTGTTCAAAAGTGTGAAACCTAAAAAGAAAAGCCTTAACAGAAGATATGGGATCCAAACAGGTAAAGTATGGCAAATGGATTTCATAGCACCCCTCCCAATGGGAAGCGGCTGGGTGCAATATGGTTGTACAGCAGTGGTTACATACTCTGAGGTGCTGTTGGCTCTTCCTACAACACATGTAGACAAAATTAAAATGTTGGAGGTGCTGGAAGACATATGTGCATACTATGGTACACCAGATGGAATCCAAACAGACAACAGATCACATTTTACTAGAGCCAAGATTTGGGAGTGGGCCATAGACAAATATGTATACTGGGTGTCGAAGTCAGCAAATTGGATAAAGTCATTTCAATTAAAATCGAGCAAACTTGGTTGTCTTTGTCTGAAAAGATGCGTACGGTACGCTACGGCATACAAGGGCACGCTACGGCGTGGAAGGGCGTACACAGCTACGTATTACATCTTACGCAAGTAGCGTAGCGCATGCGCAATGCGCTACGTTAATTGCGTAAGCGCTAAATACAGTAATATGTGATTTCCCCACTAGCGCGGGAAAATACCATATTACAGTACTTAGCTCTTACGCAAACAGCGTAAGAGCATTGCGGAACGGACCTCCTACTATGTAGGAGGTGTTTGCGGCGGCTCCTGGCTTTTTTATACAAGACTAAAGAATCGTGAAACTACAAATATGTGCCCCTTCTGGGTGAAGTGTTCCAGTTGGCACAGATTCCTTTATGGAGGTACAAATGGCTGGGACTGGGGCAAGCTGGCAAGATGGATGTACAAATAATAAGGGACATTGGATCAAGAAAGAAGACATCATCGGTAAGTATTTGTTTTTTTTTATTTTTATTAAATAGTTGTGGTTAAAAAGAGGGTGGTTAGTGTCTTTATTGTGGGTTTTTTATTTTTAATAAATATGTGTGGTTTGTATGAGGGTGTTGTTGTTTTGTTAACTTTTTTCTTTGTGGAACTACAGGGCCCAGCAAACCAGGAATGTCAGGGCATGTTGGCACTTGTGGTTCTCCAAGTGCCAACATGCCCTGGCTGCCGTGGGTATGCTGGTGCTTGTAGTTATACAAGCACCAGCATGGCCACACTGTTTTTGGCAACCTGGCTGGCTGGGACTTGTAGTTCCACAAACAAAATTGGTGTCAGTTTATTGTTTTAAACCATTTAGCGCCGTATTACCCTACTACCCACAGCCCAGGGGTAGTAGGAAGAGCCCTAGTGCTATCAGCACTGGGCTGGTTCTTTCTAGGGGGGGCCCATTCGTTTTTTTTGGCGGACCCCACTCCCTAGGGAATCCAGCCCAGCGCTGAACAGTCGAGGGTTGGTTAGTCATTATGGCAGGGGGACCCCTGCTGCGCGTCCCCCTGCTATAGTGCCGCCAACCCTGGCTGGTTTGACTAGTGCTGGTAAAGGGAAAATCGGGGGGCCCCACGCAAAATTTTTCCCCGATTTTCGGGACCAGCACTAGTCAGGCAGCACTAGGGTTAAGCATAAATAGTGGGGGGACCTCACGCTTTTTTTTTTTAAACTTTTATCTGTTCTTTTAACACTGCCAGGGCAATGTAACAGTGATGTGTTGATACAACACGCTGCTATCAAGCAGCGTGTTGTATCTGGCGTGTTTAGAAGCAAACTCTCCTGAGTTTGCTGACTCGCAGCTTCATACATTGTAGACTTGTATAGCTGCAGTGGCAAACAGTGGTGAGTTTGATCTCTGGCGATTTTGCAAGTAGCGATTTTGACAGAAGCAGAACTCTGGCGTTTTTGTATGAAAACTCAGCTTCATACATCGGCTAGTTTCAACTCTCCTGAGAAAATCGCTGGAGTTGCAAACTCGCAGCTTGATACATTTACCCCCTAGTGTTCAGACATCTTGTCCCCAGACTTCAGGATTGAATGACTACACACTGGATCCAGAGCGCCTGCGATAAGTAACGGCTGTACTTATTATTTTTATTTCGCTTGAATTATTCTGCTACTTTTTGAGAATAAATCTTTGTGCTTTGGAAACCCAAATCGAGGTTCGACAATCGTTATTGGTTAGCGACAATACGCACTTAACAATTTGGGGGCTCGTGAGCTTTGGAGGTTTCGTTGCCGGACGATACGCAACCCCAACGGATTTCGGTTCCGCAAAGGGTGGAGACGCGTCATAAACGGGTAAGAACGCAATGTGTTCAAAACCTGAATTTCACTCTGTGTTGTGAATCCAATGTCCGTTTTGCATTGTCTAGGGCACGCTAACTAGAACCTAGGGAAAAAGAGAAAACTGTTTCTTTTTACTGTCATTGTGCATTTTAACTGTATTACATTGCTTAGCGTATGTGTATTTCCTGCTGTGCGTACGCGAACTTCCGGTAGATTTGCCACGTGGTTAAACAATCGTTTTGATAGTTATTATATGTGTATAGTATAATTACTTGTGAAAGCCTCTGAGACATTATTACTATTGTTGGGAACTTTTAATTTTCTGCGCAGAAAAGGTGTATAGTGTGTGATTTTGTAACGTAGATAAACTGTTTACTATTCATTGTGCTCAGTTGCTGTCTGACGAGCGGATTGCCCAACTGAAGGACGGTATACAGGGCAGGTATACCGAATGCGAAAACTGGGTTTTCGCAAAGCGCTTCCAATAGATCGCAAGGTTTGCTAATAATTAGTATTGGTAGGCAGTGCGATCTAACCGCACCGTTAGTGCGAATTGGTGAAGCAGCTAGGAGGAATTATACTGGAAAGGCAGGTTGATTTTATCAACTTGCGCTCCCAGCGATAATAAACTCAGCAGATTTTGTGGTGAGACAGGGTATCGAGGAGCTGATAGCCCTTGGGGCCCACAGTGATATTTCTGTATTAGGGGTCCTCGCCGGGTGCGTGAAAAAAGCGAGTGGACGCGGCTAGTGGAAATACGTCCACCGGGCATTAGAGATCTCTAGCGGTGATTGTAACAACAGGGTTGAAATTGTTGGGTGGAAAGAACAGAGCATTGAGGTGTGTCTGTGTTCCACATAAAAGAGTATTGTTGGCTAGAAGGAACAGAGCATTGCGGTGTGTCTGTGTTCCGTGTAGATTGGTGTTGTTCAACATGGGTGCTAAGCATACGCTAGAGATGGCCAGTATACTGCCTAAGGAAGGTCCTATTGGTTCAGCGAGATTTCTCATGTGTAAGAAATATGGTGCATACGCAACTGCAAATAAAAGAAAAATGTTGTCCAGCGCTCAGAAACAAACAGAATTTAAAATCACTGTGTCAGCATAAACATAAAGGAGAATTTTTTGCGTATTGCGACACGTGGGTCAAGATGACCAAAGATTTTGATAGGCCTTTCCCAACAATAGGGAGTTTTAATGCAGAGGTACTAAATACTGTAAAAGATAAAGTATGGTTGATTAAGTCAACGAAAAAGAGAAATAGACATAATGATTGTTTAAAATTGTGGCAAATGGAAGGTAACACGTGGCAGAGCAGCGAATGCACAGCGGAAGTAGGGGTGGCGAAAAGCGCGCGCACAACAGAAGTAGCCGTTGCGAAGCGTGGAGAACTCACCGTGAGCACGTCCCCGCCACCTTATGTGGCGGGAGGGGTAAGTACAGCCGTTATTAAAACTGAAAAAAGAGAAATTGCTAAGTTGCATCCTGTTTTAAGCCAGTTTAAAACAAGTGTATCAGAAGATGAACCCACTGTGAATTCGGCCATTGCTCATGCTGTTAATATGCTAGAGGTTCAGCGTAAGTATGGGAAAGGAGCAATGGCTGAGATAGGTGAGAGTAGTGTGATCACTAGGAGTGATAGCGTTCTAAATCTTGAAACAGCAGATCCGGTAGTGACTTCTGGAGCCAGTGAACCAGTGGGTGCGTACCCAGTCCGCACAATATCAGTTCCCAATGGGAAACCGGATAAGGATGGTGTAGTTCCTTTAAGAAATGTTACAATGCATTGTCCCTGGACTAGATCAGAATTACGTTCCATTATGACTGAATTCCCAGATCCTAGAAAAGAGTTGGCTAAGTGTCAGAAGTTTGTTAAAGACTTAGGAAATGCCCACGAACCAACCAATAAGGATTGGCATGTAGTGTTAAGGGCGTGTCTTCCTCCCCATACTGACATACAAAAATGTATTAAAGATTGTTTGTTGGACGAAGATGACACCTTGACTGATGAGATTAACCAAGAAAATATAGAACAAATTGTCAAACACTTAGCCATCTATTTTCCAGTAGTAGTAAATTGGAGTAAGATTTTTACCATAAAACAAAAGGATAGTGAAACAGCCTCAGATTACTTTGCTAAAGCTATAGCAGCGATAACACGGTTTACTGGGATATCCAACATAGGTGAGGACCCACATCACAGAGAGGAAGCTGTAGGAGTATTAATGGATGGCCGTAGAGAAAATTTAAAGACGAGAGTACAAACCACATTACCTAATTGGAGAGGCATCACAGTAGATTCTCTTAGGGAGTCTGCTGTGGAGCATGACAAAAACCTTTTTAGAAAAAAGGAAGAGAAAAGTGATAGGTTAATGACGGTAAGTATACAGGCTCTAGAGGGCATGCATACACGACCACCAGCATACAACCCATATAACAAGAAACCTAAAGTGATCAGGTGTTTCAACTGTAATGAGGAAGGACATTACATGAGAGATTGTAAAAAGGAAAGATTCAATGCATAGAAGGGTGGGTCACGTAGATATCCTCCAAGGAGGAATTCACATGCATTAGAAGACTCACATCTACCCGCGCATATTACAGCAGCAAATGCTGCGCGGGAAAGCAATAGTCAGCGCTAGGGGTCAGGTGATACCTGTAGTCTACAGCCAGTGAGGTTAACTGAGAGTCAGAGAGAAGAACCAACAATGATAGTTGACAAAGTTGACAAAGCTGGTAGGAAACAAACTTTTCTTGTAGATACAGGGGTGGCCAGATCTGTGATAACCTCTCCTTTTAATCTACAGGTGACCAGTAAAACTATTCCAGCTATGGGGGTAACGGGAAGAGTGTTACATTATCCTCTAACTAAACCCGCTGAAGTTACTATCGGGCCTCTGCATACTAAGCATTTGTTTGTCTTGGCTGCAGCGGCTCCTACTAACTTGCTAGGGAGAGACTTGCTATGTAAAATGGGATGTGTCATATACTGTACTTCAGATGGTGTGTTCCTAGATATACCCGAGAAGGTCGCTCATGAGGTACAGGACTTATTGGACACCCCTCAAAGGTTAATGTTACACTCTACTGTTATAGAACACAGTCCATCTCAAGTAAAGGGGATGTTGCTGGAAATACCAGGTTCACTATGGACCAGAGATGGACAGGACACTGGACTGATGGCAAACGTAGCCCCTGTCATGGTCAATCTAAAAAGTGGTAGGATAGCTCCAAAAATCCCACAGTATCCATTAAAACCGGAGGTGGAACTAGGGCTATATCCTGTTATTGAGAGGCTGTTACAACAAGGGATTTTAATTCGTACAGCCAGTACAGCAAATAGTCCCATTTTCCCTGTGAAGAAGAGTGGGGTGAGGGGCTATAGATTAGTCCAGGAATTAATAAAGTTGTTGAGAGCCAATTCCCCCTAGTGCCGAATCCAGCTGTCATCCTCATGCAAATTCCACCGTCTGCTAGTCACTTTACTGTCATTGATCTATGTTCTGCTTTCTTCTCAGTCCCTCTTCACCCTGACTGCCAATACCTTTTTGCATTCTCCTACAGGGGAGTGCAATACACATGGACCAGACTGCCCCAGGGGTTCATTGACAGCCCCAGTATTTTCTCCCAAGCCTTACATGACTGTTTGCAATCCTTTCAACCCCACAACGGGTCTGTTCTAATTCAATATTTGGACGATTTGTTGCTGTGCTCTGATTCTTTTATGTCATGTTTACATGATACTAAATTGTTGTTGCTTCATCTTTTACAAACAGGGCACAAGGTGGCAAAGGATAAATTACAGCCATGTCAGACTAAGGTCAAATACTTAGGACACTGCCTCACTAAGGGGCTAAGACACTTGACAACCGACAGGATTGAGGCCATACAACACATGACTCTGCCGCAGAGCCAGAAGCAGATTCGTACTTTCCTGGTAATGTGTGGATACTGTAGATCCTAGATCCCAGGTTTTTCTATTCTGGCATTACCATTGCAGGAGCTAGTCTCTTCCTCAAAACCAGAACGTGTCGTACACACAGAAGAGTCAGAGCAAGCGTTCTTTAATCTTAAAGATAGTCTGACTAGAGCACCTGCATTGGGAATACCTGATTATGAAAAGCCTTTTGAGCTATATTGTACGGAAGCTGATGGTTGTGCAGCAGGTGTCCTCACACAGAAACATGGTGATGCTAGCAGACCGGTAGCATACTACAGTGCACAATTGGACAATGTGGCAAGATCACTCCCAACATGTCTCAGAAGTGTAGCAGCAACTGCTCTTCTGGTAAGTAAGAGCAAGGACGTAGTATTAGGACATAATTCAACTGTCTATACACCCCATGCTGTATCAGCTCTGTTAAATTCAGCCCAAACCAGACATGTTTCTTCAGCTAGATTAACAAAGTGGGAACTAGCTCTGATGGCACCCTCAAACATCACCATCAAATGATGTAGCAGCTTAAATCCAGCTACATACCTTCCATATGTGTCTCTAGAGACACAAAGGGTGGGAGGTGAGGAGACCCTGGTTGATGATGAGTTAGGCAAGAATACTGGCACGCATGACTGTATGGAACACCTGAATCAGACCTTTACTGCAAGGCCCGACATACGTGACACCCCCTTAGAAAATGTAGATTTTACATTTTATACAGACGGGAGTTGTCATAGACAGACAGAGACGGGAGAGCTATGTACTGGTTACGCTGTTGTAGACGATCAGGATGTGGTAGATGCTGAACCCCTTGGTCCACCTCACTCAGCCCAGGTGGCGGAACTAGTAGCATTAAGGAGAGCGTGTGAGTTGGCAGAGGGTAAATCAGCCAATATATATACTGACTCTAGGTACGCCTTCGGGGTAGTGCACGATTTTGGGGCCCTTTGGCGTCTTAGAAACTTTATGACAGCAGCAGGTACGGCAGTGGCACACTCACAACACATAAAAGGACTTCTGACAGCGATACAGTTACCCAGAACAGTAGCCGTCATAAAGTGCAAAGCCCATACCTTTGAAGAAGACCTAGGGGTAAATGTATCAATATGCGGGTTCTTCAACACCCGCGTGTTCAGCCTCTTCCGCGATTAAATTTCAAGCGGCGCTGCATTGTAAAGGGAAGTTAACCCTTTACAATGCAGCGCCGCTTGAAATTTAATTGCGGAAGAGGCTGAACACGCGGGTATTGAAGAACCCGCATATTGATACATTTACCCCCTAGTGTCATTGGGCAACAACAGGGCAGACGAAGCTGCTAAATGGGCAGCAGGGCAATCTATGACTGTATCGATCGAGACTATGATGGTTTTTCAGACATTAGACATGCAGAAATTAATTGAAATGCAAGATTTGTGTTCCCTGCAGGAAAAGGCGGTCTGGAAGGCGAAGGGATGTGGTCAAGAGTCCTCAGGACTCTGGAGGGATGGACAAGGTAAGCCTGTAGCTCCCCGAACGTACTATCTAAGCCTGGCTGAAGCAGCACACGGCCTGACTCACCTGGGTAAAGAAGGTATGTGCAAACTGGTGAGAGCATACTGGTGTGCTACCGGAATTTCCTCTAAGGCTGGTAAGAAGGCAATGTCATGTCTTACTCGAGACAAAGAGGAAAAATGTCGGGAAAACTATTCCAACTGAGCCATCCCACATCCCTCCTACAGACGGACCTTTTCAGGTAATACAAATTGACTATATCCAATTACCACCGTGCAGGAATCTAAAGTATGTGTTAGTTTGTATTGATGTGTTTTCCGGTTGGGTAGAAGCATATCCGGCAGCCACTAATACTGCTGTGTTCACTGCAAAGAAAATTGTACAAGACTTTGTATGTAGGTTTGGTATCCCTAGAATCATTGAAAGTGATAGGGGTACCCACTTTACTGGTGATATCTTCCAAAATATGTGTAAACTCATGGGAATCGGTAGCAGACTTCACACCCCTTACCGACCACAAGCCAGTGGTAAGGTGGAGAGAGTAAATGGTACTATAAAGAACAAGCTTGGTAAGGTAATGGCTGAAACTGGGTTGGCATGGCTTGAGGCTTTGCCATTGGTCCTCCATAGCATTCGGACCACTCCTAGACCTCCTCTTAATCTGTCCCCTTTTGAGATACTGTTCAGACGACAACCTCATTTGATCGTGAGTCCACAAGACGACTTGAAGTGTAATAATGAAGTGACTGTACAATATCTTATAAGAATGAGTAGACAGCTAAAGCAACAACAACAAAAACTAAAAATGCTGTCACCTGGTAAGCCAGAAATGAACTGTCATGATGTTGAACCTGGAGACTAAGTTATGATCCGCAATTTCTTACGTTCAGGTTGTTTAACAGACCGTTGGGAAGGCCCGTACCAAGTGCTGCTGACCAGTACTACATCACTGAAGGTTGCAGAGAGAGACACTTCGGTCCATTCTACCCACTGCAGACATGAATAATAATAATAATAGTCCATAATCCGGAGAAAGTGCAAGATAAAACTGAGACCGACGACATAGATCTGTCACTTGTGAGTCTGTTCTGGGAGACCTAAAGCCTGCAGTCGAGACACCTGAACCAGAGACGTTGCCCCAGAACTATCTTTCCAGCGATGGAGTGGCGGTTTTTGTTTTCCTTTTGTTCCAGGATTTTCCTTGTTTTTACTCTTTCTAGGACATTCTATTTTTGTGAAGGAGGATGGAGGACGGAGGAGAGTTCTGGTAGTGATACGGATGAGATGGAGGCAGAGGAAAAGTTATTAGAATACTCAGAGCAGCCCATTATCAAGCTTGGTCCGGGGGTTATGAAAAGGTCTGCTAGCTCAGGAACTCGGAGGCAGTGTGAGGGGCTATTGTCTGATGAGTATTGTATCTGCAAGTTTTGTGACTCCCTAGTTGAAGAGAGATGCATCCAACGATGCCAGTCCCCCAGTACTCTGAATATAGGCGGGCATCCTTTGGAGGATTATCACTCCCTGATGGGTAAGGTGCTAAACCAAACTGAGTGTTGGGTGTGCTCTCACGTGCCGCAAGGGCAGCATATATATAGGACTAGTGCTATTCCCTCTAAACATATCCGAAGTACTCGAATAGAGGGGTGGGAGGCCCATAGATGGGAGGTACAATAACACTAGGTCCCCTAGTCTGACGCTTCGACAATACTCCATAGACAGAACTTTGCTGTGTCTAAATATCTCTCATGCAAAACGTCTGGAGAATTGGGAAGCTGACCCATCAGATCAGACAATGGCTCGCCACACTCATTTTAGAGGTGTTAGGATCTTACCTGTTCCCCGCTCCGCTGCGCTGTCGGGTCTGGCAGCTTGTCATCTTCAGCGGTGAGCGCTCTCCCTGATGGCGCCGCTGCACTTCCGGATTCTCGCAGCAGGGGTCATGTGACTCTGGGCGGGGAATTCAAAAACTACTTATTCCTGCTCTGACACGCTATCTGTGTCAGAGCAATGTGTTTCCTGTTCCTGGCTAACAGTTCCTGTGTTCCTGACTCTTGTGAACCTGCTCCCTGTGTACTCCTTTATTCCTCCTACTCCTGTGTACCAACCTGGCTGTGACCTGACTATTCTTTGGCTTATTCCTGGCACCACGTATTGGACTGTCTTCCCTGTGTACCGACCCGGCTGTGTTATCAACTACTCTCTGGATTTCCCTCTGGCACCGTATACCTGATATCTCCTGTGTACCGACCCGGCTGTGTTATCAACTACTCTCTGGATTTCCCTCTGGCACCGTATACCTGATATCTCCTGTGTACCGACCCGGCTGTGTTCCTGGACCCATCTCCTGCTACGCACTCACTAACTCCGTGCATCTACCGCTTACTGCTCCAGACCTTCAAACCCTGGAATTCACGGTTAGTGCCTGTACTTACATCACTTGTCATATTGCCTGTCTGACTATCCATCACTTAGAACCTTCTCCCTTACGTCAGTAGGCTTACCTGGGGACCGCGACCTGCGGTTCTTCGGCAGCAAAGACCACACTACCTTGCGGTGGTTCTTGGTGAAGACCGGAAGACCGCTAGACTCCGCGCCCTAGGTAAGCCTATGCAAATACTAACTAAGGCATTTAAAAATTGTAACAAAAGGGAGATTCACGAAGTCACCAATAGGCAGGAATGTTGATGGAAGTCACAAACTAGGGAGTATAACCAAACATTAGAAGGTATCCATTGGAAAAGTCTCTATAGATAATTGTAAAAATGTCATCCATGCGGACACGTGTCTCGAGCAAATGAAGACACTGGGCATGGGTAGTTTTATCAAAACTCTGTGTGATATAATTAATGGTCATACTGTTCCTTATGTTCTCCCTGATGATGTGTATTTTGTTTGTGGAAGGAAAGCTTATTCCTGGGTGACTCCGAGTTCCTAGGGCTTGTGCTTCTTAGCTAAACTGGTTCCTGAAATCATGACTATTACTCATGAAGAAATGGTTGGTATTCACAAGACTACATCACCACCATACTTACACACACAGTATGAACATCGTGGCAAGAGAAATATGATTCCTGGTGAGGAGCCCATAGCTACAAAATTGATTAGTGAGACCGCTGGGTTTCAAGTTATGGTTGCTCTAGATCTCACCAGGACCGCTCGGGGAACATTAAACTTTAAATATATCCAAGACCTAGCTAAATTAATAGATAATATCACCGAGATGTATGATGACACTTTCAGGTATACAGGGAGCTACAAGCGTACAAGAAGGAGTTGGTGCAACATAGACTGGTGGATACTGTGTTACACTGGCCACCCAGTTCGGTGTCAAATGTTGCACGTACATCACCAATAATACGGATGACCCTAAGGAGGTTATAGACTGGAAGATGGATGAAATTCTGCAACTGAAATGGGAATTTCGAAAGAACCATAATTCTTCGTTATATGAGGTCGGGGAAAAGGTGGCAGGTTGGTTCTCGTAGTTGAACCCTGTGAAATGGTTCTCCGGTCTGGGGGAGTGGGTACAGGAAATGGTTGCTTGTGTAGGTAAGCTCCTTCTCCTTATACTGGGTGTCATCTTAGCAATTGGTTTAGTTGTCAAATGTGTTCCTACTGTGTTGAAGTGTGGAAAACGGTCTCATAGGAGTAACACTGAGAAAGAGACTGAAAGGGTGGTACCAGATACCGAGATCATGATCTGTGAAGTAGTATTGTATAATCCTGAACTTGAAACGGTGATTGGGTGATAGTTTGTTACACTATCAAAGGGTGGAGCTGTCGAAGTCAGCAAATTGGATAAAGTCATTTCAATTAAAATCGAGCAAACTTGGTTGTCTTTGTCTGAAAACATGCGTACGGTACGCTACGGCGTACAAGGGCACGCTACGGCGTGGAAGGGCGTACGGAGCTACTACACGTGTCAGCAACAGTATTTGGTCTTTTACCATACCTTCACACAAACACGCATACTTGTAAAATAGTACACATTAATGGTAGTTGCAACACATAGTCAGTTATGTCGAAATATAGTAGTATTTATGTGTTATAATATAAGTTATATGCACATTAGTGAAATATATGGAACAGGTTGAAGGAATCATATCATGAGTGGTATTATAATAAACCTCTTAACATTTGCTACTGTTTGGTTCACTCTGCGAAGGAATCGCAGAGTGCATACACAAGTTATGAATGATAGGGAATTATGAACTACTTAAGACTAAGGAATCTTGGTGGGAAGAGCAGAGCATACCCCCTGGAGAGATGACCCCCTCCTTTGGATTCCTTAGGATGAACTAGCCAATGATTGACAACCCCTTGGACCTTCCTGAAACCTGGACCAATAGAAGCAAGCCATACCATCTTCATTGTATTACTGTATTTCTGTGTGCATATAAGCAGCAGCTTCACATCTAGTGTTCAGACATCTTGTCCCCAGACTTCAGGATTGAACGACTGGATCCAGAGAGCCTGCGATAAGTAACGGCTGTACTTATTATTATTTCGCTTGAATTATTCTGCTACTTTTTGAGAATAAATCTTTGTGCTTTGGAAACACAAATCGAGGTTTGACAATCGTTATTGGTTAGCGACAATACGCATTTAACATGGGTGTACCACATTCTCTACTATCCAGAGGCTTCAGGGTTAATGGAATGCATGAATGGATTAATGAAATAGAAGTTCAGGACGCAAACGCTTAAGCATACATTGCGGGGATGGGACAGAGTGTTGGAACAGGCAGTTAAGTGCATGAATTAAGAGACTGTTGCAGCCCCCAACCCCAAGACCCCCTCACACAGTACTTCTACAAGTAGGAGGCAGAACACTACACTTTCCCAGTGACAGCTTGCAAAGATGTCATGATGTGTGATAGACAGCTGTATGAACCAGAGAGTGATGTGGTAGAGGAATTAAGAGATTCCAATGAGAATGATGGAGGAACACAAATTGGATGCTCTTCATTTTCTTCCACATCAGACAATTGTTAGGAACAGCAGGTAACTGCTTTCTTTTTGGCTGATGCAGTGTTGTTTTCACTTTGGGTGTCACCACCTGAACTCCTCTCACCTGCAGCTCTATCTGACACCTGCCCTGATTGGCTACTACTGGTTTAAATACCTGTCAGCTTCACTCTGCTTTTGCCGGTTATAGTGTTCAAACACTTGCTTCTCCATGCTCCTGGTTCTGTGAATAATGTGCCTGTTTTTCCTGATAGATATCTGTGTGATCTCTGCCTGGATACCGACCTTGCTTGTTTGCTCGTGACCCTGATCTCTGCCTTAAAACTGACCTTGCTTGTTTGCTCGTGGCTCTGACCTCTGCCTGGATTCCGACTCTGCCTTTTCGTCTGAGAGATCTCCTCCCTGCCGCAGGATTGTGGTGACAGCTTTTCACTTCATCAGACTCACCTGTGTCAGCAGTGTTTCACAATACAGATTTACTGCTCAGTCTTGCTCCAGCATTTTCCCTGACACTGTGCTGCTCTTTAGCCCCATCTCACACAGTCCACAGCTGGTACTACACCATCCTCTACTCCACACTGCCAATCTGTTATACTGGTGGAGGTTGGTACTGCATCCTGTTGCTAACTCCGTGTTCGTGCTTTATCTGGTTCAGGAGTATCTCTGCTCAGCATCCCACTGTCAAGTCCTCTGTGGTGCGTACTTACCAGAGTTATCACTACTTGAGAATAAGTCCTGGGGACAACCGAGTACTGGTGAACATGTCTGGTTCTATGGGAAATGGGATTGCTATAGGTGAAGCTCTCGTCAACAACAGGTTTTGATAACTCAACTCGTAGGGTGATTTGTGACAACAATATAGGGTCATTGTACTTGGCATGATACGGCAGAAAAGAATGGTGCGTAAAAATTCTGTGTTAGGCTGTTCTTTGAGAAAGAATTGTGCCATCTCTAAGGGTGATCGATTAGGGAACATCATTGTAGTCCCAGATAGCATGTTGTCACACATTGCACCAGCTAAACCTGCATTATGGTCACTGTTCTCACCTGTTTCCCTCTTTCTGCAATAACTTGCTGGGCTAAACTAAGCAGGCACACACCTGGTCTGCTCAATACTTCCTGCATTCTCTTGATTGGCTAATTGTCTGTCAGCACCTGCTTCTCTACCAAGTTGCCAGATCTTCGGGTCTACTCTCCTGTTCAGATGTACTGTTCCGTTTGCTAAATGTTCTCTGAAGTCTTCAACACATCAATCCGCAGATCATCACAGCCTTTGTGACTATTCCACTACCCTGTGGTAACGCTCTGCAGATTATTGCTACCTGTTTACTTAAGTCTTCAGCACATCTATCCACAGATCATCACAGCCTCTGTGTCTACTCCACTATCCTCGTGGTTAACGCTCTGCCGGTTATTGCTACCATCGCTACCACCCTACTGTGTTAATCAGCACACTACTCTACTGTCTCCTAATCTCTCAGCCATACTGGTACTCCTCATCCGAAGCATCTTCAGTTATAGTCCTGGTTGTCTTTACAGTTTCACTCATCACCTCCTAGGAGAACCACGACCTACGAAGACCAAGTGCCCTTGCGGGAGCCTTTTTTCGAAAACCTCCAACTCCATTAGACTCTGCGCCTTCTAGGAGGTAGTGCCAACGTGAGCAGACTGTACGGGTACTCCTCTGACCCTACCAGTTGTGACACATCTACATGTTTACAGAACAGGAATATAAAACTCCAGGGAAAACACTGTGGATTCTACCTACAGGAACACAGACAGAGAGGTTTTAAGTGAAGGGTTAGGTAAAAACTATTATGTGTTAATTGATGTAGATTCTAATCCTTGTTATCTTCCTTCTTCCAGGTTGTATCTGCGGAAGTAGTCATGAAGATACCACCATGGGGAATTACAGTACTCATCCTACCCTTTGTGCTAATGTTATACAAACTCATCACTTTAACTCAAATGGAGCATGAGAAACTGGACAATCGCTCCCGCATAAAAAGACAATTATTGGGACACATGAATTGAATGAAACATGGGACAATAAAGTAGTGCAATTACATGCACGCCTCGTTACTCTCATTAATGTGACCAAATGATTGTTTAATAGATAAATATTGTACTAAAACTGCAGAAATGTTACTTTAAAAATGCACAATGACTGCACTCCATATTATCAACATTGTGATTTTACAAAACATTGAGAACAAGCAGTAATGATGGATTGAAATAATTGTTTCTCAAGTGTTTATTGTAACACAGAATGAGCTTATGCTGACCACATACAATAGGACATATATATCTGAAGAATGTTAAGAGCACTGAATTTGTCTATCAAACTTGTTTAAGTGTCTGGAGCACCAATGAATTTATAGTATTACAGCCCCAGTAATTAACTATATAAGCGCCTAGGGAGTAAGGGAATTGGCATCTTTATGCCTCAAATAGGACCATAATTTGCAGCGGTACCTAGAGTTTTCCCCCTACATGATTTTCTTGGCTTGGGGCAACCAGACTGATTTGATTTACTCTTGAGACATTCCACAAGCTAAGCATATTGCATACTACTTGTATCTCAATAAACACATTAACTGATGATACATGGTTTTCTGGGACTTTTCTTGTATGTCTAATTAATACTTTGTGTCCAAACAACCCAGTCCCACTGGGAACATGGGGGAATGGGAGAATTCAAACATGCCAGCTGAAAACTCCACTTTATAAATAGAAAGGTTAGAAAAAACTTAAACAAAAATGCTTATTCGTCCACCAAAACTCAGCAGATAAGTTAATAATTGGAAATTAAAGATTAAAAATATTTATTATTAAATGATCATCTACATCATCAAGTGACTTACATTAGCAAATAATGACACATTTAATAACTGCAAACTAACTCATTCCTAGGCTGTAAAAACAAAAGATTAACAAATACCTAGGATTTGATGATGGTAGTGAAAATAAAGAATTATATACACCACTGCTACAACTGTATTCTACAAGTTATCAAAAGCTTGAATATACAAGTATAAGTGTGTACTGGTCCTAAAAGCACATCACTCTTCATTAGGAACATCAGAATTTTAACTAAATTTCTTTCTAGCTGCCTTCCCCCACTAAGTGATTGGTAATTCTTACAATGCATGTACACAATCCATTTTAGATTTTTTTTTTTTCTTTACAACGGTGAAAATAAAGTACATAAAAAAATTTGTTGATTCAATGAATATATTTATTTAATGTAAATGTAGATTCCCATAGGTACATAAAACAAAGAGCACTGTCAGTAAGAGCTTACAATCCAGCTACATCATGGGATACATGGGGTCAAAACAGGGAATTTTATTAGAATTGCTGATCCACTTGGCAAGTAATTGTGTTTTTGTCATTATGACTTTCCTCCTTTGTAAACTAGCAAGCATGGGGTTGTAGATTCCAGTTGTCAATAATTCAATTCTGAACTTTCTCAAAAACAACAAGAAAAATAGTAGCACTGGCAGTTCTCGAAGTGCAAATTTAAAAGCAACGGTATGGAAAGTGTAAGTGGGTGGAATCTGATAGTTATACAATGAAGACAGTAGGAGAAGCGGTGGTATAGCATATCATCATATAACAGCCCACTTCATAAACTGAACACTGTATATAGCACACTATATAACAGTACAATGTACTATCAGATAAAATATTTATACATTTTCCAGAAACTACACCATGTAATCAAGATGAATAATTCTAGATTTATGATTTGAACACATATATAAAAACTGTAGTTGATTTAATATGTTGAAAATGTAGAATAATTAGAATTAACTAAAACTTGCTTATATAGTTTACTGTTTGGGGAGATACTAATGGTCAATTACGCGTAAAATACATATATACAATATGTATATTTACTGTTAACATGATTGAAGAATGTCTCCTGTATCATATAACAGCTATATCTAAAATATCAGGGAAAACACATATATCTTATAAAAAGAAATAAATAACTTATACGTGTGAAAATACAGATACTGCAATTAAATTTCACTGTAAGTTGTTAACTTACAGTACTTAGATACAAACTAATGTATGATTTCCTATTGCTTGAATTCATATTAAATTCAAGTGGATTATGGTAAAGATTAGCTCTTGTGAAGAATGTAAAATAATTGTTATTGTTTGACTATGACCACTGCTCAATTTAACTGAAGCAAAAAGATTATTTCAGTATAGTGACTACAATATTTGTTTTTCAAACATGGCATAAAAATGTAACATAACAACCTTCCAATAAAAGTGTAATGTATATCCAGTTAAATATTTTTATACAGGTGGTTGCTTATGGCATGAAACAATATGTAATATAGATTTCTTATGTTCCAAGTCAGTACACTGAATTTGCTTCTGAAATAAATCACAATTATGAGCTACATATCATTTAACAACAGCCTTTATGAATGAAATAAATACGATGTATTGGAAATTAAATAATGTGTGCAGGTCTATCAGATTTATTTTAGCTTGTCTTTGAAACCATTTAAAAAAAAACAAAGCATATGGAACCACTACCACAATTTTTCTGCCCATGGTTTCCTGCCACATTTGTACACAATGGCTCATATATATTCATATTCATACAAACATTAAAGGAGAATTACCACTTACTGTGTAAGTACTAGTTTTTACCCTTAGATAGCAGATCAAATAATCTTAGCGAGAATAAATAAAACAATATTTTTTTAATTAACTAAACTTTAGTAATATTTTATAAAACAAAATGTTATACATATGCATATTACTACAAACATTCCAAATAGCCATGAAGAAACATTGAATACTTGCTATATAAAATATTACAGATTGTGTGTTTATATACATGCACACACCTTGGAAGACTGTTAAATACACACTCACATGATAGACAGCTAACTGTAAACAGCTAAAACACACAACAAATCAGTAATAAATAAAATACATGCTGCATTAAATGTAGGAGACAAATGATAGTACTGAGAGTCAGTAGAATATATATCTATTCAGATCTGTACTTTACCTCAAAAGGAGGTACTTTATGTAAGGAAAGAGAGACAAGAGGATATACTGTAGGTCTAAACAAGGGATAGTTGGGAGGATTGTCTGCATATAATAAATGCTATTAATTTATCACACATATATTTGATTTATAAATCTTTACAAAAAGGACCAGAAAAAAAGGCAAGTAGTTTACATGTTCTTCCCGTGTTTGCGTGGGTTTCCTCCTGGTGCTCCGGCTTCCTCCCACAATCCAAAAACATACATTTTGCGCTGCGGAATTAGTGGCGCTATAAAAATAAATAAATGATGATGATATGTTTAACTCCACAACAATCGCTCACCATCTTTTTACAGAGGGTGGATAAGGGCACTACTATGTGTGGATGCAATGAGACGATCAGCAACAGTTACGGACATTTCCTGACTTCAATCATTTCTGCAAAGTTCAATATACCGCTGTACAAGGTATACAGGATACGGTCAAACACCATGAAAGAGAGATAGCTAGACATTGAAAAAATAAAAAACATAACTGTTTGTTTCAGCTCTAATGTCAGCTTTAGAGCAAACAAATAGTTGCTGCAAAAATGAAAATATATTTGTAGTGCCCTCCAAGTACTGTTCTGACTTACCGGGAGACACTAATAAAAAACGTAATAAAGGTTAAATAAATAAATAAACATATTTTTTTTAAAAAAAATCAAAGACAAAAACAATATAAAATTAATTCTGATGCACTTAGAAAAAAGTTTTTGCTATTGAACCAGCACATAACAAAAAGGCTAAAATATATCTTGTTACAAAGCTACAAAGTATCCCAGTCAATAATGGAATTTTAGGCAGTGTGGTCTTTCCTTTAAAAGAACCCATTTAGATGAAATACTATAGGTTGCTTTTATCTTGTATTTTTGTGGCTGCAAAGCCAAGTCTCCTATTCATTTCACATGTTTCTGTACTGTTATCATAGTATTCACAACTTATCTTGTAAAGCTCTATGGAAAAAGTTAGCCTTAAATTAATAAATGTTAACACATAATGTGTATCTCTGTGAACAGTATTTTAGCTACTAAAACAGATCATTCTAAATGTTTGTTACCAGTAAGCCATATCTATATCAAAGTACTCAATTGAGTCTATGAGCTTAAAGTATACAGTAGAGATATGAGACCATTATGACTAATTACTAAGTGAAATTAAGGTATATCAGAAATATTAGGTCAACGTTATCATAAAATCACAATCTATTTTCTTACACTATCTTCTTTTTTGATTCTCATCCATACCCAACCATGCAAAACTTGTATTACATGAACCAGCCACAGCACATAACTGATTCATGACAGATTCTATAGATCTTGAAAATTCAAACATGATGCTTATAGTTACTATGACAATTACCACATTACACTAACGTGGATTATATTCATTACAAATGTGAAATAATCTAAACACAATGCAGTATAACAGATAATTGTTGGCATGTTCTGAAATTTGAGATAGTAACTACTGGTTTCAAGAACAAGGTCAGAAAATTATTTAATGCCTTAATTTGTGGTTAATTACTGCTTAATGTGTTAGTGTTTCAATAGGAAACTGTGAAAACAAACAAACATGGAACAAAGACTGTGCACACAACTTTTTTAACATTCTAGTAACTATCAAATATGTGACACCTATATGTAACATAGTGTTTTTACTGCAGTGTTTTTGGAGACAGCATTGTAGTATGTCTGAGGAAATCATATATTAAACATTTTATTAAACTGGACTATTTTAAAAAAATAAGGTAAGTTATGATTACTTACATAGTTTTATTACACTAGTCTTTCAAATTAATACAATATTATTATATTATTTGAAAACAAAAACTAAGGAAGCCATTTTGTTTTGCAGCAGGTAACAAAGACACTGTTGCATTTCTTCATTGAAAGATGTTGAAAATACAGCAAAACATTCATGATGATTTAAACCATTTAGTGATATTGCATACTGAAATGTTATTTATAAAAAGGGGGTTTATTGTGTAAAATATATACATATCTAAATCACTCTTGAGACAAACCAAAGCTTACAACAAGTGAGATGGTAAGCAACACAAATGGTGCTTGAAGTAACCTTATTTTGATTATGATGGGATGCCTGTACCCATCAATATATTTAACATAAACTTTATAAAAAATATTTAAGCCTATCCTATTTTCCATCTGTATTCTTCTCCATTCACAAAGCATGCTGAACTATTCCTATGCTTACAAAAACTCCCTACAGTCATTCTTTTAGACCAAAATCCATCTATTCTTTAACTATGTTCCTTCTTTGGATAAATAATATGAATTTGTTTATGGAAATCCCTTTCATTGACCTAAAAACAACTCTGATTTCTAAATAAATCATAATTATGTACACTATGGAACTTGTTTACTAACAAAATGCATATGTGAAGTAAACCATAGCAATCAATTAGGAATTACACTATTAAATCAATTGACATGGGTTACTGCATGTTTAAACTTTGTTAGTAAATTAAGTCTAATGTGTATTATTAGGGATAGTGGATCACAATATATATTATGTTAATTTGTATCTGAGTATGTAACATTAATTCAATGACATGATGAGATAATTTTAAGACATTTAAGTTAATGTTTAATTGATGGTTCTTATGTTAATTTTTATGAAGTTGGTGTATGGAAGTATATAGTGTAAAATTTTATTGCACAGAAATAACCTTTTTTATTACCATAGTTTAAAACAATAAACAAGCCTTTATTCAGACAATTCCCCTATAGGGAGGAACGTTCTTGTTTTATAGACTTGTTAGCATTCACAAATAAACAAGAACATCCTTACCAAATTATATGTTGCATTTTATTACTAGCAAAATAGTGTTACAATTGTCAAGGTGCCATTGTGGAATCTGTTCACTTCAAAATATACTTGTTACTTATAAGACAATTCTGTATTTACAGCCTTGTTTTATGCAATGTACATATATGGATGCAAAAGCATCACATATTTTGCCTAGTGAATGGTGTGAAGAGAAACAGTTAAATAAAATGAAAGCATGCAATTGTGATTAAATGTAAAAAATATTTTGATTTTAAATCAAAGTAGCTGTAATTCAGTATGGATTTCAGACACATTTAATCCTGATTCTAATTGTATACAATAACATGCACCTGTGACAAAACAGTGAATAATGAGGCATCCACATAAGATGTGCCACAACACTAAATAGTGGAACCACTATATTACACAAGGGACTCAAAATATTCTAAAACTTGAATGCATGCCATTCACCTGCTTACATACCCCTTCAGAAATGCAGTGCCTGCAATAAATCATATGCACATCAGTAGCAAAATGGAAATTTAATTACATAAGGGTCTCTATATTGACAAGACATTAGTATGACACATGGTTCATGATTTTAAACTAACACATGGATATGTATTAATGCAATGTGCTCTGTGAAATACAAATACTGTCATCTTCCACCACTATTAGATTTAGCAACAAAGAATTTTGCTGCAAAGTCCATTTTTCTGATCGAGTCTTGTGCCTGATAATGCTGCCTCATTCTTAGCACGTCCCTGGTCTATAAGGTGCATTGCAACATACCGACTGATTTACAACTACATCGTATTTAGGCCTACTGCCATGTGGAATCGCCGATCCGTGTCACACAGAACGCAAGGTGCTGCTTGTTTCCCCAACGCCTGAGCTTCATTAACATATTTACTAATAAAAATGTCAAAAGTGCCACGTTCATTGTGGAGCGGTGAAATGAATTGATGAAAGTGTGTTTACATTAATCGCGGCGGTCCCTCCGCGCACGTCCTTGATCTACACTCACAACTCACACACGTGATGAGTAAGAGGAAACCACATGATGTTTTCCTATTATCCCCGTTCCTTCTAATAAACACGCTGCAGTTCCCGGGGAGTTAATTGACTGAAATGCCAGTCAGCCGGCTGCCATATCAGTACACCTGCGGTGTATATAAATATATATATATATAGTGTGTGTACTAGACAACACATACACACAGAGGCTCAGGTCGTGGGAACACGTTGTTGTGTAGACTCGTAGTATTGAGCGCATATATGTGTGTAGGGGGGGCGCAGCACTTCCCCTATGCACTGTGCGGGCTGGCCGTGTGATTGGCTGCTCGGCGGGTCGGAAGTCCATTTTTTTTTATGCTAATGAACAATCTGGGCTTGTAGATATTTACGTTCATGCGGGAGCCGCCCTTCATTCACCCACATGGTAGGATTCAGACACCATTCGCGCCACTTTCGTGGTAGTATTGATAATGGGGGAGCTGATCTCCCTCCGGCGGGGGCTTCTGAGGTGAGTCTTCGCTGTGTAACTGGGGAGGATGTGATACGATGCAGCCGCTTGTACTCAGAGGGGGTAACCGTGTGAAGATGGAGGGTTTCCTCCCTGGTGTGTGTGGGCTGTGGTAGATGGCGGTGCGGGAGAGCGCTGCATGGCTGTGTTTATCATAGTAAGGAGAGCGCATGGCAGCCGCGGCTCTCCCATAGTGCGGAAGAATGAGGGAGATTTGAAACGCGTGCTGCAGTCCTCTCCCTCCTCCCGCCGTCAGGGAGGGGGCGGCTCAGCCCGTGTGTATATGTTCAGGCCGAGTCGTTGCTTTACAACGAGGGCAAAGTTTATGGCAAAACAAAGGCGCCGACCACGGTGTAGGCCGAGTGCCCGCGGCCGGCCCGTTGTACCGAACACCCTTCTATTGTCTCCCATTGTGCCCAGTCCCTCGGACACTGTCCGGCGGCCTCATCAATCCCCCTGGGACAAAGCCCTTTGTGTGACGGCAGCGGGTCCCGGAACTCCCCTGATCACCCCCCACTTATCCTCATGAAGGGTCATTGTGTGTGATGACGGGAGTAATGACAGGAGAGGCCGGTAAACACGGCCTGTCGTGACCTTCCCTCTTCCTGCTCATGGCTCGTACACGGCCGTGTTTGTTTACATCCCGTGTGGCCTGAGAGCCCAGGCCGCGCAGCCGCCTCATTGTTGAGGAAAGCGGCAGTGGCAGCTGAGGGACTCTGCGGCGCCATGTTAGGCGGGAGAGGTAGTGTGGGGGAGGGGGAGCCGAGGCCACACTGTGTACAAGCACACTAGACGGTGCCGAGGCCTCCTGCCGCAGCTTTACATCACCCTAGTAAAGGGGCAGAGGCTGCAGACATACAAGGGAGGACCGTGGAAGCCAATGTGGTAGCTATGGGTGCTCACCATCGTTGTGACAGTGCTTGTGTCTGCACCAGCTTGTCTAATAACTCGTGTGTAATTGCGCACCCTTGTGTGTCCGTCACATCTTCTGGCGCGTGTCAGTTATGTCAGCCGCAGCGGGCTGCCGCAGCGCCCCTAGTGGTCGCAGGGCAGTCTGCAGCAACACGTGCTGCTTGCATGAGGGCCGCAGAGGCGCAGCTACTCGCACCGTCCTCCCTCAATCCCGACACCCCCGAACCTCCAGTCCACCAGCACAGAAGGCCCAACACGTGGCAAGTGTGCAGGGATCCATTGTTTGGGCCACATTGACAGCGTATCTCTACCTTAACAGGGTGTTTGTCACCACAAGGGAGTGTACAGTGTCAGATCTCGGCCATGTCATTGAATACTCTAATTCTAAGTTATAGTTATTTGTGTGCAATTAAGCAGTAAGTGAGAAGTCCCAGTTTGTCCATGAAGTCTAACTTGGCATGTGTGAAACACTGGTGGATCTAAATTAAACAATGACTTGTAGTGGTGTAATCGAATTCATTTTTCATTTCATTCATTCTAAATCCATTGAAGGGTACATATTGCAATTTTGATTAACCAAATGCAGCTCCTCATATCCTGTTTCTGAATGTTGGGTTAGTCACATTAAAATTACATAAGTTAAGTTATGAGTTGAATTGGACGCTGGATCTGAAGTCTGTCTTTAAAAGTAAATGCTTCATTAAATTAAAAGTTTTTGCAATAACAAGACTTTTTTTTTTTCTTTCAGATTAATCTTTATGAAAGAGCCATGGCTATCGGTAATGGTGTCAATGGTAATGCCAAAGTGCTTACAGTGCAGGTAGTTATTTAATACAACCTACTGCAGTGAAGGCACTTGTAGCATTATATTGGCAGAAGTTGACAGACTGACTGATCAGGTATTTTTTGTGCTTTTTGTTCTAAGGTGCATCTAGTGCAGATAGTGAAGTAGATTAGCATCTACTGCCCTAAATGCTCCTTCTGGCATAAGAAGTACTGTTGGTATAACATTATATATAATATAACCTTTTTAACTGTTTATGCTGGTAATTTGCTGTTCCATGCAGGCTTCTGTTAGTTTTGCATAGTTGCACTACAAGAAGAATTGAGTTGTGCAAATCTATGCAAAACTGATAGCAGTCTGTGCTGTCCACTGTACCAATCTCCAGGGTGCAGCAACTTGACCTTGAAGGGAGTGTTCAATGTTCTTTGGCTTCAGTAGTGCTAAAGTGCTTATAGTGCAGGTAGTGTGTAGTGTTCTACTGCATCATGAGCACTTAAAGTACTTCTGGCTGTAAATCCTCTGCTGACCTGGTTTTCAAGTCTCTATTTCTTCCGGTGTTCCACGATTAGTTTTGCAGGTTTGCTTCCAGCTGCTTTGATGCCTGCTGTGCAAATCCATGCAAAACTGATTATGGCACCTCATGTCGTCGGATGTTAAAGAAAGATATACCCCTTTCTGTGCAGGTTGGGATTGATTGCAATGCTGTTTACTTATGTGGTATTGCACTTGTCCCGGCCTGTTGAGGACAGTTGGGATTTATCTTTTTTAGTGAATGTAATACAACTGACATACTATATTTTTTTTTTTTTTTTGCCTAATGCTGTTGTGTAACTTTTGTACTTCATTGCTCATGGCAAGGTTTTTGTAAATAAAGTTTTCTTGGCATTAGTCCTTATTGGTTTTCATTGAAATGTGAAATAACATTCAAATATATTCTAACTGGAACTCTTGAACGTCTAGTGTTGTTAATGCAATGTGTTGTACTAAAATGACGCTGCAAATTATTTTTGCATATTGACACTTCTTACCAACTCATTATTTGTTAAATGTACGGGTACTGGGTTTGCTTATTTTCTAGAAGGTCTTTGGTGATGTCTTTTGCGTTCAGATCCTTTACTACTTTTACTGCTTGGCTGTCTTTGACCTACAATCACATTCATGGGGACTGCAAGACATATAAGATGTGACTTTATAGCTTTTGTGTAAACCATAGTTCCCTGTGTGGCTTACTAAACTTGTCTTGCTGTTTGATAGTTTTGACTGCAAAACATGCTTCTTTTTTTTTTCCCGTGGGTGGCTTAGAATATTGTACAGCAGTTCACACTTTTTTCTTCATTCCCCTCATAAGTAACATGTATTGGGCGTTAATTTTTTATTTTGACAACAAATTGGTCCTTTGTTTTCAAGTTTTCTGAACATTAAAGTTGTCTTATAATTTTCATGATTGTTCTTCTGTTAGGAGCCACTTCTCACAGTGAAGGTGGGGTTACTCAGATTAATTATGCAAGGATGGTACATCCCTTACAGGGAAAATTGTATATTGACAACCATTTCTATTGTAACTAAAAAAAAAAAAAAATTATTTAATTTTTTACTAATTTTCATGGTGTTCCCTTATATATACAGTGCATACTTTTACTTAATGAACAGCAAAATGTTCCTTTACACTGACATCCACATATTGGTTATCAGACATGCTTAAAAATGTCTTATAGGAGCATAAGAAAACAGTATTAAACAATGAACTGTCAAATTTTCTCTATAAATGAAGCTGTCTAAACTGTAGTAAGTGTAAATTTGTTTATTTCCCCTCTCCATTCAAGTAACTTGTAGGGGAGAAATATTTGGCAATTCTCAGAGTGTAGGTAAGATGCAGTGTCAACTTTCATTTGCATCTTCACTGCAGGTGTTATCTGTAATACACTAGTACACTACTGTAAATACTTTAATGTGCAAAATACTAACATGGTAACTGAATACTTTTCTGTTGTGCCTAAAAATGTAATTTGAAAGTGTAATTAAAAAGTAATTGTGTTAAATAATTTTGACCACTATGAGCATTCTAACAATGTCTGTTGTATTAATTGTGTAAACTGTTCAATTTTACTTATTTGGTTGGCCTTGAGTTATTCCAGTATACTACTAACATACCTTCCTGCATGGTGTCAAACTTGGTGACCATAAAGAACATGCAATGTTATCATTTGTCTATAATAAATGTTCATGATCTGTGCAGTTCCTATCTGCCACTTAACAGTTAATTCCTCTGCTTTATGTAACATTAGGTGTTCCAGAGAGCCTAAATTATTTCATGCTCCATTAGCTGATGCAGTCTCAAGCACTGAAATATGCCAGTTATATTCACCTTCACTCATTGTCTTGAATGTAGGCAGAGAACCTGCCTGTCATAAATATTTGACTCTGTATACAAATTACCTTTATCTTCCAATACAGAGGCTGATGCTTCCTCAAATGTGGGACACGGTAGAATACTGTAATAACTCAAGACTGGTCAAAAATGGTGGAAAAATAAATCCTGATTTGGAAATCATACTAATGCTTTTTTCAAGGTGCATTTGAAGTTCTAGTAGCCTTATTTTACTTCTGGGACAAGCAGTAGCCAATAGGGTCAGCAGAATGCTTACAACAAAACAGTCCACAAGATGTTTGCTGATGTAATGAAAAGCAGAGACCTTTCCAATCAGTTTTTGCAGATCTGTGGATGTGTAATGTCAGGGTTGAGGCTAGTGTAGGGGAAGGAGCAAGGTCATAGCAGAGCAGATGAATGATGTGAGGCTGTCCTACTGACTTAGGAATCTGTCATTCCTGCCATTATGAATCAAATTCACAACCATACACATGGGTTTGTCGAAAGGTTTGTATTATAACTTTCGTCTTTGCATACTAGTTGACGAACGTAAAATATTTGGCTGTTTTACTGTAATGGTATAACTCATCTGTTGAAATTTGTGGTACAGTTGTTAGTGGGTCTTGTATTCTAGATGTTTGTTCCCAAACTGTATTTTTATTGCATTTTGTTGGCATATGCTTTAAAATAGTGTTAAACCACTGCTTTAATATAGTTACACATCTTGCAGTATAATTTAATACAAATCAGTTTTATTGAATTTCAAAGTCGGTAAAGTGTCATCTTACCTAATATTGATCAATTTAGCAATCTATTCTTCATGTAATATAACTTCCCCTGGAACGGTTATGCAAACAGATTAATTGAACTAGATATTTTGGACTTCATTTAAATTTACCCCTCCATGTGTAAAATGTTCAACATTAAAAAGCATCTAGCTAGAATAATGGTTATGCTTGACTTGTACCCTAGTTCAGGGGTTGCCACAGAGACAGAAACCAAGAGCAAAAAATAAATCTGTCGGTACTGCAGAGCCAACTTTACGTTTCATGTGTACATATACCCAGTATAACTGTTCATACATATCATACACACACATTTAAAATATAATTTACAATATCTTGTGTAGATATTGTAAGTTATTCAACATTGCCAAAATGTTCAGAATAATCAGAAAATCGGTACAGGTCTTACCTTGCTGTTGTGTCCAGCAGAGTAGGGTTCAAAGAGTTAAATAGTTTCTTCACAATAGCTCACACTGCTACTGCATCCAGAATCGGACCTCTTAACCTGTCACCTGACTTCTTTACATGGCCATCAGACCTCCCTACATGCCTACAGAACTACACAAATTCCATAACATCTCCCTAAATGCCATTTAATCTCCTTACATGCCCATCAGCCTCTTCACAGGCTAGAAGATCTCGCATGCCTTTTACTTGCCCTCACAGAGGAAATTGAAAAATCACACTACACTATCCTCCTTTCCTGGTTGGATTGTCTGTCTGTGAAACCAAACTCCCTGAAATGTTCAGAGGTCATAAGACATGTCTGCTCTGTCAATTGAGCACCTGAATATTTACCAATCTGCCCCTTCCGACACTTGGACAACCATTCTTCATTGATGTTTCCAGCCAGGAGCCACATTTCAAAGCTCAGCCACATATGGCTCTAGCTGCCCCATTTGGTTCATATTTTCTTAAACAAATATAATGGGAACTGTCCTACATTTGTGTGTGAAAATACCTAATCTTAATTAAAACTAGTCAAAGTGAGATTCTTTTTGTAATCAACTTAAAAGTAAAAATTTGTTTTTAAAAAAATTCCATTCTGTGCACCACTGCAAAATGAGGGTTAACTTCATTGACTGAACTCGTAACAAGGTCAACCTTGTTGCAAGTGACTTCTCTTGCAAGCTGTGATGAAGTAGGGTCCTGGTGACTCACAATTTTCATCAGTTGTACAGTAATGTATGAAAGAAAGGAACACTTGCAATGTGAAGTGATGTTGGAAAATGGGCTCCTCCCCTCTAAACTTGTATGCAGTGAGTGTCTATTCTGGCACCACACCCTCAGACTGCACACATTTTAAATGCTCATTAGAGTTGGTTTGTTTCTGAAACTTGTCTCCCAGTAAACCTGTTCGAAGTCTAAAACTTGTTATTTTTAGGTTGTCTGATAAGTAGTTTTATTATTGGATTCATAATGCATCAACTACTTACTAGTGCTGTCAAAATCTGTTCCACATGCAGAAATTCAATTCACATTAATGGGCTAGAGAAATCAATGGAAAAACAGCACATTTTGTATTGCATTGGATGCACAAACTGAAGTGGTGTCCAAGAATATGCTGCAGATAGTGTTAAGAGTATGTAAGCAGGCCATTTACACAATGGCACTTAAATGCAAAACATTCACATGTAGAAGTGTTAGCATCTGTGTGCAGTAGTAATATCCCCTTTTTTTTTTTTTTTTTTTTTTTTTTTTCCCAAAAAATAAAAAAAACTTTGTTATGGAACCCTATAACTGAGTTTGTCCATAGGTTTGGTAGCCCTAGACTCCAATTATCAGTGTAGTTGTTGTAAAGGCTTTTTGTTTTCTTCTTAAACTCCAGGAAATACCCCCGTAAATGTATCCATTAGACCATTAACAGGCTAGACCAGCGGTTCCCAAACTGTGCGGCGCTGTCACAGGGGTGCCGCAACCAGCTGGAAACCCCCCCCCCCCCCCCCCCCCCCCCCCCCCCCCAAAAAAAAACACTTCCCAACCCGTGCGGGTGCCTTGCCTGGGACCCAGCAAACTCCTCTCTCCCATAGCATGCCCAACATTCAGTGACAAGCTGCGGGGGAGAGGAGGGTCCTGGGTGCCGCGTGGATTGGTAATTTTTTTTTTTTTTTTTTTGCTTCTTGCTGGCTGGGGCAGAGTGAGAGTGATGTGGACCCCCAGAAATAAAAAAAAAAAAAAAATCAATATGGTGTATATTCAAATTTTACCTTATATTATGTTGTATTTAGGGGACTCGCCTAATAAAGGTGTTGCAGGTGTTGTGCCTTTCAGATATTAGTAACATTTCAACAATGATTTTCAGTGAGAAGTACTCAAAAGGAAGAAGAGACCATAGTGCTTACTTGTGAAGGAAAGATCAGTGGGGTTGTAAAAAAGGCAAATACACACCTATAGAATGTAATTTAACAGCCTTTTGATTTTAATGAGATCATGGATCTGACATGATGTGGATTAGATTTGTTCTATACTGGATAATATGAATGCTACAGTATATTGTAAAAAATGGCATTACTAAAGGAAACTGATCTCAGATTTAATATATGTAAGGGCAGCGTGAGTGGAGATGTTAGCTGTCAATTATTTGACAGAAATATAATTAAGAAAAATATATAAAAATATAATTTTTTCTTGTATTTATGTGTATTTTTTGCATACAACTAAATAAGTATTTCTGTCCTGACGTAAAAACTTAGGTTTTTTTTTTTTGACCCAACTACTTCTAAAACTGGACTGCTCGCTAATTATTTTGGAGGGGTGTCTTGAAATAATTATGGAGACTCTAAGGGTGCCGCGAACTGAAAGTTTGGGAACCACTGGGCTAGACAGCCTTATCTGGCTCAAAAATAATGTAGTTTCTTAAGGTAAAGGCTTCAATAAAAAAAATTGAAGGTCAGAAAACTATACTGAAGTACTGACAACACCTAAAATAAGTTGGTAAACATAAGTGCTAATACCCTTTTTCAAAAGTTGCAGGTGCTTATCAGAACTGTTAAGGATTTTTTTTTTTTTTTTTTACCCTTTCCCTAAAATCTTACATGATATGAATCGGCAGCTTTCAAACCCCCCCCCCCCAATGGGGTGTGATTTCCTAAAACATTGCAGGTCTAATGTGTCAACAAGACATTCTCTTTAGTAGCTGCTGAAACGCATACCTGTTTAAATGGATAAGCATGGCTTAAAGCAACACTAAAGCCTGAAGATCTTCAGGTATGAATTTTATTAAACTATCACCCACATAATTACAGTTGAATACCCTTTTGCCATAGTTCTTATAGTACAGGTTAAACATACTGCAGTTATTTGAGATGCTGTACCACAACTTCCTTCATAAAAATCCATATCTATGGTCTACTTGTATTCCTCTGAAATGTGTAGGGAGCTGTGGCAAGGTAACGGTAAGTGTGGATGACAGATAAGCACTCCTATATAACCAAGATGCACTAAAACGGGTTCCCGCATGAGATTATACATTTTTTTTTTTTTTTATCACTACCTTTGTGTGAATGCACTCTGCGTTACCTTTGATGTAGAATAGCTGTTTTAGGTCTGTGTTTTTCAAACCAATCCTCAGGACTCCTAACTGCACCTGTGGATCTGTTAGTGTCAATCAGTAATGAATACACCTGTGCTTAAGCATGGAGATATGAAAAACATGCTGTGTTGTGTGTACCAGGTTTAAGAAACAATGTTTTAGTTAATGGAGGTAACACATTTTAATGCTGCAAGTTGGCTGAATAAATCAAATGGCCTTTGTTGGTTTCAAGAAGTACATTTATGAAGGGTGGCAGTGCTTTGGGGTTTTTGTTCTAAAGACTGGCTTAATTTTTTGTTTGTAAATGCTCTGGGTATGTGGTGCTCTATGTAGGACCTTCCTGAGGCTGGAATATAGTTGCATTGCTGCCTAACAAATCCTGTGTAGAAATTGCTGTGTGAAATCATTTGCTCTCAAGCCCATACCTCCTGAATAATGATTAAATTGTCTGATGCCCCCTTCCCCTTATGACCATGCATGTGAAAAGAACCCTTCCAAATTCTTATAGCTTAGTGTTAAGCTTTTCTTTTATAGCTGCAATTTGCTTATGTCTTTACAAGGCTGCTTATGTGATCTAAAGCTTCTAGATTGGGGAATAAATACTGATATTGTTTTCTCATGTTTGCATAAAGCAACTAGAGCAAGTGAAGAGAGCAGCCAGTGACACTACAATTATCAATGTTGGATGAAATTATAAACCTGAAGCACAGAAGTGTAGCTTGTACACTAAACGCCATATGTAGCTCACTTGTTACTGGATTTTGCCGCTTATATGCTGTTTGCAGCCTAGTCTGCTTATTTTGTGAGAATCTATATTTTCCATATGAGTGTAGATGGGTGGGGATAGAAATGACTTTGTGGACGAACCGCCATAGAAGTAAAGTACTGGATTGTGAAACTGGCATAGAATCAGGCTGTTTTTGCCTTTGTCAAGCCGGTGGTATTGCCACACACTTTGTTAGGGCAGGGAGTGTTTTGGCCTGTAGAGGGCAGCATATAACCGCAGGAGAGCTGCTCACAGCCTATTATATACCACCTACACATGTATTAACTAAAGCTACAATTCCCTCTTAGAAGTTGGACTGAAAAGATTGGTGTAGCTTAACATCTGATTATGGGTTTCACTCTTGTACAAGTGAAGTGATTTAATTTTTTACTTGCAGGTGGTGTGATAGGACAAGCAAACTTGAAGCATTTGTTTGTCTCTTCCATTAAAGTAACTGACAGATTATTCTAATCTCAATCAATTTTATAACTTATAGAGATTCCAAATGTATGCGTTTCATACAAGCTTGGTCTGTTTTTCAATCCTTAAAAATGCATGTGGGCTGTGTAGGGTTTATGGGTGTCATCTTAAGTCTGGCAGTAACATTCAAAGGGTTAGACAAGCACTCAAGGATTATAAATTTCTGAAGCAGCAGGTATTTAGAAAGAAGAGTTCATTAACACCTTACAAAGCATTCATTTAATGCTGTGTAATTTGCGAGGGTGATTAATCTTAAATTATGTATGAGCCCAATTGACCATATTTTTATATAGCTTTGGATGTTATAATATTCAAGAGGAAATTTCAGTTGGGTTGCGTTCTAGGAATAGTGAGGCCCGCATGGTATCACTGGTCTAATTTTAACAGGCTTAAAAATTGTTATTAAAATTGCCGTGCAAACAGTAATACTGTGCACTATTACTATACTAACAGTAATAGTGCACAGGTCACGTTCTCACCAATAACACTGCCTTTTGAATTTGTCCCATAAAATAGAAAAGTTGCAAGATCAATGTAATATGCTATGTCCATTACATCAGCCATAGCCCTGAGTTAACTAGTCACTTGTAAATGATAGTGCACCTACAACTGATACTACTGCTGTTCAGTTAATCTAGCGCAAATGAGGGGTATATATCATCATCATCATCATCATTTATTTATATAGCGCCAACATATTCCGTAGCGCTTTACAATTGGGGACAAACGTAATAAACTAATAAACAAACTGGGTAAAACAGACAAAGAGGTGAGAAGGCCCTGCTCGCAAGCTTACAATCTATGGGATATAGTAAAATCGCTCAATGGTTCGAATCTTCTGTTATGGAAAACACCCCTAACAAAATGAAAAATGTCAGCTTCTGCATGGCTATATAATATCTGAAAGAAAAACCACTATTGGTCCTTGTCCTTTGTGCTAAATATATACAGAGAATTGCCCTGATGAATCAGTTTATGGGGGCTATTCAATTAGCAAGATCCCCAGAAAACGAGCGCTCTAAAAATATTAGCGTTAATACGGTAATTACTCAGGATGCTGAGATGAAATTCAGCGAGTAAATACCGTATTAACGCTAATATATTGAGCGCTCGTTTTTCCGGGGATCTCTCTAACAATTGAATACCCCCCACATCTTCTACAAACAACCCTGCAACAAGAGTCCACATTTCATCTGATTAACTACACTTCCAAGCATTTTACTCTTCATGATCTCTGCTTATTATAGAGACAGAATGGGGGCTGCTGACTTCCACTTTACATGACCTGCAAGTGCAGACGAGGTCACAGGGCAATATCTGGAGGAGGAAATGTAATGTGCTTCCTCTGCAGCCTTTCAAGCTATACCAAGTTGCCCATTACTGATCTGTACTGTTATCTCTGAAATGCACTGAAAATCAAAGTACTCCCCTTCCAGCTAGAGCCTAAAATGTGGTTTTGTTTTAAAACCACTCCTCACCAGCAGTTAATAGGCCAGCACTTGAAATCCCACAAAAGTTACATTGAAATCCTTGACGGGTATTGCACACCTGTGAAATATAAGCAAATACAAAGCTGGTTTAAGCAAGGATCTCTTCACATTGGAGGCATTTTGGGCCATTTATTAAGTTATATCAAGTACTGGTCCTAGCACAAATAATGGAAGTTGTGTGACCATCATTTAGTGCCATTGTATTTTGTAGTGTTCTACAGTTGAGAACAAATACAGTAATAAAACAAGACTGTATTAATACAGACAAGATGAGGGGAATGTTGCGTACAATATTAGTCTAGAGGAAAATTGAGTCGTGCCATGTTGTATTGGTCCAGCCATATCGCGTTGGGGAAGGGGGGACAGACGTAAGGCTATATGATCCAATCACACAATTTGTTGCATTTGGAGTCTGATATATCCTCAAATACTTATAACAACAGTCTAAGTTTTTGTGTAAAGGGATGGGAATTGGGCAGAGAACTGAAGTGTTGTGTGTTTCAGGGAAATGTTTTGGGTAGCGGAAGCCTTGTATGAGGTAGGGAATTCCAATGGAGTAGGTGCAGTAAAAAAAAAATCCAAACAAAACTATCAAGGTAGCAGGTAAACCGGTGTGGCAAAGAGTTGGGAGATATTTTGAAAGGGAAAAGATGTATGTTGGTGCAGCTTTGTTAATGGCTCTGTATGTTAAGAGTATATTTGATAAGGTAACTTGGCTATGTAAAAGTTTGTTTAGCTGCTGCATTCAAAATGGACTGTAGGATTAAGTCGGACGATTGAAAACGAGTAAGAAGGGAATTGCAGGAAATTCATTTGTTTTTGCAGTGTCTTGTGAGATGTGTGCATATTCTAAAAATGGTTCATGGGTGTGTTTCTAGACTTGGAAACCAACTCAGAATGGTCCATGTTTGTGTTTTGTTTTTTTTTCCAATGAATGATCTTGCGGTGGAAAGAACACCCAAGATGTAGTGGAAGAGACGATCTGCTAACTTAAATCATGAGATCCAGGGAGGACAAATCTGATTACCCTCTGCATAGAGACGTCCAAAGGAGTGAGTTGTCTAAGAGAAGCAGTTTAGAGGGCTTTGGTGTTTCAATTAATAGAGGAGATGGAACCAGAAAAATGCTGAAAGAATGGCTTGATAAGTAGGATGAGAACTAAGATCCAGACCATGTCCTGAAGACCTAGGGAATATAGTATTTGACCACTTATTTCTCAAAAGTCTCTTGCAGTAGAGATGTCCTGGTGAATTCAGAAATAGTTGTCCTTTTTAGATTTTTGCTGTGGTTCAATCTTTGACCACCTTAGTGCAGTCAATGGAGTATTGGTTAAAAAAAAGTCAGTAGTGCAGGCTTTCAGTGGAAGGAGTAACAATTGTATGCTGGGGGGGGGGAGGTAAAGAGTTCACTTAAGGCAGGTATTGAGCAAATTAATGATCTGTGAGGATGTTTAGGTAAAGTAGGTGATTAAAATAAACAGATTCTTCATTTGGATCAAATGTAGCATTTGGAAAAGAACTGCTAGGGGAAGATACCATTTAATGCCATGGGTTTGTTTTTGTTTTCCCCTCAAGGGTCGGATATCCAGCATTGATGGTGACTAGGTTTTTCAATGGAGAGTTGAGAAGTTTTAAATAGAGGTGTTGAGTGGGTAAAGATGACATTAGCCATATGTTTGGCTTTGTCCACAGTGTTGAGATTAGTGTTGGTCCCAAAGATTTAAGTACTGCCATCCATCAGTCATTTTTATTTTAGTTTTTCTTATGGGTATCTTTAATGTGCTATGACTGAGATTGTGCTAGATGCTGTGAGTAAAGTGTGGCAGGAGCCACTTGGTCAAAGGCTGTTTCTAGGGTTTAAGATGAGGTTCTTCCAGTTCATGAGAATCTAGAATCTGGAGAAAAATTAATACAAGTTGAAAATTAATAGAACTGAATTGTATGATCATGCTTGGTTAAATGAAATTGCAAAAAAGTAGATGAGAGCTTGCAAGTGATAAGGGTCAGTTAAATCAAACTGAACAGTCTGGTGATGATGATAAAGATGAAGGAAGTGACAGTTGTGGCATTCTGTGCCCCGCATATGCTTCCCATCCTAGACTAGCTGATTTCAAAAACACAAGCATATTGGTCAGCTCTGAGACTGCACTGTTGAGATTTGACTAGCAAGTCATAAAATGTGCATCACTGATAAAGACTTTTTATACCCAGAAAGCTGATTGCAATCAGATGTGGTTGAGGCAGAGATGGCAGAAGTTAAAGCTAGTTGCAGTTGATATATGAAGATGAAACAGGAATAGTGGTAAAAGAGCTAGATCAAGGGAGGAAGATGAGCAGTGTTGTCAGTTATACCCATGTGGCGTAATTAGATTTGTATGGCTGAAAACTAATTTATATAATCGAATGTTCTCTTCATACTTGCATATACTATGGTAAATTACTTGTCCTATGTGAATAATTACACCTGAAATTTAACAATTTTGTTTTTACACTGTTAATGTTGCCTTAGATAAAGCAATATCTATATGGTCTACCCAGGGTTTCTGCTTCAATTCTGTTAAAATATGAATGTACTTTTTCAATGCAGGTTTGACATTTTTTAGGCCTCTCAGAGATCTGAACTTAATCTAACCAAACTAGTTTCCCATGAAGGAGAATAAAATAAGGTCATTTGGCAGCAATAAAGTTAAACAGATTTGAATTAAATTACATATACTAGATGTTATAGCTCACAATTATTTTCAAGCGCCTTAATTCTTTATCAGCCACTTATATAGCACCACTAATTCCACAGTGCTGTACAGAGAACTCACATCAGTACCTGCCTCATTGGCACTTACAGCCTAAGTTCCCTAACATACGCACAGACTGAGACTGAGGTTCATTGGCTGCTAGTAAAATTGACCTATTAGTATGTTGGCATGTGAGGAACCCCACACAAATTTGGGGAGAATGTACAAACTCCACACATAAGGCCATGGTCAGGAGTCAAATTTGTGACCCAAGTGCTGTGAGGCTGAAGTGCTAACCACTAATCCACTGTGCAGCTCACAATGGTGACTTGTAACAGTAGTGCAATAGCATTAAAAATGACTTGCGTCAGGAAAGACATTCTGGGCAGTTACAAACTTCAAGCATCGAGGAATATATTTAATATTTCTTTAGTCAATTTGTAGAGTAATCCATTTTTTAAATGTACATTTTATGTCTCTGGAAACAGCATTACTTTTATACTAATGTAATATTATATGAAGAATGAGTGCGTATCTGCTTGGCTCTACAATGGAAGTTTTTAACTTTACTATAACTTGCCTAACAAATGGGATTGTGTATGAAACAATGCTATTTTTGGTTCTGCCTTTAAGATTTATTAAGGGGGGGTATATTGAATTTTGCAAATCATAATTTAACATTGGACATTTTAAACAATTGCATGTGAACATATCCATTTCCATACAGCTTTAAAGCTGGACTATTATGTTGCTGCAATGGACTACTAGAAATTCTGATTTCTATGTACTTTACAAGTATAGTAAAAAAAGAGAAATTCCCCCATAAAATCATCAAACTGCTGCTACTCTTACTCTAGTCAGTAAGGTTATGTTTGAGCCCAATTGTCATTTTGTTTGTGTGGTTCTTAAGATCTTGTCAATTGCTCTTCAGTGTGGGTTTCCCAGCTATATGGGGAAATTGGTCACTGCCCTGTGATTACTATATTCAGTTGTGTTCCCCACTGACCCTGTGTATAATGCATATACCCTTATACAAATGATTTGACTTGCATTGGACATTATTTTGCATACTCTGTACAATGGATACATTAATGTCAAGACAGCTTATCAAATCTTTGATTTAATTTGTGAAATATATACACATAGGTGCATGTGCCTCAATGCAACCTACTTGAGAATCAGTCATTTATTAAGAGGTTAATAAAACTTAAATAAAGTGGTTTACTAACTCTAGGGGTCATGTAGATATGTATGTCACTCCTAAGCAAAGAGGCACAGTAGAAATACTGATCATTCTGAGATGTTTCTCTAATGAATGATGATAAAAATTAAAGACCAGAGAGATACAAATGGGTTCTGAGAAGGGGTAGAATGATTTGGTACTAAATGTACTAGATTTCTTTAGAATATGGTAATATGATGATTTGGGGATATAATTGGTTAGCTTTAACAGTGTTGGTGTCTATTTTTATACAGGACACCACTTTTTATCTCGAAGTTGGTATGATCATCTCCGGTGCTGATGCTCCCTATTGCCTAGGGTGCTTTAATGCTTTGTATTTGAGATCTATATCTTTATCTCTCCAAATACCTGTGTACCAAACACAAACTTAACTATATTCTGTGCTGTACTGTATTCAGTTTATAGCACTTGTATTCCAATCTCCTACACTGTTTTGGTGTCTTAATTTTGCTTGCTGTATGGAAAGATTTGGGAGAACTGCCCCTTCGGCGTTCCTCAGATGTAATTCAATGGTGTAAATACCACACTTCCCTGTCTCCTCTCCTAGCTTATAAATTCCTGAGCAAGGACTGAAGGACATAGGGAAGATAGAGGATATAATGGTTGAGGGGACTCATTACTTCAAGGTAATGTCCTAATGACTGTCAGATTTAATGGCTTAGTCATCACCATTTAGTTATATAGCGCTACTAATTCCGCTGCACTGTACAGAGAACTCACATCAGTCCCTTAGGCTAAATTCCCACACACAGACTATTGTCAATTTGATAGTAGACAACCTACCAGTATGTCTTTGGGAGGAACACACAAACACAGGGAGAACATACAAACGCCACACAGATAAGGCCATGGTCGAGAATTTAACTCATGACCCCCAGTGCTGTAATTCAGAAGTGCTAACCACTTGGCAACTCTGCTGCCCGTGCTAAATTGGGTTGCCTTGGTTTTTGTATTTCACTTGTCTTTAAAATATTCCTACAGGAAAAGCAGGAAACCCAAAGAATTGGTCTTGGTATGTCCTGGGCTGTCTATCTCCTGCTGAATGGATTGAAGTTTTACCTGCCACTAATCAAAACAACTTTTTTGCAGTAGTGGGTTTTTCCCTTTTAATGGGAACTTAAAATTATAGAAGTGATAATGGTTGTCATTGTTGGTCAGGTTATGAAGTGTGTGGTTTACGAAATATTCAGCATAGATGTCTATTAGTTTGTAGGGATGTTGGCATGCATGAGTCATGCTCTTAAACAGTTTAAAACTATTGAGTAGAACAGTAAAATCTATAGGAGATATTCTTATCTGTGAGCAGGTGTCTTCCTTCCGTCCCCTTACACTCCTCCATGGTAGCCTTTACTACAAATTTGTCTGACCTTTGCTCAAAGAAAAATGCCCCCCTCAGAGTGTAACCCAAGAACTGCCACACATCTCTGGGAGTAGTGTTGGTTATGCATAGAGAATTCTTGAAAATGTTAAATTTTCCACTCGAAGTGGCTACGTGCCACATCTAAGGGCAGCAGTAAGATTGTGCAACAGCTACAAGTGTTTTGTTCAGGTGAATAGCTTTGTAATACTTATCTGGTTGTCGTGTTGGACAGGATCTGTGGTTTAGAGATTGGCTGTGCTTGTGGTCCTGTAAAGTTGGATGGGTTGGTTTCCATATCTGGGGGCAATTGAGAGGTAATGGTAAAGAGATGAGCGCATTTAGAATATTCCATTAGATGTACTCAAGGGTAGTTTAGATGAGGCATAGTGCTATTGGTTATGGCAAAACTTTGACACAAATATTGGTTTTCAGTGTTTGCTGCTTTGTGTTTTTAGACTTTTTGCCATGGTATACTGAAGTAAAATTGTATGCATTTAATAAGTATTGACAATTACATTAAGTTTATGCAAAGTCAATATTTGCGGTGTTGACCCTTAGAAGTCCTTTGCAACTCGCCCCTTGCATGCTGTCAATCAACTTCTGGGCCACATACTGACTGAAGTTTGCCCATTCTTGCCTAATCAATGCTTGGAGTTTGTCAGAATTTGTGTTTTTTGTTTTTGTTTTTTTTCTTTTGCCCATCTGCCTTTTGATTGACCACAAATTCTTAATGGGATTAATGTCCAGGGAGTTTCCTAGCCATGGACCAAAACTTTGATGTTTTGATCCCCGAGCCACTTGGTTATCACTCTTGCCTTAGGGCAAGGTGCTTCATCATGCTGGAAAAGGCATTTTGTCACCAAACTGTTCTTGGATGATTGGGAGAAGTTGGAATTTTTGGTACCATTCTTTATTCATGGCTATGTTCTTGGGCATAATTGTGAGTGAGCCCACTCCCATGGCTGAGAAGCAATTCCCCACAAATGGTCTCAGTATGCTTTACTGTTGGCCTGACACAGGACTTATGGTAGCACTCCCATTGCCTTCTCCGAGCAAGCGTTTGATGAATCCCCTTTCAGATTGTTTGGGGTATCTGGTAAGAGAAAATGACTTTACCCCCAGTCCTCACTAGTCCAATCCCTGTACCTTTTGCAGAATCACTGTCCCTGATTTTCCTGGAGACAAGTCGCTGCTTTGTTGGACTTCTTGACACTAGGCCATTCTCCAAAAGTCTTCACCTCATTGTGTGTGCAGATGCACCTGCAACCTAAAAGTACTCATTCCCACATCTTCCACACAAGCCCTGCATTTAGATTTGTTTCCCTCCATCTTCTCAACCCCTACCCTTATGTAACACCTTCCTTACATTGTTCCACCTTTCCTCCCATCTCCATATGACAATACCATCCCTGGAATACTCAACCTCATGTTATCTCCCTACACAATCTGGGTACAGTGAGTGGTATACTAACAGCGCTCACCTCTTTACTCGTGGTATTCTGAAACACCTAGATCTGAACACCAGAATGCTCCAACACATCCAATCCTACAGACCACACTCATCAACACCCCAAACCTAAACAAATTACTATGGCAGGCACCCATTTGTGTAGCCTGTGCACAACACTTGCCACACTAGCAAAGTGCAACAGTGTACGCTCTACTAAACTGAATAGCTTTGTAAATCAGAAGTACTGCAGCCCCATGTTGGTTGGTAAGAGGGAGTCAAATCCAAAAAAACTGCCTGTTTAAGTACCCCCCCTCCCCCATGTTAAGGATGTTTTATATGGATTGCTTAATTAGTAAGTGTTCCCATTTCCAGCACTCTTGCAGAGCCTGGGGAAAGGAATAAAAATAAATCCATATTGGTGCAGCTTGTGTTAAATACCTTTCGGATTCTGTTATAAGGGCTTTGTGTCCTTAAAACAAGGAAATTTCAGCAATTTAAGGAACTGATTGCATGGGCTGAAAAAGTGATTGGATAAGGTTTGTATGCAATGCATGAAGTTAAAAGAACCAGACAACTAGCAAGCATAGATATGGATGTCAGATATGCTGAGGCAGAGTGGGAATCTCCAGGAAACTTAAACGTATCTTTTTTTTTTTTTTCTCAAATCGCTAGCAGAATGTTTCAATCTGACTAAAGTGAAAATTTTTCTCATTTATGCTAATGAGTGAAACTTAAATTTCTAGTGCAGCTCATGGTTCTCTTTTTGAAGAAAGCAGGAGGAAAAATTATCCGTTCTTTATAAATTAGCTTTCACTGCTTGATGCAAAGGATGGACAAAATATCAGTCTAATTTTAAGACAACTGGAAGGATGTATTCTTTCAAAGATGAAGTTTGAAATGTGGAGATTCCAAAGGTAAATACAGCTATAACTAGTATGTCTCTTCCACTAGAAGATGTTGGTCATCTTAACTGAGCCCATGAATAGGAAAGCAGAAAATTATTTGTTGCAGATGAAATATGAGTTTTCTTTAGTCAAGACTGGCTATAGCTTCAGTAGCTAGGATTTTAAGGTTGTTGGGTGATTACTTTCCCTGGATGTCTGTATTGAAGTCAACGGTCTAATGAAATTGTGCAAAAATGCAATGAGTTTCTATGTGAACCACTTCTGTATACACTTTTTGTTTGTGCCCGGGGGGGGGGGGTTCTGAAAGAGCTGTAGCATGGAGTGCCATATGGTTATACCCTTGAGCAGCGGAGGTCAGACAAGAAATAGCTAATCTTCAATTTGTAGAGAAATTGGATATCGTGACACCAAAATTATCGGTTAGACAATTGTACAATTTGCCCCAAGATTGTAGAGACATGAAATGTTATATCTGATACTGTCAACTGGTAAGACAATGAGTTATAAGCCAGGATGGCAGTATACCTGACAATGTTTATACTGCACCTAGGCAGTCCTTTTGGCTATTGAAATCTAAATGGCAAAGCAAGGCTTCTCAGGAGCACTTCCTAATAACCTCTATAGGGGGCATGAGTTTGCAGAAGTGTGTACCCACTCAATTTCAGATCAGTGGGTGTTGAACACTACAAAAATTATCCCAATGGAAATTCTTTCTTATTGGAAACTCCATCAAGCAAAACTGAGATGGAAGTGTTACATGAAATTCTGCAAGGTCTATTGAAGATCAAGGTGACTACTCAAGTTTTTACCTAGAACAAGAAGGCAGAGGGTTTTTATTCCAGACTATTTCTTGCCAAGAGAGCCCAAGGAGCTTTTTTTGCAAGGTTTCTGAATTCCATTGTAAGATCCATTGGCAAATGACTGACTTCTATAGACCTTTAGGTTGCACATCTGCCTTTCAAGTTGGTGGTGAACCTGAGGACTGCTCAGGGAAAGGCCATGTCCTCTAACTCAAAGTGACTTTACAAAACCAGGTTCCAGTATTGCATCAAAATGTAAGCAATCTAAAGTTAATGCTTTTATTGAACAGTTGTTCCTCAGAGATGAGCCTTAATCTGTGATCGATACATTCCTGCAAGCTAGGAAAAATAATTCCATTATCTACTAAAGAATAAGGAAACTATTTGTACCTTGGTGTGAGTCGATGGTTAATCCAAATTCGATCCCTATTCCACTTCTTACAAGATGAGCTTGCTAAAGGTCTTGGCTGAGCCACATTAAAACTATAAGTCTTGGCACTTAAGTGTACCAAATTCCCTTTGGAAGAACTAATATTCCTTCCAAGCCATAAAAAGCAACCATCATTCAGTCAGACCTTTGTGACTCTATGGGACCTCAATTTAGTTTTCTGTTTGATCCATTTTACAGGTACTGCTAGCAGCAGTTCACTGAGTTGTCGTCATTAGCAAAGTGCTATTCATTGGCAGTGACTTCTGCCTAGAGAATTTTTTCTTTTTGTATTCTAGTAACAGAACCAATGCTGCTTTTCTACCAAAAGTAGTACCAAAATTCCACATCCATCAAGAAGTGGTGCTTCTAGCTTTCTTTCATAACCTATAGAGGAGCGATAGGAGTCTAGGGTACGCAAGTTCAGAAAAAATAGAACGATTTAGGATTAACCAGCTATGTCCAGATAGGTCAGATGTGATCGTCCAGACAAATGAGTGGGCAACAAGTAACTGAAGTACTGAAAGTCCATTCAACATGAGCAAAATCTTGGGCAAAGCAGGCTCGGGCTTCTGTGACCGTTGTGTAACGCAGCAGGATGGACATCCTCCCATACCTTTTTCCAGTCACCTTGATGATGAGCATCTTCAGATTCTAAATTTGGAAGATATGGTAAGTCAGCCAGTAAAGAAATTCTTTATGCAGCATATACAGACTGATTTTTGCCCCCACTGGTGTATTGCTTGGGTACATCCCATATTAAAGGATGGAGGGGAAAAATATGAATTCTTGGTGGTCATTTCTTTTCATTGTAGTACTCCATGGCAGAATAGGGGTATTCCCACCCAGGATGTCTTCTATATGGCTTTTATATTTCTCAGAAGACTGCTTGGGAACTACTCAAAAGATGTGGAGGAAAGGGGGTAGGAGTTCTTATATACCCACAGAAGGGGCATTGTTTGACTTGTTTCTAGCTAAACAAACCCATAGTAAAGGCTACCATAGAGTACTTTTGAGGGAAAAGGTATAAATGGTGAGAATTCACGTCTGTCTTCCACTTGATGTCTTTGTTCCTAGTTTTTTGTTTTTGTTTTTTTACTATCTATTACACAATATAAAGGTCACTATTCCTGTAGCAACAAGTGACTGCTACAGCAGTATGCTGCTAAAAAAAAAAAAAATGGTTTCAGTAATTGCTTTATCTTGGTACTTGGGATGCTCTATCTTTGACAGTATAAGTCACCCAATTCTATTGATAAGTCTGTTTGCATATATGTAGCACACTACAGTATGCACTAGACTTTTTTTTTTATAGATACTTTTAAAAACCTTTAGCTGTAATTATAATAGTAGCAACAATCTTGTCCGTAAAACCTTTTATCTGCTGTTTAAAATGAGTGTCTGTAAAGCGGGTATGTTAGTTTAATTATCACTGATTCAAATGTTGCCTTTAAATACAAATGTGGTAACATTGATGGTAGGTACATGAATGCCTGGCTGCTCAGGTCTGCAGTGAGTTGGGTCCAGATGCTATAGTGGGACCAAGCCCCCCACCACTTCTATGATTTTCTCCAATGAGAATTTAGGTTGAGCCTTATAGCTGGGGTGCTGGTAGACTTAAGTTTGAAATGACTGGCTATTTGTATAGTCTGCAAACCTGAGGAGAATAAATGAGTGAACCAGAGGAAGCGAAATGAAGAGAAAAACAAAAGGAAGAATAGGGACCAAGAAACCTGAGGGAAGGGGACACTGAAGAGAAAAGTCACTTAGAGGGGAGAGATGCACTGAGAGACCATAAATGAAAAGTAGCAGGTAAGATAGTTTGTGAGGAGCAAACAAGGAGGGGATAAGACAATGAAGGAGGCATAGAGAAAAATCATAGGGCTTATATGATAACACAAAGTGGGAGAAACAAATGTACTGTACAGGCATGATATACAGTGTATTATAGTAAATAGAATATTTCAACAGTTTAACTGTTATACTTGTTTTGAAGTTGGTTAAAATGAGAAGTCTGGCTTGCATTTGTAGCTCTTTAGTAAAACTTTTCTAGCTGCATTTAAAAGGTTTCTACCAATTAGTGTGTGCCATTCCTGTTTGTATTTTTTGTATTGTGTATGAAGTCTCTGGTTTGTATTTCATATATAGAGATGTAAATAAGTAGATTGTGTGTATAGTTATATATTTAAACTAGTAATTATGGGAATGGCACAACAAAATTAAAGTAACTCTGAAGTAATACACATAGCTGATGTACCTGTCGATGCCCGGGTTTAAATCTTCAAGTTATTAAGTTACATCTAACTTAATATTTAAAAAATTTGCAGCTAAGATGCCATCTAAATCCATGCAGTGGAAGGGCCTGCTCAACATACAGCAATGGGAGGTCTGACCGGGACCCTAATCCCCTTTAAAACTGACCAGGATCCAACTGGACTACCTTGCATTTGTTTCATCCCAGTCAGGATACAGGGGTGTCAGAATGCATATCTGGACAAACATATAATACATGATATATAGTAAGCAAATATATATATAAAAATTGGTCTATTAGCTTTTTATTTATTCCAATCATTTTGAATAAATGATTGGAATTCATTTTTGAAAGATTCTAAGCATTAACAGTCAGAATAGAATTTTTTCTTTTTAAAGAATTTTCTTTGACATTTCAATTTAAATCTATTTACCAGAGGAATTTTCTTTTGTATTTTCCATTTCTGTGTAATATTTTTTTAAAATGAATTTGTTAAAGGATTGGTGGAGTCACAAATGCAAACAAGTTTTTTTATGTATTATATACTTATTTACTGATTTTATATAATTAAAATTTTAAAGTACGGCCACGTTAGTCTAGGATTAACGCTAGTACTATTACTTTTTTAATGCGGTAATTTTAACCCACACTTTTACTTGCAGCTCTGGGAGGTGCGAGCAAAAATCGGCATTAAAATACCATACTAACGGTAGTGCGCAGGCTGCACTATTCCTAGAATAACAGCCGTATTGAATTGGCCCCTTTAACTTTAGCAACATGTAACAGTATTTTAGATTTGAATAAACCTTTTTGTTACTATATAGTTCATTAATGTACATGGTTTTTCATTGAGGTAATTATTCACTGCATATGTAGCAATAAATTAGGTTTCTATTCAAACGGTTATGAAGTTAACTTAATTCATATTCTAATATTTACCTGTATAGTGTTTTTAATGTGTACTTTAAATATTTTTGTATATTTTCAGTTTGCACATCATTGTAAAATACTTAAGGAAGTATTGCATTCGTAACAAAAGCATCTAAGAGGTCATGCTGCTCTACTCTTAATAAAAATTCTCTGAAGGAAATTCATCTGAACACTTTACCTGTGTTTTGTTTTGTTTTTTTTTCTTTGTTCTACCTAGTAACATGAATACAAGAATATATCTGAACTTTAAAATATCTTAATACCATAGTTCATGGGCCTTTTAAATTTACTAATAGGAAGAAGGATATTTGCTCTAAGTAGCTTCATGTTTCTTCTGGAATTACTTTGAAATCAGGTGTGGCTTTGGCTTCAGTGACGAGCACTTATATTTTGAGTCAATACACTTTAGCCTTTGCTAACAGATCCCTATTGAGGCTAGATTTACTAAGCTGCGGGTTTGAAAGGGGGAAGTTGCCTATAGCAACCAATCGGATTCTAGCTTTCATCTATTTAGTACTTTCTACAGAATGACAGCTAGAATCTGATTGGTTGCTATAGGTAACATCCCCTCTTTTGCAAACCCGCAGCTTAGTAAATCTAGCTCTAGGTCTTGAAAGATAGGAGGCCTTCCTCAGCTCATCAGCCTTTCAGAGAAAAGATATGAGCCAGGGAAACAATATAATGGTGCTTTTTAGGTTGTGGCCCTTCACAACATATGTGGTTCTTAGATGTCCAGGTGGACAACCTACAAAGCAAAGGTAACAGGAGAGGCGTCAGGTTCCAGTAGCACATCAACTGCAGAGTTGTCAAGTGTCGAAGTACTTTTCTTTATTTGCTGGGTATGGGATGCTTTTCTCCACTATAGGGATCACCCCATGATCAAGATGGTACATGCAATATCTTCATTTGTAACTTCTAAGACAACGGAATAGCATAAAGACTTATAGTGGATTGAACTTAATCAGTCCGCTATACACCTGCTTGTCGGGGAAAATAACATTTGCCAAGTGTTCTAAGCCAGAACACAGTTGTGGGACTAAAGAGTCTATGATCATCGCAGATTAGATGAGAATACCCATGTAGCCAGACACAGCTGGGACATCAAGTATCCCACTTGAAATACCAAGTTGTTCATTTGGTGGAACATTCCAAAGTGAGGGGTGGGAGTCCAGGAAAGGGGAATACTACAATTGGTAGCAAGGTTGTACCTCACTGAGCACAATACACAGTTGTGTGTAAAAGCACAGTTGAATTTATCAGTCTTTGATTTCCCCCCCCCCCCCCCCCCCCTTATTCTTAAGCACAAAATAACATACGGTTTGTGTGATGGTCACTACCCCCACAATAAATTTTGTTTGCTATATTGACTGCGGAAAGGGATGGCATTTCCACAAAACCACTACATAAGGGCTAGTGGCAGTTGTATGGGTGCCCTAGGGAGTGGTCACATATTTGGCACAATTTTTAAACTTTTCATCTCACCTTTTTGTCATTGGAGTGCTGCTACAATTGAACACTGTAAAATGCTAGCAAATAATAAATATATGTAATGGATGTTATCTGCTGTTTGCGTGAACACTACTGCATGGGAATCCCTTATCCCTAAACCTGTAGCAATTTATAAGTGCTCCACTTGGGCTGTGACATATGAAGATTCTTCTACTAAGGAGTATATTTAAATCCGGTGGAAACTGATTCCCCCAGAGATGGGCCTTCTCTGTATTTGCCAAGCCTTCAATTGGCATCTTAAGATGTCTATTACAGTATCATTGCAGGAAAAAATGCCATTTAATTAAATAATTGTAAACCCATATTAGATTCACATTTTTCTGTTTACTTTTTTTTTAATTTTAAAAAAAACCACAACACATTCTTTGAATCTGCTGTGGGAAGCCTGTTTCCTGGCAATGCCAGGTGATGCATGCACAGTGGGAGCCCCGACTGGCCAGTGAAGAGGCAAATCTCTGCTGGCCAGTGTGGCCGGGACCTGAGTGTTGCCTGGCTGTCCCAGTGATGTTTTATGAATGATAAATCGCAGTGATAGAAAATCTATCAATGCAAGATGCGGCAATAGAAAAGCTCGTCTGTGGCTGCTTTTTTTTATTAAAATGACCTTTTAACCTTTAGGAATCATTTAGAATAAAGGTTTCACTCCTCAAAATTAGGAAGCTTAATCATTAAGG